>NC_083447.1:16079265-16790515 GCF_020745735.1 Hemiscyllium ocellatum | reverse complement strand
ATGAGTGTTCTATATTGGTTTGATTACAACACAGTGAAATCAGGTTATTCAAAGGGGATACATTCCCAGAAAAACTTGTCATTTTGGCAAACGGTGTTGATGGCAGACTACGCTTTCTAAGTATGAGACACACGGACATTTTCTGAGGGGCAAGTTTTTGAAAAAATGTTTCCTTTTAAGTTACAGGTAACTGAAACTCAGACTTGCGCTGTATGGAAATGTATACAGTTCAGTTTTGCATGTACTGTATAGGTAAATTTGCAAAGGGCAGACAGCCAACAATGGGATTTAACAATGTCACAAAACAACCCACCTAAACTGTTGCTCTGCATGGATTAGAGATTTTACAGTTCCAAAATCTGGTTGAAGCCGGTTAGCACAGTGAAAGGCAACATATTTCAATGCAAAAGCTGAAAGCAGTAGAAATATCATACCTTCTCAAAAGCCCACTTGTCATGTGTATACTCTGCATACTTGTTGATAATAGAGTCCAGCTTTTCAGGAATTATGACACTGTAAAAATAATCAAATAGTTTGACTCACAAAACAAGTTTAAAAAAAAATCTATTGCTCCTCTCGCTCTATATAAAATCCCTACCTATACCAATGGTCAAACCTGACTTTGCTATCCCAGTGGATTCAGTCAAGGTCTCCCTACTATAGCAAAGATGTTGTTAAACTTGAAAGGGTTCAAGAAAGATTTACAAGAATGTTGCTGGGATTGGAAGGTTCGAGCTAATAGGGAGAGGCTGAAAAGATTGGGGCTTTTTTCCTTGGAGTGTCAGAGGCCGAGAGATGCCCAGATAGAGGTTTAAAGTCATTTTCCTACATGGATATGATGAATAGTCAAGGTCTTTTTCTGCAAAGATGGGAGTACAAAACTAGAGGGCATAGGTTTAAGGTGAGAGGAAAAGATTTAAAACTTCTTCATGCAGAGGGTGGTGTGTGTATGGAATGAGCTGCCGGAGGAAGTGGTGGAGGCTGGACAATTACATTTAAAAGACATCTGGATGTACATGATTAGGAAAGGTTCAAAGGGGTATGGGCCAAATGCTGGCAAATGGGACACGATGCATTTAGGAAATTTGATCGGTATGGATAAATTGAGGATAGCTGGTTGGCGTGGATGAGTTGAACCAAAGGGTCTGTTTCCATGCTGTATGACTAAGGTCAAAGTTACACTTCCTTGCATTCCTTAACATCTATTTCTCAGATCCTTTTGCTACCAGGCATCCTCCTACAGCTATTGTTGGGAGAAACTGCATTTTTAAGCTGCTAATTGCCAATTTGTTAGCCTTCCATTCAAGATGATTATATTGCTGATGCTGATTTATTCAATCATCCTTTTGCACCCTTTCATTTTTCAATAAAACTTAGTAGTTTCCTACCCCTACTATTTCCCCCAGTACGTTCCAATTTTTTTGCTCTATTAAGTCTAAAGGGTCCAAACGTATATGTCTGCTTCACCACACCTAGATTGAATGGGATCATGGCTAATACCATTGGGCTTTCTCTGGCAAAAGATCCATAACTCCTGTTTTACTTGGTAGCACCTTTGATCATCTTACATGTATTTCTTGAAACATCTGTATATTATTCATCTATCAGCTAATATCACTAAATCAGAACTGTTATCTAGTATTGCGTGGGATTTGCATGGGCAAATTAGCTTCCACATTTTCCTACATGTCACAACAAAAATAACACTGGCTTTCACGTTGGATAGTGAACCTCACTGTCACCCTCACTACCCTCCCCGACCCTCTTCAAAAACTATCCTTGGCTCCTAAATCATTTAATTTCTGTTCTTTACTTTCAAATCCTTGAGCAAGTTTAGTTTTCCCTCATATCCATGCAGGTCTTTTCCTCAACTCCAAGTCTTGTTTACTCTATTGCTTGGTCATATTAATTTATCTTAGTGCCAAGTTCCCCAAAGTATCAAACATTATTTGTGCAAAGGTTCCTTCATGATATCTTGCCACAGCACATCTCTGTAACCTCTTCCACACGTACAATCCTTCCAAAAGGCTCTCTAATGTAAGTGACTGATCTGAGGGGTGGGAGAGCAAGAAAGGGAGAGAGAGAGAGACAGAGAGAGAGAGAGAGAGAGAGAAAAGAAAGAGAATGAAGAAAGAAAGAGAGAAAGAAAGAAAGAGAGAGAAAGAAGGAGAGAGAGAAGGAGAGAGAGAAAGAGAGAGAGAGAAAGAAAGAAAGAAAGACTGCCTCTTTTGGTGCTATTTTAGATAAAAATACCTAGGTACAAATCTTGGATACAAAAGAAGGATAAAAAGTCATTGCATAGAAAAAGACTTCTGAAAGGAAGAAAAACTATCTGAACCAAACTAGAAGAACACAGGTGGTTCTCCTTTAACAATTTTTTTTCTCTTCAGGCACCATGGCATGCGTGACCATGGACTTTGTTGGATTAGTCCATGATTAGGCTTGGTAAAGTACTGCAGTGGTTTTCTATTGTGTTTTATAGGATGGCTGATCACAAATTTTCCCATGTGCCATTAGATCTGTTAGAAGGAATTACAGGCTGATGAACCACCCACTTAGCCATACTATGAACAAATGGTGTATGTCCAACAAGTGGGACTTGAACCCGGAACAACTGGCCCAGAGCTGATAGTGCTCTCCACTGTGCCACAGGACTTACAATAAATAGATACCTATTTTATATGATTTGAAACACAGATTAAACTCAAAGACATCAGAAAAACTAGCAGTTCACAGAGATCGAAGTCAGCTGAGAAAAAAGTTAAAATAATTCATACTTCATTGTGTCGACAGGTTTTGGGTCAAAGTTGCCTTCTGCATCCACTGAAGCTTTTTTCTCGACTTTGGAGGAATAGCTGGCATCAACATAATCTGGTGGCAGTGCACCAGCTATTGCACACAGACACTGCATCACGGCCTTGAATAAGTCAGTATCATATTTCTGCAAAACACATGCAATCTCATTAAATCTCTATTTCTACCAGATGTTAACTCATGCAATAAATTCCTCAAAAAACAAACAAAAACAGATGTACTTATTTAGATTTTACTGCCACTTATGTATAACTCTTTTCAAGATCACTGAACACTTCAAAGCACTTCACAAATAATTTATTGTAAGAAGCATTTTTTGAAATTTATTCATCATTTTTAGGTAGGAATCATGGTAGCTAATTTGTCTTCATTAAACTCCCGCAAACAGCATTGTGATCATGCCTTTTGTTTAAGAAAATTGATTGAGGGATAAATATTGGCGAGGGTGTTGGGAAGAACATTCTTCTTTGCCTTCACATTACTGCTGTAGGATCTTGAATATTCATTCAAGCAGATAGATAGGGTCTCAGTTTAACATCAATGCTCCCTCAATACAGCACTGGATTGTCAGTCGTGAATTTTATGCTCAATCCCTTGAACTGGGAACTATGTGACTCAGAGGGGACCACGCTGTTGCCACCTCAGCCATGGCTGCTTATACAAGTCACATAACTGAATCTCAATTTAATTTCAGATTTTATTAATTGAATTTAAATTTCACCAGCCGCCAGAAGAATTTGAATCTGTGTTCCCTGGATAATATTCGGGCCCTCTGGCTCGCTAGTCCATTGGTATTACCACAATGCCATCTCCCCATTTGGCTCCTTTCAATCCATAACCTATTGAATGATCTGATTTCAATTGAAACAATGATTGAGGTTTTGGCATTCAAATTGAAACCTGAGGAACACAGCGTTTTGCTCATCGACATAAGTTTGCTCCACACTACATACTTCATTCTGATGTACAAACATTTTTACCTTGGTTTAAATAAATATCTGTGAACAATTCAACCTTTTATATTATGATTTTTCCATGTATCAGCCCTTCCCAGTATACCTTTTGTGACACTGACTCAAAAATTCCCCAGAAGAGTTTACGAGTTAGGTGGAGTTCTTCCTCAGATGTCACTCCATAATTTGCCCATCCGGATGGAAGACAGTAGTATTTCCAACATCTGTCATAATGATTTGTTAGCAACTAGAGTGGGATAAACACAAGATAGCCTTTACTTAGCAAAATGAAGAGACAACTGCCACTAACTGTAGGTAGTGGTAATAAGTTACTGTTGAACATACAATAGCTGTTTAAATTTTTATTTGAAGGATCTCTTTACACATGAGCAATCATGGACTGCTGGCAATATTTTAAAACACTGTAATAAGTATCTTATGTAAAGTATGTTTAATAAAGCTCTTAAAGGTAACAGTGAGACACGAAGGAGGGTGTATCTCCTTCTCACTGCATAGCCAATCTACCCTTGGCATGTACACAATGGGAGCAAGTAACTGGAACAGATGCAGAAAATGCTAAGAGTGCAGGGCTAGAAGGTGGCCTGTGAAGCACAATAAATATTACAGGGGCATGGGGAGAGCACAGCACAGATAAAGCAGAAGCCCACAGAGAGGAGGAGTGGCAGAGAGCACCGGAGGTGGTGGAGTGGAAACCTGATGTCAGGAGCAGGAGCAGGAGCAAAAAGAGATCCCTAAAGGAGAAGGAAATGGCAGGAGCCTAAGTGGCAGAGTACATCTCCAGCTGTTATTCACTTACTTACTTTTGATTACAGCACCTGGATGGTTGCCAAGCTGTAAGGCCGTCCATACACTGCAGATGCCTTGGAAGGTGTCTGCAGGCCTCCAGGGATTCATGGGTTCCAATTTGAGAATCACTGCTCGAGACCATAAGCCAATCTCGACAGTTATGAGAACCCAGTGTTCAAGAAAGATCAGAAAGCTATTTCACAATACTTTTTTTTCACAAGAAGATTAATTAAAACGTAAGTATTTTACTGGTAGTTAGCAATGCCTCATTCCAATTCTGCTTCCCTACAGATTTGTAGCGTCTTTGGAGAGGAAACAAAATTGCACATTATGCATGGGGCCATTTTCCATGCAAGTGATACCTACTCAGCTTATAAAAATGTAAATTATTGCAGGAGCCTGTTTTCATATAACAGATAATTAATTATCTGGCTTTGTGTTTTGATGTAGGGAACCTTGCTGTTTATGCTTTTACAGAAACTAATGGTTGGTAAATCAAGCACAACAATGCCTGAAATTTCGACAGGTTCGCCTTGCAGATAAGGCTCCCTACCAGGAGCACAAAGCCATAAAATTATCATTAGATACTAAACATCTGCTACAAAATCTGCATTCCCTCTTACCTGGAACATAAATAACAAACAAAACAAATCTGTGCATAGACAGAACTTTTAAGGGTTTATCAGTAATACTCAACAAAGGAAGTCATTTTTAGTAAAATATCATTTAAAATTTGGTTTAACAAATCAAGTCATGAATTTGTCAGCACATCTCCACAAGCATATTCAATAAAAACAGAGAGAATACACAAGCACAAACTAACCTTTAATGGCATCCTGGCATATTCATTTAATATCGGTACATCAAATACCAGTCGACGAAGTAAGTGTTGTAGCATTGATGGCCTGAGGTAGCTGTAACAACAGGAAAAAACTGTCAAACTTAACTAATTAGATTAGATTAGATTCCCTACTGTGTGGAAACAGGCCCTTCGGCCCAACAAGTCTACGCCAACCTTCCGAAGAGTAACCCATCCAGACCCATTTCCCTGCATTTACCCTGACTAATGCATCTAAAACTATGAGCAATTTAGCATGGCCAATTCACCTAACCTGCACTTCTTTGGATTGTGAGGAAACCCATGCAGACATGGGGAGAACATGCAAACTCCACACAGTCACCTGAGGCAGGAATCAAACCCAAGTCCCTGTGAGACAGCAGTGCTAACCACTGAGCCATCGTGCCACCCAAATTCTGGATAGATACTTCTATTAAAAATGAATCAGAAGAGTCAAACACTTGGTCATTGTGATCTGTGCTAGCTGCTAGAATTTAGAAGTTCCCCTACAAATCAATGAAGCACACAATTTTGTTGAACCTGTTCTCCAAAGCACTGAATATATTCACTGGTGTGCTGCCAGGAAATACAGTGGTAATTCACCAAGATGGTGGGAAGAAATTTCTCTCCCACTCAGAACAGTAGAATCAGCAGTAAAGCATTTTCCTATACAGATTAAGTGTAAATAGGTGGAATGCAGAGCATGCATGAATATTTAAGGAATTTTTTTTGAAAAATCATTTGAGAGATGTAAGTTTTGCTGTCTAGGCCAGCATTTATGGTCATTTCCTAACCATATTACTGTAGGTCTGGAGTCACATGTCATACAGACCAGGTAAGGACGGCAGATTTCCCTCCCTATAGGACATTAGTGAACTAGATGAGTTTTGCTGACAATCAACCATCTGCTGTGGCGGGATTCGAATCCAGGTCCCCAGACCATTACCTAGGTCTCGAGATGAATAATCTAGCAATAATACTACTAGACCATTGCCTGTACATAAAGCAAATTGTTTAAATTAAATGACATGGCACTGGCTCATGGTAGATTTTGTATTTGTCTACCTGCAAAGGAGTCTGAATAAAAACTGGAGGGAAAAAGAATGATTCAGTTTTGAGTGCAATTTACATCTGGATGCCCAACTGTGGCCAAAGTTGAAACTCTACCCGTTTATTGCTTTTATACAGATTTCACAATGACACGCTTACCTGCACAATGCCATGAGGCATGCTTCAATCACATCTCTTTGTGCCTTTGTTAGGGAACGGCCCCTGGACAGCCGGTAAATGGTGTGCAGCATAGAATCAATCATAATGGCTCGATGTTCCGTTCCAGCAAACAGTGGTGCACATTTAGTTATCAGAGGAAGGACCGCAGTACAAAGGTAGCGGTTCAAAGCGAGTGCCATCTCAGTGGTACTGAAAGCAACCTGAGAAGGCAATTGGAGAAACGCATCATATACACTGCATAGTAATCAGACTCCTTACTGTGCACAGTGGGATCATGACAACTGTGAATGGTTGGCCGATTAACATGATTCACAACCCAAAATGTAAATGCCAACCAAAATCTGACTGAAACATATCAGACCAAAAAGATGGAAAAAGAAAGATCCAGTTAGTCAACCAAGTCTCTCCGAGCCTCATGATACTTGGAAGCTCCTACTCAGCATCAGCATGTACTATCCTAGGAGAGCTATGAGCAGCAGAAAAAAAAGTCTAGGTGTAAAGAGAAACAAAAAATAAACTCAGAAAATGCCTGTTACTTCCAGAGGCAGCTGAATTCAGTCAAGGAGATGATACTTACTGTTCTAACTTTGATGCTTCAGCTGTCAAATTACTTGAGCTGAAAATGTTTTGCTGCAAAAGCGCAGCAGGTCTGGCAGCATCCAAGGAACAGGAGATTCGACGTTTCGGGTATAAGCCCTTCTTCAGACTCATTCCTGAAGAAGGGATTATGCCCGAACGTCGAATCTCCTGTTCCTTGGATGCTGCCTGACCTGCTGCGCTTTTGCAGCAAAACATTTTCAGCTCTGATCTCCAGCATCTGCAGATATCACTTTCTCCTGTCAAATTACTTACCTTATATACTCGAGTAATAGATGATCCTGTGTAGGAATCAACTTCCAACCTTTGGCCCAAAATTCTTTAGTTTCCTATACATAGTTTGCATAAGCCATTCCTCAATTTTGGCCAGTAAATCCTTTATTTTCCTTATACCAAATGTTGGCTTTGGGAGCAAGGTTGGTGGCAACAGTTTAGTGCATATTTATTAGGATTGTTGTTTTATCATTTAAATATCAGAAAAATTGGTAGATAAATTTGAGACAGCTGGTCGCTACTGACTTCCATCATGGCCATCAATCAATGTCAGTGTCAATATCGGGAGATCAGCAGTTTCAAAAACCAGGAATGGAGTACAACCCTTCAAAAGGGTTTTCTGATGAAGAATCGCCAGACTTGAAACTTAACTCTATTTTCTTCCCACAGATGCTACTTGACCTGCTGAGTATTGCAAGTAATTTCTATTTTTTGTTTCAGACGTCCAGCATCTCAGCTCTTTGCTTTATTTTACGACAAAGGAATACTTGTATCAAAAAGCTGACCCTTTGCTTTTCAGAAAAAGCTGTTCTCAAAATCTTGTCTTTCACATGAGTCTAAGCAGTAACTTTTATGGGATTAGAACTCTGCCCCAGCTAAGAACTGGTCAGGTCCTCTTTTGAAGGCTTGTAGTGAGTCAGCACGCACACAGAATATATTCTGGAAGTTCACTATTCTCTTGGAAAAGAAGAACAGCCAACTAGCCAATTGCTGGGCAATTTAAAAGCACAATTCCTACTTCTCTCTGATCTGGCAAATTGAAATGCTCTATCAATAAGTCTGCAATCTCTTTCATTCTTTTATTTGCTTCTGTCAAATCATATGTTGGTGCTCAAAGTAGTACAAGCTCTTTTTGCCTATCTGAGAAGCTAGGCATGAAATCTTACACCGGGACATCTCTGAGGAGGTACTCATCAGTTCCGGGCACTATAGACGCTGTTATGAACCAGTACTGAATTGTGGCAGATTTATGGCCAAGATCACTCTACTTTCCCAACTAAATGAAGGCCACATGGACATTGGAAGGCAAGAGACACAAAGAAAAAGCTTCAAAAGATTCTGCCATCTGGAAGCTGAGTCTGATTACCCCAGAAATCATCACAGTTCCAGACTTCAATAATCCACTGGTTACATAATTCTATGAAGAACTTTCAGGAACAACTGTACCATTCAATTAAAGAAAACAGCAAGTGCTCCAGAAATGCAACAGATCTGGCTGCATCTTTGGAGAGACAAACAGAAATAATGTTTTGAGTCCAATTTATCTATTTCTCTCTCCACAGACACTGTCAGATCTTGAGTTTCTCTAACACATGCTGTTTATATTTCAGCAACCACAATTTTTGCTTTGATTTCACGTATAGTGACTTCCAACAAGCCACCCACCATCTTATTTACCTGTAGTAAACTTTTCATGTGGATTTGCACCAGTGAAACTGCTGATAAAGTTTTGTTCGAACATGAAAATAAGTTGCACAACTAAACGTGGTGGTTGTGTGATAAACATTCGCTTGGAACTGCAATTTGACTTGAGGATAATTTTGAGTGAACTTTCTTGAAAATAAGCCTTTAAAATTACACTACTTACGGTATCCAAGGATGCAGCAGCTCTCATATCAGGTAAGAAGCCAACCTCCAGTACATGAAGGAGAAAATCCTGATTTTCTATCCCGTAGACTCGATCCAGGAACAGCACCATGGGAGCCTTATGGTCAGGAACAAAGCTGGCTGACATTTTAGGTTCAACAAGGTTCCCATCTGGAAATCACAAACAATACAAAGAAGTGAATAATCAAGAACAGAGTTTCAGTATGACAATAAAAAGTAATTTTGCATTATATCTTTTTCATAATAATTTCGTAAGGGCAACTAGAGACAAACAATAGATGCTGGCCAGCTAGCGACACCCACATCCCACAAATGAATACATTTTTAAAAAAAAGTATTTCAGTTTGTATACGGAGACCAAAAGAAAAATTGTGCGTTACATTCTGAAAAAAACTCCAATCAAGTAAAATTGCTTCAGTCTCTAGGATAAGCAACTCAGCTCTACTGGTATTATTGTGTTTGATCAAGAGAATGCAAGTTTGTAAAAGAGTTTGTTTTTTAAGATAGCCATAAACACTATGGTGCGAAGTACGTGGAGATGGCGGGGAAGAGAGTGGTATCATACCAAAAGGAATTACTTCGGGCTTATCCTTGCAGACCATTTATCCATCGAGGGTGAATAATGACTGGACTATTCACAAAAAAAAATCTGGAGGCTTCTTTGTAGAAGAGGCAGCATGTGACAAGATGCCTTTCAAGGATGACTAACTGCCTTGAGCTCAGGGACCTTTCAGTTTACAGCATAATCGGTTGGCTGTTGGTTCATTTCTTCAGTTTCATGGTTTCAATGGTTTCATCATTGTTGTACATTTTCAAAAGACAATGGGTGCAGTTGGTGGAAGTCAGTCATCTTCATCTCTGCTGGAATTTCGCTGTGTAGTGTCACTCTCACCTGCAACTCCTTCCCTTGCTTACTTTCACCGACTCCAACCCCTGACACAATTAATCCTGCAAGCCATCTGTGCTGTCCACTCACTCGCCTGGGAGATCTCCTCACCTGCACCACAAGTACTGACTATGCCACCCACTTTCACTTCCTAACATCCTCCCTCTCATTCACTTCCTTACTAACTTCCTCCCTTTCATTTACTTCCTTACTAACTTCCTCTCTCTCAGTTCAAGAGGAAAGCAGCACAGAACAGAACTGAAAAAGTCAGCAATGCTGATAGACTGCCTGAAATGCAGCTCCTCACCCCCTCTGTAGGGAGCACCCTGACTCCTGAGTGCCCCAAATAGCTAACCTACATCAAAGACTCTGTACTTGTATTGTGTGCTACCCTTAATTTGCTGTGCTGGGAACTTTGGATTGAAAGTTACTTCCTTTGAATTGACTAAGGACTCCTGACAACCATGACCAGCTTCTTATGCCAACTGGCACAGATATAAAGCACAACTGTGGGCATGGTAGCTCTAGCTGAGGGAGCAAAATGCAAAAAGGCAATATTGAGTACTAAGATAGCAAGCAAACAGGGTGTAGCCCAGTCCAGCCTGTGATCAGCGAGAATGTCCAAAGACCACGGTGTCCTTGCTGCACCATTACAATGATAGTTGCTGTTGTGGCCCAAACTGCAGCAGTGAATGTAAAAAACTGTTGTAAGTCAAGTAGAGATGTGGCATGAGGGTTATTACAGGATAGCAGGTGCCGGATGCCAACATCTCTGGATGTGAGGTGCATGTAGCTGGTGCCCATGATGCATGTTTGGAAATGTTGGTGCCTGGCATTGAACACCAAGGTCTTTTGGACTAAGTTGAATTTCCACATTGAAAATTCTTTACATCTAACTTGTTTGGTGTACTAGGTCAGATAGAAAGCTAAACATTAATGAAGTGTTTAACAATCCCTTTAATTGACAATTTGCTGTTGCCTTGCAAGAAACTCACGTCTCTGCTTGTCAAACGCATAAAAGATACAGCAAATGGCTCTCAATTGCAAAGTCACACTCACTGGACTTCTTGCACGATTATGCCCACAAAACTCACCCCCTAACAAGATTCTTCCCAAAAACATTCAAGTCCTTTGTGGACATCAGCTAATTATTTACTTCCTTTCACAACTAACAGGATAGTGATGCTACAGCACATTACTTCCTTTATCAGAGGCACTTTTATTTAAATTTTTTGTTTAGTCATATCCCAGCTGTCTAAAGAACAAAACAAAAATATTATCAGGTCAAAAATCTGCCTTGAGCACTGCAGTTTGCCAATCGTACCAAACATATCTACCACCCACTCTGCTACAATAGGATTCGGGCTTGCAATCCAGATCAAAGCTAACATTTCAATAAGCACCAGCGTTGGCTACGTAACTTTACCTTTTCCAAAAGCAGGTATCTGTAGAGGCAAACTGATAACACCAACCAAATCTTCAATAGGAACCAGGGATCGCAGGATTGCCCGAATTCGCAATGCTTCACCTTTTCCAGCCTGGATCAGCTGTTGCAAAAATAAAATAAACAATAGTAGTACAAACTGGACAAACAGGAGACTGGAAGAACACAGCATCGGGAGGTGGAGAAGTCAATGTTTCGGGTATTAACCCTTCTTCGGGACTTGATGTCCTTTTGTCTCTCAAGTTGTATGAACTGGTTTGCTATATAAAGCAACACTTCACAAGAAGCCAGCATGTATGAGCACGTATGAAATCAGTTGTATATTTGAACTAAATGTTGATTTTACTCATTCTTTGAAAAATCCGTCTTTACAATGTTATCTAATGAGCAATATTTGATATCATCTTGTATCATGACAACTTTGAAATATTTGTGGTCAGATTAAACTTTTGCTTTAACACATAAGCTTGTTTAAAAAAAACAAAGACTGCAAGATAACATAACTTCCACGAATGGAACCCACCCAATGCCAAAAGACTGCCTGTGTAAACCTCTGGAATGATACACCTTGCTTCAAAAAACAAGACTCCAAAGGGCAGAGTTGAAAAGCAATCTGATTACCTCCCCTCAGCAGCAAAACAGGCTCAGCGTATTATATTGCACTCTGGATATGAATTGAAAGATATGTTTACCTTTCCAAGTACATATAAAACCAGGGATTAAAAATCAACTGCAACCACTAGCCTCTGCATGTTAGGGTGTGTATTAGTATCCTGTGAGGGTTAAAACTTGAAGATAGCACCCCTTCACTGCACGTATGAAGGAAAAGGTACTTTCTCTCATCAGGAGTGCTGTAAGCCAGCCACAACTGAAAGGAAATAAAAAAAATCCACCAAACCTGAAAAGCCAAGAATCTCAAAATTAACTACTCAATGCATCAGTTCTACCACTGCCACTCAACATAACAGCTATAATGTTCCATTATCTACTACTTACCGAATCATGAGATTGATATTTTTAAAAAATATTTTTGGGACTTTCCTGTCATTTCTAATCTGATGGTATTATGTTATTAACTCAAGAAAGCCTGGTTAAATTGAGTCCTTTCAAAACATAAGGTCATGTGGTTTGGGAGACAGGTGTCCACCACAAAAGGAATCCTTTTTAATTAACCTAGTTGTGATTAACCGAAGGTGCAGGTGAATAAAGAGGTGTTAGTTGATTCCTTCTCACCCAAGGGAATAACAGCTTAGGGCATCACGTTTGGAACTGAAAGAACTTAGGGAACTTCATCCAGGGACTGGGTGTAACATTAGCCAAAAATAAAAAAAAATGTTAATTTAAATATTTGTCAATAAGTCAACAGCATAGCTGAACTAATATGAATATCAGCATTTACTCTTTCACCATTTTATGTGTCTCAAATTTACCAAGATAGTACAAGTGCAAGGTCTACTGTTTGGCTCCTTCATCTCAATGTGTCGTTTAAAGGAAAAACAGCAGCTTGTTTTCTTTGGTAAAAGTGTAACATCCCAAAACGGCTAATAGCTGCTTGCATGAAGATATGCAACTTTAAAACATGTGTGGAAAGGAACGACTGCTCTCATGTATTAGCAGAAAGTTTGAGTTTTATGAAAAATGATGAGTTGCTATATGTCAAACATTTTATTGTCACTTTACCCTATATTTTCATTGGAATGTAGAGTCTCTGAGATGCAACAAAAAAAAACATGTGAATCAGAGATCTTGCCTCCACATATATTGATTCTGATTTTCTTAGAGGTTGGATTTGTAGATGTCACATGTTCAGGAAGTAGCAGACCACTTAAAGAGGAAGCTTCCTGCATTTGAATCACATTTTGCTTTCCACATTATCTTTAATCCAGAGGCCACAGAGCACATCTGTCTCTGTGAATTTATTTTTGAGAGGCAAGGGGCCCCTGTAGATATGGTCCCAGGTGGAGCGGGGAGGAGAATCAAGCAGCTGTTTGGATTGCAAAGCGAAAGAAGAATGGGCTAAAAAGGTGCACAGAGAATAGTTGACAGGATTTCAGTGGATTTAAGTTGTTTTAAATGAATGAGTTTCTTTTTTAAGTAGTCATGACATCAACAGACAAACAATTGTGGGCGGAGGTTTGTCCATGGTGGAGACGGGGCAAACTGATACAGGGTACGGACAGGGGTGGCATGAAAGAGAGAGAAGATTTTGCACTAAGTTGGCACAGGGATTATAAAGGGCCAGAGTACCATGTACAAGGCCACAAGTTGGTATAGGGGTTTGAGAAGTCATGGCAGGATGGTGATATGGGAAAAGGGTGATATATTGGGAATGAGGGGTTATGGAGGGTTTATAAGCAGAGGTTGGTATTTGGCGGGGGGACAGTACTGGCACAGGGAGGCTGCCTATAGTCGCACAGACGCATTCAGGGATACATTAATGTTGATCTAGATAATGAATTACATAGTATTAGCAATAATTTAGTCGACTGTCCATACAGTAATTTCATTTAACTCAGCCTTGAACATACAATGATCCAGCCTCCACTGCTCCTGGAGAAGAGAATTTCACAAACAACCCGCTGAGAGAAAAAAAAATTCTCCTCAACTTGGTCTTAAATGTGGAACTCCTTATTTTTAAACTGTGCCTCTTAATCCCCTCTAGAAGGGGAGGCAACTTTGCCACATCCACCACATCAATATTGCTCAGCAACCTGCATGTGATGATAATATATTTTTCAAAGTAAACTGTCACTTTTAACTTTGACAGATGTTTTCAAAATTTTCATAAAGTACAGATTTGGAAAATACTGATCACAACATGTTCAGAAGGGTGGTCCAACTTAAAAATCAGCAGTTGATTCATTCATCTGCATTGGGTGATCACTTACATGCATCTCTGGAGCACATCGGCCCAACAGATCAATCAGTGCGGAGTAGAAAGACATGATGGCATTACCCAGATGGACACGATTTTCTTCATGGACTTCTTCACTAAACCTACAAGAGATTTTTAAAAATTCATGGTCAACAATAACATTATTTAGTTACACACGTTTTTCTTTGCTTACCTATAGGTTTTACTCTATTACAAAGTTGATATCACAGCCATTTTGCTCTGCCTGATTCAGATAGGATTGTCAACATTATCATCACTTTTTGCTGTAATATAGTCATAGAGTCAGAGAGATGTACAGCACGGAAACAGACCATTTGGTTCAACCTGTCCATGCCAACCAGATATCCCAACCCAATCTAGTTCCACCTGCCAGCACCTGGCACATATCCTTCCAAAACTTTCCTTGTTTCACAATCAGACTGATTGTTGAGGATAAATTGTGTTTGATGTGAAATGACAATAGCTTCTTTTTAAAAAACCAAATCTCATCAAATATCTGGCTGAAGTGAATATAATGCAAGTGAAATTAGACTTGAGCAGTAGTGTAAAACCGATGTTAGCAAATTATTTTAATCTGCACTAATATCTAATAGGTTAATTATACTCTGAATGACACTGCAACGAACGCATCTCCAAACACTTCCAGATTCTGTTCCCATTTGCATGTGCTCAAAGCTATGAAGGGAAGATGATAGTGGTGGGAATGAGTAATCCAGAAGCCCAAGCTAATGCTCTGGGCGTAAGGGGTCAAATTCCACCAGGCAGTGGATAGAATTTAAATATCTGGAATTGAAAGCTTTTGCCAGTAAAGGTGATCATGAAACTGCTATTGGTTATCATCTAAAAAAAAACCCACTATGGAAGGAAATCTGCCATCCTTTATTGATCTGACATACATGTGACTACAAACAAAGGAATGTGGTTGACCTTGAACTGCTGTCAAAGACAATTAGGGATGGGCGACAAATGTTAGGCATTGCTCAGGAAAGAAACAGACCAGAGGTGGGGAGGGCAAAAGCAACAGAGGACACAACCCAAATTTCAGGTTGCCTTTCAATTGCACAATATGTTCCATGTCAGCAATCACTATTGTGTGAACAAGCAATTGGTCTGCAACACCAACCAGAAGTGGCAGCTTTTGTTTTGATCTAAATAGGAAAACACAAAGCTGCAGATAGATGACATAGTCCTTTATGACACAGAAGCAGCCCATTCAGCCTACGATAGTCTTATGCTGGCCATCCATGGAATGATCCAGTCAATGCCACTCCTCTACTCAATCCCTGTGGCCATCTAATTATGTTTCCTAAACTGCCCTTCTAACTTTTGAAATCATTCATCGTCTCAATGTTCACTGGCAATGATTTCCAGGTCATTACCACTCACTGTGTTAAAACGTTCTTCCTCATATCCCCCTGAAATCCTTGTCCAATATCATAAATCTGTTTCCCCATAATTCCTGTAACATCAGCACATGGGAACAGCTTTTCCCCAGTTTTAATCTTCTATCACTCATCAAATTACAGGGTCAAAGACAACACTGAGGTAGTGAATGGGTTTGGTTTGGCCTCAGATAATTGCCAGTGAGAGGACTACGTTCCAGAATCAAACTACTAGCTACGTGAGAAAACTTTCTCGCACATTACATCGCAAATATGAATGTCAGAGAAGCTTGAGGGGACAAATTCCCTACTCCTGCTCTAATTTCATGCAGAAATTAGGCTTCCAAATTTTTGACCACAAAGATTTTTGGACTTGGGAGTCTTGCAAGAGACAGAAATAACATTTATATCATATTGATTGTACTTAATTTATTTCCTTACAATTCCCGTCTACGATCTTTCTTGACTGTTGGTCCATCACGGGCAGGATCCTCAGAAATCTTGATGGCGTCCTCAATGGCTCCTAGTAAGCCACTCCCACCTTCGCCCCTGAGGGCTGGTCCAAAGCATTCAGGGCGACGGATCAATAAACGCACAACAACATTGGCATTTTCTTCTACACTTTCTCCTGCAATCATACAGAAAACATTGTACAGGCAGGTGGGTGGCTACTACTAAAGAAAGAAGCATCTAATTCAACCTTTTCAATCACTTTGCCTTAAAAATATCTAGTAGTAATTTACTAATGAAAGATTTATTTTTGAATCATGAAATATTTCTCATTAATTGTAGTCACATTTTCTACTGTTTTTTTCTTTGTGACAGATAATATTTCTATAGATTATAATTAATACATTTCAGATAAGAGCTATGTCACAATAATGAGGAGTTCAGAAAGAGTTGATAGGAGAACTATTCCTGCGGAGTTAGCGTTATGACCTGGTATCAATCTCTGGGGTGGCATGGTGGTTCAGTGGTGAACACTGCTGCCTCACAGCACCAGGGACCCAGCTTTGATTCCAGCCACGGGTGACTGTCTGTGTGGAGTTTGCACATTCTCCCCGTGTCTGTGTGGATTTTCTCCAGGTTTCCTCCCACAATCCAAAGATGTGCAGGTTAGGTGAATTGGCCATGCTAAATTGTCTACAGTGTTCAGGGAGGTATAGATCAGGTGCATTAGTCAGGGGCTAAATGTAGGGGAATGGGTCTGGGTAGGTTACTCTTTGGAGGGTCAATGTGGACTTGTTGGGCCGAAGGGCCTATTGACACGCTGTAGGGATTATATTCAATTCTATCCTACCTTTTCCCTGTTTCCCTACACATTGATTATTCGAACAGAAACATTTAATGCTTTCTTGAATGCCTCAATTGAACTTTCCTTCATCACATCTCTCAGCAGTGCATTCCAGACTAAAACTACTAGCTACATGAGAAAGATTTCTCACACATCACATTTGTGTTTTTTTTGCAAACCATTTTCAAACTCAGCCCTCTTGGTCTTAATCTTTTTATGAGTAAGAACAGCTTCTCCCTGTCTACTTGGTCCAACACCTCATCATTTTAAAAACTTCTATCAAATCTCCTTTTAGGGCCCTCTGCTCCAGGGTGAAAAGTCCCAGTTCTCCAATTGATGACTTCATCATTCTTGGTTGACAACTTCAATAACTTGATCACACCCATATATCTATATAATCTGTGCTTGTGCCAACATTGTGAAATTCAATGTATTATATATGATGCCTGACTCTAGAAATATATTGAAATGGGTATTTAATTATCTTTTACTGATGTTTGCTAAATTGGTCTATTTACCATTAACGAATACAGCAAACCGCAAAAAGTCCAGATAACGCTCTCCTCCAACAGGGTTCCATCCAATATCTGGATATCCTTTTGTCAGAAGCATTGGGCAGCTTTGCAGTCCACATCCTGCCAGGTATGTCACCACCTAAAATTGGAAATAAATGACAAAAGCCAAGAGATTGACTTTTAAAAATTACTATGCTAAAGAAAACAGGATGTCATTTAAAGTGGAGTTTGTGCTTGTGATGCCAAAGATGGCACAGAACACACACACATCCAGATGGTCCTCATGACATCAGCTAGCTATGATTGCATATCAGTCACCAGTATGCGTCTGAGTGCACCCAGATAACCTCAGTCCCCACATCCAATTGGACCAGTTCAGAAAAAAAGTGATGTTCAAATGCTCCAGCATGATTACATTTCCATTTAGTATTGAAAATATGTGATTTGCAGCATCAATCTTGCATATTTGCAGCAATCACCTCTAGCCTGTTGTTGCAGCAATATATCAAAGCTTTTGTCTTTTGAAAGCTTACACGCATTAAAAATGGGAGAGTACGCTCCAAGATATCATTGCCATGGTTCTAAAGAGTTTAAGAAAACACATGGAAAACCACACTTGAGAAAAGACTGCATTGTGACCTCATGGGGCAACACATGAATTTTAATTCATGCGTCTGCTACAAGTGCAGGTATAACTGAATGATCTTGGTTGCCCTACACTGTGATTTCATGGACAGCACTATCTTCATGGCAGGCAGATCCAGTTCCTTCATTTTGCCGTGATGTAGCACTGCACCACTGTGTTTCTGCACATGCAGAATCATTGCGCTACCTAATGGTGACTTTGCCAATATGTCAGCTTTGCTGTTTATATTGCATAGTATGCAAATTTCAATGTAAAAATTACAAACTGTCAAACGCTTGATTGTGTAACATTTCAGTTTATGACTCATTTTCCAGTTTTATTTTGTTACTTTTACACATTCATCTACAAATAGAAGCAAAGTACTATGATGCTGGAATTCAGGCATTAAAAAAAAGTCTGGAAGTACTAAACAGATCTGGCAGTATTTTCTTCAGATCTAAATTGGTCCCAAAACATTAACTCTGTTTCTCTTTCCACAGATGCTGAGTATCTCGAACCTAAGCAATGTGTTTGCATGCAATCAACCCTGCCTTTAGATACATTTAATTATTTTTACTGTATTCAACTCCTACAGAAAAAAACTCAATTCCCTGTCAGATCCTCAGTGCACCTCAAGCCTTTAGTTGGTTATAATAGAATAAAATTTTGCATCTTTACACTCCCAACAAGTAAGGAATAATTTTGGAAATTCAATGCATTTTTCTGATCATTGCTGAGTATAAAATTATGCATATTCTCTCTAGCTTTAATTAAGCTGGAGACAATGGTGTAGTTGCAATGTCATTGGACCATACGTCCAGAGGCCTAGGCTAATACCTGGTGACACAGGTTCAAATGCTACCACAGTAATTGGCCGAATTTCAATTTAATTAACAAATTTAGATTGCAAATTGGTTCAGTAATCATGACAATGAAATTACGATGTTTCACAAAATTATTATATTACAAAAAAATCATGACAATGATTATCTGTGAGAACCCTCCAGTTCACGTATGCTGCTTAGGTAAGGAAAACCTTGCCTTGTCTGGCCTTCATATTCAAAGTTTGGGAGAAGATTTGTAGCTCGAGTGCTCGTTGTTGTGGTTCTGTTCGCCGAGCTGGTAGTTTTTGTTGCAAACGTTTTGTCCCCTTTCTAGGTGACATCCTCAGTGCTTGGGAGCCTCCTGTGAAATGGAGGCCTTCATATGCCTCCAATCCCCTTGCAATGTGATTGACTCTTAACTGCCCTGCGAAATGACCGAGTAAGCCATGTAGCCCAAGGGTAATTAAGGATGGCAATAAATGGTAGCTTTGCCAGCACTACTCAAGGTATGCAAGAATAAATTTTTTAAAAATAATGTAAGTGAGAATACTTGGTCCATTTTGCTCAATGTTTCACATTAAGTAAATATTAAAAACATATAATTTTAAAAGTAACTGCCTTTTTGTTTAGTATGTTAGAACAAATGTCTTGCCCACTAATCTTTATCACATTCCCGATGCAATCTATAAAAATGATGCTAAAATCCATGTTATTTTTGTTTGGGTGGCGGCGTCATAGTTTGTGCTATTTAGTCTGCATTCTCACAGTATGTTGAGGATATTGAGAAATTATGGAAACATGATTTTCCCAGCTGTTTTGAACAGCTTTATATACTCAAGACGAAACAGAATAAATTATCTGATGTAATAAATTGTTTTCCGATGCCAGGTGGAACACAATGCATTTTCATACCATCTGCCGGTCATATCCAGGATTTAACAAAATTGTCTGATAATGCATGGAAGTTTTACAGCTTTATTACCTTTTCCAGATCAGGCTCCCGCAAAGCCAAGGCAAGTTCATTATTGTCAATGCATGAAGCAGCTGCGACATCAAGTGGAGTGGACCCTCTCATACCTGAAAAGATCAATGACATGCTGCAATAAGCAAGTGCATCAACAGAAGAGAAACTCCTCTCGACACAAGGAACAGAATCATATATCTGAGGGACCGCAATTATATTCGTGACTCAAAATGAGAAGTATCTTCTAGAATACGCAAATTAGCAGAAGCAGGGTATTTCACCTTTCAACTAGGTAAAAACAAGGACGGCAGATGCTGGAAACCAGAGTCTAGATTAGAGTGGTGCTGGAAAAGCACAGCAGATCAGGCAGCATCCGAGGAGCAGGAAAATCAACATTTCGGGCAAAAGCCCTTCATCAGGAATAGAGGCAGGGTTTTTTTTTAGATTAGACTTACAGTGTGGAAACAGGCCCTTCGGCCCAACAAGTCCACACCGACCCGCCGAAGCGCAA
The DNA here is from genome assembly GCF_020745735.1 of Hemiscyllium ocellatum. Taxonomy (NCBI): domain Eukaryota; kingdom Metazoa; phylum Chordata; class Chondrichthyes; order Orectolobiformes; family Hemiscylliidae; genus Hemiscyllium; species Hemiscyllium ocellatum. Next base: position 16,770,054 of record NC_083447.1, on the reverse strand, counting down.
CCCACCCTTACCCCTACATTTACCCCTTACCTAACACTACGGGCAATTTAGCTTGGCCAATTCACCTGACCCGCACATCTTTGGACTGTGGGAGGAAACCGGAGCACCCGGAGGAAACCCACGCAGACACGGGGAGAACGTGCAAACTCCACACAGTCAGTCGCCTGAGTCGGGAATTGAACCCGGGTCTACAGGCGCTGTGAGGCAGCAGTGCTAACCACTGTGCCACCGTGCCGCCCACTTATGCCACCGTGCCTGCAGTGGAGAGATAAATGAGAGGGGGTGGGGGTGTCAATAGGTATTCAAAAGGAAAAGTGTAAGTTGGTCCTACAGAGTGTCTGGGGAAGTAAAAATAGAAAATAAGAGATGGCAGATGAATTGAACAAATATTTGGTTTCAAACATCACAGGATACAAACATCGCAGAAATAGGTGTAAACAGAGAAGTAAAAAAATGAACTTAAAACAGTTACTATAATAGGGAAACTATACTGAGAAAATTACTTGGGTAACATTAAACTTCTTTCTAAGATTCTAAAGTAAGTGACTGCTGGGATCGCAGCTGCATTAGTTTAATTTTCCAAAATTCCCTTGACTCTGGAAAGGCCATAAGACTTTGAAAAATAGCAAATACAATACCTCTATTCAAAATAGGAGGAGATAGAAAGAAGGAAACCATAGGCCAGTTGGCTTAACGTTTGTCACAGAAAAAATGTTCACATTTAGTTTAAGAAGGTAATTGTGGCATACTAGATTTTCTTGCCATTAGATCAAGTCCACATGGTTTGGTGAAAGGGAAATCATGCTTGACTAATTTATTAGACTTATTTGAGGAAGTAACAAACTGTGAATAAAGGGGAAACTGTGGATGTGGTGCACTTAAATTTTATGAAGGTATTTGGCAAGATGCCACTCAACAGTTACTAACTACATGGACACATGGTGTAGAGTGTAAACTATTATCAGAAGACTTTTTAGCTAACAGGAAATACAGAATAGGTTTCATTGTGCCATGTTCGAGTTGGCAAGGTGCAACAAGTGAAGTGCCACAAGTATCAGTGCTTGGGCCTCAACTACTTATAATCTATTTAAATGACTTGGATGAAAGGATGGAATATCTTGGATCAAGGGATTGAAAGCATGGTATCTAAATTTGGTGATTATGCAAAAATTGCTACAAAAATAAGTTATGAAATAAGACAAAGTTATTGAAAGGTTAAGTGGGCAAAAAATCTGGCAGATGAAGTATAACATAAGATGATATAAACTTGTCCACTTTGGCAGGAAGAATAGAACAACAGTATATTATTTAAAGAGAGGGAGAGACTGCAGATCTCTGAGGTACTGCAGAATATGGTCTCCTAGTACATGGATTACAATATGTTAGTATACATGTACAGCAAGTGATTAGGAAGCCAAATAGAATATGGTTGTTTATTGAAAAGGAAATTGAACACAAATGTAGGGATTTTTGCTACAGTCATACAGGACATTCATTTGATTATATCACATATATTGTCTATGGTTTTAGTCTCCTCATTCAAGGATGTAATTGCATTTGAGGCAGTTCTGAGACAGTTCATGACTGATTTCTGGGATGAGGGTGTTATCTTGGGAAATACGTTGGACAAACTGCACACGTAACCATTGGAGTTTAGAAAAATAATAATCTTAATGAAACATATAAGAGCCTGATGATACTTGATAGGGTGGATGCTGAAGGAATGCTTTCTGTTGTAGGATAAAGATTGTGTAGGGGACACAGTTTAAAAACAATGTGTCACCCATTTAATTTAAAAATCACACAACACCAGGTTATAGTCCAATGTGCTTTCGGAGCCCCGCTCCTTCATCAGGATTACCTGGTGTTGTGTGATTTTTAACTTTGTACACCCCAGTCCAACACCGGCATCTCCAAATCATCACCCACTTAAGCGGGAGATGAGCAGGAATTTTTTCTTTCAAGGGTCATGAGTCTGTAGAATTTTCTTCTTCAGAACAGTGAAGGCCAGGTCACTGACATTTATTTTAAGGCAGAAGTTGATAGATTTTTAACTGCAGGGAGTCAAGTGGTAACAGGGATGCAGAGTCAAAAAGTGTGGAATAATGAAGAGCTTATGCTCGGAACGTTGAATCTCTTGCTCTTCAGATGCTGCCTGGCTGGCTGTGCTTTTCCAACATCATACTTTTTGACTCTGATCTCCAGCATCTGCAGTGCTGACTTTCTCCGGGTAATGGAAGTTGATGGGAAAGTGGAGTCTAGGCTACAATTAAATCAGTTATGAACGGTAGAGCAGACTCAAGGAGCTGAATGGCCTCCACCTACTTTTAACTTATAGGTTTGTATATTCAATCTTTAAATAACTCTGCATAATTGTTAATCTATCATTTGTAATAAATGCTGCAACAATATTTATTACTGAAATTATTTCTTATTATATTGGCAGCCTAGGTGCAAATTCATTAACATCTGCTTGATTCAGCAATGTGAAACTATCTGCATCTTATGCTTTGTTTTTAATAATGCAAGATCAATTATTGCAGAAAGCTTGCAGTTCCAGCAAAAAATTTTAAAGCCGTAGTAGTGCTGAAATCAGTAGCTTATTAGTGATCTGCAGCTAAAGTGAGTGAGTTATAAAGTATCCAGCCAGGCAAATCTGAATACACACTTTCAGCTCTCAATTAGAACAATTTTAAGAGTACTGAAAGCACGGACAGAGGAAGTAACCTCTCAAGGCTTTTTCAGTTTATAAAGTACCTACAAGATTCAATGGACTCTGAGTACTCTTTACATTAACTCCATTGCATTGTTAAGCTATTCTACATGCAGTGTCAAGCTCAAGTTCAAAAAGATGCCTCCCTCGAGGTGATCTTACTCTCACAAGATTTCTTCAAAAGTACTTGGATTAGAAGCAAGCTTCTGAGTCACACCAATGCTCATTGCACGATTGTAAAGCAAAGTTTTCTTTACAACAATTTATAAGTGCAAACGTTAACTGCACATTTCAGCTGCCAGAAGAGAATAGCAGTTGCTTTTAGGCACTATATACTGAGGATTTTAATTCTTTTTCTGCATTTCATGACTTTGCCAAGCCACATTTGTGTCACGGACTATTAGAATAAAGGATCTTTTGCAGAATTTTTCGTTCAGGAAATCCCATTTGTCAGAAGCACCCAAAAGTAACAGGATTAGTCATATTCAAGATCAAAAATGAATAAATTGTACTGCAGTTATGTCAGATACATGGTGCATGGAGGAACCATATGTTGTAAAATTCAACCAACATTTCAAATACGGAAGTACATGAGAATAGCATTTTGTGAAGCTAAATTATAGTGTTTTTTTCTGTTGACAATGACTGAAAGGGAGGACAATGCAGCTAGTCACATAGAATAAATCTATTTCAGGCTTTCAGTTCTTAATCACATTAATTAACACTTCCGACAGATGGTTAATTCAGAGGTTTCAACTGAGAGCTTTTAGAATTAAAGAGCAACCCTCAATACATAGAGAGAGCCAATTAAAAGCTTTTAGGCAAACTAGCATCATCAGCTAGACCATTACTGATACAATGTTACCTTGGCAACAGCCACTTTACTGCAAGAGCTAACAGGCACCAGCTCAAAAAGCTTTAAGTATTTAAATACAGTACAGAATGCCAAAATCCTGCATCCTTGACAGACGGTAGTATTCTAGAAGCTTTCATTCAAACGCTTTCACTTGAAAGAACTTGTGTTAGTCATCCATCACCAACCCTTTTATCTAAAACCTTTTGAATGTTTTCTAAAAAGGTTTTGGAAAAGCTTGCCAGAATCTAAAAGGTTTTCAATTAGTCATCAGTCATGAACTCTCAGAGATAAGATGTTTAAACCTTCCTCTCACGATATGTTGATGTATTTCCAAAATGGCAGCTTGTAACAGTGGCAGCAGCAATTCAGCTGCTCAGATTGAGAAACCAAAGAGATCAAGTAACTGGACCGAGGTTGAAACAAGTGCTCTGATACGTATATGGAATGAATATTTATCAGACCTCCGAACAGCCAAGAGAAATGCAAAAGTGTATGAAAAAATAGCTGAAGAATTTTTTGAAGCTACTGGGATAAGTCGTGATAAGGACCAAATCAGAACCAAAGTTACTAATTTGACCTTTCAATACAGGTAAGCATAACATATGCATTGTAAAATATGATTAAACCTCAACTTCTTTATCTGAAGTTCATATTTTTAAAAATTATGTTGTAAGTTCATTAATGCTGTAAATGATCAATCTCTCCGCAAAATAACGAGAGATCCTTTTATGTTAAAGCATCTCCAAAACTTTGCAACATAATGCAAAAGTTGAGAAGACATTCAGCCGCAGACTGCGGTTTAAATCAAGGATCCACAATGCAGATTTAAATATATAGACTATAAACACGTTTTAGTCAAATGCATCTTCGGTACTCACTGGATTCAGAGGTTCTTTATGTTCCCTAACTTGATTTGTCAAATTTTTAACTGATAATCTATTGAATCAAGCAGCTCATTGTTTGACTATCAAATGGAAATATTGTGTTTCTTGAGCTTTGATACTACCTGACCGTCCCGTCAGAATTTTCACTCCACAGTGAGGGAAGTACAGCTGGAGGTAAGCAGGTGTAAGGATCTTTACATCCAGACAACATACCAGCACCAGCCCACCTTAAGTCATTTCCCTCAGAGACAAACTGCAAGCTGAAGGACTACCCAAACGCCAATTACGGATACATCAACGGCCCATTCAGTTGTCAGAGAACAATTATCACCCTGTAGGACTGTTGCAGAGTTGGCAATAGGCCAGTGGCCTTGAGGTAGCTGCCCAAATGGATTGGGGACAACATTAACGGGTTCTCTTCACCCAGCTGATCCTCCAGGATGGTTACCCAGCAGCGGTAGTCATGTATTTTATTGAAAAGTTTTAAAAGTTGCTGTTGGTGCCTAATGATGGAAGCAACTTCTCTTGCTCAAAACACGAGACTGATGGTCCTTCAGAACTGGAGGTGCTCCAGTTTTGAAAGACAGCCCAATGCCTTGAATTGGATGTCAAGAGCAGTCAATGGCCAATTCAGGGAATATCAATCTTTTCTGACTGTTTCAATATAGTGTGGGAACAGAAACAAACAAAATCTTATCCCCTAAGTTAAGTGACCTATCTATTGAGGTAAGGAGGCAAGAAGAAAACAACACAAATTACTTCACTGCAATTTGCTATTAAATTAAGCTCCTTAGGCTTGGTCTGTGTATCCTGGAATTATCTGCCAACAAGGATGGTGGAAAGCGAAGCTATCAATTAATTCAAAGAAAACCAATGGGCACTTGAACAAAACAAACTGCAGGTGTACGGGGATAGAGTGGTGCAACGGAACTGATTAGATTGCTTTACCTAGAGCAATCATTAACTCAATGGCTCCTTCTGTGCCGTAACGATTCTTACAAAATACAGAATGTTAATATTGTAAAATAAGTATTTCACATCAATCAAATGCCAAATAGTGGAGGGTGGCAAACAAACAACGATCCCTCTGTTACTGTGCGCACCTCTGAGGTAGTGTGCAGAAGCATCTTACAGAAGCTTTGCACTAGCACACCGATGTGCCCCTACCCATCTGATTATATGGCACCCTGCCTTCTAACCCATTCCGAGGGTTGAGAAGGTATTCAATTCTAGTGTTGGAGCTAGTCCCACATCAGGATGGTGTCTGACTCGGAGGGGATCTTGGAGGTAGTTATGTTCGCATGAGCCTGCTACCTTTATTTTCTAGGTATTACAGTTTGTGAAATTGAAAAGTTGAGGTGATTTGGCAAGTTGATCCTCTACAACGTGTGCCAACAGTGGAGGATGAGTTTTGAAACTGGGATGCCGATCAAGCAGTTACTTCATCCTGGGCAATGCTCAGCTTTTGAAATATTGTTGGAATTGCCCTCACACAGACATGTGGACAGAATTTCATCACACCCCTGACTAATACATTACGAAGAGGTCATACAAGCTTGTTAGTTACAGTATTTAAACTAGAACTAAGCATTTGAAGAAAATACTCATCTGTGGAATTGGCCAGGCAAATGGGATTGCAATAAGTCAGCTCTGATTCACAGCTTGCACTGTTGTGTAGAGTGGACAAAAGTGGCCTCCTTTTGTGTGAATAGTTTAATCATTCTGTAACATCCCAAAGCCAGAGTAAGCCTCTAATTCTCAGAGGTTAATTTTCATTAGAGTTCCCTATACACCAGTTAAAAAGGCCTTAATCACCATTATTTGAATTATTTATACAATAAAGATAGAGGTGCATATCTCTTCCATATGCGACTGATTTAAAAACAGCCTTATTAGCTATAGTCTTAATATAGTAATTTCATGTACTTTGGAGGATTATATGACACTTCCTTTTGTTCTTATACTAGGTAAGGATAGCGAATAGCAATCCACAAATTTCAAAATGTCTATCCATTTAATCTTTACTGTTGGATGGTACTCTAAATTTTCTTTAGTAGTGTAATGCAAGGCGCATGATATGCTTGTTTTTATTATGTATTTGAGTTTGAATATTTGAAATTTAAACTGGTGACTTATCAGGTTTTGTGTGTCTCTGTCTCAAGGGGTTTATTTATTAATTTGTAAGTATTTCTGTAGTTACAGTTTTTTTCAAACACTTTGAAACTGATTAGTCTTCAAGAACTAATGAGTTTTTGTTTACATTGGGAAAATTTGAGGGGATAAAGTACACATTGTAGTACATCAGGCTTTCTGATGGAAGCTTCTGGACTTTTTTTTTGAAGTTCAGGGGAAACAGAGAGAACCTTTCAGTTTCAGTTGGGGCATATCCACAGTGTTCTTTGCTGAAGATGGATGTGTAAAGCAGTTCTTCACAAGAAATGATGATGATAGTGTAGATATACATTATGCAGAGTAAGGAGTGTAGTAATAGTTTCAGATCAAAAGTGTAAGGGTAAACCCCAAAGAGGTTATTTGAAGTGGACAAAGTATAAACTAAAATGAAGAACCTAAAAGATTCTCATGACTGGGAGAATTAAATTAAGCACACAGAGGCATAAAATAAGGAGATTCTCTCTAGTGAGAGTACTGGAGAATGATTATTTTGAAATTATATTTTAAATTCTATAAACTTTATATTCTAAACATGTAAATAGTTTGGTTTATTTGTTTTCTTCTTTGTATGTTTTGAATAATTGTTTTATTTACAAAACACTTATCTGCAATATTGTATGCTCATGTTTCAGTGAAAGGTCACCTCATTAAACCTAAATAAAAACAAAATATGATCTATTGAGCCAAATTTCAGTGCAAGATCTGACTTGTCCAGTAATAACTCCATCTGGGAACATAACAGTAGGAAAACAATTAAGAAAATCAGTACCTTCTGAGTAGCTGGATCTTGGCTAATGCTAACAACTGTTATGAATGGTAGGCTTCAGAAAATGGTTATGATTTAAAATGTCCTCTTTAACTTAAGGGTAAAACAAAGTTCTAGAAAGGAGGATGGTGAGAGTATACCGATAAGCCTCTACCCAGAGATGTACTCATGTGATCTGGTTGCCATGAGAAAGAAACAAACAAACCTGTTAAAATCAAGTGACAATTTTCACATGCAGGATAGTTTTTTGAAGATATAGTAAAGAGACAAAATACATACTACTGTGGGAAATGCAACGCTGATTCTGTTTGAAAAACAGAGGACTGTTTTGTATTGCGAACCAAACAGAATAATTGTGCAGACATGTTTTCTGATCCAAAGAAAGGGGACAGAGTCAGCATGTTTGGAGATTTAAGAAAAAGGACACACTGAGGTGAGATTTCTGCTTAAAGTCAGATCTGAGTTATTCAGGCTGAGTGCCAAGACTTTCAAAGGGCACTGGAAGCTTTGACCGAGTGTGGCAGCGTGAAGATAGCCTAGTGAGAGCTGGGAGTAATTTTGGACTTGCTCTTGAAATAGTACAAACCTGCCAGAAGTGCAGTGTACAAGGCAGGAAATTATAAGTCATAAAGAGCGGCACGGTGGCTCAGTGGTTAGCACTGCTGCCTCACAGCGCCAGGGACCCGGCTTCGATTCCAATCTCGGGTGACTGTCTGACTCCACACAGTCAGTCGCCTGAGTCGGGAATTGAACCCGGATCTCAGGCCCTGTGAGGCAGCAGTGCTAACCACTGTGCCACCGTGCCGCCCACATGTGTAGGCAAAGTCAGAGTAAATGTAGTGTAATAGGGTAGGAGAAAGGGTTTGGGTGGGTTACTCTTCGGAGGGTCGATGTTGACTTGTTAGGTCTAAAAGCCTGTTTCCACACTCTAATTCAATTGGGATATAGAATTCCTAGTTTGTTCATGTTAAAGAACCTTTTTCTTTAGTTTGGTGCATTAATTGCCTGACAAGTAATATACAATGAATGCTGGTTTTGATTTCAAAAACACAAGTTGCTGGAAAAGCTCTAAGTCTGGCAGTATCTGTGAAGAGAAATTAGAGTTAATGTTGCGGGTCTGGTGATCCTTCCCCAGAACTGATTTTAGTTTGTTAGTTGGATTAAAAAGCCTAAAATAGAAAATCTTTATCATTTAGCTATTTTCATTGGTTGCTGGGTAATTAATTTCTTTTTAAATGTCCATAGGGATCACAACATAGATCATAAATTAATTGTACATTTTGCAATGACTGACTTAAGGAGGATTTTCAGATATCAATACAGGAGAGTGGGTAAGTTAATTTCATGGGGCCAGTTGAATGCCACAATCCCATCCGAAGTTATTTTTGGGAAGATCGGGCTGATCATGGAATGGATAGCTATCCATAAGAACTTAGATCAATTCAGACCATTTTACAGAGGTCACCTGGAATTTTCCATTTGGCCTTCAGGTTTTCTGCTATGTCAGAAGGACATTAATTGATTGGAGGCAGCCCACCCTGCAGCAGGCCTATTCAGAAAAGGGTGAGGGCAGCTCTCTAGGGTGTCATTTGGCACCGTTCTGCTTGCTTATCCACAAGTCAACCTATAGAAATGAAATCACCTCTAACTCGGTTTCTTGTAACTGCAGGTGGTGACTTCTTCAGTTTTCGAGCTCTCCAAGAGCTTGCCCACTGTCCTTAAATGGACGGTGAGAGTACCCTCTGACCAGTATGCAGCCAATCAGCCAGAATTAACATCCAACTTATGTTCCTAATACGATGTAGGTTTGGGACTCCTGACTCAGTGTGCTCTAACTTTGAGAAATCAAATATATCCAAGCATGACTCTATAATATAAGCAAAGATACTTATTTTATGACGGGTCAAAATTATTCTGACCAGGTACTTATTGCAGGATATCTCTACATATCATGCAAAAATGTCATGGATAACATTTATTGGAGATTTCAAGACATGTCAAATATATATCTTGAATCAGAAATGGCAATTTCTTTCTACAGCTATAAAATGATAAAATTCTACTTCAAATTCATTAACATTTACAACTAGTTTCCATTGTGCAATTCCTGATGAAATCTTCTTTCTCAGGTAGAGATTGGTTTTACTTTCTCTCAACCTATAAATCAATTATATTTCCACCTTCTAATTTTTTTTAGATTAGATTAGATTACTTACAGTGTGGAAACAGGCCCTTCGGCCCAACAAGTCCACACCGACCCGCCGAAGCGCAACCCACCCATACCCCTACATATACCCCCTAACCTAACACTACGGGCAATTTAGCATGGCCAATTCACCTGACCCGCACATCTTTGTGACTGTGGGAGGAAACCGGAGCACCCGGAGGAAACCCACGCAGACACGGGGAGAACGTGCAAACTCCACACAGTCAGTCGCCTGAGGCGGGAATTGAACCCGGGTCTCAGGCGCTGTGAGGCAGCAGTGCTAACCATTGTGCCACCGTGCCACCCTGTGATGTAATTGTGATGTATTAATCTATTATAATATAATGTAAGTGTGGTACTAAACTTGTTTGCCTCCTCAGAGTTATAGCGGTTTCAAATTAACATCTCATCTTTCAATTAGAAAACTCAAAGCTACATGTGGAAATGTTGCCTCATCTTCATACTGGCCATATTATGAAGCTATCCACAGGATGCTTACTCAGTTCCCAGGACAGGATGAAATCAATATATCTGACAGTGTACTACAGATTCCTTCAGTTTCCAAATCAGAAGCTCCTTCATCCCCACAAAAACCAGCTTCACTTCCAAACATATCTGATGACGTCTTGATATCAGAGGGAAGTTCTTGTGAGTCTGACCTCGTGGACAATTCATCCAGTTTTCATTCTTCGCAACTCAGGTGAGACAAATATAGTGTATTACCGGCTAAATCCAAAGTAAGGTAACTTGGGTCTCCTGGGCTTTACTCTCAACCATTACCTGTGGACCCTGTGTGATAACTGATCACTTGCAAATTCAATTGTTGCTAAAGAACTCTGCTTGGCAAACATTATTTCATTGAATCATAGAATCCCTATAATGTGGAAACAGGCCATTAGGCCCAGTAAGTCCACACCAACCTTTGAAGAATAACCCATCCAGTCCCATTCCCCTACATTCACCCCTGTCTAATGCACCTAACTTATACATCCTTGAACACTATGGGCAAGATTGCATGGCAAATCACCTAACCTACACATCTTAGGATTGTGGGAGGAAACCAGAGCATCTAGAGGAAACACACGCAGACCCGGGGAGCATGTGCAAACTCTACAGTGTGGAGTTTGCACATCAAATGAGAACCCGGGTCCCTGGCACTGTGAGGCAAATTTGGTTAAACTAGTAATAAAATTTGATTGCTATTTATTCTGCTGAACAAAATCTTAAGTCTGTGTTCACTTAACTGTTCCCCATGAGTTCATGATTTCTAACAGGAAACTAGTAATTCTTCAAACTGTCTTCCGTAACCTTTTTATTTAATTATTTTGCTTTGCCTGGTTTTACAAAATGGATAATTCCCATCCGCCTTCAGTCTTGTCATCTTCAATCTATTTATAATTTTATTCTGATACATTTCATGTAAAATATTTAAAATTTACAATTCAGATATGGCATTTAAACCTTAGATAAGGGGGATAGAGAAATACGTGTACTGGCTGTTCTTTGAAGTGATCTAAAATTGGATCTCAGCCATTTTTCACTTACATCAGTGAAACAGCGGCCTTACAAAGCTTGAGGCACTTTTCCAATTTTTCATAGTGAGTATGATATTTTTATACTACAAATTTGTAGTGTTAAAGAAGAAACTGTAATACTAAATTTCTCCCTTTGTTGTCAACAACCATCATCCAGTGAAACCATACCTCTTTTTCCTTAATTTCTTCTAACACTGTAGCCTAACATGGGAAGGTGAGATGGTTTGTCTCACATGCATTCAGATTTCTAGGACCGTGTTGAATGATTAATCAAATGCCTTTGATGATGTAGCAGGATTGCTGCTGAGTAGCATAAGAGGGTTATACTACTCAGCAAGGCCATAAGACATTGGAACAGAATTTGGCCCATCAATCATGGCTGATGTTTCTCAACCCCATTTTCCAGTCCTCTTTGATTCCCTTACCGAGCAAGAACCTATCTCTGTCTTAAATTCACTCAATGACTTAGCCTCCATAGCCTGCTGCAGCAATGAGTTCTATAGATTAACCACCTTCTAATTGAAGAAATTCCTCCTTATCTCAATTCTAATGGGTCAACCCTTCATTCTGAGGTTGTGCCCTCGGGTACTAGTCTCTCCTACTAGTGGAAACATCTTCTCCATTTCCACTCTATCTAAGCCTCTCAGTATCTCAAGGAGATCGCACCTTATCCTCTGAACTCCATCAAGAATAGACCCAGAGTCCTCAACTGCTGCTCATATGACAAGCCCTTCATCACCAAGATCATTCTTGTCAACATCCTCTGGATCTCCTCCAAAGTCAGCACATCCTTCCTCAAGAGACAGGGCCCAAGTTGCTCACAATATTCCAAAGGTGGTCTGACCAAACCCTTATACAGCCTCAGCTCTGCTCTGGAGGACTACTGTAGCCCTTTTGAAATGAATACTAACATTGCATTTGAATTCCTAACTGCCAAATGACAGCCAGAGATCTCCTGGCTGGCCTTCAGGAGGGCTCAGCAGGGATCAAAGCCCACTCAAGAAGATAAAAGAGGACAAGGCTGAAGACAGCAGAGACTATTGCAAGGTCGTCTTCCTCAACAGAACTGACCTCAACAATAATTGCTACTGCCTTTTTTTTGGGGGGGGGGTTTGGAATCATCATTGTCCCTAAAAAAACGCAACGGTAAACAAGTTGAGCAGACTGTTAGATAGTTGATAACTATCCATTTATATGGGAATGACAGGAAATGAAAGGCCAGCGGCAATTACAGTGGCGACAAGAGGAATATCAAAAGTGTTCAAATTATCCTTGAGGTAGCTCAGAGTGGATTATGGTGTACAGAGGTAAATTAAATTCTGTTTGCACTTCCTGTAATATCCAGTTTGAAACATTTTGCCCTTTTGGGTTGGATGCCTGATATGGAGTGTATAATGTAAATACCATCAGAACCACAATTATATTGAGGCACTGTAGAGTGGAACCAGCTCTATGGAGTAAATTTTATTCAATTTATTTTGCTCTGCTTGCTGGAGAAAGTGAGTTTTGCAGCTGAACTCAAGCTTTTGGTATTTATTTTTTCTCTAATACTGATCTGCAAAAATATTTGAACATAGCGTTTTTTTGGCAGAGGAAGAAAAATGGCAACAAGAAGAGGTATATCCTGACAAGACCATCAGTTGAATTAGTACTCTCAGATTATTTGGTCTCTCAAGCTTGCTTCAGCATTAAATAAGATCATGCCTTTTCCTGGCCACAACGATCATTCCTGCTGGGAACCCTTAACCCCAAAATAACCTTCAAACGCCCTGAATGGTCAGTCTGTATGATGACAATAAGCCTCACTGCGTACATCTTTAATTGTCTATGCTGTGATGTGATGGTGTGGCAGTTCTCACATTATTAGGGAAAAACTAAATCCTGAGAATTTGAATTCAGCTGCGAAACTCACTTTCTCCGGCCAGCAAAGATGTTTATTCCAAGGTGGGTTGGATTTGAATCCAGGTCCCTGAAATGAATTACCAGTTACCCAGCTCAGAGTCAACCATCATTTCATCCTGTAAATCACACGTAATTTTTAAATGATGCCCACCTAAGTAATAGAGGACCAGGAATTCAAAATTCAAGTTTATTGAAGTTCTCTTCCATTGCTATGATTTCAGAATGCATCTCACCCAGACCCAACCCCATAACTTATCCCAGTTACTCTGCACCTCCCACAGTCAATCCATCTAGTGTGCACATCGTTGGACTGTGGGAGGAAACCAGAACACCCAGAGAAAACCCATGCAGATACAGGGAGAATGTGTAAACTCCACACTGACAGTCGCCCGAGGGTGGAATTGAAACAGAGTCCCTGACACTGAAGCAACAGTGCTAACCACTGAGCCATCGTGCCGCCTTAAGAGAATCTCAGTCATAAGAATTAAATGCACATGCCTCACAGCCTACTGGAAGTTATCTCCATGCATCCGTGTTGTCAGAAACCAAGGTATAATCCAATATGCCAGTGATGTTACAGATTGTAGAGTTTGTTTCAGTGAAGCGGTTACTTACATCACATTTGTTATTCCTTTCTGACTTATCCCTTAACTGCATTGTTTGTCTTTGTGTGAGAGTGGGTTTAGAATTACAGAGGATGGGGATTAAATTTTAGGTATAATAATTAATTAGTGGTTTAACTGCTCTGCTAAAACTTCTATATTTTTGAATTGTTAAATTCTTGTTTACACTATAAACCTGTTATCTATTAGTGATTATTCACTAGACTGGTTAGGAATGATTGGGGTCAATGTTTAAGAGTTATTGACTGTTTTAATTTCTCTGTATTGCGAATACAAATTTAAAAACACCTTGGGATTTAAAGACAGGTTAATTGTGAACATGTACACACTGACTATTGTTGTAAAGATTGACCTGATTCACTAATGTCCTTTTAGGAAAGGAAATCTGCCGTCCTTGCCCAGTCTCACATACTTGTCACTCCAGACCCATGGCAATGTTGTTGCTCTCAACTGCCTCTGAAACAGTCTAACAAGCCATTCATTTCTAGGGCAATTAGGAATGGACAACAAATATTAGCACAGTCAGTGATGCCCACACCCCCTGAAGAAGTTTTAAAAAAAAGGTATCTGCCAAGATGATTAGTTTTGATGGCATCAGCTTGGAATACATGAACAAACAGTTATAAAGTACATAATGAACCTTTTAATTTAATATATACTTTACAGATAAGTACTTTGCATCTCTGTTTTATCATTGCAGATATGAATCACAACCAATTAAAAAAAGGAAAACATCAAATGCTGACTTGCACAAGAAGCGTATAAGACTAATGGAATCAATGCTGGTAGAGCAAAAGAAAATTAGTGCAGCCGTGGAAGAAACAAATCGAGAGGTGCAGAGAATCCTTGATCAACAAACTCTTTTACTAAATCAAAGCTTGCAGCTGCAGAAGCATATGTTACATTTGTTAGAAAAAGTAGTTTGCCAGCATGGTGCAAGAAAAACAAGTATTTTTTAGTAGTCTACCATTATTTAGATACCTCATTTATAAATTAAGGGAAGTTAAAATGAGTATGTATATGGTCAATTACATGTATTATGTCCAAAGTTTTATTTATAGTATCCTTGCACTCAACACAGGTGCTTCATGAAAATAATTTTAACTCAGTCAAAACAGGCTCTGCTAGCAATTCTGCCCACTCCCCCACACCCACAAGATCTGTTCGACCGTCAGTCTATTTGTTTACTTATAGGAAACAACAGTGTTGTTAGACTTCCCATGCTGTAAGCCACATTGCTGTTTCTAGCTTTGAATTTTTGCAAGGGATCTTAACTAAAACTTTTCATATCCAGCAACAGCATGCTTTAAATCAACAAATTTCAACTTTTTCAAGAATTTCCATTGCTTACAAGACTTTAAAAGCATTCTCAAGCAGACATATTATCTCTTTGTAAATTGATAATACAATTAGTGTTTTACTATGGCATATTCTTAGGGAACAGTGGTGGTGTCTCCACCTCTGCGCCATGAGGCCTGGGCTCAAGTCCGACCTGCTCTGGAGGTGTGAAAAACATCTCTGAACAGAATGATTAGGAAAACACCAGTGGTGTGCTGTTTTGGTATCTTGCTACATCTAACTGGTTCTACTTACTATATAGCCTGTAAATAAATCTGACCAAGTCATTTTAACTATTTCAATTGTGTGGTTTTTTTTGTCTTTTACAAGGAAGAGGTAAAAGGTAAAGTTATCAGTCTCATCAGACTATTGGGCAGCTCCCTCAGAAGATAGGGATGACTGATAGTGGTTTAGAGGTGGGGAAGGAGAGTACTTCACGATAACCTCAGCTGGTGCAGGAATTGAACCTATACTGTTGGCATCACTCTGCATTGCAAACCTGCCAACCAACCAACTGACCTAAGAAGATGTGGTGACGATATCTATTAAACAAGTATTAAAAACCATTGGAGACAGTCTGAACTATAACAAGTAAATAATGATTACTCCAAATTAGGGTTAATAGGCTTGTGGGCAACAGATCAATATGAATTGTGGATAGGTTAATGGACAGATGGCAAGAAAGTAGAGAAATAAATCATATTTGAACCAGCATATTGCAATAAGTGGAGTGCTGCAAAGATAAGTGCAGTCTAAAATTCGTAAGTTAGGGGCCAGATATTCATTAAGAGCATGAGTATTATGAGCTGAATACTTTCCTGAGTCTACAATCCCATCTCAGACATCAAAGACCTTGCTCACCTTGTTTTCATACTGGGGCAGACATAGATTGGAATTGAGCCTGTTACCTAAGGAAGAGGGTATGGATGGAGAGTTGAGGGCTGAACAGAACTTGGCTGAAACAGAGGTAGGCAGCAGGTTAGGTTGGAAAGTTAGAAGTCCCAACTCCGTTTACTAGAACATCAAACTAGCTCTATTCACTTCAAACAACATTAAACTCTCCATCCCCTCAGCATCCAAGGAGCATGAGAACCCTTTTCCATGCCCTCTGAAGGCTTCCTTCTAAGCTTTATGCCCCCTTGCTGCCTTGAAAGTGCTTTCTGAAATGGTGAGGTAATTTCCACATATTGCCACCTCCATGGGCTGAGAAATACGGTAGGCGACGTTTAGGATTGAGGTGAGATTGCAGAATTGGGAGAATTCCCAAACCCTCAACCTCACCCCGAATCCCACCTACAAGATGAAAATCTGGCCTTACAAGTTCATCTGCTGAGGAGTTAGGGTGACAGTGAGAAATGGTAATCAGTTGTCTCCTAGAGGACTTAATTAAGGGCAATTTCCGAATTCCAGCTGAATAGCATACTCAGTACATCAGGAGGCATCTTAGCAACAAGGGGGGGTAAGCTTCAGTAAAGGTATACCTAGTACAAAGTTTACTTGAAAACCAATATAAAGCCCAGTGTAATTAACCCAACCCTTTTCTATAACGCTAAATATAGTTCAGTGAGATAGTCTTGCTGGAGAAATCATGTGATACAAAATAAATCAGATGAAGACACCTGACCGTAGAATACCCTACAAACCTGACTGGTTACAATGGGCCATTTGTGTAAAGGCTGGAAAAGCTATTACATTGCTAGAAAACAACACTGGCCATTAGGGAAGCATCCATGTTTGAAAGAGTTCGAAAAAGAAATTCAATCAGAATGTTAATATGGTCCAAAAATACAAGATCCACCCAAATTCTGGGTCTTAACCGGTGGCATAGTCAGCAGCGAAAAATGTTTTCTATAATTACAAAGGGATCTTGATCAAATAGGTAATGGGCTGAAAAAATGGTGGATGGAGTTCAATCCCGATAAATGCGAGGTATTGCATTTTGTTACGACAAACAAGGTTAGGGCTTCTACAATTAATGATAGGGCCTTGGGTAATGTTGTAGAACAGGGACCTAGGGGTTCAGGTGCATAATTCTTTTAAGTTTGTGTTATATATGGACAAGGTGGTTAAAAAAGGTGTTTGGCGTGCTTGCCTTCATTGCTCAGTCCTTTGAGTACAAGAATTAGGAAATCATGTTGAAGTTGTACAGGGTGAGGAGAAAGTGAGGACTGCAGATGCTGGAGATCAGAGCTGAAAATGTGTTACTGGAAAAGCACAGCAGGCCAGGCATCATCCAAGGAGCAGGAGAATCGACATTTCGGGCATAAGCCCTTCTTCAGGAATGAGGAAAGTGTGTCTAGCAGGCTAAGATAAAGGGTAGGGAGGAGGGACTTAGGGGAGGGACGTTGGAAATGCAATAGGTGGAAAGAGGTCAAGGTGAGGGTGATAGGCTGGAGTGGGGGTGGGGGCGGAGAGGTCTGGAAGAAGATTACAGGTTAGGAAGGTGGTGCTGAGTTCGAGGGATTTGACTGAGACAAGGTGGGGGGAGGGGAAATGAGGAAACTAGAGAAATTTGAGTTCATACTTTGTGGTTGGAGGGTTCCTAGGTGGAAGATGAGGCACTCTTCCTCCAGCCGTCGTGAGGCTATGGTCTGGCGATGGAGGAGTCCAAGGACCTTCATGTCCTTGGTGGAGTGGGAGGGGGAGTTGAAGTGTTGAGCCACGGGGTGGTTGGGTTGGTTGGTCCGGGTGTCCCAGAGGTGTTCTCTGAAACGTTCCGCAAGTAGGCGGCCTGTCTCCCCAGTATAGAGGAGGCCACATCGGGTGCAGTGGATGCAGTAAATGGTGTGTGTGGAAGTGCAGGTGAATTTGTGGCGGATATGGAAGGCCTTGGAGGGAAGTAAGGGGGGAGGTGTGGGCGCAAGTTTTGCATTTCTTGCAGTTGCAGGGGAAGGTGCCGGGAGTGGAGGTTGGGTTGGTGGGGGGTGTTGACCTGATGAGGAAGTCACGGAGGGAGTGGTCTTTTCGGAATGCTGATAGGGAAGGGGAGGGAAATATATCTCTGGTGGTGGGGTCTGTTTGGAGGTGGCGGAAATGACGACGGATGATATGATGTATATGGAGGTTGGTGGGGTGGTAGGTGAGGACCAATGGGGTTCTGTCCTGGTAGCGATTGGAGGGGCGGGACTCAAGGGCAGAGGAGCAGGAAGTGGAGGAGATGTGGTGGAGGGCATCGTCGATCACATTTGATTAGATTAGATTACTTACAGTGTGGAAACAGGCCCTTCGGCCCAACAAGTCCACACCGACCCTCCGAAGCGCAACCCACCCATACCCCTACATTTACCCCTTACCTAACACTACGGGCAATTTAGCATGGCCAATTCACCTGACCCGATCTTTGGACTGTGGGAGGAAACCGGAGCACCTGGAGGAAACCCACGCAGACACGGGAGAACGTGCAAACTCCACACAGTCAGTCGCCTGAGGTGGGAATTGAACCCAGGTCCCTGGCGCTGTGAGGCAGCAGCGCTAACCACTGTACCACCGTGCCACCCTATCTGGGGGGAAATTGCGGTATTTGAAGAAGGAGGCCATCTGGGTTGTACGGTATTGGAACTGGTCCTCCTGGGAGCAGATGCAGTGGAAACGAAGGAATTGGGAGTATGGGATGGCATTTTTACAGGGGGCAGGTTGGGAGGAGGTGTAATCTAGGTATCTGTGGGAGTCGGTTGGTTTATAGTAAATGTCTGTGTTGATTCGGTCGCCCGAGATAGAAATGGAAAGGTCTAGGAAGGGGAGGGAGGAGTCTGAGATGGTCCAGGTAAATTTGAAGTCGGGGTGGAAGGTTTTGGTAAGGTGGATGAACTGTTCAACCTCCTTGTGGGAGCACGAGGCAGCGCCGATACAGTCATTGATGTAGCGGAGGAAAAGGTGGGTGTGGTGCCAGTGTAGCTGCGGAAGATGGACTGTTCCACATATCTTACGAAGAGGCAGGCATAGCTGGGGCCCATGCAGGTGCCCATGGCTACTCCTTTGGTTTCGAGGAAGTGGGAGGATTGGAAAGAGAAGTTGTTCAGAGTGAGGACCAGTTCAGTCAGTCGAAGGAGGGTGTCAGTGGAAGGGTACTGGTTGGTACGGCGGGAAAGGAAGAAGCGGAGGGCTTTGAGTCCTTCGTGATGGGGGATAGAGGTGTACAGGGACTGGATGTCCATGGTGAAGATAAGGCGTTGGGGACCGGGGAAGTGAAAATCATGGAGGAGGTGGGGGGCATGGGTGGTGTTCCTAACGTAGGTGGGGAGTTCTTGGACTAAGGGGGACAGGGTCGTGTCGAGGTATGCAGAGAGGAGTCGGTGGGGCAGGAGCAGGCTGAGACAATGGGTCGGCCGGGGCAGTCAGGTTTGTGGATTTTGGGCAGGAGGTAGAAATGGGTGGTGTGGGGTTGAGGGACTATGAGGTTGGAGGCGGTGGATGGGAGATCCCCTGAAGTGATGAGGTTATGGATGGTCTGGGAGATGATGGTTTGGTGGTGGGAGGTGGGGTCATAGTCAAGGGGGCAGTAGGAGGTGTCCGCGAACTGGCATTTAGTCTCAGCGGTGTAAATCCGCGAGCTGGCGTTTAGCCTCAGCGGTGAAAATCCGCGAGCTGGTGTTTAGCCTCAGCGAGGCCTTTTTGGAATACTGTGTCTAGTTCTGGTCGCCCTGTTATAGGAAGGCTATTATTATGCTGGATCGGGTTCAGAAGAGACTTGCTAGGATTTTTCTGGGTAATAAAGGTTTGAGTTATAAAGAAAGGCTGGATAGACTGGGACGTTTTTCACTGGAACACAGGAGGTTGAGATCAAGGGTTTCAGCTCCACTTTCTTGGTATCTCCCTATATTCTTCAAGCTCCTGAGAGATATCCCAGTGTTAGACATAGATAATAGTAGAGTATCTTCTTGGAGAATCACAAAGATTCATAACATCTGAGTCCTAAACAACTGGCCTCTTGTCTTAAAACTATGTCCTCAACATTTACCAGTGCTATTCTACTTCCTAATATATTGTAGAAGCTCTTACTGCCTCTGTTTAAGTTTTTTGCACTCATTCTAATTTCTCCATTCTTCTAATCATCCACGCCAATTTCTAAACTTTCCCCAGCTCTGGTCTAACAACCTTATAGGAGTTTATAAAATAATGAGGGGTATAGATAGAGTCAGTGATAGTTGTCTTTTCCCTAGGATGGGGGATTTTAATACTAAGGGGCATACTTTTAAGGGGAGAGCTTTTTGGAGGGTTATGGGCCAGGTGCTGACAGGTGGGACGAGACTGGGTTGGGATATCTGGTTGGCATGGGTGAGTTGAATCAAAGGGTCCGTTTCTGTGCTGTACATCTCTATGACTTTACGATTCTATGACATGAGGGGCAAATCGTTTTCACAGAGGATGGTTCACATGTGGAATGAACTTCCTGAGCAAGTGGTGAATGTTGGTAATATTACAATGTTTAAAAGACATTTGGCTAAGTACAAGAATAGGAAAGGCTTGATGGGATATGGATTAGGAGTAGGCATGTGGGACCTACTTAGTTTGGGATTATGCTTGGCATGGATTGGTTTGACCAAAGGGTCTGATTTGGTGCTGTATGACTATGACCAAATGATATCAAAAAAAGTTTGAACAAAATTAGTTTCACGGATTTGTAGTTCAAAACGTTCCCAAAGGATGAAACAGAGTTATATGAAAAGACTAAATTTTCTGTAAAAAAAAATCACAATTGTAGTATCTAAAATTTGAATTTGCCAGTTAAATAAAATTTGAACATTTTCTGACATAAGATATGCCTGTGTACAAGACATTTTTCTACATACAACAGCAGCAGTCACCATTATCTTTCAGCACCAATTACTTACCAAGTCCAATGCCACTATTATCTAGTAGGTAGCTTAAATGATCAAACATAGCTCTCTGATTCTGTCGACTGATGCGACAGAAATAGCACAGGAATCGGCAGCAGTTTGTAACCATCCTGGGAAACCTTATCTCCTACAAAAAACAGGGTATACGGATTTCAGTGAAAGTTTAATGAGCAGATTTTATATTGATAGAAGTCACTTACATGCACATGCTGCTATCTTAATAAACATCCATTAAAAGTGAGGGACAATTGATTTTAACAATCATAGCTTTGGAGTAACAATAATGCCACTGATGCCCCTTTAAGTATAAATACAGAAGATTACATGGAACTATTCAAAGAATAGCAGGGAACTTTTAAATATTGTGCTGAATGCAATTATGCTTTACTTGACAACAACCAAAATATAGATAATTAGGTTATTAGACTTATTTGCTATTTATGGAACTATAACGTGCTTGAGTCATAACCAGTGGCCTGCATGTAGAGTAATTTGTGATATGGATGATCGACATAATTATTTTTCTCTTCTTTTTTCAACAAATAAAGCAGAAGAATGTAGTTGTAATTTGTACAGTGCATTTAATGCTATTCATCGAGTTTGTAAGGAGCAGCTATAGAAAAGAAGGAACACTTTTTCACAATTTGGCGCTCACATAAAAAGTGATACATGCAGGAAGCACACATTTGAGAAACACCCAGCACAAATACCTGATTTGAAGAATTATCAGTTGCCAGTTGGAAATGTCAAATGCCGCATGTCCTACAATATTATTTGTCAGGCCTCTGAACTTTCATATTTTATTAATACACTGTTTAAAAGTGGTGGATTCAACTGTGGCAATTCTTTTTTGAAGAGTTCTATCAGCAGTTGTAAATAGGCTTCCTGTACTCTCATTTTAAAACTTACTGTAGTTACAGAATCACAAAACCATTATCCAGTTGGGCAACAGTGATTTACTGATTAATACTCTAAAAAATTGGGTTAACCATTAAACAGCGCTGAAAAATGTGTTGCTGGAAAAGCGCAGCAGGTCAGGCAGCAAAGGAGCAGGAGAATCAATGTTTCGGGCATAAGCCCTTCTTCAGGAAGAAGAAGGGCTTATGCCCGAAACGTCAATTCTCCTGCTCCTTTGATGCTGCCTGACCTGCTGTGCTTTTCCAGCAATACATTTTTCAGCTCTGATCTCCAGCATCTGCAGTCCTCACTTTCTCCTCCTTAACCATTAAACAGGACAAGAACTAAAATAAAACCAAGAGAATTCAAGTGAGCAGGAAAATTAAAGAAGGGACTATAGAGATTAGAATATGCAATAAAATTAGACAATGCAATAAAAAGAATAAAAGCGATGTATAATTGATTTTCAAAGGTTTGCACTGCATTCTCATGAATGTTTCATATTGCTTGCATTTTGCACAATTTTATAACATCTCCAAATCTGCTGACAGAATTAAAGGTGCTGGTTTTAGATCACAAAATTATGAAATTATATTTCAGAACTCCAGTGCACTGACACTTTATGTGTTCATTCAAATTTCCTCCCATTTGTTTTTGTGAGGACCTTGAACTATTTGAAATAAGCTGGTAAATTGTCAATGGCTTAGTTCATGGCCTGTTGGCAGTAATGTTATTGCAGGGTAAGAGTGCTATGATGCGAGAGCAGGGAGAAGGTTGTATGTGACTATGAAAAAGATTTGAAAACAGTGTTATCAGCAATATTTAAAATGGAGGAAAGTATTTCTAATTTGGATCAATGTGAACTCAGTGCCCTCAGAAAGTCATAAACATCTGGTGGCAGCCTCTGGTCACAAACTTAAAACAAACATTAAATACTGCAATCATAAAAGTAAAATAAAGCAGATGCAAATTTGTAATAAAGTGATGGCAATGTAACCAGTAATTGTTGTGAAAAGCCGTCCTATTCACCAGGGAAAAAGTGAGGACTGCAGATGCTGGAGATCAGAGCTTAAAAATGTGTTGCTGGAAAAGCGCAGCAGGTCAGGCAGCATCAAAGGAACAGGAGAATCAACTTTTCGGGCATAAGCTCCTCTTCAGGAATAAGGAGGGTGTGCCAAGCAGGCGAAGATAAAAGGGAGGAGGGACTTGGGGGAGGGGCGCAGCTACACTGGCACCAACCCCCACCTTTTCCTCCGCTACATCGATGACTGTATCGGCGCTACCTCGTGCTCCCACAAGGAAGTTGAGCAGTTCATCCACTTTACTAACACCTTCCATCCCGACCTCAAATTTACCTGGACCGTCTCAGACTCCTCCCTCCCCTTCCTAGACCTCTCCATTTCTATCTTGGACAACCAACTCAACACGGACGTTTACTATAAACCGACTGACTCCCACAGCTACCTAGATTATACCTCCTCCCACCCTGCCCCCTGTAAAAATGCCATCCCATATTCCCAATTCCTTCGCCTTCGCCGCATCTGCTCCCAGGAGGACAAATTCCAATATCGAACAACCCAGATGGCCTCCTTCTTCAAAGACCGCAATTTCCCCTCAGACGTGGTTGACAATGCTCTTCCACTTCCCGCTCCTCCGTCCTTGAACTCTGCCCCTCCAACTGCCACCAGGACAGAACCCCATTGATCCTCACTTACCACCCCACCAACCTCCAGATACATTATATCATCCTTCATCATTTCCACCACCTCCAACCAGACCCCACCACCAAGGATATATTTCCCTCCCCACCCCTATCAGCGTTCCGGAAAGACCACTCCCTCCGCGACTCCCTCGTCAGATCCACACCCCCCACCAACCCAACCTCCACTCCTGGCACCTTCCCCTGCAACTGCAAGAAATGCAAAACTTGCGCCCACACCTCCCACCTCACTTCCCTCTAAGGCCCCAAGGGATCCTTCCATATCCATCAGAAATTCACCTGCACTTCCACACACATCATTTACTGCATCCGTTGCACCCGATGTGGCCTCCTATACATTGGGGAGACAGGCCACCTACTTGCGGAACGTTTCAGAGAAACTCTGGGACACCCGCACAAACCAACCCAACCGCCCCGTGGCTGAACACTTTAACTCCCCCTCCCACTCCCCCAAGGACGTGCAGGTCCTCGGCTTCCTCCATCGCTAGACCATAGCAACACAATGCCTGGAGGAAGAGCGCCTCATCTTCTGCCTAGGAACCCTCCAACCACAAGGGATGAATGCAGATTTCTCCAGCTTTCTCATTTCCCCTCCCCCCACCTTTTCTCAGTCCCAACCCTCAGACTCAGCACCGCCCTCTTGACCTGCAATCTTCTTCCCGACCTCTCCGCCCCCACCCTCTCTCCGGCCTATCACCCTCACCTTCACCTCCTTCCACCTATTGTATTCCAAACGCCCCTCCCCCAAGTCCCACCTCCCTAACTTTTAATTAGCCTGCTTGGCACACCCTCCTCGTTCCTGAAGAAGGACTTATGCCCGAAACGTCGATTCTCCGGTTCCTTTGATGCTGCCTGACCTGCTGCGCTTTTCCAGCAATGCATCCTATTCACCAGCACTCTTTAGGAAAAGAAATCTGCCATCTTAACCTGGTCTGGTCTACATGTGACTCCAAGCCCATAGCAATATGAATGACTCTAATTGCCTATTAAGTATAGTTAAGTACTGGCCTAGTGAGTAACACTCACATCCCATGAATGAATAATAATGAAGAATTACAGAATTTAATATGTGTGGATACCTTCGAATCACCACCTCCCAACACGTTCACCATTACTTCCATTACAGTTTCATGCATGCCCAAAGCACGCATTAAGTTGGGATGTTGATAGAAGACTTTATTGTTCATAATGTTTCTGCAAAGTCAAAGATAAAATTTTACTAAACAAATTGCAGTGTTACATGAATAATGAACAGCATCAGTTCTTACGAAAATAGCTGCAGAAGTGGGTTGATTTCAGAAATCATAGAACATAGAACAGTTCAGCACAGAACAGGCCCTTCAGCCCACAATGTTGTGCCAACTACTGATCCTCATGTATGCACCCTCAAATGTCTGTGACCATATGCATGTCCAGTAGTCTCTTAAATGTCCCCAATGACCTTGCTTCCACAACTGCTGCTGGCAACATATTCCATGCTCTCACAACTCTCTGTGTAAAGAACTCGCCTCTAACATCCCCTCTATACTTTCCTCCAACCAACTTAAAACTATGACCCCTCGTGTTAGTCATTTCTGCCCTGGGAAATAGTCTCTGGCTATCGACTCTATCCATGCCTCTCATTATCCTGTATACCTCATGGCAGACAAAGGTTGTAAATGCATGACTATGTTGGTCAGAGTTGGCAGGGGATTTGATGGAAAGAAAAACATGCAAATTTACTTTAAGGAAAAGCTGCTGCACATCTGACATTCATTCAACCCCAGCTGGAATCCAATTCCAGGCACTACACTTTACATAGTTTTGGGGAGCATATAGTAGAAATTTGTTGGAATAGATTCCAGGCTTGAGGAAACACTAGAGAAACTCATTTGTTTTTTCTACAATGGAGAAGGGTAGATAAGATTTCATAAAGACCTTTAAATTCATTAAGGATTTAAACAAAGTAAAATAAAATGAACAATAAACAAAAACTGTGGACGCTGAAAATCGGAAACAAAATCAGAAATTGCTGGAGAAACTCAGCAGGTCTGGTTAACATTTCAGAACAGTTCTGAAGAAAGGTCACTGGATCCAAAACATTTATCTCTGTTTTCTCTCCATAGATGCTGACAGATTTGCTGAGTTTCTCTAGCAATTTCTGTTCTTGTTTAAAATAAGGTTAAACTCTTTCTGCTGAGTGAAAATTTGATAACAAAAAGCCACAAACCTAAGGTGACTGGCAAGAGAGCCAGAGGTAACACGAGGTGAAACTTTTCTATTTTTTTCTTTTTCACATCCAGAAGTGTTTTATTTTTCCATCACAAAATCAGCGTGGTTTCTTTCTTCTATGAATCACCATCAGTAAAACACTCGCCTTTCCAAATGAATACTTTGCATGCAAAGCCCATTAATAATAATACAAACCATCAAAGGTAAGGGAGGGCTGGGGTAGGGAATGGCTAAATTAAAATGGCATTAGAAAGGGAAATAATTCCCCTCCAATGGCTGCCTCTCTCTAAAGGCATTAAGAGTACTGGTAGACAATGTGTGCTCCATCTCCAAGGACACCTGGGTACAAAATTAGCCGCAGAAGAGGGGTACATATCTGCAGATGTGACCACCTCCACAGCCCAGAAACTAGACCTGTTAATAGCCAACTTGGCCAGGCCAAGGAGCAGAACCATAAGGAAGGCCTATGATTTGCCCACATCCCTCCACACCAGACACCCAATGATCAGGAGGTGGGGCTGAAGCCCAACCACAAGCACAAGAGAAGATTTTTTTAAATAACTAAAAAGGGGCTGCAATCAACAACAACCAGTATATATATAATCCCAAACTCCACAGCTCCACAAAATAAACAAGCGGGCTAGAAATCCAAGGACCATGGCAAACTATGGTTATATAGGTCTGCTTTGTAAAACACTCTTCGCCCCATATCCTTAGGAAAGTGGGGGGACTCCTGCAAGGCCAAGCCTTCACTGAGGATCCATGCCAGGCTGTGTTTGGGTGGTGGATGAAGAAAGCAAAATGGATGGTGTGAGGCAGCAGTCTGTACAAAAAGTACCTCCACAACAGTTGGAAGGATACATAGAGCAATCTCACGGGGCGGTTAAGGTTCCTGAGTTGGGCTATCGAGGGAGGTTCAGGAACCTAGGGCTGATATGAAATACCATCCAAGTAGGAGTACACACAGACAGGATCCCACTGCACAGCTGAGCACCCTCCAACTGGTGCACGTCAGACCCAAGCACTGCTGCTTTCAGGTAACAGATGGCATTGGCCTTAAGCTGGACATCCACTGCTACCATTTGCTAATGCCTGCATCAACATTCAGCCCAGGCCTCTACCACCTCGCAATTCCCTGACTCTGGTCACTCTCTCAGCCACAGACCACCCTTCAGCCAGCCGCTAGGACCTGTGATAATGCAGGAGTGAATTTGAACAGCAGTTACTCCTGACCTAGTGAGTTGACCATGTTCCAGACATCAATCAGGTCCCAGTAAAATAAAAGGGCCATATCCGGTGGGAAACCCAAAGACCCTCGCAGTCTATGACCAGAGGCTATGAGCATGTCATAATTGAGGTCATGCACCTGATGGAAGAAATACATTGTCAACGTGCACCACGTAGGAGGTGGTTTGTGGAAAATGATCTCTGCAGGGTCCAAAGGCTGGGAAATCACCACCTCGATGCAGAGGCACACCGGCGACTGACTGCCCTTCTTATCTGGGAGACCCAAAATTTTGTAACAACCCAGTGCATCTCCTTGTCCCAGAAGAAGTGAATCAGCTTCTTTTGAAGTTTTGTGACAAAACCAGGAGGAGGTCAAATAGACCAGTTGGTACCATAGCATGGAGGCCATCAGCTAGTTTATGATCAGCAATCAACTCCTGTAAGATAGCACTTGGACCAGTCCTGTCCAGCAACCAAGGCAAGCTAAGACTGGCCTCCAGATTCTGTCAATTCTCCAGTGAGGATTCCGATAGAGCGGATGGGTAATGCTCCAGTTGAACCCCGGTAATGTCTTTGGCAAGGAATCCATTTGATGTGGACTGACCAGAACTTTGGACTATTTGGCCCAGATGATCCTGGTGGAAGATCAGTTGGGCTAAAACAGACCCCCATTTGGCCAAGTACCCTCCTGGCACTCGTACATCCACCCCAGGTCAGCCGCGTCAATGAACAAGGGATACATTGTCAGTATAGATTCTTTACTCAGCGGGTTGTGAGTTCATGGAATGCCCTGCCAGTAGCAGTGGTGAACTCTCCCTCTTTATGGTCATTTAAGCGGGCATTGGATAAGCATATGGAGGTTGTTGGGCTAGTGTAGGTTAGGTAGACTTTGGTCGGCGCAACATCGAGGGCCGAAGGGCCTGTACTGCGCTGTATTGTTCTATGTTCTATGTTCTATAAGCTGAAAGATCACCCTGTGCCCAGACCACACAAAGCTACTCCTGAGAATCTCCTCAGCAAGAGGTACAGAAAAGGTCCATGCACAGGGAATACAGCTGGCTAGACAACTGTAAAGCACTCGAGTAAAATGTGAGGTCCGCAGATGCTGGAGATCAGAGCTGGAAATGTGTTGCTGGTTAAAGCACAGCAGGTCAGGCAGCACGCAAGGAACAGGAAATTCGACGTTTCCGGCCAGAGCCCTTCATCAGGATGAAGGGCTCTGGCCCGAAACGTCGAATTTCCTGTTCCTTGGATGTTGCCTGACCTGCTGTGCTTTAACCAGCAACACATTTCCAACTGTAAAGCACTCCTCTGTCAAAGTGAAGGGGCACCATCAGGGACCAGTTAACTTTAACAGGCACTCTGCAGCAGTGTACAGATGTTGGATCCAGGTGACAAACTGCATCCTGAACCAGAATGTTTGCAGAGTTCTGACTAGACACTTGTGATCAACCCTGTTGACTGCCTTCTTCTAATCAAGGGACAGGAGAGCACTTGACAGACCCGTCCTCTGGGAAATACGAATCAAGCCCCTGACCAGACATGAGCATGGATCCTTCAGGCTGGGACTGCAGAGGTTGGTTGGGTAGCTCATGTGGTCCACCATGGATCAAGATGAGATGACAACTTTTCTATGCACTTTCAAAAAGATATTATAATATTCAAAGAAGAACAAAATGCAGGAATACAGGAAAAGATCAGGACAGAATGGAGAACTAGACAGCTTTATGAAAGAGTCATGCAGACTCAAGCGGTCAAATGATCTTCTTCTGTGCAATGTTAGTTTATGATCTAATTCTATTGTTTTTTAATTTTCTACTACCAGTCATATTTCCTAATATCCAAGAATCCTATCGTTGTTAGGAAAAAATTAAATGCATAGAAAATTGGAGACACAAAGTCTCTAAAAAGATTTTACTGATCAAGCACCTCTTAAATGGAATCCTCTCTGCATTAAAATTCAATGTGGCACTCAGGGTTCTGATTTTAAATACTTATCTTCAAACCTGTCCATAATACACCTGCTTTGGAAACTAAAATTGTCTCTATTGAATTTTCAAATAAATACTCATCAAGGTTCAGATGTAAATTTAATTTATGTATTCAGCAATAAAGAAATAAAAGGATTTGTAAAGGAATACCACAAGCATTATTACGTGTATTTAATAATTAATTACTACATGGCAGAGTGCTGGAGCACAAGCAGACCAGCGAATTTAATATTAGCTGTAAGAAAATGTAGAAAACTAAAAATCTAGAAACAAAAAAAATTTCAGAATAAACATTCAGAACGGATTTTGAAAGTAAAAGTCTCGATTGACTAACTTCATGGAATTTTTTTAACCAGTTCCAGAGAATTTACAATGGTAAAGAGACCGATGGATTAGATCTAAATTTTCAATAGATTTGGGTACACCAGTGAGTAAGCTAATGAAGAAAGTCAGTGAATGCAGAGTCAGGGAACCATCAGCATAACTATGTAGTAAGGCAGAGATCAAAACAAAGGTGAAGAGTAGCCAATATGGGAAATGATGTTCCATTGAGATCTGTGTTGGATTCACTGCTGTTCATCGCTTTTATTAACAATTCAGACTCTGAAATAAGTAATACCTTCTTTTTAAATTTATAGGAATGGAGGCAGACTCCAACCATGTACAAGAGGGCAGTAATAAACCTTCTGAACAGACCTATAATTGGTAAAATAATTTCCATATGGGAATTTTCACATTTTGGAAGAAATAGTTTACATATTGCTTGGTTAATAGCCAAATAAATAGAATGCAGGAGCAAAGACATCTGGGAGTACAATGTGGAAATTGCTAAAGATAGTGGTTATGGTTAATCAAGTCAAAAGACAACCAATCATTGAGTTTATTTCTATCCAAAAGTGAGTGGAAACTGCTAAATTTTGACCTTGCCAATGACACTTGGAGTACTGTATGCAGTTATTTCCACCATATAATTTTTTTTAAAAAAGGAGAGTCTGCAAAAATGTTTTATAAGGATGATACAAAAATGGTAAACCTATATCTCTTAGAAAAAAATAAGGTCCAAGGACTGCTTGGGCTAAATGAACATGCTGCACAGAAATAGATCAATAAAATGTGATGTACCAATTTCTTAATACATACCCAATGCTCTGAATCATGAGCCTCTCTTCCTCTGGACCCATTTGGACAATGAGCAATGAACGGATCTGGCCCAGGCATTCTAGCAAATTCATCGTGTCCTCGACAGATGTAGCATTAATGATGTATGCCTTAGGCATTGCGCGGATAAGCTCACCAACACCATCATACTGTCTGTGCAGCAAGCTGAACATCAAACGCACGAGTTCTGGATTCTGGATGAAAGCTTCTTGGGCCCAATGCACGACTGTATGAGAGATCAACTCCTGCAGTGTACCTTTAGCAGAAAGTAACAAGCTCTCCATAAATATGATGACATTTAAATATATAGAAAACTCTATCTTTTCAGGAAGCTTATGAAAACAGCATTTTCTACAGAAAAGCAAAGTTTTTCCTTGCTTGATACTATAATCTCCAAAATTACAATGTTAGCAGTTTCATATTTGCATTAGCAGTGGCAAAGGCTGATGTCATTAACAATGAGCAAGTCAGTCCTTTCCACAAATCGCAATATTTCTTTCAACCACCTAACATCATGATTTTAAAGTATCACCATAGCTGCAAAATTTATATATGTGGATTACTGTAGCATGTATCCTAATGCTTTAAAAAAATGAATAACAAGTTCCCAGATATGCCTATCATCACAAGGGGATGCTCATACCTAATTGCCTTTGAATTGTTGGTGGTGAGCTGCCTTTTGATCTGATGCAATCCATATAGTGCAGCTCCATACATGTATCTCTGGTAGCAAGGGACTGAAGCAGCACACCAAGTCAACAAACGCTTACTTCTGGTCAGACCTGTCTTTGTGAACAGGAAGATTTCAAAGTACCAGCAAAACTGCACAGAATGTGTGTGGATTACTGTAGCACGCCAACTAACTGTTGAACAGAATGGGTAACATATTCCTAGATCTGTTCAGTTTAGCAGATATTGGACGCATAATCTTCAGGGAAAGCTCTATGATTAAATAAACCTTTCAGGAATGATAGAGGCTACAAGAACAAATATAAAAAACAAAAAAGGCAAATATTTGCAGGGGTTTAAATTCTGATTGGCTCATTTTGTCTCAGCAACATTGATGCAAGATTCAGTAACTACATTCTTTTAAACTATCATATTTAGTTTTAAAACTAAAATTGAATGTTTTTGGTATTGGATACTGTAATTAATTCCCTTACAAGTTCCATCCTAATCTTAGTAGAAAGGTTTAAAATGCTCATGGGATTACACCAGGAAAATACCAGGTAAATTTTATTTATAATTTGTGTTATTTGTCTCAAAAACTTAGGTAAATTTGTTAGATATGACTCTTATTCATTACAAATTCATGCTGGCTTTTTAAAAATCAGTTCATATTTGTCAAGATTCCGAGTCACGCAATGCATTAAAACAATGATGACGACGTCAGCTTGTACAAGGGAGCATAACTACAACTTGAGGGGTGATAGATTTAAGACAGATGTCAGAGGCAGGTTCTTTACTCAGAGAATGGTAAGGGCATGGAATACCCTTGCTGCTAATGGAGTTAACTCAGCCACATTAGGGAGATTTAAACAATCCTTGGATAAGCACATGGATGTAGATGAGATTGTGCAGGGGGATGAGCTTAGAACAGTTCACAGGTCGGCACAACATTGAGGGCCGAAGGGCCTGATCTGCACTTATTGTTCTGTGTTCTATGTTCTAAATACTGGAAGCCATGGGCACAAAGCAATTCAGCATTGCGATCGCTACACCCATTTGAACCCTATTTAGTTCATGGTCCCATAATTTCAGTTAAATCCCATTCTATTATTTACTATTTTAAAAATTATAATCCTGAACCAAAATTAAATGATCTGTTTGTGTATGTCACAAATGTAATAACAGATCAGATCTGTCTCATTCATTAATACAAGTTTCACATAAACACAGAAAACAACGATGCTGACAGCTGAAGTACTGCGCAGTTCGAACTGTCTAGTGCCTACTAGTTAAAGCATCGTACAAATCAGTTTACCATAGATGGACTCCTAGTGACTGAGCCTTTGAACTATTTTTTAACCACTAGATTGTCAGAAGCAGCTGCAACTTGACCTCTGTGTAGAGGGCTTTTGAAGCGGTACATTAAGTCGAGGTAAGTTTTCTATAACATTTTACATGGTGCCACTATGTTAGCCTTGCCTTGCAGTTCCAGCAGCTGCCAGTCTTCATCATACACACAACAGCTGCAAGGACAGTAAACATATAGGGAATGACGTTCATACACAGTCTGCAGACTGAGATGTCAACTGGCAATGATAGCCTGGTGAGATTCACAGGGTGTATGAGGTGCTTTCTGGAACTACTAAGAAGTAAAGATTTCAAAAATGAACAAGTCAATTCCCAAAAGAACAGGAGTTAACTCCTGTTGTAGCTGGGATAGGAGTTATCTGATGACATTAACAGGAGCCATTTTCACATTTACATAAAGGATTGTGAGCAAATTTCTAAACAAAAGTTGGATCATAAATATTCAGGATTGAATATAAATACAGGATGAAATTCCAAACTGATACAATTTTGGTTAGTTAGATACAGTGGAATAAAGTCGACACATTTCCACAATTCACTGTAGATTTTTTTGTAAACAGCTAACCTTCAGAACATAGCAAAACAAGTTACATATAATATTTTTCTACTGCTCATGTATTAATGATGTCCAAAGAAATTCTTCCAATTCCAGCGCACTGTTCAAGTCCTACCTGCTCCAGATACCTGAACAAGTTATCAAAAAATATCAAAAAAGGACGGACAGATGGAATGTATGTATGGAAGGAGCTGGGAAACTGGGTAGTTAATAAACACTCTTCACAAAGGAAATTGTCTTGGTTTCTGGCTCACTGACAGATTTGGATCTGAACTGAATTTCTTCCTGAGCCCTGCACATTCTTCCTTTTCAGTTGGTAATTTCCTTATTAAGCACCTCAGGTGGCATGGGGGCTCAGTGGTTAGCACTGCTACCTTACAGCGTCAGGGACCCGGGTTCAATTCCAGCCCGGGCGACTGTTTGTGTGGAGTTGTGCATTCTCTGTCTGTGTCTGTGTGGGCTTCCTCCAGGTGCTCCTCCAGGGAATTGGCCATGCTAAATTGTCCATAGAGTTCAGGGATGTGTAAGTTAGGTGCATTAGTTAAGTGTACATTAATAGGGTTGGGGAATGGGTCTAGGTGGATTACTCTTCAGAGGGTCAGTGTGGGCTTGTTGGGCCAAAGAGCCTGCTTCCACACTGTAGAGATTCTCTGATGGAAAAACAGATGAAATTATTTGCCCAATTGCAGTTTAGGATCAGCAGAATTTTCCTAGTGAACCACAGACAATTCTTGGTACTAATATCAAGAGGGAAGTGAAGAGGCCACCGGGGTGCATGATAGTGGTGTGAGGTGGGTTAGAAAACACCAAGCTCAGTGATGAGGAATTCCTGCGGACATCAAAAATAGGGCTTCATTTAAATAACCAAGTGTAGTTTGCTATCAGCCAAATTGACAATCCAGGCAAGAGAATGGATAGCAGAAGTTATTGGAGCGTATAGCTGTGATAGAGAGAGAGAGAGAGAGAGAGAGATAGAGAGAGAGACAGACAGACAGACAGAGAGAGAGATAGGTAGGGTGAGAGAATCCAATTCAAGGCATGTCTAGAGTTCCCTTTTGACATTTCTTTGAGCAGCATTCTTGCTAGCCTCAAGGAAATCTGGAAGATAAAATTCAAAAACTGCCTTCTGGGATTCTACTGACCAAGAAGGGCAAAAGTGCCCTCCTGGCATCACTCTCAAATCTCAAAGTATAACAGCAACTGTAGTCCTGAAATGCACATAGCCTGCATATTTCAAGTCAGACCCCACTTCTTGCTGTGAATATCTTACTCAAAAGATTAGAATAATATGATAGGGAGAAAGTGGATCAACAAGAGGATATAACTTACTCCTTTTCCTCTCACTATCTTCGCCTACCCGGTTTTTACCATGTTTGTATGAGCAAAGAGGAGAGGGCAAAAGTTGGAGGGAAGAGAAGAACAAAGTGAGAGAAAGGGAGAATGTTAAAATTTGTGCCCTTTTTTATTTTAAAGCTTGCATTCATTGGAATAAATCTCTAAATGAACAACTTACTGGCCTTATTACACAAGTGCCTCTCTGAACTGAACACTAACAGGGAAGAAAGTATACAAACTTCAATATTTGCACTTTGAACAGCCTTCACCAAGTTTTCATTGCAGCACTCAGTTTAATTTGGGTTACAAATATCAGACAAAAATTATAATTTAGAATTAACCCGCCGATTTCGCTGCTCGTTGGATGCTGCCTGAACTGCCGTGCTCTTCCAGCACCACTGATCCAGAATCTTGTTGATCTCTGATCAGTTCTTCAAGTTGTTTGCATTAAAAGTTCAAACCACAAGAACATAAAAATTCTCATAAAAGCACCATCTAGAAAAGTTAACAGATATTTTGGTTCTTAGTAGCGGTCTTCTTCAGTCATACACCTTTCCCTTCCCAGAGTACAACATCAAGGTTACACAGCTGCCAGTGAGAGTGAAGGTGAATTTGTAGATATGTTTCATCGGTTGGGATGCCCCTGTAATTGTAGTCAACTGCTATATTCCCATTTCAGCACAAAGGCCTTGCAGCAGCTCATACCAGTCCTCAAGAAACTGCCTAGAGACTAAGTTTCAATGGCTCCTAATGGGAGGGATTCCTCTGGATCATTAGATAGCTTACATGCCTTTGGTTATGATAGGTTACAGTTTACTAGCTGGGTACAGCATATGGAGTTGCCTCTTAAAAGCCTGGGATGCTAACTATGCCTAAAAGGGATGGCAATGAGGGTGACTGAGCTGCTTGCCCATTCCACTCTTAATATAACTTGTCTCCTCATGATGGATGGAGCAAAATCAGTAATCAATCAAATAGGTCAGCTAATTTAGTAGGTTTCAGGTAGCCAGTAATACCTCTGCAAACAGGATTGACGACATGATCCAACTTCTTGGCATGGGACAGAATAATATAACAGAATACAGGCTGCCATTTTTTTCTTTGCTGTGTTATGACGAGTCCACAGTTGAAGGTCCCCAATTTATGATCAGAGGCAAGGGAGAGAAGAACTGGCTCCTCCTCTTCGCTGAATACTGCCTCCTTCCTGTTCGTCATAACATGGTGAACTTAAATAAAGGATCCTTTCCCACATGAATACCTTTTCCAATTCCAATGAATTTATGTGTTATGTGTTTAGTTTTTTTAACAGCCAGTTTAACCAGATAGATAACAGTAGATCTGTGTGGGCCAAGATACAAATTGGCTTGGTTCTAGGAGATTTACATAGAAACTCTAGAATCTGGAAAGTTTAAAAAAAATTTCTTGGTTGTAATTATAAGTTGAATATGCAGAGCTTCATTTGGAATTTTTGTTTCCAGTACAAGTGCTTATGATTTTTGGTGTTAAACTAATAATGCTTGCTGTTTTCTTTTGCCAATAATATTTCTTCCTCCCTTTAAAAGGTGAAATCTTGTCAGGTGGTCTTTTCAGCTAACAGCTGCAATTTCAATCTTCTTTTTAAATAGTTCCCAGCCTGTACAGATATCCATAATGCAAGAAGGCATTTATTATTTTCCAAACGTACTGATATGATATCAACTGTTTCGCTACATGTCAGTAACCATTTGAACATTCCAGGCCACTGCTGCCAGCTTTGGTCGTTTCTTTAAAACAATTTTTCATACTCCCCTAATAATGCTTAGTCCCCGATTTGCAGTGACACAGCATTAATAATTACACACAACTAACTTTTCAGCAGCTATAGTAAAGATATCCTTTAGAAGCTTTGGATGACTTAATGGCAGCACCACGAGGTGAGAGCTGAAAATGTATAGTGCCACTTGGAGATGTGCTCCCAAATGTAAAAACAACCTAAGACTCAATACTTTGCCTGCCGTTTTACTAATACTCACTGGGAGTCTTCTCTTCTTCTTCAGTTGCAGTATCTTCAACCTCTTTCTTCTTTCTTAAACCCTTGACTTTCTCAACAAGATTTAGCAAGCGGCCTTTGAGTGATGTATCTGTTTCTTCCTCTTCCTCCTCTTCTTCTATTTGAATACCTGTAAGATAAAACGATACTTCCTTAGACACGTGTGAAAACCCACTAGCATCTAAATTTTTAGATGGGAAGAATTATTTTCAATATTTTGACCCTATTTCTGGTGGTTTGCAAAATATATATGCAGATGTAACAGTACTGGACTAATTATATTGTCAGGACATTTCAATGTCAACCACATTTCTGTGGGTCTGGAGTCACATGTAGGCAAGACAGAACAAGGACAGCATTGTTCATTCTACAAAAGGACTTTAATGAACCAGATGGATTTTACAATCCAAAATGGCTTCATGATCACCATTACTGATGACAGGGAGGGATTTCAAGATTTTGACCCAGTGGTACTGAAGCAATGGCAATATAGTTCTAATTGGAAAGTAATGTAACCTGGCTGGTAAACCAGAAGCCCAGGATAATGTGCCTGGGACACAGGTACAAATCCCACCCTGGCAGGCATGCCGCAATTATAGCACTGTTTCAAAACTAGTCTTTCAAAATAATTATCGCATTGATTCTAGTGTCTAAATCATACTTTTGTAAATCAATGGTTTCAAATGTTTTACAGTGCTCTCATACCTACCACAATGAGTAAGAAGTCTGGTGTGGAATTCGAGCAACACCTCTTTCACATTGTCTGAAAGAGGGCAATCTTCTTCATCTATCTCCATTTTAAAATTCATCAGCATGTTAATCTGAAATAAAAGTACACAATCTATCATGAACAATAATTTAAAAAGTACTCACATATTGTCAGCAATAAAACAGGTTAAAGAGTATATCACATTCAGTTTATTATCCATACAGAAAATTCCATACATAAGTTAATTTTGGGTAAATTGCTCATTTGTTAAAAAATTACGTACAAATCAGAGAATATATTTATTCTATTACAGAATTCTAATTTTGATTAAAATATATATTAAAACTATTCCAGTGTAGTTAACATAATCAGTGCTCTGTGTACACATTGCATTATATTGGTAATGCTGTATCCCTGGATTGTGATTTCCTACCATGGAGTTTGGGTGTTGAGTGTCTGTACTGTACTCGAGGCTACTCTAACTAGCTAGACTGCTCTTGCTCCATATCTGTTGCATCTCTATCTTTATATGATCCAATAGTAATCTCCCTCACTCTCACCAAGTCCTATAAGCTATCTTGTTAACATTCTAGTGCACAGAATATTGATTACAGCATTCTGGTACAGTATTTTTATCTTCTTCAAGTCTCGATGAAAAAGTAAAGGGCCTTTGGGTCCAAGATGAGGGGAAATTTGTTTACTCACATGATTGTGAACTTTTGCTATTCTCTACGATAGAGGGTTGTGGAGGCTCAATTTTTGAGCATATTCAAGGTACAGATTGATAGATTCCTGACTACCAGCGGTGTATATGATTACATGATGTACTGAATGGCAGGGTCAGCTCAAGGGCTGAATGGCCTACTCCTGTGCGTATGTTCCAACTGTCACAGTTGCACCATCATGTACATCAGCATTAACATTTAATTCCCATAATGCAACACAATACCATCCATACAAAGATTCTTAAGAAGAAGGCGCAACTAACTTCAGGAGCAGATTTGTCCTGCATTGGAGGAATTATAACCTTTTCCCTCAATTAATCCATTAGTAATTCTGGGACAAGGGGTGATCGTCACTCACACTGCTCTTATCAAGCATTTAAAAGCAGATTTTAGGTAAAGCCAATTCATCAAATACTCTTCCTGTTTTTCCATAAATGCAAAATACAGAGGAACTTTGATTATCCCAAGGGCATGGGCAGGCAGTATTTTGTTTAGTTAACTGAATTCCGGATAGTCAAATGCCAGATAACACAGTTTCGCCGAGCATTGGGACCGTGCGATCTCGCTGGATAATCCGATATTTGGATAATTGAACGCTGGATAATGGAGGTTCCTCTGTATTGTGGATGCTGGAGATCTGAAACAAAAACAGAAAATGCTGGAGAAACTCAGCAGGCCTGGGAGCATTTATGAAGAAAGAAATAAAGTTAAAGTTTTTGAGTGCGACGTGGCCCTTCTTCAGAAATGAAAGTGCTGGAAAGTGGTGGCTGTTATGCTGTTCACAGCTTATTGTCCCCTCTGTCAATAGCACTCAAAGCCACCATTGTGCAACGCTTTTTTATTTCTGAAAAATCATATCAGATTTGAAACATTAACTCTGGTTTGCTCTGCATGGATGCTGCTAGATGTGCTGAGTTTCTGCAGCACTTTGTTTATGTTTCACTTTAACTCTACCCTTAAACAGTCTGCATTCCTAAGACAGCCCTAGCAGGCTAGTCATTTAGAAGGATAGTACTTTCAATCACAGCTGTATAAATTAGTTTCATTGCTGTAGGATCAACTGAAAAACATGTTAATTTTTTTTTAAGATAACATAGTTGTGCTTGTTCCTTGGACTTATTTATGCTTTGTTCTCTCCAATACACTCATCATCCACTTCGATATTTCAAATAACAATACCTTAGTCATTAACTATTTTAATATTTTACGTATTATGAAGCGGGCAGCACAGTGGCTCAGTGGTTAGCACTGCTGCCTCACAGCACCAGAGTCCCAGGTTTGATTCCAACCTCGGGCGACCGTCTTTGTGGAGTTTGCACATTCTTCCCGTGTCTGCGTGGGTTTCCTCTGGGTGCTCCAGTTTCCTCCCACAGTCCAAAGATATGCAGGTCAGGTGAATTGGTCATGCTAAATTGCCCATAGTGTTAGGTGCATTTGTCAGAGGGAAATGGGTCTGGGTGGGTTACTCTTCGGCGGGTCGGTGTGGACTGGTTGGGCTGAAGGGCCTGTTTCCACACTGTAGGGAATCTAATCTGGTCATATTACCTTAAAGTCTTATAATGTGAACAGTAAGTTTAAATTATTCAGCATAAAAAGGCTTTAAGACTATTAATAAATAGTTTGATATTTTCCTAAGTGAAAATCTGTACCTGTAGTCATTCAAAGCAGGAAATATGAAATTGAAAACTTCTGGATGTCTAATACAGCTGAACACAAATGTGTCTATTATAGTGATAATGCTGGACACAAAGGAGTGAAGTTGACTTGTAAACCAAAATCCCTTTATCCTTTGCGCTACCATTTATAAGTCATTGCTTGTTAGCGGAATACCTGAACATTACTGAAAAGTGAGGTGGACTGTCAAAGCTTTTGATCTTGCACTCATCAGGACAGAATCACAAAAATGCCAAATCTCAAAAAGGACAACAATTTATACCATGAGAAGAGGGTGCTGAGTGGTTGGCAAGTGGATTTTGATTAGTAGAGGTGTAATAATGAGTAATGCATCCCAATCAACTGTTCAACTTTAGTTTATATTTAAACCAGACAATGTATCAGGTAAATGTATCAGGAAATCCTTTGCTCAGTTGAAAAAGTGTAATGCATGGAAATACATTCGGCTATAGTTTCAACTTTTTGACTTCAGTTGTAAAACATAAAAAGAATTTACCTGCTCTTGAGGTGGTGAACGGAATTCCCTTGTTTTTCTGGCAGTTTCAGCTGCTGACATGTTAAAAGATAACATGAGCT
Organism: Hemiscyllium ocellatum; assembly: GCF_020745735.1. Classification (NCBI taxonomy): domain Eukaryota; kingdom Metazoa; phylum Chordata; class Chondrichthyes; order Orectolobiformes; family Hemiscylliidae; genus Hemiscyllium; species Hemiscyllium ocellatum. The sequence goes on along the minus strand of NC_083447.1, from coordinate 16,730,377 downwards.
CTCGGTAGCGTTCCTTCTGATCTGTTTGCATTTTATTCACAAATTTATCAGCTAACGAAGCAATTGATTCAACCCGGTGTCGAAGTTCACAGTCACAGAAGAATTGCAAAAGTTTGCACATCTGTTTGGAGGGAGAAGATTATTCGGGAAACTGGAATTGCATTTTATTTTTCTTCTGAATACAATGCATCAGTTCGTAATTAATTAATAATCTGACAAAATAAACAAGGTGCCAAGAACACTATTGTAGCATGAATTAAGTGTTATATGTAATCCACTTTTGTTTTTTAAACTTACTCTTTCACAGGATGAAGATGATACTTGCTAAACTAGTATTTACTGCCTCTCCTCAAAACACTTGAGACGGTGGTGGTCTGCAATTTTTTGAACTGTTGTAGTCCATGTGGTGCAGGTACACCCACACTCCTGTTAATGAGGGAGTTCTAGGACTTTAACTCAGCAGCGGTCCAGGAACGGTGCTATAGTTCGAACCCATGATGATGTTTGGCTTGGAGGGGAATTTAAACTGGTGGTGTTTCAATATGCCTGCTGCCCTCATCTCTTTAGCTGGTAGAGGTTGAGAGTTTGGAAGGTGCAGTCAAAGAAATTTTGGTGAGCTTTTAATGTACATAGTACACACTACTGTCACTGCATGTTGGTGGCAGAGGCAGTGAATGTTTAAACTCATTCGTTTACTTTCTGGTCAATGGAAGCAACTATTATAGTGACTCTACATAGCATGAGTGATGAAGTGTTACCTAACATGGACGAACTGTACACATAGTAATCACTGACTCAGAATCACATTAACAGGAATTTCTCTCCAATAATACTAATATTTAAAAAGAGGGAAAATATGTCAGGATAGGAAACAGATATTGTTTTTCTCTATGAAAAACCCAATAGAGGTGAATCTTAAAGGTTTTCATTGTGAACCTTTGGTTTCCAACTGACATTGAAATTGGTAGACTTCAATAAAAATAAACTGTCCTTCCGCTGCTGAAAGAATGTGAAAAGTGACCATAAAATAAGAAACGAGAAGCATGCAAATAGCTGTACAGGTAGTTGCTTGCTCACTGGGCATTATTTCTTTTGTACCTCTAAAGGGGAAAGTGAGAGGCAGAGATGGAGAAGGTTCATCAAAAAGCATGTGATGACCCCACTTGGAGAAGCTAAATGAAGAAGAGCAACTCAGTTTTCTTAGACATAATAAATTTTTATATTTTCTTTTGCACAATGAGGTGGCTTAATGGTGTCCACTAATTTCAGTGAATATATAAAGGAGAAAACAGATTTTTGTACCTGTAGTTTGACAGACTCAGGCAGTTTCATCTGCAAAAGTCCCTCCTTCAACTCTTCCTCCTTTGTTTCTTCGCCTTCTTCCACAGTCTTGTCCTCCTTGGGCTCTTCTACCTCTTCATGTTCATCTTTCTCTCTTTCTTTCTCTCCAGCTTCTTCTGCTTCTCCTTCTTCCTCAGCAGTTGGTACTTCTTCATCCTTAGCACTTTCATCCTCACTCTTTTCAACTTCCTCCTTGACCTCAGCAAACACATTAGGTTCAATCATCTTAAGTATGTGCTTAACGTCTTCATCATCGAAGACCCCCATAATGAGGAGAGTGCTGACAAGTTTGAGTACTGGCACAAACTGAAATTCCACACTTCCACCCACGGGATCCCTTGTGTGCTGCCCACCATCCTGGACAGCCTCCGTCAGCATGTTAATGGCTTTGGTTTTGAGAATGTCTAGTGGGATCTCAGGACTGAATTGGTAACGATCGTTACTAGTACCAACAAAAGATAAAGAGGCAAAATGTAGAGGTGGTCTCAAGCACGTGGTAATTCCTACACCAGGCAGGCCATAAACTCTGCTCTCTCCTGGGAACAATGTAATTTGTTTTGTATCTTCAGTCATTGGGACAATAAACTCATTATTCATCATTAATCGCGATCGTTTAGCTGACTCTAGATGGACACTAATAAGTAGATCATAATAGCCACTACGCAGGAGCCCTGGTAGATACGTGTTCTCAATCGTGTAAAGTAGCTGAAATTCATCAACATGGCTGCATATGGCATGGGCAACCCGGTTGTTTCCCAATGCACACACTGCGCAGTACAGCAGCAACGTGTGGTAGTGGAATTGTAGTAGATCTTTATGTTCAGAAAGCTCCAAGATATCAATACACCTGCATGAAAATATTAAAACGCAAACATTAAAATTCACTGAGACAACAGACTGCAATCTGACACTAGGTACAGTGGCCTAAATCCAGCGTGTAAAAATCAGACAATCAAATGCAGTTAGTCAAATTCTTTACCTTTATTTATGGATTGCAAAACAATTATTTTCTAACCAAAATGAAAAGAGAAAACACACTGCCAGTCAGGCAGTATCTGTGGACAGTGTATGGAATGAGCTGCCAGAGGAAGTGGTGAAGGCTGGTACAATCACAACATTTCAAAAGGCATCTGGATGGGTATATAAATAGGTAGGGTTTAGAGGGATGTGGGCCAAATACTGGCAAATGAAACTACATTAGTTTAGAATATCTGGTCGACATGGACAAGTTGGACCAAAAGGTCTGTTTCCATGCTGTACATCTCTGTGACTCTATGTTAACAGTTCAGGTTGATAGACATTCAGCAAAACTACCAGTTGGACCCTGAAAAGCTGGATGGACTTTAACAGTCTACCTTGTAAAGCTCATGGAAAGCCTATCCAATCCACCACAATTTGAATCCCTAGTGTATACAATTAATATCCAGTGCCTGTTTAAGGGACACAGCATTGACAGGATCTTTGGGGTGTGGGGCATCTTCAAAGTCACTCACTCACCTGCTCTGTTGCAGAATTCCCTCTGTCTTAGCTTACACTCTGCAATCTCTTACCCATCGTATCCGGCCTGGGATCCAGCAACAATCCTAGGCCTTGGGTTAGTTTGGTCCCTGTAGTAAGCACCCCCTCCCTGTTGCAGTGCTGTTCAAAATAATTGCAGGCTTCTAAATACCTGGTAGCTCTCAGTGGGATGGGATTACATCCCTCAAGGTCCCTGATACAGGACAAGCTTGCTCTGAACAGATACACGTTTGAGTGACACTTAGTGTGTGTTTCCATAAAAAAAAATGAATGCCACTTTAAGGGCTTTATCCCACAAACAGGTATTCACCTATCTAGAGTCACTTGTAAGCTCCTGGGAGTAGTAATGTCTTTCGTTCAGAGGCTGCTGAAGGGACCCTGTTTTGGGAAATGGACAGCCCACTAGAAGCCAGCCCCATCACAACCTTACTGCTGATACCCTCCCTTGCAAATCTGCACGTCATCACTTTCCTGTGGTCTAGGTCCAACCATAAACCTGGACCAAGGGTGGGTACCATAATGGCATTACTAGCCTGCCAAGTCTGCAAGGTGACACAAAATACAGCAGCTTACCCTAAAAGAGGTGATGTGGAGCTCTTGCCAATGAGAGAAAATATTGTGCATTGTACTGTGCAAAAGCCCTTCGTTTTTTCCTGATGAAAGGCTTTTGCCCGAAACATCCATTTTCCTGCTCCTCAGATGCTGCCCAACCTGCTGTGTTTTTCCAGCACCACTCTAATCTAGACTCTGATTTCCAGCATCTGCAGTCCTCACTTTCACCTATATTGTGCATTAACTCTGTTTCTCTCTCCAGAAATATTGCCTGATCTGATGATTATTTCCAGCAGGTTTGTATTTTAATTGCATTTTTCTGCATCTGCTATACAACTGTTTTCTCGCTCCTAACCTGTTCTCCTCAGGAATATGCAGTGCCATCATGATAAGTGGCTCTAAGCATTCTACCATCCAGCCATGCCGCTCACTGATCCGTGCTGTTTCCACACTCAAAAAATCATTCGGCACCCGACTCCACACTACTGGTGTGATCATTTGGACATCAAGTCTTGGAGGACACTGGGGGATGGTGTTCTTTCGCTCACTCTTAAACATAGCTGATGAAATAGGCATAATATTCTGCAAGAGATTTAAAAAGGCAAAAATAATGACTGCCAAGCTGTTAAGTCTTCACACAAAGTTTGCTATGTAAATGGTATTATATAATGGCTGCTTATTCATGATGCTACTTAGAAATCACAATCTTAAGGACACAAAGACAAACTTACGCCAGAGTTGCATTTGCTGCTCTGTATTGTGGTGTTTATATTTTCTTCAACAATGTACAAGTCAGTCACCTGCAATATCTTCTAGCTCTAATGAATGTCTTTGTGTAAAACTTAAACACTTTCCTCTGTTTACAAATGCTAACTGGCTCACTAATTGTTTAGCACAGGTACTATTAGAGTTTCAGATTTCCAGCAGTGTTTATTTTGCAGGATTAGCACATCCAAGTACAGTCATAATTTTGACAGCCCACTGAAAGCAGGAACAAAGGAGCTGGAGTCCAGACTTTCTCACTACTGGGAGGTATATTGGTTAAGGTTTTTAAGGCGTTTATGTTACAACTGGGGAAAGGAAGCAGTTTCTTGGCAGCTTGACTCAAGCAGGCCAAGAGTCCTGAGCTACTCTAAAACTCCTTCCCCTCGCTGTCAGTGCAGGAAAATGGCTGCAGTTGCAGCCACAGACTCTCTGGTTGTAATTAATCCAACAAAATCTGTTAGTCATGAGCCAGTGACATCAGCTGGTGAGCCTGACGTTAGTGCTCCAGCCCCAAGTAAAAGTCCTGCTCCACTCTGAACAATTAAATGGTCCTGACATTGAAGAAAAAACAGAAATAATAGTTTGAGATGAAGCTTAACTGTGTAATACCATGTACACATCCTATAATCCAATGACAACATACCTTCAGCTTTCCAAGCTCAAACTGGAACATATTCTGGCTAGAAGGCTGAACAAAGACTGCAGGGAATAACTTCTTACTTGGTTCAACCTATGAAACACATTAAAGGGAAACAAACAGCATTAAAACACATGCAGCTGAAGTCTGACAAAATAAAAATAGATTTCTGTTCAATAACACAACAAGAGGCAGGAACAGAATTAGGCCATTCAGCCCATCAAATGTTCTGCACCATTAAATAAGATCATGGCTAATCTGATTATCCTTAACTTCACTTTCCTGTCTTTTCACCATAACTCTCAATTCCCTTGTTGATTAAAAATCTCTCAGCCTTGAATGTACTTAATGACCTAGCTTTAATAGCCCTCAGCAGTATAGAATTCCATAGATTCACTACCATCTGAGAGGTGAAATCCCACCTCATCTGTCTTAAATGAACAACCCCTTACTCATATACATGCCCTCTGGTTATAGACTCTCTTATAATGGAAAATAAGCTCTTCACATCTACACGGTCAAATCCCTTCCATAAGGTCACCTCATCCTTCTAAACACCAATGAAACAGGCTCAATCTACTCAATCCCTCCCCAAACGGAAAACCAGGATCAACCATGAGAATCTTCTCTGGACTCCTTCAAAAGCCAGTATCTTTCCTTCGATAAGGGGAGAAAGACTGCCTACAGTATTGTGTGTTCTAACAATGCTTTGTATAGTTTTAGAGGAGAAAGTGAGGTCTGCAGATGCTGGAGATCAGAGCTGAAAAATGTGTTGCTGGAAAAGCACAGGTCAGGCAGCATCCAAGGAACAGGAGATTCGACATTTCGGGCATAAGTCCTTCAAGCATGGCTTCCCTATTTTTAAATTCTGTTCTCTTTGAAATGAAGGATAACATTTCATTTGCCTTCACCATTACCTGCTGAACATGTATGCCAGCTTTTTTGTGTTTGTTGCTCAAGGATCACCAAAATCCTTCTTTACTGCAGCTTTCTGATTTTTTTCTCTATTTAATATTCAGTTCTCATGTTCTTCTTGCCAAAGTGCATTACCTCACATTCTCCCACACTACATTCCAATTGCCAAGTTTTGCTCACTCACAATCTATCAATATCTTTGAGTCATCTTCACCACTTACCTCCCCACCTATCTTTGCGCTATTTGCAAACTTGGAGGTTGTGCATTCACTTCCCGCATCCAAGTCATTAATACATGACTATATTTCCTGACACTTGGGAATGCACACTATGTGCTGTTTTAAATTGTGCATACGCTTCCATAAAGTTTTTTGGGGGGAAACTCTGGATGCGGTAATGGTGGCAGGAAATGTGGCCTGAGAGAGGTAGAGATCAGGTGCTGAGGAATGGTGGGATGGAGGAAGAGGGAATCGCAGAAGAAAGCGACAGAAGAGAGTAGGCCTTCCAGCTCCTGTCCATTCTCATCGAACCCTTCCCACTTCTGAGTCCTCTTGCCTCCTCACTCCAGATCAATCTCCCTATCTCCTTTAGAAAATCCAAATATATTCCATATACTGCTTCCCCTGGATGTAGCTTTGCTCGTTGAGCTGGAAGGTTCATTTTTAGACGTTTCATCACCACACTGTGTAACAACTTCTGTGAGCCTCCAAATGAAACACTGTTTTCTATTTATATCATTGAGTTTCCTTTAGTTGGTGATGTTACTTCCTGTGATGATATCATTTCCTATGGTGATGGCATTTCCTGTTCTTTTTCTCAAGCGGTGGTAGACGGGATCCAAGTCAATGTGTTTGTTGATAGAGTTCCGGTTGGAATGCCATGCTTCTTGGAATTCTCATGCGTGTCTCTGTTTGGCTTGTCCTAGGATGGATGTGTTGTCCCAGTCGAAGTGGTGTCCTTCCTCATCCATATGTAAGGATATTAGTGAGAGTGGGTCATGTTGTTTGTGGCTAGTTGATGTTCATGTATCCTAGTGGCTAGTTTCTGCCCGTTTGTCCAATGTAGTGTTTGTTACAGTTCTTGCAAGATATTTTGTAGATGACATTAGTTTTGCTTGTTGTCTGTATAGGGTATTTCAAGTTCATTAGCTGCTATTTTAGTGTGTTGGTGGGTTTGTGGGCTACCATGATGCCAAGGGGTCTGAGTAGTCTGATAGTCATTTCCGAGATGTCTTTGATGTAGTGGACAGTGGCTCAAAACTTGTTAATACTGCTTCCGCTGTATCTATCCTGCTTATTACCTCCTCAAACAGCTCTAGTAAATTTGTTTGGTATAATTTCCCCTTCAAAAGCCATGCTGATAACATGTCAGCACATTATGCATTTCTAAATGCTCAGCTATGTCCTAACATTGTCCCAATGACAGGCATTAAGCGAACTGGCCTATAGTTACCTGGTTTTCTTGCCTCCCACTCTTTTTCAATGAGGATGCAACCCACTAAGCTTTTATTCTCTAGTGATAGTTATCGTACTTATTTCATCTCCCACTTTTGCCCTTCGCTTATTTAGTATTTTTGGAATGCCAGTGTCTTCTACCATGACGACTAATACAAAGTATTTTTTTCAACTTCTCTGCCAGTTCCTCATTATTATGTTCCCAGCCTCATTCTCGAAAGGGCCTTCATTCACTTTGGACTCACACTTCCTTTTTATAAACTTAAAGAAGCTCTTACTGTCTGTTTTAATAATACTTATCAAGTTATCCTCAAAGTATATTTTTGGTCATCTTTTGTTTGTTTTCAAGCCCTTTCCAATGCTCTGGATGCTCACTATTCTTTGCCACATAGTATTAAATTGAAAGACAAAATATACAATTTTAAATTTTATTGGTTTTATCTCCTCCCTAGAATTCCTCTTTCTCATTGGGATATACCATTGTTGAGAACCATGAAATATTTTCTGAAATGTCTGTTATTGATCGTCAAATATCGTTACTGCTAACTTTCTGTCCTAGTGCACTCCAGCTAACTGTGCCCTCACTCCTTTCTAATTACCCTAGTCTAAGTTTAGCACAGCTGTTTCCAATCCAAGTTTCTCAGTCAACTGAATGCTAAGTTCTAGCATATTATGTTCACAGTTTCCTAGAGGATCTTTTACTTTGAAATCATTTGGTATTTCATTTTACATGAAAGACTCATTATATATTAAACTATCCAAATCCTTGGTTTGATCCATGCATCTTGTTCTAGGATTTGGTCTTGCATCGACTCTATGAAGTCTTCATCCTAGCTTGCTCTGTCAATTTAATTTTCCCAATTTCCATGTTTTTGGAATGTATTCACATACATAAATCTTATGAAAGTTGGAAAGTAGACGAGTACCTGCAAACACATTGGCAGTGTAAACTTCCATTGTAGTTGTTTTTTATTCATTCATTTTGTGGGTTGTGAGTATTGCTGGCTGGGCCAGCATTTATTACCCCTCCCGAGTTGTCCTCGACAAGGTGGGGGTGAGTTTTTGTAAATAAAGGTATTGGATTTACATTATATTCTTCTTCAATGTCCTGACATTTAACCCCATCAATTGAGTTTACAACAAAATGGTCAATTTGATTTTCTGAAACATTGATATATTCTTAGACATGGTACTGGATATACATTACTGCATCATATCAAAATGCTGTAGCCCAAATACTAGGTCACTATCATTTCAAACTCAATTCAGGAAATTATAACAATTAGAACATTTGAGTGTAGGAGTTGGGATGTGATGCTGCAGCTGTACAGGACATCGGTGAGGCCACTTGTGGAATACTATGTACAATTTTGGTCGCCCTTATACAGGAAGCATGTTGTTGATCTTGAAGTGGAGGAGCTGGTGTTGGACTGGGGTGGACAAAATTAAAAATCACACAACACCAGGTTATAGTCCAACAGGTTTATTTGGATGCACTAGCTTTCGGAGTGCTGTTCCTTCAGCAGGTGGTTGTGACAACCACCTGATGAAGGAGCAGCCCTCCAAAGCTACTGCTTCCAAATAAACCTGTTGGAACATAACCTAGTGTTGTGATTTTTAACATTGTTAATCTTGAAAAGGTGCAGAAAATATTTACAAGGGTATTGCTGGAACAGGAGTGTTTGAGTTATAAGGACAAGTGATTTAAGCTGTGGCTTTTCTCCTCGGAGGCTGAGGAGTGATGTTATAGAGGTTTATAAAATCATGAGGGGCATGGACAGGGTGAATAGCCAATGTCTTTTTGCTAGGGCGCAGGAGTCCGAAACTTAAGGTGAGAGGGGAAAGATTTAATAGGAGAACCTGAGGGGTAATTTTTTCACACAGAGGGAAGTGCGTGTATGGAAGCAGCTACCAGAGGAAGTGGTGGAGGCTGGTACAATTACAATATTTAAAAGGCATTTTGGTGGGTACATGAACAGGAAGGGTTTAGAGGGATACAAGCCAAAAGTTGACAAATGGGACCAGGTCGGATTAGGATGTCTGGTCGATGTGCATGAGTTGGACCAAAGGGTCTGCTTCCATGCTGCTTGACTCTATGACTCTATAACCTGAGCAGATGTTTGAATTTCTAAAGGGGGGAAAAAACTGATCTGATAAGTAGCTTTGCTTGAATTCTTTAAACATCGAGTAATAATAATCCAGTAGCACAAGTTACTTCTGTATAATTTGCAGCAAAGGATTTCACCTACTCCAGCCAAAATAAACCTTGCAGAGTGGTGTTTTTGTTATCATTTATTCACTCATATGATGTCAGCATTGCCCTTCACCAATTTCTATCGGACAGAGTGGCTTGAGAGTGCATTTCAGAGGGTAGTTAAGAGTTCACTGTGTTATTGTAGATCTGGAGTCACATATAAACTCGACCAGGTAAGAAGCCAAATTTCTTATCTTGAAAGATTTAAATAGACCAGATTTTATAACAATTGAGAACAATTTCACGGTCATCATTACTGGGACAAGCTTACAATTCCAGATATATGAATTAAATTTGAATTCCAACACCTGCTGTGGTAGGATCTGAAACCATTTCCCTAAAGCATCAGCCTGGACCTTGTGACTATCAGTTCATAACACCTCTATCTCCTAATAATGTGTAACACCAATAAAAATATTCCTCAAGATACTTCACATTGGAGGCAAGAGAGATCAAGTTAGGTAAAATGAGGACAACAATTTATAAATGGTTTAAAAAAAAGGTAAGTTTTTAAGAAAAAGGGAGAACTAATTACTGAAAATGGAACAGTCATGAGTAATTCAACAAATAGACTAAAGTAGTAGAAAGGGAATGCCCACAGGTAAATGGACTTCAAAAATGCATTTCATTAAACTCCACATAGGAGGCCATTAAATTTGGAAGAAATGACTAGTGGACAAACATTTTTGCAGAGGCATAAAGGACCCAACAGCAGACCCGTTTCTGGTTTTTGAGCATGCAGGTATCTGACATCCATTGCCCCGATGCAATTTATGGGAGAGGTCAATTAAGTACAACAGCAAGGTGGGAGGCCCAGTTAAGATAGATAACTCATCACACCAGTCAACCAACAGCCTCACTAGGAGAGGTAGGCTGCAGCTGAGGCTAAAAGGGGACAACAAGGATGGCTTAATTAGGAACTCAAGGTTTCTAAGAACCAAATCTATTAGGGCTATAAGTACACTCCTTGACATGATTAATTGTGGCGAGGGCCTTTTTACCCTTATGGTACGTTCACTGGGAACTTGAGAAAAGATTCTGCCCATGCCTCAAACTGATCTATATCCTGCTGTATCTTCTGATAATCCTCCTCACTATCCGCAACTCTACTAATCTTTGTACTATCCGCAGACTTAGTAATTAGATCAGTTATGTTTTCCTCCAAATCGTTTCTGTAGATCACAAGCAGCAGAGGACAAAGCCCTGATCCATATAGAACACCATTCGTCATGGCCCTCCATTCCGAAAAGCATCCTCCCTCTCTCTCCTATGATTAACCAGTTCTGTATCCAGCTTGCCAGCTCACCCCTGATACCATGTGACTTCACCTTTTGTACCAGTCTGCCATAACAGACCTTGTCAAAGGCTTTATTAAAGTCCACGTAGACAACATTAATCATATTTGTCACCTGCTCAAAAACCTTGATCAAGTTAGTGAGGCACAACCTTCCCCACACAAAACCATATTGTTTATCACTGATCATTCCTTTGCTTCTAAATGCTTATAAATCTCCTCCGAAAATCTTTTCCAATAATTTCCCTACCACTGACAGGAGGCTCACAGGCCTGTAATTTCCTAGATTATCCCTGTTACCCTTTTTAAAAAATGGGACAACATTAGCTAATCTCCAGTCCCTGAGACCTCACCTGTGCCAAACAGGAGATAAAGATGTCTGTCAGTACTCCAGCAATTTGTTCTCTTGCCTCCCTCAATATTTTGGGATAGATCCCATCAGGACCCGGGAACTTACTTATCTTAATACTTTTAAAGATGCACAACTTGGCTTAGAAATTCGATATTCCCTTCCCTGACATCATCCTCCACCAATTCCTTCTCTTTAGTGAATATCGATACAGAGTATTCATTTAGGACCTCACCTACCTCTTCTGGCTTCACACGTACATTCTCTTTGTCCTTGAGTGGGCCAACCTGTTCCCTGGCTACCTAGGAGTGGAAAGTGCTATTGGAAGAGATTTAATTGTTTCACTGTGCCCTGTAATAGGGTAAACGCTGTTGCCATTGATCATTGGCTGTCGAAGGGCAACATCTTGGAAGATGCTGGGTGAGTTGCAAATCATGCTGGCTGCTTTGTCTTGGATAACATTCACCTTTTGGGGGTTGTTGGGCTGCACTCATGCAGGCAAGTGACACAATTCCATTAAATCCTGAGTTGTTAGTGCAGCTAGGTTTTGACGAGTCAAGAACAGAGTTGCTCACTGTAGATTTCTCACTCTCTGGCTTGCTCCTGTGGCCACAGTATTATCCCCTGGTGCAAGTGCCGAGTACAATGCAATATAACCTCAATTCAGCGCCAGGCTATTTCAAGTTAGGAAATATCTCTTTCTGTAAAGTGAGACAACATGGAGAACTCAGAGCCACTGAATTATTACAGTGAAAAGTTGCTTTTTATTCATTTTATAGGATGTGGGCGTCGCTGCCTGGCCAGCATTTATTGCCCATCCCTTGTTGCCCCTTGAGAAGGTGGTGGGGAGTTGCCTTCTTGAACCGCTGCAGTCCACCTGCTGTGAGTTGACCGACAATGCCATTAGTGAGGGAATTCCAGGATTTTGACCCAGCAACAGTGAAGGAATGGCAATATGTTTCTAAGTCAGGATGGTGAGTGACTTGGTGGGGAACTTGAAGGTAGTGGTGTTCCCATATATTTGTTGTCCTTGTCCTTCCAGATGGAAGTGGTCGTGTGGTTGGAAGGTGCTGTCTGAGGATCTTCGGTAATTTTTGCAGTGCATCTTGGATATAGTACAGGTAGACAACCCTTTATCCGAAATCTTGAAATCTGAAAAGCTCCAAAGTTTGAAGGTTTTTTTGTTAAGTTTTTTTTCTTATTAACAAGGTCCTTTGGCATGCAAACAGTGAACCCAAGTCCACACCCACTTGATGCGTGCCACTCAGATGGGACATATGGAAGCATGGCCCAAAACTGGCAGGCCTCAATTCTGTTTCAGAGTCCATTTTATTCACAGTAAGTCTGTTCTTTGGAAAGATTTTTAAAAGGTTCACCATCAAACTGCCACTTATTCTGAAATTCGAAAAATTCTGAATTCCGAAAACCAGTTGGTCCCAAACATTTCAGATAAAGGATTTTGCACCTGTACAAACGACTGCTAATGGGCATCAGTGATAGAGGTGATGGATGCTTGTGGTGTGGTGCCAATCAAGCGGGCTGCTTTGTCCTGGATGGTGTCAAGCTTCTTGAGTGTTGTTGGGGTTGCACCCATCCAGGCGTGTGGAGTGTTCCATCACACTTCTGACTTGTGCCTTGTAGATGGTGGACAAGCTTTGAGCAGTTACGAGGGGATTAATTGCTGCAGTATTTCTAGCCTCTGACCAGTTCTTGTAGCCACTGTATTTATGTGGTGAGTCCAGTTGAGTTTTTAGTCAATGATAACCTCCAAGATGTTGACAGTGGAGGGATTCAGTGATGACAACACCATTGAATGCCAAGGGTGGTGGTTAGATTGTCTCTTATTCATGATTATCATAGCCTGGCGCTGTGTGGCACAAATGTTACTTGCCAATTGTCAGCCCAAACCTGGATATTGTCCAGATCTTGTTGCATTTGAACATGGATTGCTTCTGAGGAGTCAGGAATAGTGCTAAACATTGTGCAATCATCAGCGAACATCCTCACTTCTGACCTTATGATGGAGGGAAGGTCATTGATGAAGCAGCTGAAGGAGGTTGGGCCTATGACATTATCCTGAGGAACTCCTGCAAAGAGGTTCTGGAGCTGAGATGACTGACCTCCAACAACCACGACCATCTTCCTACGTGTCAGGTATGACTCCAACCATCGGACAGCATGCCCCAAAACCAATGATTCCAGTTTTGCTTGGGCTTCTTGATGCCATACTTGGTCGAATGCAGCCTTGATGTCAAGGGCTGCCACTCTCTGCTCACCCTCTGGAATTTAGCTCTTTTGTCCACGACTAGACCAATGCTGTAATGAGGTCAGGAGCTGAGTGGCCCTGTCAGAAACCAAACTGGGCATCACTAAGCAGGTTATTGCTGAACAGGTGCTTCTTGACAGCAATGTTGATAACATCTTCCATCACTCTATTGATGATTGAGAATAGACTGATGGGGTGGTAATTGGCTGGATTGGATTTGTCCTGCTTTTTATGTACGGGATATACTTGGGCAATTTTTCACATTGTTGGGTAGATACCGGTGTTGTAACTGTACAGAAACAGCTTGGCTAGGAGAACAGCAAGTTCTGGAGCACAGCTTCAGTACTATTGCCGGAATGGTGTTTGTTCTATCATGCCTCTGCTGACTCTCCAAATTACCAGATCACTTAGTGCCATTCTCCTACCTTCTCCCCTGCGGTTTCTTCCTCTCCCAGTGATTACCTATTCCATTTTGAATAACTTGATTGCCAGACATACTGGCAGTACATTCCAGATCCTAACCAGAAGCACAACAATATGACAGCGCAGGATGAGGCTGTTCAAACCATCATGTCTGCACCTGTTCTTTAAATGAGATTCATTAACTTGTGCTAATCTGCTTTTTTTACTGATGCCCTTGCACATTGTTTGAATATAAACAATCATCCAATATCCTTGTTGCTTGAACGTGTTTTTCCTCATGTCACTTTTACATCTTTTATTCATTACTTTAAATGTGTGCCCTCTGACTCTTAATCATGAGTCAGGTCATTTTCTCTTTATCTGCTCTGTAACCACCTTTTTTCAGTATGCCTCTCAGCCTTTTCTTCTCTAAGGAAGAATCCCAACTTCTCCAATATATTTTCCAACAAAAAATAGATATTAGCTCAGTTATTAATTTTGAATAATAAATCAATACTTTTTTGTCAGAAAAGGATATAAAAGAAAACATAGCGAAGGTCAGTGGGACAGGAATAAAAACACAGCCATGATTTTACTTTGTGGCAGAGCAGATTCAAGGGGCTGACTGGTCAGCTCCTGTTATTATGTTCCTAAATATTCACTTGCTTTTTGATTGAGTTATCTATCACTTCGTTAAAAAACTGTCCTACCTGGTAGTAGGTGTTGATGTCTTTCCCATTTGCAGTGAATGTCATGAGACCAGTTGCTAAATCAACAAGGCAGCCAATCTCCAGATCAACATTACTGCGGCTTGCTTGTTGGGAATTGCTAAATTCACCTCCCCAAACTATGTAACAGTTGCTCCGCTTAATACTGTAGGGAGAACACATGTGTCAACAGTACACAAATATATTGATGTTGCAGATATGGAACACAAGTATTACAGTACATTGAAAGGCCACATGTTTAAGCATTAAGAAACTAAATTTGACACAAAAATTGGTGTAAATGTGTGTAAAGGTCTGAACTAATTCCAGAATGAAAGTAGTGAAATGACCATCCCAGCGACACTCACTGCTCAATTGTCAACTCATGCATTTACACTACAACTGCATTATAAAGCAAAATGAAACAGCTTCAAACTGGTGTTACACTTCTATTGTGAAATCACCATATGTTGGACAGAGTTGGATTGAAAATAAATATTAAAAACTAATTTTGGTGGTCTCCATCCATTTCAAAACATACACATCTGCAGCAAAAAAACCTGCGGAACCTTACATACAGTGAGACAATATTGAAATACTTAATGCTAAAGTACAGTCGTTTCTGCTATTACGTGATAGTACTGTTCTTGTGTAACCTCGTGTCATAAGAAAATTGTGTAACAGCAGCACTTTTTAAACTAATGAGGCTTGAATCATGTTAGATTAGATTCCCTATAGTGTGGAAACACTCCCTTCGGCCCAACAATCCACACCGACCCTCCGAAGAGTAACCTACCTAATCTTATTTTCCTCTATTGCCTAACACTATGGGCAATTTATCATGGCCAATTCACCTGACATGTACATCTTTGGACTGTGGGAGGAAACTGGAGCACCCGGAGGAAACCCACGCAGACACGGGGAGAATGTGCAAAGTCCACAGACAGTCGCCCAAGGCTGGAATCGAACCTGAGACCTTGGTGTTGTGAGACTGCAGTGCTAACCACTGAACCACTGTGCCACCAATACAGGTTTTAAAAGTTTGTGCTTTAGAAACAGTGTTCCCAGTTCGTCAATCGCGTTACAGCGAATTTGCAATAACGAAACGCACATTATAGCAGAATGACCTGTACACTGCCCACATCAGATTGTGTTTTAAGTACAAAGGTAATGTTTTGCATTGTATTCAGCTGTGCAGTATTCTAAGAACAAAGGATTCTCTCCCTCCATAAACTCTAATTGTAAGAAACAACCTGCTCAGTATTTTAATCTACTGTTCTTTATTAAAAAGGGAATAGCTTAGAAATGGTTATCAACACATCCATTTACAAATGTCAGCTTCAAGCCATTTTGATCCGATGTAGATGCAATTCATTGACTCAGCCACTACTGGTACTTAAACTATAAGCGCTTGTTTGAACTCTTGTGAAATGAGGTATCAGGAGTTCCTCATGAATGATAGTGAACAATTCATTTGGAAGGATGAAGAAGGATTTCATTGAAACTTTAGAATATTGAAAAGCCTGGATAAAGTGGATGTGGAGATGACGTTTCCACCAGTAGGATAGACTAAGACCTGAGGGCACAGTCTCAGAATTAAGGGATGACCCTTTAAAATGGAGGGGAGGAGAAATTTATTTAGCCAGAGGGTGGTGAATCTGTGGAACTCATTGCCGCAGTGGGCTGTGGAGGCCTAGTCATTGAGTGTATTAAGACAGGAGTAGACAGTTTCTTAATTAGTAAGAGGATCAAGATCTAAGGTGAGAAGGTAGTGGAAAATGGCTGAGAAACATATCAACCATGATCAAATGATGGAACACAACAGCCTAATTCTGCTCCTAGATCTTATGGTCCGAAATCCTTGAAGTAGTGCTTCAATATACAATAGATTAAACTACTAAAATCCCAGTGATCGCATTTAAGAGTAATATGAGAAGTGTTTAAAATTTGTAAATAATGCACAATATCAACATTAAAAGTATGTTACCCTTGGTAAAATACAGGATTACACAAAATATACAGCACAGAAACAGACCATTGAGCTCAAGTAGTACATGATGCGACAGTCCTTTATATCAAGGCTGTATTCAATCAAGTGTGGCATCAAGGAGCCCGAGCAAAGCTGGAATGGTTTCAATGGTCATCAGGGAGTAAACTCTTTGTTGGTTGGAGTCGTGCCTCACATAAGAGGAGGGCTGTGGTTGTTCGAGATCGGTCATCTCAGTCCCAGGACATCTCTGCAGGAGCTCCTCAGGGTAGTGTCCTAGACTCAACAATCTTCAGCTGCTTCCATCATAAAGTCGGAAGCAGGGATGTTTTCTGACGATTGCACAATGTTCAGCACCTTTCATGACTCCCCAAACACTGAAGCAATTCAGGTTCATATGCAATAAGACCTGGACACATCCAGGCTTGGGCTGACAAGTAACAGGTAACAGAAATGTCAGGCAAATGACCACTTCCAAGAAGAGACAATCTAACCACTGCTCCTTGACATTCAATGGTGAATTCTCCACCATCAACACCCTGATGGTTCCCCATGATCTGAAACTCAACTGGACTGGGCACATAAATGCAGCCGCTACAAGTGTAGGTCAGAGGTTAGGAATACTGCAAAAGTAGCTCACCTCCTGACTCCCCAAAACCTGTCCACCATGGACAAAGCACAAGTTGGGATGTGATGAATAGTCCCCACTTGCCTTGATAGGTACAGATCCAACAAACTCATGACATTTGACACAACTCAAGAGAAAGCAGTCTGCTTGATTGATACCATATCCACAAACATTCACTCCCTCCACTACCGATGCTCAGATGTAGCAGTATGTACTAACTACAAGATGCACCACAGAAATGCATCCAAGATCCTGCGACAACAGGTTCCAAACCCAGAGAACGGCAAGGGCAAGGGCAGCAAGTACATGGGAACACCATCACGCACAAATGCCCCTCCAAGTCACTCACCATTCTGGAGGTGATGGTCTAATGGTATTATCACTAGGCTATTAATCCAAAGACCAGGTAAGCTGCTGGGGACCTGGGTTCAAATCCCACCATGACAGATGGTGGAATTTGAATTCAATTTAAAAAAAACTTAGGATTAAGAGTCTAATGATGACAACAAAATTGTTGCTGATTGTCGAAAAACCCATCTGGTTCACGAATGTCTTTTATTGAAGGAAATCTGACATCTGGTCTCCACATAACTCCAGACCCACACCAATGTGGTTTACTTCAAACTGCTCTCTGGGAAATTAGGATGTGAAATAAATACTTGCCTGGCCAGTGATGTTCCCATCCCTTGAAGGAATAATAAATAAAAATTTGTCACTCCTTCACTGTCACTGAGTCAAAACTCCTGGAGTTCCCTCCCTACAGGCATTGTGTGTCAATGTACCGAACGTGGACTGCAGCAATTCAAGAAGGCAGCTCACTGCTACATTCTCAAGGGCAACTAGGATGGGCAATAAATGCTGGCCAGCCAGCGACAACCATGTCTCATGAATGAACACAAAAAAATGTGCCAGGGTTCTATGTTCTATTCGAGCGTCTTTCCATTCTTCATCATCTAAAACATACTCCAGCAAGTCCACTCTCCCTCAAATGTTCATCTCATTCCCAATTAAGTGCACCTACATTATTTGTTTCAACCATTCCCTGAGGTACTGAGTTCCACATTCTCACCATTGTTTGGATAAAGAGTTTTCTTCAAAATTCTTTAATGGATTTCTTGGTGCTTGTAATATAGTAATGGCCTTCAAAGGGAACATCACTGTCAAAACTTCAATTTTAAAGATTTCTTTTTAAAGACTCCTCAGTCTTTTTCTTTCCAAGAGAGAAAAGACCCAGTCTGTTAATCCTTTCGAGATACGTAGACCCAAGCATTTCAACTATCATCTGATGTAAATCAGCACATCATCATCTCCACTTCTTCCATATCCTTTTTATTATATGGGGTCAAATACTGCAACATCGATTATATGCTCAAAACAGATTGTTGCAGTAAAATTCCATAATTCCACTGGAACAGTCTATCAGAAAGATCCAGTTGCATAACACTTGCCTGAAAAGAACTATTTTCTAATCAGGTGTTGCACCTTCACACATTATTTAGGTTTCACAATTGGAATAATAAGAAATGATAAGACATGTTTTATAATGATTCTCATTATTGTTCTATTCTTTTTTTATAATCTAGATCTTTTGTTAGTTTAATTATCCCATTATGAACTCTATTTCCTCAATACGTAGCTCTCAAATTTGGTTAAATAGTCTTCTTGGAGTTACTTTTTTTAACATTATATTTTTTCCACCTCTTTGTCTACTTCAAAAATAACAGGCAAATATTTTATCACATCTTAATTTATTCAGACATTTGATATTTAACTGGCTATATTTTCACATCATATCTCACTTGTATCATTAATTTAGTGCAGTGAGACCATTAGTCCAAGTGAATGATATCAAAAAACTTCAGTACAAAGTACGCTAATAAAATAGATATTATAGGAAACAATTTTAGACAATAATTGTAACATTTCCATGTTATTAAACATGAGACTTGTTCAAATCAGTTATTGAGTAGGGGTGGGACTAAAAGACATTAAAATTTAAGTCACGAAGAGAAAAGTGCTTGACAGTTTAAAATGAGTTGAATTATAAAAACTGAATATATTAACCTAGATACCTGTCATGGACTTTGCCTTGGTCATCTCCTACTGAGGCAGTTACTGTGCGAACTTTAGTTAGATCAAAGTTGCCATCGTGTTGATGAAAGTCAGGGGTTACCCAACCAACCCACACTCCTCCTGGTTCCTGTCCAGCAAATATTCTCACAGAATAGTAATACTATCAAAAGAAAGTATCAAAATTAGAAACAAGAAATACATTAGGATTTGTCTGGGGTATTTGTTATTACATAGGTGAGGCATTAGCATAGGAGTCAGCTATTACGAGGGGGCATAGCTTTAAATTAAGGGGTGGTAGATATAGGACAGATGTTAGGGGTAGATTCTTTACTCACCGAGTCGTGAGTTCATGGAATGCCCTGCCAGTAGCAGTGGTGGACTCTCCCTCTTTATGGGCATTTAAACAGGCATTGGATAGGCATATGGAGGAAAGTGGGCTGGTGTAGTTTAGGTGGGCTTGGATCAGCGCAACATCGAGGGCCGAAGGGCCTGTACTGCACTGTATTTTTCTAAGTTCTATGCATTGAATGACCTACTGTACTGTATAGGTTGATGTACTGGACAAGCAACTGTACTCAGTTTGCACCAGTCATTCAACTAAATTCAATAAATCGAGCACTGTCTAATATCTTTCACAGATACCTTTATAGATTTTTGTTTAAATCAACCTGTTTAGATATTTTCTGACACGTCTCTGGGTTAGGTGGGACCTGAATCCAGGAACTCTGGCTCAGAGGTAGGGACACTACCACTGCATCACAAGATCATTCAAATTCAACACGTGACAGTTCTGTAAACCTATGCGGTGGTAAATTGTCACAAAATGGTTTACTGCCACTTGCTCTTGCAGAGCAACTCAATGCAGCAAACAGACACTGTCTACATCCCAAACTAAAACAGCTAGAATTTCCAGGCCCACTTTTGCTCTCAAAATTTAGATGACTTTCACTTTGACGTGGGAACACACTATTCAAGCATACTGGCAATTCAAAAAGGGGGAGTTTGAAAAATACCAGTACCACATCGGACAGGGAAAGGTTTCAAGAGATCATAAATTGATTAATGGAATAGAGTGGACAACTTTTTATGCATTTAATATGGCAAAATTATACATTTAGAAGAAGAGACAGTGATATGTAATATTTATTTACTAGAAGGATGCTGAACAGTGTGTGGAAAACAAAAATCAAAAAGGAGCAAAAAGCGCAAATAGATAGAATGGTTAAAAATGACATTGGCATTTTGGGATTCAAAAATCCAAACAAAGCACAGGAACAAAAAGGCATTGATAAAATTTATTCAAAACAATATACAGAAGAATCTCAAATATCTGAAGGACATGGGCAGAGAGTATTTTGTTTGGTTAATCGAATTTGGGATAATCAAATGCCGGATAACATTCTTTATCCAAGCATCGAGGCCTTGCGATCTTGCTAGATAATCCGATATTCGGATAATCGAATGCCAGATAATCGAGGTTCCTCTGTAAGTAGCTCCAGTTAAAGTTCTAAGTACAAGTTAGGCACCACATTGTAGAAAGGGCCTTAAAGTCACAGAATGAATTCACCAATCTGAAAACTTTAAAAAATCTTTAGCTTACGTTAAAATTTTCTTTAGTATTTGAAATCTCAAGTGACATTTATTTAAATTATGTCCACACTCACGTGGAAAAGTAAATAGCAACTATTTTGATTGAACAGATAATTTTGCTGACACCGTAATCTGAGCGATCGGAAATAATATCATGTCCTTTAGATGGCACAGGGAATTGTTCAGGGAGACGACATTGCAACTTACAAAGGGAAACATGGGCAAGCATTTGTGTAAAAAAAGATACAGAGCTATAGAGACAGCACTGCAGAGGAATTAATATTGAATTGCTCTGTAAAGATGTCATAGTCATCTGATGTCATAAACAACTATTTGGGCATATTAACTAACTTTGTAAATAGATTACAATATCTGCTGTCTTGCTTACAAGTGATTTCTAACTTTATGAACTTTCATGCCTCAGTCAATAGCTTTGAATGAAATTGGTTTAGTTGTTTTTGCCATTTTGTAGCTGTTTTACTGTTTGCAGTTGATTTACCGTTGTTGTGTTCAAAATAATCTCAGGGTCATCCCTGTCATCAGGCACAACATCCTCTATCAGGCGAGGGACAGTTGGTATAACTGGAGGTGGAGCAATAAAGGCAGGTTTCTTTTTAAATAGGAACCTGAAATACACCAAACATGAATGAGTCAGACCATGAAGCAAATAATCAAACTTTAAACGCCAATCAACACTGGTAGTTAAAAATAAACTCTCTCTAAAAAATAACCTCTTCATCAATGCAAAAGAATCATAGCCAAATATCCTTTAAAGTGGTAAAAGCATTGGGGAAGAACTTTTGTATTCTAAAATACAACAAAAGACTTTGTTTAACCTTTTTGTTTTACAAGTTAGATCTTCTATTTAGTATGGAAATCTCAGAGGTCAAGTATCCCTGATTTATGGTGGACAGGGGAGTTCAGCATGATGAGCAGCTGGCAGAGATAGGCAGAAAAAAGTGGAGGTAAGCCATAAACAGATCAGTCCTGATCTTAGTGAATGTTAGAGTAGGCTTGAATGGCCAGATGGCTTCCTCTTGCTCTTAATTCTCATGATCTTAAGGTTTTTGCCAGATTGCTTCACGGTATCATCAACTGGTAGTAACACCGGTTCTCTGGCGCAGAAGTGTAGATCATCCAAAAGCTAAGGAAAAGAGACCTTATAAATGTGCACTCCAGCTCCAGGAAAATACATTTAGAAAGGTAGACCTTATCAGCATAGCTTCTATCTCAAACAAATTGGAAGGGCATTTCCCAGTCATTATTTTTTAAGATATAGTTGGCATCATGTGTTTCTGGTTAAAATTGGTACATATACATGCAATGGCACATGCGGCACATGTGAGTTTTAATGAGTTTTCAATGTGATTAATAAAATACATTTTGGAAGAGACTTCTGGCAAAGGTAAACGCACAGAGAATTAAGGAAATAGTGCAGATAAAAATAAGGCTAAAATATAGAATCAGGGTAGGGACAAAGATTCTCAGACTGGAATGATATAACATTCCACAGGTATGGTAAAGTCCATAAGACCATACGACTGCTCTCAGGTGAGGGGAGAGGTTGTGAAGAGGTGTCCTTCATGTAACCTCACTTGGTGCAGGAACTGAACCCTTGCTGTTGGCATTACTTGGCATCACAAACCAGTCATCCAGCTAACTGGGTGTGGAATAAGGAGCAACAAAACTGAAATTTGCTCATGGCATTAAATTGGGAAGCAATATGGCAAATTACGACAAAGACTTTGAAACTTATGGGCTTTTTTCTAGAATCATATCTAAAACATAACCTAAGCTTCTGGCCCCTGCAAACAACATAATTTTTTTAAAAATGTGCTGCCAGCAGGTAATGGTTCTAATGATCAGAATTTTCTCAGTAATCTTCTTGACCCACCCACAGAGCTCAGACATACAAACCTCGATTTCGTTTTACTTTTCTCAGAGGAGGAATCCTTATCATTTTCAGTCTTGGCCACCTCTTTGGGTGCTTCCTTAGGGACATCCTTTTCATTGGTCGGTGTTTCCGTTTGTGTCCGACTGGCTGACTTTTTCAGAACTTCAAATTCTGAGTCCACATCAATATCTTCAACTTCTTCCTCTGGGATTGTCATTCTGGTCAATGGTGTAGTGCCAGGGGTGCACTTGAATGTATCATGGAACTCAACGGGCAGGCTGAGGCGCAAGAACAGCATGTCAGTGTTGCTGTTCTGAGACCCAAATGTTTTATGAGAAACTTTCAAGCAAGGAGGGCTGTCAACTGTTCCATCAATTCTTGTAACCTGCAAAAACAAAAATCAGGATTCACTTTGTAAGACTGAATACTCCACAACCACAATCAAGGGAAGCAATATCACAATGCAATATAAGTACTGCTGAGAAAAGACATCATTTTGTCAAAGTTTACATTTTACACTCATCAGAACAATTTTTTAAGTAATCATGGGATGTGGGTGCCATTGGCTGGGCCAGCATTTGTTACTCATCCCTAGTTTCCTTTGAGGTGGTGGTGAGCTGTCATCTTTAACTGCTGCAGTCCATTTGAAGTAAATATATCCACACTATCATTATGAAGAGAATTTCAGGACTTTGATCTGGCAACAATGAAGAAACAACGATATATTTCCAAGTCAGGATAGTGTGGCTAGCTTGGAGAGGAATTTTCAGGGTGTGGTGTTGCCATGTATCTGCTCCCTTTGTCCTTCTAAATGGTAGTGGTTGTGGGTTTGGAAGGTTCTGTCAAAGATGCCTTGGTGAATTCCTGAAATGCATCCCACGGCTGCTAAGTGTTGTTTGTGGAAGAATGATTTTTGTGGATGTGGCGCTAATCAAATGAGCTGCTTTGTCCTAGATGGTTTCAAATTTTTTGAGTGTTGCAAAGACTGCACTCATCCAAGCAAGTAGGAAGTAATCCATTGCACTCTTGTCTTGTGCTGTGTAGATGATGCTTTGGAGTATCCGGAAGCGAGTCACTCACTGCAGTGTACACATATGCCCATTCTCCATGCCAATGCCTCTACCACGCCAGAATCCAGTTGTCATCCATTCAGCACTCTCTTCTCATACAACATTAAACGTAGTTTCTCCTTCACATTGAAATTTCTTGCAAATTTGTCTTGGTAAGTGCCAAATGAAAAGTTTGACAATTTTTTTCAGCAAAACTCAAATTGTGTACTCCCATACACCAAACTTGTCACTTGATATAATTAATTTTAATCAGCATTGCGGGCACGTTTCAAAAGAGAATGCTTGTTTTAAAATGAATTTCACATTTATTTAATGGATATTACCCAGTTCCAATAAGATTGATTAATCAGAACTTCCAGGATTATACCTACATATGGTCATATTTACTCCATAGAAAGTGTATAGAATCATTAGCCAAATCAAATCGGGGAAAAATAGCACTGCGAAAGTATCAGAGAAAGTTTGAACAAACTACACTGTGGAAATTACATAACAAGTTAAGCTATTTGATCCAATAAATCAGTTATTCTGTTAAGCCTTTCTCTTAATCCCCTGTGCCTACTGTTTTCCCATTTCTTTTATTTCCCTTACTTTCAACTGTATATCTAATCTATTCTTACTTCTATCACGGGTTCTGCTTCAATAACTACCTCTGTTACAGCATTTCAACACCTGTGTAAAAACAATTTTCTCTAATCGCCCTCTACTTTCATGAAAATGGCTTCAATTTTTCAAATTTGTTCTCATCCCAGGCGGCTTTAGAGAAAACTGCAAATAGAAAAGGCCGGAACCATTTATGTAGCATTTGTAAAGAGAGAAATGAGTGCAATATTTTAACCTAGCTGAACTGGTGGGAACATGACTGGTTTTAAACAGCCCTGAGAATGTCCTCCTCCCCCACTCCCAGAGAATAAACTCGCACAGCTGAAAATTAGCATTACGTTCACATTAGCCATTGATTAGAAATTTTAGTCTCCTGAAAGGTGGAATTGACAGATAACGCAGACATCTGGATTTCCCACAACTTTACAACAAGTATCTTCTTGCCCCCGAATACACCTCACTTGGAAGCTGGCCTGATGTCTCAGATGTTGGCTTGACTTTCAAATGGATTGGGAAGTACTTCAGAGCTGGCCACAGGACCAGGTAGGTCAAATTCCAGATCCAGGGCCATGGGGCAGTCAGTCTCCAACATAATTCACTCCAATTGGATTGTTTTCTGGACATCTATGGACCTTTATAATCCATGAGGTGAAGGTGTGTCTGTATTTGTGTGCACAGGGGTGGGAGAATTCCTAATTCCTAGCCTACAAACAGTGCCCATTGTATCAGCCTGTTCCTGCCCACCAAGCTCATTTCCTCCTACCACGTCTCTATCCTCTCTTCACTTATCCATACTCTGCCCACCTACATCTAAGATTCCTCTGATACACTTCACTATCCTGACAAATTCCAGTTCTCTGGCCCTAACTGTCTCCTGTTTACCATGGATGTCCATTCCCTCTACACCTTCATTCCCCATGAGCATGGTCTACAAGCTCTCGGCTTCTTCCTCAACCAGAGGCCTGAACACTCCCCATCCACTACCTCTGCTTGGCTGCAGCAGGCTAGAACAGGCTTCAAAAAGTGTTTGGACTTTTCCCCAGTCTGACTCTCCTACTTGCTGCCACATGCTCGCCCCCATTTTAACAATCCTCCCTTCAATCTCTCCACAGATACCATCCAATTTGTCATTTTTATTTTTCTTACTATTTATGCATGGGATGTGAACCACTGACAATGCCAGTATTTGGTGCCTACCCTAAATTGCCCTTTGAAAGCAGTTAAAAGGTCAATCACATTGCTGTGAGTTTGCAGTCACACTTACACCAGATATCCTTTCCTGAAGTAAAGGCCCATTAGAGAATCAGATGGAATTATTTCACGACAATTGATATTAGTTTTATCCATATCATCACTGGAAATAGCTTTCAATTCCAGAACTTTTTGAAAAGAATAATTGAATTCAAATTCTATTAGCTGCTGTTATGGGATTTGAACCAGTGTCAAATCAGCACAGTATTAGCCTCAGGCTCTGGATAGAATATCACCATTAAACCACTGTCTCCTTGATTATTCAATATTTTTCTGTAGGGTGAAGCTTGGAACTGCATTCAGTATTAGATGTCCAATAAAATTTTGATTACTGACTACGATTGAATCACTAGTAGTTTACACCACTCCTACACTTCACTATTTTTACTTTGAACCTTACCTCAACATGACTGTGATCAGTGGGAACTGGAACAAACTGAGGTAAACTTTTGCTGAACCACATTGTGATGGGTCGTTTCATATTTACAGCAAAGGGTTCAAAGCCTTCTTGCAAACCGCATATGGTGAAATATCTCAGGCTGCTAACGTCTTGGCCCAGGTTAATGCGTCCGACCTGAGAAAGGCCCAGGCTGCACACAGGAACAAATCCTGAAAAGGCATATCATGTCAAACACAACATGAAAATGAAACCGAAGACAAAATACTCAGGTTGGCACCAGGGAAATATCTATTTCCCTGTTGCCTCAGAAATTAAGTTCTGTATGGGAGGTCATGGTCAAACTTCCTGACACGTCATCTATTAGATTAGATTAGATTAGATTACTTACAGTGTGGAAACAGGCCCTTCGGCCCAACAAGTCCACACCAACCTGCCAAAGCACAACCCACCCAGACCCATTCCCCTACACCTAAACTACGGGCAATTTAGCATGACCAATTCACCTAACCTGCACATTTTTTTTGGATTGTGGGAGGAAACCCACGCAGACAAGGGGAGAATGTGCAAACTCCACACAGACAGTCGGCTCAGGCAGGAATTGAACTCGTGTCTCTGGCACTGTGAGGCAGCAGTGCTAACCACTGTGCCACCGTGCTGCCTACTAAGGGCCCATTAAGGCCCTTAAATAGTCAATTAATGACCACTTAAGGGCCTCATTAACTGTAGTCAGTTAAGTGAAGCTGAGACCATAAGTTACTGAATGGTAGAGCAGAAATGAAGGGCCTCTCCACTTCCTATGCTTGTAAATTAATGAGAATGTGACAGGAAAACCAAATAAAATCTTGAAAGTCAAAAGGTAGCCATCAAAAAAAAAATTCAACAGCAGCCCCCGAAACATATTGTTAACCCTTCTACAAAATGCATGTATGCCTAACAATGCAGATTGACGAGATACAATCTGTTACAGAAAGTTGTTAAATCTTTGTACATGCCATTGTAACTTATTACATCATCTAACTAAAACTAGATACACATAGTTGGGGGAACCCAGAGCCAAGCCATTCGTCATCTCTAGAGTAAATCCTTCTTGGCATCTTTCCAGTTCCCAGGCAAAAACTCACCATCGCCTATTTCGATGTCTTTGAAAGCCAACTCAGACCCAGAGTCTCTGATAAGCATCTCTCCATTAAGTGTGAACATGATGTTCATTTCATGTAGGTCAATCATGCAACCAACCACATCACCTGACTGCCACGTACGACCAAATGGTTCACTCCCTATATGCCAGCGCTGACCCTGCAGTATAAAACATTCACAAAGAGCAAAAGGAAAGTTAACACCACAGATGATGACTGGAGCTTGTGGCCAGCATGAAGTTTATTTGGATGCAATTTTCACAAACTACTAACAGATTAAATATGAACTGAAAATGACAAAATTAAACTTCATGGTTTATGGCAAGCGGAGATTTGCTGAATATTTTTCATTGCCCCAGCACAATGCCATCCTTGAGAGTATTAAAAGTAATGGCTATCTGCTAAAGCTTCTAGCTATCAATGATAATGCACATATACAAAAGGAAATTATAAAACTAATGTTTAGAGTAACTATCCCTATGCTTAACAAATATTTATTTTAAAATTCTTAAAATAATCAATGGCAGCCTTTACTGCAGATTACTTTGTTTTGTACACTACTACTTGAAAGATAAAGTTTAGGTCAAGGTCAAGCTGGATGGCTTAGCGAAGTATGAAATCCACCAGAGCTTGCACTTGCTCACTGTCCATTGATCATTTCTACACAAAGTATACCAATGAGATCTAGTCATCAAGTTTGGCTAAAGTGTTCTAAAATTTTTACTTTATATCGATCATCTCACATGAAGAGCAAGATGAGAGAGGGCGTTCACTGTCATGTAACTACACCATAGAGAGTAAGTAGCTAGTTTCAAGAGAATTGGAAAAAGAACGTAGAACAAACCTTAAATCCATTAAAAACAAAAGCAAGATCATCAGCTCCTAATGGTAGGTCAGGTCTACACTCGGGTCGTGCCCATCCTACTCTCATTTCTCCAATGGTCACAGCTTCAAACTCAAAGTACCATTTGCCACTTTTCACTGCATATGACTTCTCAGCACGGAATAGCCGAACCTTTTCATTCCGAGTTATACCTGGGACATGGGCAGCTAGCAGAACAAATCACAATCAGGACAATTAAAATTTTTTTTTTAAATGCAGCAGCACTTTAACATAATAAAAATTAGAAGTGTTAATTTTTTATACCCTACTATATATACAGTCAGTAATATTTACAAGGTTCCTGTGATTAATCCAATATTCCCAAAATTTGCTACATGCGCAAAGTGCTTTTCTCTACTTCCCTGCAAGGCAAAGGAAGGTGAATTAGGGGTGTGTGAATGAGGCCATTTGAAACTTCCATACCTTAGCAGAAGCATTTAACATAATGGCTATATGTGGGTTAGGTTAAAAGATAAGCTATAATATTTGAAGAAATTTCTATTTAGTATAGAAGTATAATAGATATAAAATGAATAATCGTGTAATTTGCAGAGAACTATTAAGACTGTTTATCTGGAACTCTCAGAAACAGAATTGCATAATGTGATCTCAAAACACCAATAAGTATCTGAAAATTTTGCAAAATCAGAATCTGATTAACGGTAACTGTAAAACAGGCCTTGATAATGAACAGCTAGTGTATTTTAATTCCATAAGAATTTGTAAACAAACACATTCATAATTTTTCTTCAATTTCACCAAAATGAGATTATGAACATATTTTATATTTGCCATCTTTTCTGTAACTAACTGACAGTTTTGGCAGCACCAAACAAGATTAATTTTCATATTACCCCACCTGTGCTGTGCACTAACTTGCCTCTGAACAAAAAAGGGTTTTCCAGCCGTTGACCAATAATATTGAAAAAGGAAGAAAAGTTTGTTATGGATTTCCACAGTTAATTTACGCAGAAGTTTACATCTAAGATTATTTGAATGAGTCAAGTACACCCATTTGTGAGAAGAAGTAAACTAAACAAAAATTGGACAGTTATTCAAGTACTGCTAATTTACGTTGGACAATGTATGACTGAATTTCCAATAGTCACTACAGCCTTGACCAATCAATTATTCATAGTAGATGATTATCAAACTGGGTGATTCAGGTTTTAAGTTTACATACTGGCTTCTTGATCTGGTGGCTCGATATTGTAGCCATAACCAATCAGGGTGCGGACAGCCTCGTTCAAACTGTCTCTGTTTGTTTTCTTTGTACGTTCATCCAGGAGGTTGTACGGTACAAGGCGAGGATTTCTCTTATTACCAATATCCTGGAAGCCAAAAGAAGTAAAATCATTTTGCTGAAAACGGGAAAGTTATTGGATCTAAATTTCATTTTCAACACAAGTGTCATTGCTGAATACTACAGCTCTCTCAGAATTGTATTATTCCATGCCTTAACACCAAATTAAAAACTAGTGTCAGTAAAAGGTTGCTACCCTCTCAGTAATTAAGTCATGATGTGGAAGTGCCAGTGTTGGAAATCACACAACACCAGGTTATAGTCAGCAAGGTTTATTTGGAAGCACTAGCTTTCGGAGTGCTGTTCCTTCATCAGGTAACTGTAGAGCAGGATCATAATTAAGTCAGGCTTCTCTGAGTTCAGGAATACTTGATCCACAGTGGTTAAAACAAAACCTTTGTTTAAACAGAGGTATGCAGTTGCCTTTGAAATGGTTTGTCTCCCGAGAGGAGACTGAAATCTGGTAAAGCCAGAACTCAACGGGATCAAACAGGATGAGGTTATGTTTGAAAGTTTTAGAATTATATTTCAACATGGGTTCACCAACTTGTTTGACTCAGAATTCCCTACAATGGACAGGAGAATCATCAGGATTAAGTAGACTGATGACTCTTCTTCTTCCGTAAGGGTATTTAAACTCTTCATAGTGGTGTTTACTTGTCACTAGTCAAAAAGTGTGGTGCTGGAAAAGCATAGCCGGTCAGGCAGAAGAGTCTCTTTATCACATTGCTGATGAAAAGCTTATGCTTGAAACATCGACTCTGCTCCTCGGATACTGCCTGACTGGCTGCACTTTTCCAGCACCACACATTTTGACCTGATCCCCAGCATCCTCTGTTCTCACTTTCTCCTACTTTCCTTATCTCTATTTGATGTTGCTGCTTAACAAGTTTTTGCAATGATCTATTCCATTGAGTATTAGAAGACAACTCATTGGCATTTTCTTGAATACTTGCTCAGTTCAAATCATTATCAAGTGAATCAATACAGAATAAAAGACAAAAACAATTTGTGGCAATGTTGAATTTCTCCCAATAACACAAGACAAACATGTGGATTTAATACATCAACACATGTTTGCCTCCAATAAAAAAAAGGAAAGGTCTGCTGCATTACATATTTTGAGGTTCAAGGAAATAGGGTGAAAGAATATCTAAATATTTTGAAATGTAATCATTCAATTACCCATACACTCTTAAGTTGTGAAATACATTTCTAGATCCTTTTACTGCCTTTTACCTGCAAAATACTGTATGTCCATCCTTGACGGATGCGGTCCCTTGCCCAGACGTTATGACCATTTTCAGCCAATTTGTCCACCAGAGTATTTTGAGCTGGAGTCAGTTTGACATGGGCAAGGTCAAGTGGAGCAGGCTTGTATCCATTTGACATCAGGTACCTTTTGGAAAAATGAAAGAGCCTTTAATTAAAAAATTAACTGATGCATTATGTGCATTATGATTTTTACAGGTACTGACTCTTATATTCACTATATATTTATACCGGCATAAAAGTAACAGAAATATTAACGAATGAAGTATACTGAATGTCTATATATTGGAAGTGGTAATTGATAGTTCAATCCTTAGCTAAAATCACTTACGCAGATTCAGTTTAAGAGATGGAAAGACAGTACATTTCCTTTCCTGAAAGTAGTTTCATGATCAAATTCTAACTGAGATACATCATTTTATATCAACTAAACATGCCTATGTAATCTAAGAGCCTGAAAAGTTAAAACAGCGATGGGTTCATAATAAACAGAGATGACAGCCTCCCTTCTTTTAAGACTATGCCTTGTGCTGTGGTGGTCAACTTTGTAAAGCATCATCTGATTTGACTCAGAAGCCTGCAGAGGAAGTGGGTGAGAAGATGCACAATTTGCTGGCCTCTTAATTTGCAGAGTTTCTTATTGGCCAACTCAGCTTTCCATTTTGCTCCCTTCTTCCTTTCCAAATAGTCAGCATTCAAAGCGCATTACCACCAGAGACTGTTTCCAAGTTTCACTGTCAACGTTAATGTCCACTATCTTCATGTCTCACTTTCAGGAGGCTTTGTGTTAGATGATTGGACAGTCAGGTGGTCATAACCCTGTGGCTGATCCACTATAAAGAAGCTCTTTGGGCAAACAGATTTTCTAGATCAGATGAATGTTGCCAAATCAGTGCAGAAAGTGTTATTTTAGCAATGGGTAAATCTGAGGAAAGCAAAATGTTCCTGGACCAATATGTTACTGATCTGGTCCTCCCTAAAGATGTCGAGGACATAATCAGAGAGAGCTAAAGGTGAAAACTGTTTCATTTATTCGCCTTCCTAACATATATTGTACAGGTCCCACCACTGTACTAGATCTGCACAGAGGACACAGATTTGGTGCAGATTCACAGTTTCATACTCTCAGGCAAGTAGCTACAGTTTAGCAAAATATTACTCAGCCTAAACAGAATAGCTGCTGCTTTTCCAATGTGTGCATTGACTTCAGTACCTAGTAACAGACTACTGGTGATTGTACAGCCTACATACATAAGACCTATCAACATTGTCAGAATCACATTGAAAATGTTGATGGCCCTGCATTTTGTCTTCCTAATGCTAATGGGCAAACTGAGTGCTTTACAGGTATCTTAGAGACTGTCCATTTGCCAAGGTGATCCTTGGTATGAAATGCTATTGTGGTATCGTCAGCATAGATCTTGATGAGGTTATGGCATACCTTTAGGTCTCAGACAAGCAAGGCTGAACAGTTTACTGTCAATTCTGATAAATAAGTAGACACTCTCTGTAGATGAACTGAAGGTCTACTACAACAGCAAAGAGACAAACATGCCAAAGACAATTGATGTTAGATCACAACCCTATTTGACCAAACTGTTGATCTTAAGTGGCTGAAAATATTATTCCATCACATTGGATGTTACCCAGCAAGTTGTAATGAAAAGCCACCAAATTGGTTGCGTCCTATAGCTACTCAATTTTCTCCAGTCACTTAAATAGAGTATCTTTGCTCACATGGTCAAATGCCTTGGTGATACTGACCAAAGCATTACACAGTGGTTTCCTGTGCTCATATCATTCCTCTTGCAGTGGCCAGACTAAGAAGATCATGTCATTGGAGGTATTCCCATGTGATTAATACAATTATGAGAGCACATTAATTAGTACAGCTTTGCAAAACCAATTTATTGATAACTTGTGACTTTTAAACACAAAGATTCTAGCCAACTATCAGATTTTCATGTTCACACTCAGCTCTGAGGAACATGTTAGTATCAGTTTTTCAGATCAAAAATCTTTTCTTTTCACTCCCATGGAGAATGAAGGCATTTACTATGAATCAGTTAGATCAGTTGGAGGACAAAGCAAAAAAGCTATCAGAACAAATCAATTTTTTGTTACTTTCCAGGCTTATTGGCCGCACATGTTTAAGAGGAACCAAATTTGTGGAAGTCACACTGTTAAATTACTACTTTTAGAGTCTTAAGCCTGCCTATCGCAAGAGTGGTTGCTGGGAGGATTGGCCCTCAACAAAAGGTTAAATCAGGGAACAGAGGAGAGGTAAAGAACTATCAAGGGGAGAAGTTTGCACAGGGAAGGGGTAGATTTGATATGTCTGGAATATAAAGCTAGTTTCAGTAACATGACCACGATCACTGAAAGTTTTAAAAACTCATCTGTTTCATTAACAGCTTTTAGGAAAAAAGTGCAGCTATCTTTATCCAATCTGGCTGACTGTTATTCCAGGCCCATAACAATGTAGTTGACTCCTATTTGCCCTCGGAAACTGCCAAGCAAACCACTCTGCCAACATCCCACGAAAGAATAAATTAAACAAAAGACAAAGTGTGTACAAATATCCCGTAATACATCACAGACTACCAAAGGAAATATTTCTTACTTCATGTGGACACATCAGGTCACTCTCTGGCTCATCACATTTAATGCAAACCATCTATACATAACTTATTAATACTTAACAGTTTACGAAACAAACAAAACCTACGATTTGGCCAATTTAATTTTCTTCAGATTTTCTTCTGCCTTTTCATCAGCCATTCCAACATGGCAACCCAGCGCTAACAGTGTTCTGAGGAGAGATGTTTAAAGAAAATCAGATTTTTTAACATATGTCTAATAAGCTGGAGCAAGATCATGTCAGGTTAGCAGAATTAGATGGTACTTACTTCAGAGTTTCACCTGACATTTGTAAGTTGTAGTTTCTCTCAGCCTCGGGCAGTTTGTTAAACTCCACCAAACAAGGATGCAGTTTCTTGTTGTCATCTCGAATCTACAGATAAAGAAACACAATAATGAGTGGTCGCATGTTTCATTCCATTGTGAGAATGGAAAAATCTGCTGTAGCAGTACATTTTGAAATAAAAGGAACACACCCTGATGTGCTTCCAAATTTAAAACATGTAAACAATTAAGTGTTAACAAAGGCTTAATCATCTGGAGATAAAAATCCCTTGTTTCACTTTGGGTATAATATGATTCCACAATATTATTAAAATAATCATGAATAGAATCCAATCAAAATGCAATTTGGGTAGTGATGATGCTTTTTTTGGGCTGTTATTAAACTGTTTTATGACGCAGCAGGGTGCTACAATTCCTTTCTGCCTGAATTCCAGAGGCAGGATTTGGTAACCATCTTTAAAGAGTTGAATAAGAAGTTGTTGAAAGCTGCTTTTCTGTTACAGCATCGTACCTGATCAAAATTTTAAGGATTTTTCTTCATCTCTCTTATTTATCCTGATGGTTTAATTGATTACAACAAGTAACAGAAATTCGGTCGCATAAGAAACTTTTAAATCAGGCCATGTCACCTCAGTCTGGGCTCAAGGCTCATCTTTTTCCAGAAAATTATTGGCCAACAAGTCAGTCAATAATTTTCAGTTTCCCCTGAGAAGATACTGTTCTAGCAGTTTACTTCCAGGAATACTTACTTGGACATTAACACTTTTAGTACATAGTTAGTTCTTACAGTTGAGACATTATAATTAACAAGACTTTTCTTACTGTTCCATACGTCCAACCCAATTCAATCTTTGTCAAAGACCAAAGTTCATGGATATTTTCAGCTAATTTCTCTCGTATCCTTTCCAGGTGAGGCGGTAGGACAATCTAGATTAAAAAGGAGAAAAGGAATGCTTACTGAAATTAAGCCTTATTTTGATGACAGTTGAAACCACATTTCCTCAATATAACTACAAGAAGTTGACATGGAATTTAATTATTTCATAGAAAATATAAGCACAGTGATGTCAAATCATTAATTGTGGCAAGAACAGATGAAATATTATTTAGTTTTGCTAACTTCTCAGAATCACTAGCTTTAAATCAATAATGAGGAGCTACAGATATATGGCTAATCAACTTCTCTGGACTCAAGCAGATATAAAAACATACAAAATAAGGAAGCATTTGAATAGCAACTGCAGACCATTCTATCCCCTAGCTTCCAGGGCTTTTTGTTTACCAATGGCAAGAGACATCCATACCACACAGATGCCAGAAATGATTATATCCAACAAAAAAAAAGTCCAACTATCAATCCTTGACATTCAACAGCATCACAGTCATAATCTATGCCCCAAGGATGAAAATGAAGTTCTCTCCAGAGTGCCTCCCTACCCCCCAACCTCAACAATCAAAGTCCGGTATCTAACAATGTGGAGTTCCCTTCTTTCATAAAAATGAAGGGCTAGGGTGGTAATTCCATTCACTGGAAAACCTGGCCCAGAGTGTGAAGGAAAATGGATATAACCCCTTTTTTATTTACAAAGCTATGTTACAATTCTAGTGGAACCGGCGAACAGAACCACAAACAATTAAATGCTAGAACTGCATCACAAGGTTTACATTTTTCAAAGCAAATACAATTTATTGTATATCGAAATAATTTAATAATATAAGTACTGTTTGCTAAATATCATAGCTTATAAACTTAATTCTAATTTTAGCTCTTCCCCTATACCCAAAAAGTATTCGTCACTTACTCTGAGGTTAATTTGTTTTTTCCTGCGATCAGCTGAAGAAGTATATTACAACTGTCTGGAATTCACTCTGATTTCTCTTCAATGTTCCAGCTATTTGCCCAGTTACAAAATCACATGGGATTCCTTCCACTTAGCTTTTGGCTAAACAGTGCTCCAATTTCTTTACCAACCTTATGACTCAATTCCACAGCACCAAAATGGGCTTCCCTGGGACTCCTGCAGCTACAAACATCACAAAATACTGTGGTTTCCCACAGTTATATTTCCAAACTGCAACCAAACTAATTAAGCTCAGAATTCCAACTACAAGATGAACTGCCTTTTATTGAGAAGATTACTGTAGATTTCTTCTCATAGCTTCCAGCTAAACAAACTTTCCAGTCATTCTTCCACTTTTTAAAACTTTTTGTCTCATACTAAACACGAGTCTCACTTTCAAATCCTTCATAGACCACAGATCTAACATTTATTCCGTTTCAGATGTAGATCTGCTTTCTATCTCATGACTTCCAAGATGCTCCACGGCATATAAGACACAAAGCTGACAGTCTCTTAGCTACTTTTACCAAACCACCTTGCCTGCTGGATCTGCCATAACTGAATTCACAATAACTCAAAACCAACAATCTCACTAAGCTTCACCGATCCCCATGGAAATATGACACACAATCTATTGACAGATAGAAATAAAAATTAACAATCTTTCAATTTCAAAGCTTTCCTTCACTGTGGTTTAGCTAACAGTGCTTTCATTACTAAATTTTTTTGAAATACAATAAATTTTATTTGCTTTGAAAAATGTAAATCTTGTGATGCAGCATAACTTGTATCTTCTATTGGCATAATTGCAGACAGCGTGTCTCCAGTTCTTACTGCTTTCACCAATATTAAAATTTTAAATAATACGATACAATTTATAAAATATCATGACAGTATTTCAAGGGATCTACACATTATTGTCAAAGTGTGACTATTTTGAGGTTAAAGTAAGCAGCTTCAAGAATTAAGTTTTTCAAACCAGTGCACGCAAATTCAAAAGTTGGAGAAATGATGACAGCGATAGCATTTGAAAAACTGAAAGATAGATGTTTCATCAAATTACCTGGGCTGTATCCACAGGAGACGGGGCAAATGCAGTATGCGATAGTGACTGTGTGGGTCCCAGAAGATTTCGAATACCATTGAAGTCATGCTTGTACTCCTTAATGGGTTCAATTCGGATCCTTTCCTTTGGCAACAATGCTTCATAGCAAGGACAGTAACCAGGAGGAGGCAAGAACTTGAAATCTCCATGTCTACCACCCAACAAAAATCGGACCCTGCAAGCCAGCAAGAAGTGATGTAACAGCTCAAAGTTTGTGAGAAGATTTGTAGCTCGGGTGCTCGTTGTTGTGGTTCTGCTCGCCAAGCTGGGAATTTGTGTTGCAGACGTTTCGTCCCCTGTCTAGGTGACATCCTCAGTGCTTGGGAGCCTCCTATGAAGCACTTCTGTGAACTTTCCTCTGGCATTTATAGTGATTTGTCTCTGCCACTTCCGGTTGTCAGTTCCAGCTGTTCGCTGCAGTGGCCGGTATATTGGGTCCAGGTCGATGTGCTTATTGGTTGAATCTGTGGATGAGTGCCATGCCTCTAGGAATTCCCTGGCTGTTCTCTGTTTGGCTTGTCCTATAATAGTAGTGTTGTCCCAGTCGAACTCATGTTGCTTGCTGTCTGCGTGTGTGGCTACTAAGAATAGCTGGTCGTGTTGTTTCGTGGCTAGTTGGTGTTCATGGAAGCGGATCGTTAGCTGTCTTCCTGTTTGTCCTATGTAGTGTTTTGTGCAGTCCTTGCATGGGATTTTGTACTCTATATCGGTTTTGCTCTTGCTGGGTATCAGGTCCTTCGTTCTGGTGAGTTGTTGTTGGTTTGTGTGCTGTTATGAGTCCTAGTGATCGCAGTAGTCTGGCTGTCAGTTCGGAAATGCTCTTGATGTATGGTAGTGTGGCTAGTCCTTTGGGTTGCTGCATGTCCTCGTTCCGTTGTCTTTCCCTTAGGCATCTGTTGCACAGATATCCGTTTTTGGCGAATACATTGTATAGGTGTTCTTCTTCCTCTTTTTGCAGTGTGTTGTGGCCCTTTTGAACAGTGTCTTGATGCAACTTCTTTTGTGTGTGTTGGGGTGGTGGCTTTCGTAGTTCAGGACTTGGTCTGCGTGTGTGGCTTTCCTGTATACCTTTGTGGTGAATTCTCCGTTAGGTGTTCTCTGTACCATCACGTCTAGGAATGGGAGTTGGTTGTCCTTTTCTTCCTCTCTAGTGAATCGGATTCCTGTGAGTGCATGTTCTCTATTTCTGTGTTTTTAATGATAACAAAAGTGTCATCCACATATCTGACCCAGAGTTTGGGTTGAATGTGTGGTAAGACTGTTTGTTCTAATCTTTGCATTACTGTTTCTGCTATGAGTCCAGAAATGGGTAAGCCCATGGGGGGCTGTTGATTTGTTCATATATTTGGTTGTTGAATGTGAAGTGTGTTGTGAGGCACAGGTCCAGTAGTTTTGAGTATGCCATCTTTGTTGATAAGTTCCCGGTCTTGTTGTCTGTTCTGTATGTCCAGCAGGTTGGCTATTGTTTCTCTGGCTAGGGTTTTGTTGATAGAGGTGAACAGTGCCGTTACATCGAATGAGACCGTAGTTTCTTCCTTGTCAAACAGAGAACAGCCAGGGAATTCCTAGAAGCATGGCACTCATCCACAGATTCAATCAATAAGCACATCAACCTGGACCCAATATATCAACCACTGCAATGGAAGCTGGAACTGACAACCGGAAATGGCAGAGCCAAACCACTATAAATGCCGGAGAAAACATCACAGAAGTGCTTCTCAGGAGGCTCCCAAGCACTGAGGATGTCACCTAGACAGGGGACGAAACGTCTGCAACACAAATTCCCAGCTCAGCGAACAGAACCACAAAATATGTAACAGCTTTTAAAAAAAACTTACTGAGCAGATTGGAATAACCAACAGCAGCAAACCTAGTCTTGCTCCAAGCCTCTCACCCACACATCACTACTCCAACATTCCACAATCTACTCAATCATATTAGGAACATCACCCAAACAAATTGCACAACAGTCAAGACACTTTACTCGCTCTTGCAAGACAAATGGCATAAAATTGGAGCAAGTGAACGCTAATGAATAGCAGTAGGCCTATCCTGATTCAAATAGAGATGTCAGTGCTGCCATTATTGCAATAACCATTCCTGAGACCGTGACTGGAGGTAGGACAAAGGTGACAATATCCGCTTTTGTAACCCTCCCCCTTTCCGGTCCACAAACTTAAGCTTTCTTTTCCCCCCTTCAGATATTGTAGTGAAGACAGGCCATGAAGAGGATGATGACGAAGGTATAGTTCTATCAGTCTCAGATACTGGCATTACATATACCTTAGAACACAGGTTAGAAATGGACTACCACACAATAAGATACCTGGCATGAGTGTGCTGATGGGGCAAAAGTACAGGTGCCGGTTTATTGAGGTTGAGAATACATACAGAAGTTGCTCCACACGACTCAAATGAGGACTTTGCCAGGGGAGAGAAGGAGTCAGACTCAGGAGAACTTCGATGGTTTGATACAACCAAATGAGTGCACACTGGAAAATGTCCGTCAGAGAGCGTGCATTAAAAATCAAGGAATACGGAGGAGGTCGGTAGTTGATTTTGAGCTAAGAGTGCATATGTTCAAACTTGGCAATGGTGACCAACTCCATTGGCCCATTCATTGACCCAACACAGGAGCAGAAATGGATAGCTAATACCACAATTTCCATTGCAGCACAAACAGAAACCACCCATTGCCTGAGTACTACAATAAAAACTCAGATTGGCATGATTTAATTCACCCTTAGTGCCAAATCCATTTTTATGGTCAGGTCTCATTAACATTTTGCCAGAAGGCGGGAAGCGAATAATGAGGAATCAAGGTCAGCCCTCTGGCTCAGGTGGAAACAGAAGATGAACTTTCAGTGTAGCGACCTGGAGTAGCAACAGCCTCAGCTAGTTTTGTGGAGTTTGCAGAATCAGTCCTGCTCTTTTGAGCTTACAAAAATAAAGTTGCCTATGTCCTTCTCTCACAGGAATATCAGCTGATCCTGGATAGAAAATGCAAACCTCCAGCTGGCATTCTGACCAGGTGACGTGAGTATGGTACAACAAATGTGCAAAAGCTTCCTAAATCCAATTCTGATTTTCCATCCATAATACTTAGTGGGTGTTTAAATACAATGAACATACAAGTTATTTTTGAAATATTTTAAAAATGCATTGTATTTATGTAGCACCATTCACAACTTCAGAATGTCTCAAAACACTTTACAGCCATTGAGGCAGCATTAAAATGCTATCATTGCAATATAAGGTACATGAGTGCTACTTTGCACAAGATGCTACAATGTGATAACCATGTGATAACCAATATTTATCCCTCAAGGTTGAGGGATAAATATTGAAGTCCACTTTTCTTTTGACATAATATTGTGGGATTCATTATATCCATCTGGGACGGGAACTGGGATGGTTGGGGGGGGGGTAATCTCAATTTCAATGCCCATCCAAAAGACTGCACCTGAAGTGCACTGAAGCATCAACTCACATTTTGTGCTCCCACCTCTAAAGTGGGGTTTCAATCCACAATCTTTGGTTCAACAGCTATTGCAAATGGCATTAGAAAAGTTTTTTTTTGGAGGAGGGGAAGAATCATTTTATTCATGATTATTGGACTGAATTTTAAGATTCTGTCCTGCAGTTCCATTTATTTGATGAAAGGTACTGCAGTTAAAAGAGAGAGGTAGTGTACACTTTCCTAAACTTCATGGGGTACAGTTTGTAGCATTAAAACATAAAAACAAATACATTAACTTGATAGGCAAACAGTAAATATATATAGTCCAATTAAAAATGGGCAGATTCAAACGATGACATGGATCTGGACTGAAACACAATATGACAGCATTTGAAAAAAAAACCCTCCAATTTATTCCAGCAAGCAGTGCTTTTTAAAATTAGAATTTGTGATTAAAATCAGAATATTTAAACAATTAGATAACATGAATTTCAAAGCAATGGTATCTTATAAATATCTTCCAAACAGGAAGCTGAAGATTTTGTACTCAAATGTATTTAAGTTTTTCGAAAGTTACAGCAGGAAAAATACATTGAGATGGCAGGAAAAAGAATATTTCTTCTTAGTCTTAAAACGTAAAGTGGATAAAATAGTACAAAAACACAACAGATGAGCCATGTAAAAGCACTCACCTAACTCCTGCAGAAAAGCTAACCACAGGAAAGAAGAGGCCATCAACGTTAAAGTTTTCAAACATGCCTTGCACGGGATGGCCATTAATTCGAAAAGAGATACTGGGGACACTCAAATCAAGACAGCAGCTAACTACATCATCAGCAGCAAGACTGTGTGCATCGGGTGAAGCAACTGTCTTGGCAATATGTCCTGTATACACAAATAAAAGAAAATAAAATTTGTTGTTTTCAAACACTCCAACACATCTTTTGCAGATAATTCACAGACTAAAGGTGAATATTTTCCAACTGTACTATAAAAATACTAAGCAGCATAGATAAAAATTGACTGAATGATAAGTAATAGTGAGTAGTGGAGAACAGACTGGAGGCAGGTAGAGTTGTGTTCCCCAGGGACCAGTGTTAGAACCACTGCTTGTCTTGATTGATACTAATGATGTAGACTTGGATGTACAAGCCACAACTTCCAAAGTTGAGGATAGAATCCATGCAGTGTGGAAGCAGGCCATTCGGCCCATCAAGTCCACACTAACCCTCTGAAGAGCATCCCACCCAGACCCACACTCTATCCTCTCCCTGTAACCATAAGACCATAAGACATAGGAGTGGAAGCAAGGCCATTCTGCCCATCAAGTCCACTCCGCCATTTAACCACGGCTGATGGGCATTTCAACTCCACTTACCAGCATTCTCCCCGTAGCCCTTAACTCCTTGTGACATCAAGAATTTATCAAGCTCGGCCTTGAAGCCATTTAGCGTCCCAACCTCCACTGCACTCCGCGGCAATGAATTCCACAGGCCTACCACTCTCTGTCTGAAGAAATGTCTCCGCATTTCTGTTCTGAATTTACTCTCTCTAATTCTAAGGCTGTGTCCATGGGTCCTAATCTCCTCGCCTAACGGAAACAATTTTTTAGCGTCCGCCCTTTGCAAGCGATGTATTATCTTGTAAGTTTCTATTAGATCTCCCCTTAAACTTCTAAACTCCAATGAATACAATCCCAGGATCCTCAGCCATTCCTCATATGTTAGACCTGCCATTCCAGGGATCATCCGTGTGAATCTATGCTGGACAAGCTCCAGTGCCAGTATGTCACTCCTGAGGTGTGGGGCCCAAAACTGGACACAGTACTCCAAATGGGGCCTAGCCAGAGCTTTATAAAGGCTCAGTAGCACATCGCTGCTTTTATATTCCAACCCTTGAGATAAATGACAACATTGCATTCGCTTTCTTAATCACGGATTCAACCTGCATGTTTACCTTTAGAGAATCCTCGACTAGCACTCCCAGATCCCTTTGTACTGTGGCTTTATGAATTTTCTCACCGTTTAGAAAGTAGTCCGTGCTTGTATTCTTTTTTCCAAAGTGCAAGACCTCACATTTGTTCACATTGAATTTCATCAGCCATTTCCTGGACCACTCTCCTAAACTGTCTAGATCCTTCTAGATCCTTCTGCAGCCTCCCCACTTCCTCAGTACTACCTGCCTGTCCACCTAACTTCATATCATCGGCAAACTTCGGTAGAATGTTCCCAGTCCCTTCATCCAGATCATTAATATATAACACTGCATTTCCCATGGCTAACCCATCTAGCCTGCACATTATAGCAAATTTAGCATGGCCAATCCACCTAATCTGCATGTCTTTGATAGAAAGGAAACCAGAACACCTGGAGGAAATGCATGCAGATATGGGGAGAATGTGCAAACTCCACACAAACAATTGCCTGAGGCTGAAATCGAACCTGGGTCCCTGGCACTGTGAGGAGCAATGTTAACCACAGTACCTCCATGCCAGGATCAGGCATGGCAGGAGCAGAGAAGGGGGCAGTTGAGAAACTGATTGCAGAAGGAGAGATTGGGACATTGGTTCTCTGCGTACCTCCTCCCTCAATGATTGTAAGCAGAAAGCAGGTGGGTGGTAAAGGAACAGCCATGGGGTGGATAGCAAGGGAGCTGAACATACACAAATATTATCCAAAGTTTGTGAGAAGATTTATAGCTCGAGTGCTCGTTATTGTGGTTCTGTTCGCCGAGCTGGAAATTTGTGTTGCCGAGGACGAAACATTTGCAACACAAATTCCCAGCTCGGCGAACAGAACCACAACAACAAATATTATCCATTCTAAACATTAACAAACCATCATGACACATTTTAAATGGGGGAGTAAGAGTGTCACACTTAGGAACAGCAGTTTTATCAATAATGAATAACAGAACCTTAGGAACAGAAGAATCACTGACCTGACCACAGATGAAGTCCATCAAAACCATAAGAATACAAATCATCTCCAACTCCATTACTTCCCCAGCCCTCACCTCCTCCTGGGTAAGGGCTGTAACCCTCTGTTAAGGCCCAGCCCACTCGCAAATGAACAGGCTGTGGCATTAAAAATGGATCAACATAATCCACCATCAGTTCAAAGTACCACTTCTTGTATTGTGTAGAACCTTCACATATACCCACAAAGATATTAGGTCTCATGCTGTAAATTTAAAACAAAGATTGAAAAGATTTAACTATAGTTGATGACTGGAATGTAATTTGACAACTTTCAAATGCAAGATGAGCTAAAGCAAAAAAGAAAACTGCTTTACTTTTCCAGAAATATAAATATTTTCTATGTTAATGTCCTCTAGTGAGGAATTATCTTCTCTCGAAGGGCTACAAACCTGATTTACATTTTTCTCCAAAATGCAATCTCACTTCCAAAATTACAATGCCACTAACTTAATACATTCAGTGTCTTGAAGCCAAGCAATAAAGATATTGTGGCTTCAAAAAATACACCAGGAATATTGACTTAAGCAGTTTAGCAATGTTGTGATTGTTATACCTTGTGACATAATTAATCATGTTTGTTTGGAGTAGCAGGTCACGACCTGGAAGTAAATTCTCCGTAATAAGATTTTGGTTGGATCGTACAGCCACACCGTTGCAGACACAGAGAGAGCGCAGCACATCTAGCACCTGTGAAAAGTACAAAATAAATCGCAATAATTTTACTTGAGACCCAAGACATTCTGAGGTAAATTGCAGAGTTAGAGGATAACAGTAAGTGGAACTTCTAAAGAAGCCCAAGATTTCAAGCATGAAGTACTCCTCATTTTAACACCTTCCTGCATTACCAGCCTTCATTAACGTGCCTACCTTGTGATTTCGTCCATGTTTGTCCAACAGGGAGATGATTGATTTGATGTGATTTTCTGTTATGATGTTCAGAACCTCAGGACTTTCAATCAAAACACAGTACAGCACTTCCAGGATACCTATAGCAGCACAAGACATCAAATAGGCATTAACATAAATTTTCAATCAATATAGGATTTTACATTGCAATCTACATAAATGCACATAGTTAATTCCCAACTGGGAAACATCTGAACTCCCCCCTTTTTTGCGCCAGCTCTTCATTATATCTTGAGGGACCGTAATGCTTCTGTATGACAAGTTGTGCCTGATGCTCATTATTAAGTACACTTGTATATTTACAGAAATGCACACCAAGTCTAACTTCGATTTCTTCATTTTCCTATCAATGGTCCCACCTATAATTCTGAAATATTTCTAATATGGTCTCCCCTATCTGCCATTCACTTTCTTCAGCTTTTGCCCAACCTGGTGGTGGAGGTTCACCTTTCCACAAGGATATTAACCTGGGCTCTGCTTTGTTTAGATACATCCCATCCTTCATGATGTTATGTTTTAAGAAGGCTAAGAGATCAAATTAACATCAACAGCTTTATTAAATAATGTGTTTACTCTCCAGCCAGCAAGATTACAATGAGCCAGTTCCCTCCAAAGTGGCTGAAGACATTAACATCGGCAAAGGGGAGGACTGCAGATGCTGGAGATTAGAGTCGAGAGTGTGGTGCTGGAAAAGCACAGCAGGTCAGGCAGCATCCGAAGAGCAGGAAAATCAACGTTTCGGGCAAAAGACCTTCATCAGGTGACAGTCCACACACTTAAGTACACATCATCCCTGCTTTACATCAGACATTCCTATAATGAAAACATTCACATTATTTTCAATCATAAATAGGTAAGGCATTCTGAGGCAGGGACACGCTCCACACGTGCTGCCAGACCTGCTAAGCTTTTCCAGCAATTTCTGTTTCTGGACACAAGCTTGTTGTGCCTATTAATGGAGCAATTGGGGAAATGTTGGATGGATTTCCTACTGAGAGCCATT
Organism: Hemiscyllium ocellatum; assembly: GCF_020745735.1. Classification (NCBI taxonomy): domain Eukaryota; kingdom Metazoa; phylum Chordata; class Chondrichthyes; order Orectolobiformes; family Hemiscylliidae; genus Hemiscyllium; species Hemiscyllium ocellatum. Next base: position 16,685,613 of record NC_083447.1, on the reverse strand, counting down.
GTGTAGGGTGCCAGACAGACTTTGCTGTGGCCCCTCCATTTGGGCCTCCCACTTCCCTTGATGTAACTGGAAAATAAGGGGGCTCCTGTTTAAAGCAGAAATAAGCAGAAGTTTTTTCTGTCAGTTTTGAACATGTTTCCCCACAGAATGGTGGAGGGAGGGTCACTGTAAAAAGCAAGGTAGGTAGATTTTTGACTAATAAGGGAGTGAAAAGATACTGGCATAGGTGGGAATGTAGAAGTAAGGCCATAATCAGATCAACCATAATCTTAGTGAATGGTCTACTCCTCCAAATTTTAGGGTGTAGGTTTGCTCGCTGAGCTTTAGGTTTGATATCCAGACGTTTCATTACCTGGCTAGGTAACATCATCAGTGGTGGCCTCCAAGTGAAGCGAAGCTGTTGTCTCCTGCTTTCTATTTATATGTTTGTCCTCCAAATTTGTTTCTCATACAGTTCTGTCCACTATCCTTAACTTACTACACATTTTTCTGCCTCTGGGATGATTATGACCAACATCCCATCATGACCACTTTTAGAATTCAAATCATAATCCAACAGAAGAAATTGGCCGTGTGGTGTCAGAAGCAAAACTTTAAAGTCTTGGGAAATTGGGACCAATTTTAAGGCAGGACAGGCCCTTTAGATACAACCTATCCATCTTGTAAACAGAGCAGAACTTAGATCAGTATCCTTGTGGAAAGGTTAACTATTATATATTTGGTAAGTATGGTGGAATGACACTTTAAGAGTCACATCACATGATGTTTTCATTGTTGATATCATCAGCTATTTTGGAAAGCAATAGCCTAATCCAGCCTTGCTGCCTACAGAGTGAACAACTCGTATAATGATGAAGCTCTTGCTGTTTTCAAGCACTTTGGTCTCCTAACTTTCTTGAAACGTAACAAGAAGAAAACTGGCGAAGGGAATAAATCAACTTTGAAATCCACCCAATGAATCCACTGAATCACTGAAAACAGAAAAGTGTGGTCCTCCTGCAGATCTTGGAGACACTTTTGGTTTTAAAAAATGACAGGAAATCAAAGTATGACATTGCTGCATCAATATCCCTCAAAACACTTCCCATTCATGGACTCATCCAGGTGCCTTTTAAATGTTATAATTGTACCAGCCTCCACCACGTCTTCCAGCAGCTCATTCCATACACACACTACCCTCTGTGTGGAAAAAGGTGCCCTTTAGTTCCCTTTTAAATCTTTCCCCCTCACCTCAAGTCTATGCCTTCTAGTTTTGGACTCCCCCACACCAGGGAAAAGACAGTGGCTATTCACCCCATCCATGCCCCTCATGATTTTATGCATCTCTGTAAGGTCATCTCTCAACCTCTGACATTTCAGGGAAAATAGCCCCAAGCCTAGTCAGCCTCTCCCTATAGCTCAAACCCACCAACTCATTTGATTTACATTGTAATGAACGCTCTGCTGTGTACCTGCTGATGTCATTACATATGCATAATATTGCAATACTCTACAGCAAGTACCTCACCAGTCGAATGAGAATAACCTTTTGGGAACGCAAACATGGAACAAAATGCAACATCCATTGGTACTTTAGAAATTGTATTGCTGTCCTATTTATGTTAAAGAACTCCAATTAACATACTGGAATAAGGCTTCCATTAACAGACTAACAATTGGAGAGCCCAGGAAAATGGTGAGTGCATGTATTGAAAGATAGATACACTGTGGTCTGCCACTGCTCCACTCCCAACTAATACAATGAACTAAGATCAGCTTTCTAGAACTTAAAGACAATATGGAGGACTATCATTGAGGTTACAATGGACTAATGCAGAGAATTCCACAGATGCTCTATTTAAAACTATAAAGAGTACCTCCATGAAATTATGCTAGCACAGTTGGTGGAAGGTACATCTGAGCAGATTTCCTGGCCAAAACCTTTGAACAATTAAATTCTGTGCAATATCAACATTGTAAAACATCCTTTATAAAAACCAGAATAAATCATTGGCAAGGTGTACCTCAGTTTATTAGAATTATGGTGTCAGAACCATACCTGAGGAAGCCTCCAGTCGATCTAGCTTGCTGACTAACCAGTCTAGATTATCAGAGAACAGAGCACAGTTCCTGCGATTGCCACGGATGAGGGATGCTGTACAAGGAGAAAAATATTGCAATAATAAATGGTGCAATAAGAACAATTTATAATTTAACAGCAAAAATCAAAAAGACCTGAAAATCTGTTGCATCTTATTGGTGGCCACCTTCTCAGGGACAAATGAGGGGAATAAATGTTGGCCTAGTCAGAAAAGTCTACATCTTGGAGATGAAGAATTTTTAAAAAGTCATTGTCCTAATCACAGATAATGACATTTGTAATTTTACCTAGGGTCAATGAGATAGTAAGAGCAAGGTGAAAACAAGAAAAATCCAAAGATAGAGTTTTGACCAAAGACATCCATAAAATTGATAGGAAACAAGGGACATTTGAGCAGGGAGGGAGGACCTGGAGAGGATGAGAATCAGCTTTCAGAGGAGAGAAAGCTGAAAAAGGTAATCTTGACAGTGATACTGCATGAGTGAAAAAAAATTACATATGATTGGCAGCCTGTGTAACTGAATAAGCAGAAGCTGGGTGGAGAGTGGAAAAATAATTTAAGAATTTGCAATTATAATAGGAAACTATTGTAACTTCAGGACATCACAAAGTGCTTCACAGGCAATGAAGTAAACTTTTGAAATATACCCAAACTGTTGTAATTCACTGAACAATGACCACCAATTTGTAAACAGCATAGCTCTATAATCAGCAATGAAGAAAATAAGCAGGCAATCTGTTTGTGTCATTTGAGGTTAGTGAATATCAAGGATACTAGTCAACATTTGACTTTATCGAGTAGCTAAGGGTTTAGTATGAAACAAGATAATTTTCATCATGTCAAATTTAAGAAGTGACTTTAAGAAATCTTAAGAGAAAAAAGATCTTACAACTACCATTATTTATTTAAAAAAGAGGTACAATTAGGTCAGGAATTTACTTCTACCAGATAATATCACTACATGTTATGGTAATTATATCAGTGGAATACAGCGACAATTCAATTTTGCTATCTTTTCATCTACACATTGTTTAGGTTCCATACCCAGCAGTTCATAATACAGGTTAACAATTTCTTTCCAGGACTCAGCTGCCTCTTCTCCTGCAAACTCTGAGAAATGAGCTGCACTGTTATATACATTCAGTCGGTCAATGGAATCCAATACCAGCTGGATCATGCCCTGGAACAAACCGTGCACAGTTAGTAGTAACTGTTACATGTTATATTAACACAACATTTGCTGCCTTAGCAATACAGTTACTGTTTATTTATAAAATTGATCAGGATCTGGTTCTGGTTATCTTGTTCCTGACACATGGAATACGTATGCTGTAAAGGTGCTAGAGCCAGCCAAAAACAGGTGAAGGTCTGCCACACCATATCGCTCCTTTTTTTTGTGCACTACCCAGATTGCTGACAGCCAAATGTAAAGGCAGTGGAAGCTCCTGCCTCAACAGGCAGCGGTTTTGTAATAAGCTAACTCTTTTGAGAGTACTATTCCTGTTCTTCAAGTCTGGTATTACTAACCAGAACTTTCCCTTTATTTGAACAATAATATGGAATTAGTAAACTCTTTTCTGATCTATCTTTCCTCTTTCCTTCTGTCCTGACACTTGGATTACCATAAATATTTGTATCAATTACATGGTTGTTTTTACAGAATCATTAATGGCAATGAATTTCCAAGTATTAATTCTTATGCAGTCAGTTTTGTTATAATGCATGTTTCTTCAACACAAATTGGCTTTAACACGATTGCAGGAGTTAGACCATTATTTGTAAATGCAAACTTTCCTTACCTGTATTGGCTGGGGTAATCCAAGTCCGTACCCATTAATTTAAATAGCGCAGCTATTGCACAATTTTCTTATTGAACAAAGAAAATTTACAGCCTAGGAACAGGCCCTTCGGCCCTCCAAGCCTATAACGCAAGATTGCACGAGAATGGAACTATTGCATTATAGATTACCGTACGGTCGGTTCTGATAAACAAGAAGAACATGTAAGGACTACTGGGAAAGGTGAGGGTGGCACAAAGGGAACTACTGATTTGGGGAGCTAGTGTAGACACAATGGGCCAACTGTATCCTACATATAATTCCGTCATCAGGCGTACACATGAAAAAGGGAATGTCTGTCAGGTTCACAGTTGAATGAAAGCAACTTCATGTCCTCTCACTAGCGCCCTTCACATATCAACAGCAATCAGATGCCCCTAGAGATTGATTCAGCAGATACAGATTCCAAGTCTAAACGTAGTTTGTGCCAGGAAAGCCAGAAGTATACATATGTGCAAAGGTTTGAAAGATATTTAAAACACCAAATACTACTTCTGCCTGACCTGTCAACTGTGGGCGGTACTGTATGAAAAGAGGAATGCCAGACTGATCATTGGCCAGTGGAGTTCATTTGGCACAACCATCATAATGATAAATATAAAACCTGAACACACCTATCTACATCTGGCTCAGCAAGCTATGAAAAACAGAACTGTTCTATTTGAGTTACAGACATTTGCTATTTATATACTCTATAGTACTCAGACAACTAGTGGAATAAGCGGTCAACCACTGCCTTAAAATTCAGATTTGGCATTCCCTTTGCTCCTTAATCTTGCATCTTCGGCCTTTGGCAAGGTTGCTAATGAGCCTACTTTAAGATTTTACAACTTTCTTCTGTTGTAGAATGTCCCATAAACATCCAATCTTTTTGACTTTCACATGCTTATAATTGTCTGGGCCCAACACTGATATGGAAGGTAAAATTCAACTTTGGCAATCAGTTGTAAGAAGAATAAAACTGACAGATGATCTGCTATAATCCCATTTTATGTCTTTCTCCATCATCTGCTGCTGAAACTGACTGTGATCCCGTTGGTCTTTACTCTTACCCTTGTCCGTACCTGGATTAATTATTAATCCATGTGAACTGAACAAAAATTCAACTATTATTAACCAATTAAAAATCTGACATGGTTAGCATTAGTTCTTATCCATCAAGATATAATTTAAGCCAGGAAGGAGAATTGATGTTGATTTCATGATTGGTCGGGTACTATTTTAAGCTTTATTAATGATTCTGTAAAACTCAGATATAGTCAATACTTCAAAAACATGGCAAGTGGCTCTACTGTTATATAAACAATGTAGCTGAAAATCATTTACACTTCATTTATCTTCTATTGATTTCAACTGGTGCAAATTCAGCTGTCAATTAGGTATTGTTCCTCACCCACCTAGTTTTTTTCTCGATTCCAAAATTTTATCAACTTACCTCTTCCTGGAATAAATTCTGTCTATTCTTCAGTGAGCGCAATTTAGTCTGCTTTTCTTCATGTGCAAGCTCCTCCTCCGGATGTTGAAAGTAGCTGATCAAGTCTTGAAGGCTTAGCACTATCGAATCAATGGGTAGCGTCACTGGAGCTGACGATTTATTCTTGCCACTGAGCATATCTAGGCCTCTTCATTAAAAAAATAACAGGTACCATTAATATGGAAAAATAATTCAAAGACGCACAGTTCTATATATTCCTCAGGCAATATACTGCTGGATGAGCATATACGGTTGCAATTTCAATTATTTCCAATGAGATTTTAAGCTTACATTATATTAATTTCACAGTCCTATTGATTTCTGTAAGTATAACAAAATTAATATTACTAGGAGATATTGTTTTTTATTTTAAAGCCTATAACTATAAACAGTGCCAGTACATTGAACCAGAATTGAAGTATAAACTGAGGTGAATGCTCCAATTGGGAAAAAAGTGAGGAATGCAGATGCTGAAGATCAGAGCTGAAAATATGTTGCTAGAAAGGCACAGCAGGTCAGGCAGCATCCAAGGAACAGGAGAATCTGAAGAAGGGCTCATGCCCGAAACATCGATTCTCCTGCTGCTTGGACGCTGCGCCTTTCCAGCAACACATTTTCAGCTCTAAATGCTCCAATTAAACATCATGCATTGTTGTAAATGATATCGATGTTGTAAACATATAGTAGATCAGTGTCTGTGGAGAAAATATGCAAGTTAACAATTTGGGTCCAAACCATGCATTTACTTAAAATAAACAGAAATTCCAAAAATATTCAGCAGATTTGACGGTCTCTTTTAAGAGAGAAACATTTCAGCTCAGTGACCCTACACTAGAACCTATCTGCCCTCTCCATTATTTTTTATTTATTAGTATTACAAATAATCTTGACACAAGGATTTTCCACAGTTATTAGCTATTCCATATAGAGCCAAAGATAGCATCCATAAATGAAACTTTTTTAAAAAGATTAAAACAAAAGAAGATCTGCAGGAACAGAAACAGGCCATTTTGCCCCTCGAACTTGTTCCATCAACTTAACTGTATTTTCATGTCTGGCCCATACAAAACCTGGACTCTCTTGTTGACCAATAACCTGCCCCGACTCAGACTTGAACATATTCAGTGACCTAGCCTCTGATACTCTGCAGCAGAGAATTCTGAAGTCTAATGATCCTCTGAACAAATTCTCTCTCATTTCTACCTTAAACTGTTCTCCTGAAGTCTCAGACTCCCCCCTGCCACCACCCCCTCATTTCCATGAGGAGAAACATGCTTGTAGCATTTCCTATGTCAAACTTCCTCAATCTTATGCTTTCAAACTGACCACTTTTCAATTCTTCTAACCTCCAATGAGTTAACCTATGCAACCTTTTCTCCCAATACATGCGGTGAAATACATACTTAATGAATTGGTTGAAGAGACCATTTGTGCTGAAGATCATTCGGGAGGCCTGTGATTCCTCTTGTTGTGAGCGAGACAGTGAAAGTGCATCATCCATGTGCCCCTCTTGGTGTAGTATAGCCTAAGGACAAAGTTTGTTTGAGCAAATATTAATTTCAAGAGTGAGGAATCTAATTTAATCTCTGACAACATTTTCTTTTAGGCTTTGGCATTAAATAGGTGGCATCAACTTTGCCACCTACTAAGCTCCCATCTGATAGGGTTCCCATGGTGCAGTAACGGCATCCCATCTCTGAGCCAGGTTAAGCCACAACTGCTCCAGAAGTGTGTAATATCTATGAATAGGTTGATTCAAAAATGTCTGCTTCAATCTGATACAGGTATTCCCCGTTCTTCGAAGGTTCACTTTATGCCACTTCACTTTTACGAAAGACCGACATTAGTACCTGCTTTTGCTAACCAAAAGAAATCCGAAGAGGATTTTCAATTTTACAAAAAAACAGCAATTTTTTTCCCCAAATAAATTAATGCTTCTTTGCTTTACACCATTTCGGTTTATAAAAGATTTCATAGGAACGCTCTACTTTTGGACAGCAGGGGATACCTGTATTCAATTCCATTCAATTAATTTTAAAAAAAGGAAGATTTAAAAAGAAGCTTGTGTCAGGTATGATAACTATGAAGCAATCATTATTTGGTGTAAAACCCAACTGGTTCATTAAGGTGTTTTAGAGGAGGAAATCTGCCATCCTTACCTGGTCTGGATTATAGGTGACTCCAGACCCACAACAATGCGGCTGATTCTTAATTGCGCTCTGAAATAGCTTTGCAAGCCACTCACTTCAACGGCAATTAGGGATGAACAAATGTTGGCCTTGCCACAAAATAATACATTTTTAAAATTTAATGTCAATAGAATTAAATTCTAAATGGGGCATGTAACATGACTTTGCCATGACACATTACTTTCATTTATTATATTCTGCCTCTTTCATAGTCTGTAATGTTCATCACTTTGAAAGAGACAGAATACAATAAATTGGCCATTTCATAAACTGTAACATTTATCATTTTGAAATAGTCAATTTATTTCCAGCAGACATATTGCTATTTGATATGTTCACATATTCATGCTGATCTAACTATTTGCTACTTAAATAGGCAGACATGCATACGGTTGCTTTGGATATGAAAATGTAAGGTCAGTATATTTATAAATACACAATGTATTATATATATATTACTTGGGGAGTAAAATTCGTAGAATTGTTGAAGTTGCTCCCAGACAGGTGACTGCTAGCAAAACTGGGTTGAAGAAAAGCACAACTGAGGCAGTATGTCAATGGTGAGCAAACAACTCATCTTATTAAAACCAAAACATCCAAGAGCCTGTCCACATTCTGTGATACAGAAATAATTTCTGGTTAAAAACTAAATTCTATTTATACACTACTTGTCACAGAACAAAATGATGCTTCATGGGTACATTATGAAACAAAGTAGAGCAATGATATATGAGCAAAAGCTGTTCCTTCTAGATGGAAGTGGTCGAGGGTTTTAAGATGGAAGACCAGACAGGAATGCTTTGGAACAGTCAAGTCGAGAAGTAACAATGGCAAAAATGAGGGGTCAACAACAGACAGGGTGAGAAGGAGGCAAAATCGGGTGACATCACAGAGGATTAAATCGGAGGTCTTAGTCATGGTATGATTGAGACGTCAACAGCTTATCTGAGCTGGAATCAATGTTGCAAAACATAGCTTAAATCTCAAGACTGTCACCAGGGAGCGGGATGGAGTCAGAAGCTGTGGAATGGAGTTTGGAGTTTTGTTATATATTCTTGAAACTATAATCTTATTTCAGCTCTAATTGTCAACTGACAAAAGCATTACTTACTTTCCTCTTCAAGGGTCCCAAACGGACTGTTTTGGTATCAGCCGCAGCGTACGTCAGCCAAAGTCCGCTGTTCACATGTTGGACAAAGCACATCGACTCACCGTACTTGATCTCAGGAATTCCCATGCCTTCTATATCCCTTTTATGAGCAACGTCAATTTTATCCTAAGAAAGCACAAAGTTTGTGTTCAGTCCCAATTTATGATATATATTGTAATTTATGTATTGGTGTCAACTCGGAAAAAGATGATCAAATATTCTTTTGGTCATACAGCAGTACAAATTGGAAATAGGCCCTTCAGCCCAAACTAATCTAAGCTGACCATCATGCCCACTCAGCTAGTTCCAAGTGGATCATATTCCTCTAAACCCTTCCCATCGATGTACTTATTCAAATGTTTTTTAAATGTTGTTATTGTACCTGCCTCAGCCACTTTCTTTGGCATCCATTCCATATACACATTACTCTCTGCACGAAGTAGTTGCCCCTCAGGTCCTTCATAAATCTTTCCCCTCTCACCTTTTACTTTTGTTCCTGACAATGGCTTTTGCAGGCAGAATGAAAACACCTTTATGTACAATTTTGATGAAAAGTGTCAGTGTATTGTTACTGCATTTAAACAGAGGCAGAAGTAGCATCGTGCATAAATATATTAAGCTCTGTATAAATGTAAAGCTAAGAATGAAGACAGTAGCGAGAATCATGATATCTGGCTTTAAGAAGGTAACGTTCAACCAGAAGGACAACATTCAGATGGTGAGAAAACAATGATTTAGAGATGCCGGTGTGGGACTGGGGTGTACAAAGTTAAAAATCACACAGCACAGCTTATAAGAGACAGAATTTATAGCTAATTGCTGTGAATTGCTGTGGATCTTATACTCCACAACCACCTGATGAAGGAGCAGCTCTCCAAAGGCTAGTGCTTCCAAATAAATCTGTTGGACTATAACCTGATGTTGTGTGATTTTTAACTGTGAGAAAACAACTTCTTACACATTATTCAACCTGAATGAGTGACCTATCAGAGGAAGCATTAAACCATTCACAGATATTTCTAGAAATCACTTAGAAGTTAGACCGTAAGATGTAGGAACAGATGTAGTCCATTCAGTCCATCTAGTCTGTTCTGCCATTTAGTGGAATCATGGCTGATCTGATAATTTTCAACTCCACTTTCCTGACTTACCCCATGAAACTTGATGCTTAATGATTAGGAATCTTTCAGTGTCAACCCTGAATATACAACAAACCAACCCCAACTGCTCTGGGTGGTAAAGAATTCCACAGATTCACCACCCTCAGAAAAAAAGGTTGTGCATCTCCATTTTTATAGACGACTCCTTATGTGGAGATGATGCACCTGGTCCTAAACTCTCCCACCAGGGGAAACAACCTCTCTTCATCTAAAATAAAACAAAGAACTCCAGATGCTAGAGATCTGAAATAAAAACTGAAATTGCTGGAGAAACCCTGTAGATTTGGCAGCATCTAATGGGAGAAAGTAGAGGAAGAATGTTTTCTCTCCACGCCTATCCTGTCAAGCCCTCCAAGAATCTTATATGTTTCGCCTCCAACCGACACAACTTCATGTCATAAGGAAATCCCTCCATATGTAGTGTCAGCCTAGTCAACTTTCTCTGGACTGCTCCAACAGCAGTATATATTTCCTTAGATAAGGAGCACACGAATGTTCAGTGTTCCAGCTGTGGTCTGACTAGTGTCTTGATGTCCCTATTTTTATACTCCATTCCCTTTGAAATAAAAAACTATTGTTCCATTTACCTGCCCTAGTAACAGCTAAGTATTCATTCATGCATCATGACCCCCAAATCCCTTGGTGCTGCAGCTTTCTGCAGTCATTTCCCAGTTGAACAATATCCAGCCCTTCTATTATTCCAGCCAAAGTTCATAACCTCACATTTTCTCACATTAAGTTCTATCTGCCAAGTGTTTGCCCACTCATTTAACCTGTCTAGACTCCCTGTACTATCCTCACTACTAGTATTTACACCTTTCCTTGGGACTGCTGCAAACTTGGTGATAGTAAGCTCACTTCCCTCACCCAAATCAGTAATAAATAGAATAAATAATTGTGACTCCAGCACTGATCCACCTCGAAAAAACAACCTAAAACTGCAAATGCTGGAAATCAGAAACAAAAACAGAAATTGCTGGGAAAACTAAACAGGTTTGGTAGCATCTGGGAAGAGAAAGCGGAGTTAATATTTCAGGTCTACTCTGAAGAAGGGTCACTGGTCTCTCCGCAGATGCTGCCAGACCAGCTCAGTTTTCCCAGAAATTTCTGTTTTTACTTCTGATCCCTCTGGCACTCCATTAGCTACAGACTGACATCTGAAAATGATTCCTTTATCCTAACTCTGTCTTCTATAAGATACTCAATGCTCATTTCATGCTAATCTATTACCTCAAGCACCCTAGGCTCCGATCTTATTAAGTAGCCTTATGTGTGGTTCTTTATTAAATGCCTTTTGGAAGTCCAAACATATTACATCTATTGGTTCTTCTTGATCCACCCTGCTTGTTACCTCCTCAAAGAACTGTATGAGATTTGCCAAGCATGATTTCTCCTACATTAAATCATGCTGATCCTGTTTATTACATTATGTGTTTCTAAATGCTCTGCAATTACATCCTTTATAATACATTTTCCCAAAAACACGTTAGGTTAACTGGCCTATAGTTATCGATGTCTCGTATCCTTTTTCTGAAGAAAGGTGTTATATTGGCAATTTTCCAATCCACTGTGCCTTTCCCAGAATCTAAGGATTCTTGGATTATTATTATCAATGCTTCTACTATCTCGATAGCTACTTCCTTTAATGTCCTGAGAGACAACTCGTTAGATCCAAGGACTGAACAGCCTTTAACCCCATTAGTTTTCCTAGAACTTTTTCTGTAGTGATATAGTTATTGTATTTATTTCCTCCCAACCTTTAACCCCTCAGTTTCGGCAGAGTAGAGAAAATGAAGACAGAAGATTGAATGATAAAAGGAAGGTATATAATTCATACTTTAAATTGCATTAGAGTGCATTCTCCCACACATCACTATGCCCATTTGTACAATGACCTGCTAATCAAAAAAAAAGGTGAAGGAACTCTATATTCATTTGCAATTCCTGGCCTATTCATTAACAATCCATCAAAAATATGCAAGAGTGGGCTAAGACTCTCGGCCACAACACTTAGGTGGAACTGAAGAGCTACTCAGAGAATGCCACATGCAGCAACATAGAAAAAAAAAGTGGAATGTTGTGGAGTTATGCAAGGCTGAGTTAAAAAGTGACAGAACAAGTCTGAAATGTGAGCAAGGTAAAAAGGAGAAGTGTGCAGTGCTAAAAAGGAGTTGGTTTCATATTGGAGCAGCTGGACATCTTTCATCTACCTCAAAGATCTATTTCAAGCTTGATTATCTTTGATCATCACACATTTGATATAAACCTTGTTCAATTGATCACAGTGAGGAGCAGCATTGATGACTTGATTTTTCTCCCCCTTCCTAACTCTAATGGCTTGATTTTTTTTTGTTATACTCAATTATGTAAGCAAGAAGTTCCAATCCTTATTAACAATCTAGCTGGCAGACCGCAGGTGGATGACGCGAGCCAGGTCCTTAATGCTATTCCATTAAATTAGCAAATGCCATGACAATTTTCTGTCCGTGCAGTAAGCTTGCAATAAGTTAGAATTTTGAAAACAACTTACATCCGACACTCTCCCACCCCCCAAATTTTCACACACCTTTGAGATACGGAAGCAAAATGAGGTGATTTTGGTGTTTGATTTGTCTTGATCAAAAAGTAAAAGTCCTTTCTCCTCATCCAGACCCAAGTATTTGCCTGTCGTAACATGCCGAATGCGGAAAGGCTGACCCCATTTCATGTGTCCACCACTCCAACTGTTGAGTAAAAGATCAATTCTTCAGAAAGCAGAAGACAACTAACACCTCTTTTACAGCGTCTTGAAGCAAACAACATATACAATTCATGTAGATTTTCCATATAGTATTGCATTTTATGCTATACTTTCAAAAATACATTGTGACATGAGGATTGTTTGATTCCCAAGTACTAGGTAACAATAATAATAGAATGTACCAAGTAGAAAAAATACTTGTGCTAACAATTAATTAAGTTACAGATGTCATATGATACCGGTAAAAGAGTCACAGATTTATGACCAGGGATAAGTGTGTTGTCACTTGATTACTAACAAGGATGTTAATTCAACAGTATTAGATACTTAAGTGTGATCCTAGTAAGTGCATATACTTGTCACAAACCTGGATTTCTATTTTAAGAACAGGGATTTCAATCACATTTATTTGCATTTTAATTCACATTTAGGAAAGCAAATGACGTGCACCAATGAAACAATCTGTAGTTAATGGAGTTTTCCTCTGCTACTACTAGCAGTCACCATACATCCAGAGAACCATAGGGGTGCTCTCTTACTAGAGAGAGATCACTGGTGGGTCATCACCCCTCAAGTGAGGGGCAGGTCTGAGAAGGCAGAACATTCATGGTGACCTCAGCTAGTGTGGAATTGAACAAGCAATGTTCATGTCACTCTGCCTCACAAAACAGCCATCCAGCCAACTGAGCTAACCAACTCTACTTCAATAATTGGCTCAATGGTCGCATTGGTCAAATGGTATGAAGCAGTTAACACATTGCTAGCATTAAGTGCAACATGTACTACTGTCTCAAATGAACTTTGACACTGCCACTATGTGAGTTTATTAGCTATAGATTTCAAAATTGTAAAACAATTTCCAGACTAATTCAGATAACATATCCTCTAGAATCGGTAAAATTAAACTTGAAAAGCTTCAAGAAAAGATCATTTAAGTCGTACAGTTCTGCTTTACACCTCTACATCTCTACTCTTTCCTAACTCTCTAATTATACACACTTTAACTAGTTTAGGTTTCTTTTCCGCCACCCCCACCCCGGGAAATGATGTGGAACCTACATTTCTGTGATCCAGTCTAATCTCTTTACCTGATGCGTAATGGCTCCAATCTCCACAAGGATCTTGCATGGCTGCACACTGCACCACCTTCATAATGAACTAATCTGCAGGGCATGAAAAGGATATTTATTCACAGAACTTGAAAAGTATTATGACCAACATGAATTTCAAAAGGTAACTATTTTGTTGTCTTGCTGATCTAATGACAATCAAATTCAGATAATTATGAGAATTACTTCTTTGCTTCAACATATTTCAATGCATTTGATTTTTCTAGTATCTTTCCTTTGATTGCTAATTTATTTATTTGTTCATGGGATACTGGCACTGCTACTTGTGCTAGCATTTACTGCTCATCCCCATTTTGTGCAGAGGTCAATTATAAGTCAACCACATTGCGGTGGGTCTGGAGTCATATGTAGGCTGGATCTGGTACAGACAGCAGATTCCCTTCCTGAAAATACACAGATAGGAAAAGTTGAGAAGGATATGGGGAAAGTGCAGGAAAATGGGGCTACCATGGATGGACGTTTTGGTCGGCATGGACCAGTCTGGACCAAAGGGTCTGCCTCCATGCCGTAGGACTCTATGACTCTGTAAAAGGATATTAGTGAACCAGACAGATTTTTACAACAATCAACAGTGGTTGCCATTAGGTTAGTTTTTATTTGTTCCAAATTTATATTGAATTAAAATGTTGCTATTTGCCATAGTAGGATTTGAACTCAACCTCAGAACATTAGTCTGGAGGTCTGGGTCACTTATCCAATAACATTTCCATTATGATACTACTTCTCCATTTTTGGAAATACAACCTTAATTTTATTTTCACTGAAAACAGAAGCAAAATACGGATCAAAAATGTTGCAATGTCTATACAGAATACTGCATCTGTCCAGAAAGAAATAGTTTTCTTTTGGGCAGCAGACAAAAAAAATGTCATACTTTTTAAAAATAACTTTCATGGGATGTGTGTGTCACTGGTAAGGCTAGCATTTCTTGCTCATTCCCCAATTATCCTTGAACAGAGCGCCTTAATAGGCCATTTCAGAGGAAAATGTTGACTGTGATGCTACGGATTTGAAGACACAGATGGGCCAGACTGAAAAAGGGGATTAGTGAACTAATGTCATTAGTTTCATGGTCAATATTTGAGATAGATTTTTATTCCAAATTTTTATTAATTAATTAAATTTAAAATTTCACAAATTGCTTTGTTGGATTTGCATTCCTGCCTGAGCCTCTTGATTTCTATCTCAAATGATGTTATCGCTAAAAATCTCCCTTAGACTTATATAGAAGCTATAAGATTAAATGTTCTCATAACTCAATTGGGGAGAGTGTACTGATAATGCAGCCCCACTATTCCATAAACAATCACAAGGGTGGATAGAACATGAGATCTAATACTTGGAATGCCCAAACATTATGAAACAGGAATTCTTTATTCCATTGGCATCAGGTTATTACAAACATGAACAGAAAGTAATGCTAAACATGGAAGACACCATATTTACATGGAATACACTTGTAGTTTACATCTTGTTGAAGAAATCCTTTACTGTCTGATCCTTCTACCTCCTTCCTTGAAGACACTCTCCAGAGAAGGTCCATTCAACTGTGTCAACTAATCGGCACATTGGAGAGATCTTGGTTGTGGAGGCAATGATGATAAGGGCCAAAGTGGGTCTTTAGCATGAAGCAGCTGGCGCAAGGCGATCTGTGGTGAGTGGTGAGATCAGATGCGGTCGGCAGCAAGGTGTCTGACAAGCTGGACTGGGCTGTAGCAGTTGGTGTCACATAGAAGTGCATACCAGCACAGGGGAGGGATTCAGCCCAGCACCGGGAAGAGATCAAGCATAGCGCTGAGGAGACTGAGCCCATGTGGGGAGATGAAGCCCTCGTGGAGAAACCCAGCATGAAGCATCTGCAGGCCCATGGCTAAAGAAGAACTATAATTTTTTTTTACTTTATACTAAGAACTGTAATGTTTAACTTTTAACTTATTCCTTTATTTTTCTACTTTGTACCTAAAATTTTATACCTAAGTACCTTTGTACCTAAGATGGCGTCCGGAATGGAGAGTTTGTAAACTTTTCATTGTGCTTCTGTATTTCTTAAGTACACATGACAACAAACGTAATTCTATTGCAACCTGCTATTATCCCAGCTTTCCTACTCAATGGCCTCCCTCAACACCGTCACTTGCTGCTGAAGGTTGGATAATACACATGGCTGCTTGAGACTTGCCGTCCTTGCGACTTTGTGTAAGCACCTAATGACTGTTTACAAAACAGTTGTGAGATTAGCAGGTGCAATTGCACTATGATTACTCGAATATGTGTGGCAGCTCTTCTTCTTTAGTCATCAATCCAGACAAATGGCAGTGATTGGGGTAAATTCAAGCACTTTCTCAAGATGACCTACTCAGCCCTTATCAGTACTGGTACGTTCCTAACGATACAAGTTCTCTGCAGGATCACATTCGGGTCCAGGTTGGTCAGGTCTCCAAAAGCTGTATGATCAGCAACAGTGGGGGCGGCACAGTGGCTCAGTGGTTAGCACTGCAGCCTCACAGCGCCAGGGACCCGGGTTTGATTCCAGCCTCAGGTGACATCTGTGCGGAGTTTGCACATTCTCTCCGTGTCTATGTGGGTTTCCTCCGGGTGCTCCTGTTTTCTCCCACAATCCAAAGATGTGCAGGTTAGGGCGAATTGGCAATGCTAAATTGCCCATAGTGTTAGGCACATCACTCAGAGGGAAATGGATCTGGATGTTACTCTTCGGAGGGTCGGTCTGCACTTGTTGGGCCAAATGGCCTGCTTCCACACTGTAGGGAATATAATTTAAGTGTTATTTCAAATACTGCCTCCCGGCAGGATATCCCTATGTTATTTCCCGGTGTGGGAGTAAGCTTCCCCAGCACTGGATGCACCCTTCCAATTCACAGCACCCAAGTAACTACTGAATTCCTCATCACTACCTTGTTCCATTCACTCATGCCAACGTGCACCAAAACGTCAGGTTCTGCATGGATTCTGAGAGAGCCGCTTGCCTGTACATCATCCACCAGACTCTTGGACTCAAGCAACTTCCCTTTGAATCATTTTCTGAGATTGCCTTGCATCTAGCTAATGGTCCAACATAGATAAGGTAACCTGTATTCAGTCACTTAAATGTTCTAATTCCTGATATTCCAAATTTTGGAAGAATATTCCTATGCTGATCAGAAGGTCAGCCCTGTCAGCTTTGTGATCGTTTGATGATTTTCACCTCAGTCCTCTTGAATGTCAGCTTGAATGCCTGGTTTAGTGAAGTGGTGTGATGAGCTCAATGAGATGGTCCATGGGAAGGAGTATATCTTGTTTAAAGAAGAGACAGTGTTGAGATAAGCTGGTGGATGAGTGTGGGGTGAATTCTTAGCATAAGCTACCTGCAAAAGGTACTCAAGCTACTTTTGCTCACTCTCGGGAGGCAAGGTGACCAGACAGTCACGTAGAGTATGGGTGAATCCTTCGTACTGCCCATTTCCTTGTGGATGATAAGGGGTGACATGGTTCTTGGCAATATCACAGACATTGCCAAAATCCTGTAGGATCTTGCTCTCAAAGTTGCATGCCCAGTGTGAATCCAACATGGAACACCAAAACAGGCAAACAAATCACATACTAATGCCCTTGCTAGAGTTAAGGCCTTTGGTCTCAGGTGCAAATACCCTTGTAAACTTTGTGAAGACATTAGTGAGTACAGAGAGTGTGTTCAGTCTTGTTAATACTCAAATTACTGAGTGTAAAATCCATGGCAAGTACAGCTAGAAGTCTCAACAACCCTATATGCTGGGGTGAAATCACTTCCCTGTTTTTGCCTCAGTACACCTCTCAATTTCAGCAGTAGTGATCAATAGCTTCCCTGGCTAGTAATACCTTTCTCTGGTCATAGCAATCATCATTATTCTAGTTGGCTTTCTGTTTGGTCATGAACTGCTACCAACACTTGACATTGATGGGAAGGATGAGTTGCTTCACCTCTATGTCCTTGTCATGAACCAGCGAACAGAGGACTCCATTATCTTCACTTGTACTCTCCCATCACCACACAGTTTCCATGCTTGTGTGAACCCACTCAGCAGCTGGCACTGCGATAGAACATAAAACAATATAGCACAGGCACATGCCTTTTGGGCAACATGTCTGCACCGACCATGATGCCATTCTAAACTAATCCCATCTTCCTGCACATAGTCTGTATCCCGCTATTCCCTCGATAACGATGCAGTCTACTGTTGTCCATATCAATCAGCCAAAGCTGTCTGAGGTCCTCTTTCAAAAAGAAGGCAAAAGTGAAACCACGGCTGTTCTGGATCTCACTCATAATGGGATCAGTGATATTTCACAGAATTTTAGAGGGAATTGGGATAAGACTGCTGTCTTTAACTTACAGCGTGGACATGGCATCAACTATAGCTTCCTTCAGTCAATAAGGGATATGTTCCCACCTGTTATCTGTCTTCTAATTAAGGGTATCAATATTTGCATTACTTGTGTTTGATCTAAACTGGATGTGAAATCAAAACTGGAGTCCACTGGGTCTTTGTTGCTCCAAACTTGGTGAACACTTGGAAGTAGTTGATGGATTGTTTTCTCTAAACAATTAACACTGTACACTGATCAGAATGTTTTTGAAGTAATTCACAACAAAGCTAGAAATGTGAGTCTCATGCTGAAGTAATTCTCCATATTCCCTAAATTGGCTTGCGACTCTGAATGTTATAAGCAATTACTGGTTTTTCCTGCCCTTAAAGCCACGGGTCAGGTAGGGTGCATTTCAGACAGTCAGTGCACACTCGATAGGCTGAATGGCCTCCTTCTGCACTGAAAGAATTGTATGATTGTACAAATAAGGAACAAAAAAAGTTTGACACAAACATGGGTCAAAAAATATAGAGGTAAAGCCAATTCTGGGGATCAAAATTCAGACCATATAAATAGAATGAGCTGATCCCCATAGTTCTTTTGATTTTAAATAATGATA
This sequence comes from Hemiscyllium ocellatum, assembly GCF_020745735.1. Classification (NCBI taxonomy): domain Eukaryota; kingdom Metazoa; phylum Chordata; class Chondrichthyes; order Orectolobiformes; family Hemiscylliidae; genus Hemiscyllium; species Hemiscyllium ocellatum. The sequence continues at coordinate 16,666,891 of NC_083447.1, read as the reverse complement.
ATACATGGTTGTCCACAGAGCAATGGTCGATCTTCAATTCAATAACCAATGGTGTGACCCTATGTCTTTTCGTGTATTGGAATTCTTCAAGTCACTAGGTTTATTTTGTCTTTTTCCACTCAGAGAAAGAGGAAGAGATGATTCTTATTTGCAGGCTTCTAAATATCTCTGGATACACTGTCTTACAGGTCTGTGAACCACAACATTCAGAGCAGATCCAAAAAACTGTTGCTAGACAGGTTTTCTTTCACTCCAACATTCTTGGTGATGGTCTGTCTCAAAGCACCCACCTCACTGTTCCAAAAAGCAACATAATTTTGTGTATCTAAAGCGTACAACATGCAATCCCACTTGATACTCCCAAGGTATAGTGTATAGCTATGTCCAACTTTCAATTCCAATTTCTAATGTGAAAGGGGAAAAAAGTGACCCTTTTCAAATATCCTCATGAACTATTTCATCAATCATCCGAATTTGTGTCTGCAATTTCCTCAATTCCCCCATTAATACTGGAAACATTGAGCACTGACATGTTACTTTAGCAGGTGGAAAGGAAATCTAACATGAGGATATCACACACTTAAGCAATTCCAAATACTTTGTGACAATTTAAAAGTCTACAAAGATTACCTTCCCAATTTATCTGCTGCAGTAGAGCAAAGAAAGAGAAAGTAAAACAATAAAATATATATTTTCAATTTGTTTTTAAACCACTTGAGAACATGCATGTCCCATGCTTAGGAAAGCGATATTTTCAGATACATTGGCAGCGAATAAGCAATAGTCTGAATTTTAATGCAACATTTTTCCTTAAAGCAGGGGAATAGTATCGTTGGTGTTGTAATAATTGTGGGATTATCCGAACAGCAAAAAAAAATTCTTTAGAACAGTGCACATTAACATCCATCGCAAAGATTGAACTGATTAACCTAGTCTTAGGCCATGGTAACTACCATTGACAACAGGTGGAATGAATGCTGCCTGCCATTGAGTAAGTCTCATATCGGCAGTGAAATCAAATTTCCGCTGAGAGTGCTCAAATTATTTATGTGCTTGCCTTTATTGGTCAGGGCATTGAGTACAGAAGTTGGGAGGTCATGTTGTGGTTGTACAGCATATTGATTAGAACACTTTTGGAATACTGCATGCATTTCTGGTCTCTCTGCTATAGGAAGGATGTCATTAAATTTGAAAGGGTTCAGAAAAGATTTACAAGGATGTTGCCAGAGTTGGAGGCTCTGTGCTATAGGGAGAGGCTGAACAGGCTGTTCTTTGTTCTTGAGCATCGGAGGGGGAGGGCTGACTTTATGGAGGTTTATAAAATCATGAGAGGCATGGATAGAGTGAATAGCCAAGGTCTTTTCTCCAGGATGGAGGAGTCCAAATCTAGAAGGCATAGGTTTAAGGTGAGAGGGGAAAGATTTAAAAGGGACCTAAGGGGCAATATTTTCATGCTGAGGGTACTGTGTGTTTGGAACATACTGCCGGAGGAAGTGGTAGAGGCTAGTACAATAACAACATTTAAAAGGCATCTGGATGGGTAGATGAATAGGAAGGGTTTGGAGGTAATATGGGCCAGATGCTTGGCAAACAAGACTAGATTAATTTAGGATATCAGGTCAGCATGGATGAGTTAGACTGAATGATCTGTTTCTGGGCTGTACGACTCAATGACACTGACTCTATGACAAGTCATTTGTTTCAGTTCCAAAAGGTAATATCTGTAACAGCTGAGTTTAATAAATATGAGGAGACTGTCAGTTAATAAGATAGAGGCTGCCAGATTAGGCATTTTAATTTTTTTTCCCATTCTCATAATCACCAATAGCATTTTATAATGTCCTAAGTAGTTTAATCAACCTGTTCAGATATTTTATAACCTATGCTTTCTCTGAGCTGTGCAGTTTTACTCATGGGCCTCAGAGATCTGCGTAGAAGAAAATCAAGTTAGTGGGAGCGCTGGTGATGACACACATCTGCCACAGGTGAGACATAAACCCAAAATTCCTGACCCAAAGGTAGGAGACCACCCCTGCACTTTAAGAGCAGGTCATAATGTTCTGTATCTGAGAAACTGGAGGCAATCCACGTGGAATGTTAATTTTGGTCATGCTAGAAGTTCTGTTGTCAAAAGATATTGCTGCTACATCATAAACAACAACTCACAACAAATGGCAAAGCAATTTTCTAAAGTACAACAAATACAAGTAGAGCATTCCAAAATAAATTCAAGAAAAAAAAGTTTATTTCTTCCATGTCATTTTCCATCTTCAACTTGGCAGCATTATGCTGGGATACAGTACTACAGGTGCAAGTAAACTTTTTTTAACATGTGGACCATAAATCAAGCTAGAACAGAAACTCAAATAAACTAGAATAGGAGTGGGGAACTTGCAGCCTTTTGAGGAACTAGTAATGGCCTTCTGCCTAGTTGTCCACAAATACTAAATCCGCCTTTTTAAAATCTGTGAACCATTTTTAAAAATTTTACTCAACCCAGTCATGTCAAAAACTGAGAAATAAAATTAAAGCAAGTGAACAGTGTAATCAATGAAAATGGGAATTGCAGCATTACGCAGTTGCAGTGAAAGATAAAGTGACGTGTTTGCTCTGCGACGCCATAACTGCAACAGTGAAGAAATACAATGCATATCAGTATTCTGCAACTCATAAGGACCACATATACACCAACTGGAAGGAGAATCCCAAAAGTCTGCACTTAAGAAAATGAAAGATCAAAAGCAGTAGCAAGTGTTTAAATTGATGTCAGGACAAGGGAGTGACATCACTGAAGCAACTAATAAAGTAGCATACATACTTGGGAGAAGAGGTAAGCCATTTAGCGATGTGTAAATCATAAAAGAATGCATTGTTGAAGTTGTAGGATGTTTCGATTCAAATAAGTTTAATAAGTACAAACAACTATTTCTTTCAAGAAGGACCATAACTGATCAGCAACATGAATTAGCCCTCAATGCATCTTCATACGATATGCCAAAGTGAAGGCATGTATTATTCGATTGCCTTGGATGAATCCATTGACATTGCTGACTCAGCGCAGGTGTTATTTTTCATTCGTGTTATAACTGTGGATTTTCATTGCCACAAGGAGTTAATGGCTTTGGGTACCCTTACCGCAAGGACATGTGAAATTGACATTTTCACCATCTTCAAAGAAAAATGCTGTGAAGGGAAACTGAGTTAATATCATTTAGTAGGTGTATGCACAGACGGTGCTCCTTCCATGATGAAGGATTTGTTGTGTTACTACAAAAAGAATTGCCAGATCCATATATTTTGATTTCCTTTCATTGTCTTTTGCTTCAACAGAATTTCTGTGCCAAATCTACTATTTTGAGTGAGACATTAAAAGAAAGTTATAGGTATTGTAAACTACATTCGAGCAAATGCATCAGTGTATCGCCAATTTCGCAACATGCCTCAGCTTGATGATGAAACGTTCAGTGTGGATCTGCCATATCATTCTAAAATACGCTGGTCGTCACAATGACAAATACTTGTAAAACTTCTATCTTTGTGAAAACAATCATAAGATTTTTTGAGGAACTGAATGAACCATGTGAATTGTCAAAAGAGGATTTCTTCAGAAATGTTGCATTTTTGTGTAATATAACGTCAAGGTAAAAGTAAATCTATATATGATACGTAGCTAAAACTTCAAGCATTTCAGAAGAAGCTGACTTTTTTGAAGTTCTCCTTACCCAATCGGAACTTTCAGCTGAACACCCTCCTGAACTGGCAAAGATAATTAATGAACAGGATACAAAACATTAAGGAAACGCAACGTGAAAGAATACACAGTTGTTCTGGACTCCCTGATTAAAGATGACAATGAAAGGCCTGCAGATTTTGAGAAACATGATCTCACACTGAAACTAGCTTTTCAATCGCACTTGCTTGATGCCTCCAAAGCACCTGATGACTTCAAGATGAAATTGATTGAGGTCTTAGAAGATAATATTCTGAAGTTTCTATTTGAGGCTAAGAAGGATCCCATTGAAATATGAAAAGATGCTGTTGAATACCCACATCTCCACCAACATGCTCAAAGAATGCAGTCCTGTTTTGGTACAACCTACTGTTGCGAATCAACATTTTCATATGTGACACAAATTAAAACACACTTGGGATCTTAGATGACAGATGTTAACCTGGAGGACCAATTAAAGTTACATTCAACGATGTTGGAACCAGATATCTAATTCCTTTTGTGTAATAAGCAATCACAAAAAAAAGTCATTAAATGGTTGTTTTTCACTTATTATTAGCTCTATTGTCAACTTTGCAAACAAATAAATGTGTTTTTGCTGAATTTTAATTTGTTTAAAGTCCTCATATATTAGCAGGCTTTAATTAAAATTAGTAAATACGTTGACAAAAATATGACATCCTGTTCTACATGTAAATTCTCAGCATGCAACCTAATAGGATCTCAGTTAAATAAAATAAAGCTATCCAATGTAAAAAGGTTCCCCATACCCAATCTAGAACAATCTTTCATCACTGCTAGGTACTTCCAATCTTTTCTGTACTTCATTTTATAGAATCTAGCATTTATTTTGTTTGGAGTGTTACACTAAGTAAACATAGATTTTGACATGCCCTCTCCTGCTGGAATGGGAGAGGGAGGATGTCAGAACAGCATGGGTAACCCAGACATCAGGATTCCTCTGCACATCGTGGACCCATGAATATGACACCATCAGACTGGTAATTGTTTCTTCCCTCACCACACTCCATACCACAAAACCATCTTGATTGACAGGTTCAGCTCCCATACTGATGGGAAGATGGATGGTGATCTGCACCGGCAGATTTGAGTAGGGAAGGAATAAAGTGGAAACAAAAAGGTTCACAGCCTTCCTATGGTGTCCTAACTCTCTTTCTTGGCATAGATTAGTAAAATAAAACTGCGAATCAGAAGGTTGGAAATGGGTCTGAGTGAGAATTCTAATTTTAAAAACTTGAGCAACTCTCCCCCAAACAGCCTGTGTTTTTTCTGATTAAAACTCCTCCTATAAGTTTCCACCAAACCACTGAATATTAATTAGATACTGAAGTTAAAACCAATGTTTTCATCCCTTAGCCTGGAGTAACTGATCAACTGTTGTGCCCCATTACTATCCCAACTCAAAAAGGCCAGCTAAGCAAAAACCTGGGAGTAACTTGCTGCCTTCCTGAGTTGTTCGGCCCAATTCATACCAATTGGTTCATTTTACTAAATGTTATTTGTTAATCTGAACATTAAGGATACTTTTATCGCTCTTAAAAACACAGATGCTTTGCAGTTGAAATAAAATCATTTCAGGAGGTGAAATTATTGAGTGGATAAACTGACCTGCGCTGCTCTTCACCTTGATCAAATGCTGCTACAGTGAGACATTCATCCATGTGACCGTGAAAAAGCCGCAGTACATGTCCACCAGTCAAGTATCCTTTGGATAAAAAAGTTGAAGAAAGAATCAAATAATTAATACCTAAGAAATACATCAGACTACCATTCCAACATTTTTCTTCCAAATATTAGATTAAATATTTTCTTCTAGATAAATTAACTTAAAAGGAATTGGATTATCATCTAAAGAGAAAATATTTGTCGAGCTACATGATGCTGGAATGGGCTGAGCTGTTCTATAGAGATTGAACATTGGCACAACCGATACAATTACGAAATGATTTACAAGAACATATTAAAGGCTAGAGCAATTTGATGATATTCATAGATTGAAGTATGTGTTTTAAGACTATTTCTACCTTAAACAGGCTAACAATATTTGAGATTTTGATCCAACATGGGGGACCAGCTTTAATATGTAACTGACATAAAATCTGCAAATTATAATATACAAATAAAGAGCTTTTTAACGGTACTAATAAAGCAAGTGAATTAATTTAATAAATAGTTATTAACACATATAGGGGCACAACTTCAAAAGTACTGGGCATCAAGACCTGGTGTTACATGATTTCAAAGTTGTGATCCTGAAGGTCATGCTGGAATCTCAATACCTTTGGGACAGTTTGAAATTTTCAAAATGACCATTAGGGAGGGAGGAAATTGGAAACCTATTTGCTGCCAATTAACAACACATTAATGGGCGGCACGGTGGCACAGTGGTTAGCACTGCTGCCTCACAGCGCCTGAAGACCCGGGTTCAATTCCCGACTCAGGCGACTGACTGTGTGGAGTTTGCACGTTCTCCCCGTGTCTGCGTGGGTTTCCTCCGGGTGCTCCGGTTTCCTCCCACAGTCCAAAGATGTGCGGGTCAGGTGAATTGGCCATGCTAAATTGCCCGTAGTGTTAGGTAAGGGGTAATGTAGGGGTATGGGTGGGTTTCGCTTCGGCGGTTCGGTGTGGACTTGTTGGGCCGAAGGGCCTGTTTCCACACTGTAAGTCTAATCTAATCTAATTAAGCTCATTAATGAGCTTGTTAAAGCAGTGGACAATACTACTTTTAGTTTTTATTCTTGTGCACACAAACACATTGCAGGGACATTGGCCAGTTAGTTTGAAATTGTGCAAGACTGAATTTTCACAAGCCAACCAGCATAGGCTCAAGCCCTTCACCTGCATTTAGATTGTGTGGGCACTTTCATCACCATCGATGGCGTTGGCTCTGTAGCTGCTACCTCATTTGCAGCTGGCGCTTTGCTTACAGCTGTAACCTTATCGCAACAACAAACTCACTCCCTGCCTGATTTCAGTTTTAAAAAGTGATGAAGTTCAGTGTGCAGTCAAGACTGAAAATTCATCCATTTGTCTGGTCCCTAATCACATTTTGAAAATCCAGCTTATATAGATTGACCTTCATTAGAAAAGAATAGGAGCAGTCACACAATGGTAATGGCAACTCTACAATCTAGTCCTTCTCACATTGGGGTCTCTAGCTTTTTGGGAGGGCCTTGAATTAAGTAGCTCAATTACCCATAAAAAAAATCAGTTGAGGGCTCATCAGCAAATGCAAATTGGAATCCTGTAACATCTATAAGAAGTTAATGCAAATTTTGGTACCAACAGGAGATACACGTGTGCTTCACTCTTTATCCTTTAGTACTCCATCTTATAGGCTGATATCTGTTGTCTTTGAATCCGATTAGGAGGTCTCAGATCCAGAAAAGTGTAGGCACTAAACTTCATGACTGAACACACTTAGTTCTAATCTTTCCTGACTTAAAGATATCCCAATCAGAAACAAAAGTAGAAATTGCTGGAAAAAATCTTAGCAGGTCTGGTAGCATTTGTGGAGAGAAATCAGAGTTAATATTTCACGTTGACTGACCTTTCCTCAGAGCATAGAACATTACAGTGCAGTACAGGCCCTTCGGCCCTCAATGTTGTGCCGCCCTGTCATACTAATCTGAAGCCCATCCCACCTACACTATTCCATGTATGTCCATATGCCTGTCCAATGATGACTTAAATGCACTTAAACTTGGCGAATCTACTACCATTGCAGGCAAAGCATTCCATACCCTTACTATTCTCTGAGTAAAGAGACTACCTCTGACATCTGTCTAATATCTATCTCCCCTCACTTTAAAGTTGTGTCCCCTCGTGTTTGCCGTCCCCATACTTGGAAAAAGACTCTCTCTGTCCACGCTATCTAACCCTCTGATTATCTTGTATGTCTCTATTAAGTCACCTCTCAACCTTCTTCTCTCTAACGAGAACAACCTCAAGGCCCTCAGCCTTTCCTTGTAAGACATTCCTTCCATACCAGGCAACATCCCAGTTGTGGGCGGCACGGTGGCACAGTGGTTAGCACTGCTGCCTCACAGTGCCTGTAGACCCGGGTTCAATTCCCGACTCAGGCGACTGACTGTGTGGAGTTTGCACGTTCTCCCCGTGTCTGCGTGGGTTTCCTCCGGGTGCTCCGGTTTCCTCCCACAGTCACAAAGATGTGCGGGTCAGGTGAATTGGCCAAGCTAAATTGCCCATAGTGTTAGGTAAGGGGTAAATGTAGGGGTATGGGTGGGTTGCACTTCAGCGGGTCGGTGTGGACTTGTTGGGCCGAAGGGCCTGTTTCCACACTCTAAGTCTAATCTAAATCTCCTCTGCACCCTTTCCAAAGCTTCCACATCCTTCTTATAATGCAGTGACCAGAACTGTACACAATACTCCAAGTGTGGCCAACTGTACACAATACTTCAAAAGCTTTGTACAGCTGCAGCATAACCTCCTGGTTCTGGAACTCAATCACTCTATTAATAAAGGCCAAAACACTGTATGCCTTCTTAACAACCCTGTCAATCTGGATGGCAACTTTCAGGGATCTGTATACATGGACAACGAGGTCTCTCTGCTCATCTGCACTCCCAAGAATCTTACCATTAGCCAAGTACTTTGCATTCCGATTACTCCGTCCAAAGTGTATCACCTCACACTTGTCTACATTAAACTCCATTTGCCACCTCTCAGCCCAGCTCTGCATCCTATCTATGTCTCTCTGCAACCTACTACATCCTTCGTCACTATCCACAACTCCAATGATCTTAGTGTCATCTGAAAATTTACTAACCCATCCTTCTACGCCCTCATCCAGGTCATTTATAAAAATGACAAACAGCAGTGGACCCAACACCGACTCTTGTGGTATGCCGCTAGTAACTGGACACCAAGATGAACATATTCCATCAACTACAACCATCTGTTTTCTTTCAGCAAGCCAATTACTGATCAAAACTGCTATGTCTCCCACAATCCCATTCCTCCACATTTTGTATAATAGCATTTTGTGGGAAACCTTATCGAACGCCTTGCTGAAATCCACATACATCACATCAACCGGTTTTACCCTCATCTACCTGTTTGGTCACCTTGTCAAAAAACTCAATAAGATTCATTAGGTACGACCTACCCTTCATAAAACCGTGCTGACTGTCCCTGATCAGATTATTTTTTTCTAGATGGTTATAAATCCTATCTCTTATAACCTTTTCCAACACTTTACCAACAACTTAAGTGAGACTTACTGGTCTGTAATTACCAGGGTTGTCTCTACTATCCTTTTTGAACAAGTGAACCACATTTGCTATCCTCCAGTCCTCAGGCACTATTCCTGCAGACAATGATGATTTGAAGATCAATGCCAAAGGCTCAGCAATCTCTTCCCTTGCTTCCCAGAGAATCCTAGGATAGATCCCATCCAGCCCAGGGGACTTGTCTATTTTCACACTCTGCAGTATTTCTAATACCTCTTCCTTGTGAACCTCAATCTCTTCTAGTCTAGAAGCAAGTATCTCTGTATCTTCCTCACCAACATTTTCATTTTCTATAGTGAACAATGTCGAAAAATATTTATTTAGTGCTTCCCCTATCTCCTCTGACTCCACATACAACTTCCCACTATTATCCTTGATTGGCCCTAATTTAACTCTCGTCATTCTTTTATTCCTGACATACCTATGGAAAGCAATCAGAATCCAGGTACAAAAACGTTGCAGAATTATCTCGAGAAAGAAACTGTTTTCTGATGTTCAAAAAGTCATATTTGAGATTACATTTCCAACTGTGAGTTGAATAGTGAGTTATTGAAACAAATTCAAAAACAAAAATAATACCACATTCATGGCGGACAAATTGCCCCAAACACTGACTTTTCACTACCTTTGCAAATGTTTCTAAAACAAATACTTCTTGCAACAAAGGTGTATCCACTTGACTCCTACTGATTAGTCTCTCTCAAAATAAGATTGGGGACCTTCTTGTGACACAGTGGTAATGTCCCTGCCCCTGGGTCAAAGGCAGCTGGGTTCAAGACTCACCTACTCCAGAGATGTGTAATAACATCCCTGATCAAGTTAAATAGGATAAATAGATCAAAATAACATGGGCACACAATCAAATAAGGCAAGTTTTGATTGTACCTGCTGTAATCAACTCTTTGATATCCTGTTAGCTGTATCATGATGTGCTTGGTGACTGTTCATGCTGCTAGAAATAACTGCTGATTTGATTGGCTTTTTCTTAGCTATTTCTCACACAGCCAAAGAACAAAACACCTGTTCCTACTGGTTGCATTTTAGAAGCCGTTTGAAGTAGAGTCATCATTCTTAAAATAGCCTTTCTAAGCCAAGAGATCTAAGGAAAAAACACCTCAATGTTTGTCACATATTTGAAGTCATTTAATGTTCTGGTTGATCGCGGTTTCAAAACTCCCTTCTCCCTAATAGTAAAATATTCAACTCTGAAACTCTTTTCATAATGTAAAAGCCTTAGTCTCAAGATCAAGATAATCTTGACTGAACTTGATGTAGTCATCATTGGTCCTCTGGAAATAGATTATCCAAAAATGGATATAGAATTGTAATATACAATATTAACTACAACACTGATCCAGGCAAGTTTAAAATATTTACTTTGGTTACAATGGATTACGTCTGAGGTATTTCTTGATCCCCAGTTGACATTATTCATTATGGTTTTATATTGCCTTGATAATTAGAGTGATTGTTCAACAATTAAGCTCAAATTCCATTCAATCTTTCTGCTGAGGTATTCTTTTAAGCTATGCACTAGTTTTGAACCTATCTCTGCAAAGGCCTATCTGTCACACAGCTTGGAATCATCAATGACTGGCATGATGCTATGAGAATCACTCTTATTTCTGAATAGTGTGAACAGGTGCTTGGAAATGTGATTAAACAGAATGTGCGTATGCAATAATCCTGAACCACATTCATGATCTCCATTATAACCTCTATGTGGGTGGATTTAAACTATATAATTACAGCACAGTCAACTAATTCAGCAGCTGCATCATTTCTAATTTAGAAAGGCAGTATTTTCAAAGCATCTACATTCTTCTGCTGACAGTGAAAACTTCTCTCCAAGTAAAACTGACTCTCAAATCAGAATAACAAGTGTCAATCAATATTTGGTAGCCTCATGAGATTTGCTTGCAATTTATTATGTAATCCAAGCGCTGCCAAACAAATGATTAGCCCATGAAAGTTATTAAAGATCTAGAGTAGGCTTGAGAAACAGCTTCATATCAACATAGTCGAAGATAAATATTTTCTCAAGTGCAACACCCATGAGAAAGCTCAAGTTCCTCTGTAACAAAGTTTATTGGATTAGCAACCAGTCAGTTCCAATTAAAGTCCATTAAATTGAAACTTTTATTATAAATGGTTGTTAAGCTAACCATTTAGTTCTGCAACTGATTATATGTCATATTTCTTTACTAACCTTCAGCCAACTCGCAGCCCGAGCAGATAGGGTTCATATTCCAAAGTGTTTGCATAAAGGATGCATCCACCTGTAAATCTCCACTGGCATAGGATAAATGCTGAGAAAAGGAAGTGTATGTAGAGAAATTAATAGCATCATGTTTTCTAGTTTGCAGTAAAGGACACTTCATCTGACAGAGGAACTATGTCTCAGACTACTACAAGTACTAATACAGGATAGGCAATGTACTTTCACTGGCCTATTGTTCATTGCTTCCCAACTTACTTCTACAATCTTGTAAGTACTGCAACTGGCATTAATTACCATAAAATCAGTTGTTTCTCAACCAACTGAATGCAGGGAGGAGAACTATAAGAGTCATTTGCACATGTTACCTTAAATTGGAAAATAGTTAGTAAAGTAAGTATTCACTTTAATCTTCTATGGGACATAGAGTTAAGGAGAATCCAAAGGGTTTTTACAAATACATTAAGGACAAAAGAGTAACTAGGGAGAGAATAGGACCCCTCAAAGATCAGCAAGGCAGCTTTTGTGTAGAGTCACAGAAAATGGGGAGATACTAAACGAGTAGTTTTCATCAGTATTTATTGTGGAAAAGGATATGGAAGATATAAAAAGTAGTGAAATAGATGGTGACATCTTGCAAAATGTCCATATTGCAGAGGAGGAAGTGCTGGATGTCTTGAAACGCATAAAGATGAAAAAAATCAGTTGAGGGCTCATCAGCAAATGCAAATTGGAATCCTGTAACATCTATAAGTTAATGCAAATTTTGGGTACCAACAGGAGATACACATATGCTTCACTCTTTATCCTTTCGTACTCCATCTTATAGACTGATATCCCCAGGACCTGATCAGGTCATAGAGATGGACAGCATGGAAACAGACCCTTCGGTCCAACCCGTCCATGCCGACCAGATATCCCAACCCAATCTAGTCCCACCTGCCAGCACCCGGCCCATATCCCTCCAACCCTTCCTATTCATATACCCATCCAAATGTCTCTTAAATGTTGCAATTGTACCAGCCTCCACCACATCCTCTGTAGCTCATTCCATACACGTACCACCCTCTGCGTGAAAATGTTGCTCCTCAGGTCTCTTTTATATCTTTCCCCTCTCACCTAAACCTATGCCCTCTAGTTCTGGACTCCCCGACCCTAGGGAAAAGGTCTCTTTATTCAGCAATACACCCTAGGACCTTACCATTAAGTGTATAAGTCCTGCTAAGATTTGCTTTCCCAAAATGCAGCACCTCGCATTTATCTGAATTAAACTCCATCTGCCACTTCTCGGCCCATTGGCCCATCTGGTCCAGATCCTGTTGTAATCTGAGGTAACCCTCTTCACTGTCCACTACACCTCCAATTTTGGTGTCATCTGGAGTACCCAAGAACTCTGTGAGAAGCTAGAGAAGTGATTGCTGGGCCTCTTGCTGAGATATTTGGATCATCGATAGTCACAGATGAGGTGCCGGAAGACTGGAGGTTGGCTAACGTGGTGCCACTCTTTAAGAAGGCTAGTAAGGAAAAGTCAGGGAACTACAGACCAGTGAGCCTGACGTCGGTGATGGGCAAGTTGTTGGAGGAAATCCCGAGAAATAGGATATACATGTATTTGGAAAGGCAAGGACTGATTAGGGATAGTCAACATGGCTTTGTGCGTGGGAAATCATGTCTCATAAACTTGATGGAGTTTTTTTGAAGCAGTAACAAAGAGGATTGATGAGGGCAGAGCGGTAGATGTGATCTATATGGACTCAGTAAAGCGTTCGACAAGGTTCCCCATGGGAGACCGATTAGCAAGGTTAGATCTCATGGAATACAGGGAGAACTAGCCATTTTGATACAGAACTGGCTCAAAAGTAGAAGACACAGGGTGGTGGTAGAGGGTTGTTTTTCAGACTGGAGGCCTGTGATCAGTGGAGTGCCACAAAGATTGGTGCTGAGTCCTCTACTTTTTGTCATTTACATAAATGATTGGATGTGAGCATAAGAGGTACAGTTAGTAAGTTTGCAGATGACACCAAAATTGGAGGTGTAGTGGACAGCGAAGAGGGTTACCTCAGATTACAACAGGATCTGGACCAGATAGGCCAATGAGCCGAGAAGTGACAGATGGAGTTTAATTCAGATAAATGCGAGGTGCTGCATTTTGGGAAAGCAAATCTTAGCAGGACTTATACACTTAGTGGTAAGGTCCTAGGGGGTGTTGCTGAACAAAGAGACCTTGGAGTGCAGGTTCATAGCTCTTTGAAAGTAGAGTTGCAGGTAGATAGGATAGTGATGAAGGCATTTGGTATGCTTTCCTTTATTGGTCAGAGCACTTGAGTACAGGAATTGGGAGGTCATATTGCGACTGTACAGGACATTGGTTAGGCCACTGTTGGAATGTGTGCGCAATTCGGGTCTCCTTCCTATTGGAAAGATGTTGTAAAACTTAAAAGAGTTCAGAAAATATTTACAAGGATGTTGCCAGGATTGGACAATTTGAGCTATAAGGAGAGGCTGAAAAGACTGGGGCTGTTTTCCCTGGAGCGTTGGAGGCTGAGGGGTGACCTTATGGAGGTTTACAAAATTATGAGGGGCATGGATAGGATAAATAGACAAAGTCTTTTCCCTGGGGTCAGGGAATCCAGAACTAGAGGGCATAGGTTTAGGGACCTTAGGGGCAACTTTTTCACGCAGAGGGTGGTATGTGTATGAAATGAGCTGCACAGGATGTGGGGGAGTCTGGTACAATTGCAACATTTAAGAGGCATTTGGAGGGATCTATGAATAGGAAGGGTTTGGAGGGTATTGGGCTGGGTGCAGGCAGATGGGACTAGATTGGGTTAGGATATCTGGTCGGCATGGACAGGTTGGACCGAAGGGTCTATTTCCATGCTGTCCATCTTTGCAACCGTAACTCTGTAATATATGGAACACTTGTTTAAATAGTAGATGGCAGTTCAAACAATAATTTTAAATCCAAGATCAATAGATATTTGTCAGTCACATGTGTTACAAAAAAAATGGAACCAATGAGAATGGATGATTAACCATATTCTTGCGAGAGCTCAAAAGGCTGAATGGTTTACTCCAGATCCTCTTCTGCTTTTTTTCTGTCTGTATTACAGATAAGCTTCTATATTCTGCCAACATTTTTCATTATGAATTGGTTAACAATATGGTGATGATCAGATTTTATTTTGAGTTGTTGTTTGAGATGTAGTTAGATTTTGGGTTGTTGCTACTAACAAAGTACCATATTAACAATACTTAAGAGGAGGCTAACCCATCGGTAAATGTTAATCCATCTAATATTCATTGAGTTTAATTTTCTGGCAGGCTGCTATGGGCAAGAAGTAAAAATTAAAATCCCCAAGAGTAACCACAAGTAGTGCAAAGGCCCCAGTCAGTGGCGCCAATAGTTTTGGAGAAGCATCAGCAGTGAACTGTGGTCTCGAGTCTGAAGCACAAGAACCCAGGTTTGCATTCCACTCCAAAGACTTGAGCACAAAAAACCCAAGACTTATAGCCTAATATAGTACTGAGGGAGTACTACACTGTTGGATGTGCCATCCTTCAATAGGATGTCAAATCAACACTCTACCTATTCAGGTTGATGTCCCTGGTGTCCTGGCCAATATCTATCTCTCAATCAACAACACAAAAAAGGTCCGGTCATTATCTCATTGTTAAACACATTCATAATTAATGAATGCTGACAGAATACAGATGTTAGTCTGTGATGTCAACATGACCAAAGCAGCAGTGAATCTGGAGTATGCCATTCAGTTTTTCAAACTCCAATAAGCCTACGGTTGTTCACCCACCTGCCTTCATTCCATATTCTTCTGCATCCTTGACTTTTACACATCCCTTTGTCCTAGACTCCAGCACTAGCTGTACATACATGGAATGAGCTACCAGAGAAAGTGGTTGAGGTGGGTATAAAAGCAATATCTTAAAAATATTTGGATAGGTACATGGATGGGAAGGGTTTAGAAGGATATGGACCAAATGCAGACAATTGGAACTTGACAAGTGGGCACCATGGTCAGCATGGATCAGTTTGGGCTGAAGGGTCTGATTCCATGCTATATTACTGTATGACTCTAAGTCACTCTGTAAAACCTTCTCTGATTCAGGCAGGTCAAGCAAAATGTATGCACCACAGAAAATTAATATGCAGTTACAACAAGCAGTTAAGGAGACAAATGGGAAAGGTTCAAAAGTTGGGAAGTCTTGTGACAAATATGGCAATGGTAAGAGGGCCTTACTAGCAGAGTTTGACACTGCCCTTAAAGGAAAATCAAGAGATGTCCAAGGGGAGGTATACTTTGAGGAATAGTATAAGTTTACAAATATGAAAAATGTTGCCAGATTATCATTGTAGAACCTGGCTGCAGTACTCTGGCAATCACAGCTGCAAGGCTTTGAGGATGGTGGAAATAATCTTCATATTAATCTCTCCTCATAACTCTTGAAACCCTTGGGACCTAAACATACCTTATACAATGTCTGAACAGAACCTATTACAGTTATAAGAAAACGTTCTTCCCTTTCTATTCTGGCCTTCTATTTCTACAAGTGAGCAGATCTTAATGAATAATGCAATTTCTATTTTTTAACAAAAGGTATCTTTTGAATAATTGCTCCGAACGTTGCTGAAAATGTAAGCAATATTTTACTCGTTCATTTCCTCTAAATGTTTTTCACAAAAACATATAACAAAAATGTCCAACATATGTCATCACTTCACACTGTGATGAAATTCATTCTTTTTTGTATCCAGTTGTATTTTGGAAGCAAGCAATTACTGAATATTGGAACAATGGAGAACTGGATGCTCCGATGGCTGATAAATGGCTACTTTTAAAGCAGCCTAGCAATAGCAATAGGGCTTATTCTGACATTTTCAATTGATCACTCAGAACAGTTCCAAGATCGCTGAAGAGAATTTCAATGGTCACATGCAGATAGCATGTGAGAGGAAGAGTGACAGAAACAGACTCCACGTTAATCAGTGTAGCTAATTAGCTGAGCTACTAAGAAAGCAACAGAAAAACTCTGGTTCTGCGTACTTGGGTCACAGGGAGAACTTCCAAGAATAGTTGAATAGTTTGTGCAGTTAAGACTTGCAAAAAATTTCTAGGAGCCAATTGGTGAAGACTGGAGCTCAGGAAAAACAAGCAGGGGTTTATAATGGTTTGGCAAACGTGAGTTGTATCTGTCAGTAAGTACTGGAATGCAGTTTCTAGAGCCCAGGCCAATGTAAATGCCCGAAAGGAAAGTGAAATGTCAGACAGGAGCACTTGTTGAAATAATCCAGTTTAGACAGGCTCCTGAGGGAGCTTCAAGGCTAGATTGTCAAAAATGAAGAATCAGAACCCCTTGTGAAAGTTTAATAAGACTTGACGACCATGGTAACACAAATTACTTTTCTCTTTTGTTGCTTTTTTGGTGGGGGGGTGGGGGGGCGGGGGGGGGGGGGGGGTGGTTGGTTGTGAGGGAAGGATGACAAAAATGTCAATGTCTTCAGCTCATCATATTTGCTATTTGCGGCACTATAGCCATATTTCCTTTGATTTTCACATTTACTTCTGGTTAATTCTGGATTTAAAATAAACTATAGATATAGATTGCATTACTATTCTAACTTCGTGAAGTCTAGTAAAGCTTATGGTTGTTAATTAAAAACCATGAAATGGCTTTATTTGCTTAGTAAACAGTTAAAATCACAAACGTTGTCAACTTTAAAAAAAGTGTTACTCCTCCCTGGTCAGATCATTTTGCAGTCAGGTCTGGCATCACAACAATAATCAGGACACATACGATTTTATTGCAGTTACAGTTGCCACTGAAGTTTATTTTACGCTGAATTCGAAACAGTATAAAATAGCATACACTTACCAGATATCTTTCAGAGGAAACACTAACGAGGATGAGATCATCACCCACACGTACTTTCTCACCCTCAGACCTCTGTTTGGAGGCTGGATGAATGGTCCACCAGCAAGCTTCTCCTGCATGTATCACATCAGTAATTAGCTTCGTAGTGAGAATTCTCTTGTACTTTTAGAACTTTCTCCTATTTCTTTAAAATTTATCAATGAATGAAGAGCGCTCTTATGATTGCAGTTGATGGCAATATTGGACAAGTCAGATCCCAGAGTGGGACCTGGCTTGGTAGACCATAAGTCTTGTTTTTGTCTTCCATTTTTTCAGTCAATTACTGAACACATTCACAAGAGGCTGTCAACATACTTATAATAAATGCACAAAAAAGTTTAGTACACCAAACAAACTCTGTTACATTAGATAAGAATGTTTGGAACTGGTCTCTTAATAAATAACAAAGAAAATAGACAATGCCTTAAACATTCAAACTTCAGCGAAGGGCCACGCTGGTCTCTGCACTAAAGCCCTCTCCTCATATCATGTCTGCAATAGTTCATTTTTGGCACATTTCTGCATTCACCTAATGCTATTTTATTTAGGTTATTCCTCTTCACGAGACTCTTAAACAAGCTGTTAACTTAGTCACTTACCACTAAACACAGTTCCTTAAACTTATATTCAACACACTTGTAGGATGTCTTCCTCTCCTGACAACTCAAACGCCTTCTGCTTCTAAGCAACTCAGGACTTTTTTTCAGAACAGATTGCTAGGACATTGTTAAGAGCAGCACGTCTGTTGTTAAGGACCTTTTCTTTCTGAATGAATCTATCTGCTCCTCAACTCCTCTGGATTCTTCTGACTTTGTACGTTACTGGATTCCTAGCCAACAACAGTTTTATTTCTGATACACTAAATTATTCACTTCAAGGGTTTAAAGAGCTCGCTTAAATCCACGTTGACACAAATCTCCAGAAACTCTATTACCATTCTCAGAATAAATCTAAAATTTAACTGAATTCTATATCCTTCCCTTAACACAAAATGGAAATATAGATATATATTGGTCTTCACAACTACCATTCTCTTTCAAAATAAAGATTTGAACAAAAGCACAAATCTTCACACACTTCCTCTCTCACCCATATCAATTTTTCTTCTGGGATAACAAGATTAGTTTAATTTGATATTCACTTTATTAATGCCCTCATTATAATGTACAGACATTATCACACACCCACATATACCTTGGCCTGGACTGGGTGGTCAATGGCGAATTAAGGAAGCTCACTCATATTATAAGATAAAGTCCTGCAAGGACTCTTCTAAAATGTAATTTATAATAGTGTGGTTTAATGAGGATGATCCCAGCATGGTGCTAGCTGATTTGATGAGATTAAACTATCCAAGCAGCCCATCACTTTAAAGAATTCTTACTGACATCCAAGCAAGAAATTAAAAGCACTATGAATTGAATCACTTTTTAGAAACATTTTCAGATAACAAAATTAAGACTGGGATATTGAAATGTGGTTAGGGGAAGAAGCTGAATTATCATGAACAAATGTAAATAATTGCTAAATGACGTTCTAAAAAGTCTAATTAGTCATAAAACAGATAGGTTACAACATACCAAAAATACAAACTTTCCAATGTCAGATCATTTATTCAGCAGCAGTTATACTTAGATTGCCATTAAAAAGTTACACAACATTGACCAAGACTGTTTTCACAGGACTACACAGGATAATTGCAGGAAGGATATTCCTGATAACCAGGTAGTCTAAAGCCAGGGGTCACAGGATCAGCCACAATTGAATAGTGCAGCAAGCTGAATGGCTTAATCCTGCTTCTATTTTTATATCACTATGCAGAATTGTTATGGAGTTTCTAACAGTAATATAAGAGTCAAAAAAGGCATGTTCTAGCCAAATCAATTGACTTGGTTGACTGCCATCTCTGGAAGGGTGAGCTCTATGATGCAGGCTGTGATGGAACAATTAATCAAAGACTCTGACTTCATGATTCCTGTATTAATCTGTATTTAGGCTAAGTCTCAAAGCAGTGGTCATATTCAGAGGGTTAATTACAGCAAATTTTAATATTTTGTCATCAAAAGCCTCAACTTCCCGCCTATTATACACAAAGGTATGCAGACCGCACTACAAATACAAGATTGGGACTTCAAATGTAAAACTTTGATCTGACTATCACAAATTATCTGTAAATTATGTCATTTTTTTTGTTAGAAAGTCGAGTTACCAGTACGTTTTTCCCAAGTAGTTGATCTAATTCAGACTTTCATCCTTTTTCCCTTACTTCTTTGCAAATAAATACCTCTACAAATAAAATTTATTACTTGTCTCACTGTTTCTCACTGTAACATGGGTAAAAGATTACTGATTCCTTGGAGACACAAGAGTAAATAGCTATCTATGTCATTTCTTCAGTGTTCCGACTGATCTGCTGCTTAAAGTTATGGTGGGAGACAAGAA
Source organism: Hemiscyllium ocellatum (assembly GCF_020745735.1). Lineage (NCBI taxonomy): Eukaryota > Metazoa > Chordata > Chondrichthyes > Orectolobiformes > Hemiscylliidae > Hemiscyllium > Hemiscyllium ocellatum. The sequence goes on along the minus strand of NC_083447.1, from coordinate 16,647,297 downwards.
TCAGCTTCTCCACAGAAATTCTACCTCTTACAATATGTAACAGGTGCAGCCAAGGAGTTCAAGTGTCTTGTTCTTCCAATTTACCTGAAGCATCTTCTTGAAGCCCAACATCAAAGGATAATTTGTCTGTCAAAGACCTTGAGGTGGTCAAACAACTTAAATACTGAAAAGAAAAAAAAGATAAGAATTGTCACCATCGTGGAAACACTGAAAAATTAAGAGTCTTAAAATTACATTCACTCTCATAACAAGATTTTTAATCATAAATTCCATAAATAAAATTTTAGTTGGAACTTTAGTTGTACAATAGGTTCATAGAAACACACGTACCCACACAGCAACACATGAAAAGAGGAGTCAATCTTTCCCTCAGAGGATTCAAGGAAAAGAGATAATTGGTTGAAGACAAACATAATTGAGTTTCTATTCTAAAATAATCAATTCAATATTATTTTTGAGCAAGATTTTGATTTGTTATCACAATTTAGAGTTCAACAGCAAACTTTACAACAATTTAGGGAGCAGAGAAGCAAGCAGCAATACCAAACAGGAAAGTAATCACAATGCACAACTCATCTGTTGCTGTAGCTTCTGATCAGTCAACAATCAGTGTGCTGCTCTGTCTGCTAAGGCTTCACACTCAGGTAAGGAACTCAAACGTGTAGTCAGCCTGCACACAAAAGTGGAAGGTGCAACTTCCAGTGGGTCCTGGGAGTCATTGTCAAAGTGAGTTTAGCCTGGGAAAAACATAGGAGTGACACAGCAAGGCACAGAGGGAGGCTCAAAGATTTTCTAATGCTGATGTCTAGGTATACCAGAAGTGGACAATAGCTGCGACCAATCCATAAGGAGTCTGATCAACCTTCCAATGAAACTGTTAGAAGGCAGTGGAACCAGATAATTGTGTCAGCAATCAACCCCTATCACACATTTATGAAAAATCTGTACTACAGGACTCATTCTTAACATTCATAGCCTCACCGCACCTTCAAACAAACAGTTACCACTGCTGAAAATATCACTCTCAAATCTACTAGTGAGCACCTTTCTCAAGCAGCACAAGGTTTCACATCACATTGAAGCTTGGGCCTAACTACTTTTGCTCATGAAAGAACAGTGCTGTCAATCACTGGTGCAGCATAATTGAGAATGTAGCATACAACAGGGTTTCTTTGAAAGCAAAGATGACAGATGACACAGGTTTCCCTTCCCAGCCATTTTCAGGTCTCTTCTGAACTGAAGATGATGTTAGCTTTTAACTCTTCTGTTAGAGCGTCATACAGCACAGAAACAAATCCTTCAATCCAACTCATCCATGCTAACCAAATTTCCCAAACTGAAGTATTCCCATTTGGTCCATATCCCTCTAAACCTTTCCTATTCACGTACCTGTCCAAATGTCTTTTAAATATTGTAATTGTACCCATGTCTACCACTTCCTCTGGGAACTCAAACTATACAAGCACCATCTTCTATGTGAAAAAGTTGCCCCTCAGGTCCCTTTTAAATCTTTCCCATCTCACCTTCAACCTACACCCTCTGGTTTTAGACTCCCCTACCCTTGGAAAAAGAACTTGGTTATTCACTCTTTCCATGCCGCTCATGATTTTATAAACTTCTACAAGGACACTCCTCAGTCTCCAGCCGTCCAGGGTGAAATGTCCCAGCTTATCCAATCTCTCCTTCGAACTCAAACACTCCAATCCCAGCAAGGTCTTTTAAATTTTTTTTTCTGCACCCTTTCTAATTTAACAAAATTTCTTCTGGAGCAGGAAGGCCAGAATTGTATGCAATATTCTAAAAGTGGCCTCACTAATGTCTTGTAAAGCTACAAAACGACATCCCAACTCCTGTACTTGGTGCTCTGACCTGTGCCATTGATCGTAAGGCTAGGAGTAGAAAGGTAATACAATTAAATGAATGGCTAAATAGCAGATGTAGGAAGGATGGCTTCAGATATCTGGATCGTTGGGATCTCTTCCAAGGCAATTGGGACCTGTACAAGAAGGATGGGTTGCACCCAAATTGGAGGGACAACAATAGCCAGGTAGGGAGGTTTACTCGTGCCACACAGGATGGTTTAAACTAATGTAGCAGGGGGATGGGATCCAGAGCGTTCCTCACATCATTTCACCACATCCTTAGCTTTCTCCTTCCAGATACTCAACAGCTTTGATCTGGCTGCACAATGGAGGACATGAAAGCAATGGAAGAGCAGGAAGGCACTGATGCACAGGTTACACTGCCACTTGCCCTCACACTCACAAACTGGTTGATGTCTGAAGTTCATCAGAATAAATTGGGCTTTGGATAATGCTTGAAGCCATTCTTCTAGAGAAATCAACCAATGGTTACCTTCGGGATATCACCAGTAGATCCATTCATAATGCAGCATGCCAAATTAAAGCTTAGATTTCAATAATGCCAGCTCAGGTTGCTAACACATCAGCTCTGACTGCTCTCTCTCTCAAGCTCAATTTCTGGTCATGCAGACTCAGATTGCTGCCATCATATCTAGAGATACCAGGGTTCAAAAACAATGTAAGATGTTACAGGAGTTCAATAATCTACCCTCCAACATCCTGTTAGGATTGCTCAGGTTTCACCTTGGGGAAACAGCAGTGGTACAGTGCAGCAGGAATTTGCATTCCAAGGAAAATAGGACTAACCCTTCAAGACTACTCAAAAATCACGGTCTGTCAGAAAACCAACTCGGAGTGTCCATGCTGGTGCAGCCTGAAACTCAACTTCGAGGGTCACAGCTACAAGGTTACCTTAAAATATCACCTGCAGTCTCTGTAAGCAGCCTTCACAAGCTGTGCTGTAACCACTGAAGTGACACTGTGGCGGGGCAATAGTACTAGTAAAGACTGATGGAAGACAGGCACCAAGGAAATGCAAATATTGTTGACTTGTATACAATACAGCATGGTGAAATCATAAGTTTAGTTCAGAATAAGTGTTTTGTGGTTACGTTTATTTTTGTGTTGCAACCAAGATGCTAGTAACAGAAGGACTGTATGTTGTGAGACTATTAGTAAATGTGGAATTTGTGGGTTCAGCATCTGGCTTCTTATGGAATTGAGCAGGCAAAACAAGCAACAAATAAGAGGGTGCCAAATAATTAGAAATTGTCAGCTTTTTAAAAAATGTAATCTATTTTCCTAATCAACCTGTTCAGAGATGTTATTACACACCTCTGGAGCAGGTGGGACTTTAACTTGGACCTGCCAATCCAGGGGCACAGACGCTACCACTGCAACACAAACAGTTAGCTTTTGAAGACATAACTCCTTACGCCTGTGTGCAAGCTATGCACAAAGCGGCAGCAACCATCAGCATTCATTTAACAACAGCTGCAAAGGTCTCCAGGAACCCTTCTCTCTGGCAACAAACTGAAACATATTTAGCTATCTCAGAATAGAGTCTTTGTGACCTCTTTTATGGCAACAATGAATGATAACCTGGAAATTGCTGCAAATATCGACATCTCCAGCCTGGAATGAATCAGAAATTCACAGTCACCCTCAAAGCCAATGGCAATGCTGTCGTCACCCTGTTCTGAAGTTGCAGAAGGTGGAATAGATGAACGAGGATCTCTTAGGTGAAGCAGAAAACACTGTTCTTCACTGAGGAGGATGGAGGGGAATTGCATCCGAACCATTATGGCCTTCCTGAGAGTTGACTGCATACCCCTCTTCCAGCATTTGTCCTCCTCCCTGACACCTGAGCATATTTAGGTATCATCCTCAGATGCAGTACTGGGCTTCAAAATGGCAGTGCTGGCATTAATCAGGATTACATGGTCATTGACATCACAATCTGGCTGTTCTGTATACCTCCAACAGCCGCACCCTCCACGTGCACCACTTTGGATCCTAATAGAAACCATAGCACCTAAAGATCTGTTTTTTTTTGCAGAGCAGGATTTTTCCATTTTGGGGTTTGCACTGCTAGTTGAGAAAACAAACTTAAATGTAGGAAGGGTAATGTGATTACAGCTTCGAAAGAATACAAATAATGTTCCTTTCCAAATATTGACAGACAAAAGATTGTGTACTTAAGAACTTTTAAGGGAGAATTCTTCCTTCAAATCTATCACTGCAATGAAAATGTCATCTATGAAATTTCATTCCTAATTTACACTTTTCCCTTAAATGTTACCATAATTCTTTTATACTGCGAGTTCATTTCCTGTACCAGCTGAGCGTACCATGGAAGTCCTGCCTTCTCAATCTTACCCTCGCCTCAGGCATGGTGGCCATCTGGTTAAACTCACTATCAGTGACCTCTCTCTAATGAGACAGCAGTCCGATGGTTCTCTGGGACTATGGGAAGTTTACTTTGACTCTACCTGTAAAGGACCCAATGACATTTTTATTTCCTCAGATTACGAGGCCATTTTTGGGCATTCAGTCTTCTCAATAACATCAGTTAACAAGTTCTCATTGGATGAATCATCTATGGAGAACCATCTATGGGCTGGCATCAACTTAAAGAGCACACTGTAAACAGTACACGCTGCTCCACAGTGGACAATGGACAGTGTCCCAAACTGCAATTGTAGTTTACATCCTAGACCATAGAACATATCACATCAAACTGCTTGTCGGATCTGAAAGGAGAGGTCCCTAATTTCTCCACTCAGTATCTCAGGAGATCATCAAAAGGATAATCAAACTAGCCATACCACTATAACCTTTTCCCTTTATATAATCATAGAATAAATAATTGTACAGAAATTAATTCACTGATCCGCTAAATTCTATTCAAAATAACTCTATGGATAAAATAAAACTCTGAGCAGATTAGATTCCCTACAGTGTGGAAACAGGCCCTTCGGCCCAACCAGTCCACACTGACCCTCCAAAGAGTAACCCACCCAGACCCATTTCCCTCTGACTAAATGTACCTAACACTATGGGCAATTTAGCATGGCCAATCCACCTGACCTGCACATCTTTGGACTGTGGGAGGAAACTGGAGCACCTGGAGGAAGAACCCACGCAGACACGGGGAGAATGTGCAAACTCCACACAAATAGTCTGCCCAAGGCTGGAATCGAACCTGGAACCCTGGTGTTGTGAGGCAGCAGTGCTAACCAGTGAGCCACCGTACCACCCATCTTTGTATATTTTCTATTTCCTACTAATTTATGAGTGAGACAATAGACTGGTCAATTTTCCCTGGCAGAAGTTTAATTAATAGTAAATATACAATGGGCGCTCAACATTGCAGTCTTGATGACATTTTGACAAGTAAAATGTTTATGTTGGTTGAGAAATTACACTGCAACAGGTAGACACTCCATAAACTTTTCTTCCTGTTAATTATTAGCAATATATTTCACCAAGTTTGTTACCAGCTTTGTTTTAAAACAAGATCATTCGAGGATTTTTTTAAAAGGGCAGAGTATAACCTTAAAGTAGCAACATTGTTAAAATTCCTGTGACTTACCATGCCACTGTGGGAATGTCGGAGTAGAATAGCATGACCATACAAAAGGGTTCGATGGCCTCCTCCCTGAGAAGACTGCACGTGAAGAGGACAAAAATGATTACATTCATTAATCAAAACTTAGCATTCCAAACTAACATACCAGTAAAAATAACTAAATCTGTAACAAAACACTTTTTGTTAATGTGACTGCCGGTAAAAGCTACTGTAATTTAAAGATTGGACTTTAAAAGAAAGTCAATGTTGACAATAAAGAATACTCTAAGCTGTCTGGAGAAATCAGCACCTACATGCTGGACCACAGGCATTGTCCCCTAGCCAGCTGATTTCTCAGTGTTATTTTTGTCTGTATTCATAAAGCAACTGTACCCAAAGCTATATTAATCGACACAAAGCTAACCGAAGAGAGGAGAACGGGCTTTGCTATTGTTTGAATAACCAAAAGGAATCTCATATCAATCAACAATTCAACAAACACAGTTTTTATAAAGACGGAATACGCCAACCTGTCTATTTGAGAGTTACTAACATCTAAAAATAGCCACTTAGATCAATGTATCACAGGAACTCACTCTTGGAAAGCCCATAAAGAACTGTGGAATAATGCTTGAGGTGATTGCTTGTTTCCACTGTGACGTTTTGCAAGGGACTTCATGAATGCCCTATCATGTAACTGAGATATCTCCTCAGAGGAGGATATCATGTAAACCCTTTATTTACACGTGCATAGCACTTGACGCTGGTCTGGCTTCCTCAGAACCAGCTCTGAGAGAGAACAGAACCTCTGATTCTCCTGTTTATATCTGTAAGCCAGAGCTCCCTGATGGGACTAGGTTAATAGCCCCGATCAGGGAACTTATATACTATGAGGTCGACTTGCTGACCTAGTTACAACCACTGCAGTAACCTTCATGAGAGACACTGTTAGATAATTTTGGAACAAATCAGAAAAGATTCTGAACTCTTGTATTTCAATTACTTATCAGTGTTGTCTGCCGTTTCTCCAACCTCATTTCTGAGCTGTGGGTCATGAACTTTCATTGAACTGGCCCACGCTTATTGGCAAAGTACTGTAATGGTTTGCCATTGCATTCTGCAGGCTAGTTGACCAAGAAACTCTTCCTTTCCTACCATGTGCCCATCAGGCATATGGGAAGGATTTACAGACTGATAGTCAACCTGTTTGATCACATAAGAAAGCACCTTCCATTGCCAACAAGATCTCGGCATGGGATTGAATTTAGAGAGTCAGGACAAGACACAACGAAAAAAATCAATGCATCATAACATCATTAATGTTGTACAGGTCAAAAATTTTACTGACCCTGTATTTTGCAAATGAACCTACCATTAGCCTTGTTATGAATGCAAGTTTTTTTGGAGATTATATTGTCTCGCCAAATTTTGCTCAAAAACAAACCTGAGTGGCCTGGTTACCGTGGCAACAGGAGTCTCACTGAAAACAAGATGCAAAATGTGGGCAGCTAGAAACAAAGACAAGACCTGCTGGGCTCGTTCTGCGCAGACTTGCAGACTGGAAGCGTGAGGGAGTTGGGGCTCTCAGAGAGATATCAGGTTGCAAACGGTGTAAACAGCACAGAGAAGAGGCTGCAAGGTTTTCTGTGAGCTACGAAGCAGAACGTAGGTGGATGGACTGTATTTGATTTTTTAAAAAAACACAGCCTATGATAATCAAAACAGTCCAGAAGATGTGTCTTGGTGATGGTGGGAGGAGAAATGCCCAGAATGGATCTTACTGCTGGAAGCTGGTTTAGAAATCCACCAGAAACTGAGGGAAGTATCTTTTAATAGTCACTTGATGTCATAACTTGGCAAATCATGGAAGTAATCACTGACTCGTGACTGAGAATGGTGTAGATTATTGTAATCCTGTGCAGACCATATTGATGCAAATAGGTGTTTAGCATGGGGTTATCAGTCAAGTTAAAGCATATTTAGGTTATCTTTCCGAAGTTTAGAATATTAGTTGTTTACTAGGTAATGTTTAGTTGATGGTGCTTTTAGTTCATTTGTTAAAGTACAAGTCTTAAACCTTGAAAATCTTGTTAGGCAATCCCTTTAAACCAGTCACTGGCAATTCAAATCTCTTGGTTACAGTTACAGTCTATCCAGAGCTCGAACAGTGCAAAAAGAATAGCTTGACAATATAGTCGTTTCTATCTGAAAGTGGGCAAGACTCCATGGCGTGGAGACCACATAGCTCTCCAGCACATGATAGTGTGATGAAAGACTAATTGTTAATCATGGCACACTGCTCCATTTGCATCATGCAGTCATACAAACTTTAGTCATTGGGAACAATCTGCATATATACAAGAGTGAAAGGTACAAGGAAAAAGCCCAGATTGTGAGTAATTCCATTTAATTTGTTTCACAATCTGAATGCATTAAAATTAATAGTTATTCTGTTTATACATTAAACATAGAAAGGTTTAGAAGGTTATGGATCAAATGCAAGGAAATGGGGTTAACGCGGATGGACATTTTGGTCAGCATGGACCAGTTTGGGCCGAAGGATCTGTCTCCATGCTGTAGGATTCTATGACTTTCTAACACCAACAATGTCTGAGGACAGAGACAAAAAAAAACTGCAGATATTGGAATCCAAGGTACACAGGCAGGAGGCTGGAAAAACACAACAAGTCAGGCAGCATCAGGAGGTGGAGAAGTCAATGCTTCAGGTGTAACCCTTTTTCAGGACTAGACTGTTTGGGCCCCTGGATGGAGGTGAGGGGGATGGTATGTCAACAGGTTTTGCATCTTTTACAGTTGCAAGGGAAGGTACTTGAGGGTTTGAGGAGAGTAATGTGAACCAAGGATTGGCAAAGAAAACAGTCCTTGTGGAAGACAGAGAAGAGTGGGGAGGGGAAGATGTTCTTAGTGGTGGAGTCTAGTTGGAGTTGGCAGAAGTGTTTAAGGATGATGCATTGGATGTGGAGACTGGTGGGGTGGTAAGTGAGGACAAGGGGACCCTTTCTTTATTGTGTTTTGCGTGGGGAGGTTTAGAGCAGTGAAACGAGGAAAAGATAGCAGTGCAATGGAGGGGGGAAAGGCATGTTGTTCAAAACAGGTGGACATCTGGGATGCTTGGGAGTGGAATGTCTCCTCATCTGAGCAGATGCAGGAGAGGCGGAAGAATTGGGAGAACAGGATGGGGTTCTTGAAGGATTCTGAATGGGTGGAGGTGTAGTCCAGGTAGTTGTGACAGCCTGTGGGTGTATTGTAAATGTCCGTCTTGAGACTGTCGCCGGAGATGGAAATGGAGAGTCAAGGAAGGGGATGGAAGTCTCCAAGATGGACCAAGTGAATTTGAGGATGGGGTGGAAGTTGTGGGCTAAGTTGATGAACTGCTCCAATTCAGCCTGGGTGCTGGACGCTGCACCGATGCAGTCATCAATGTAGCGGTGGAAGAGTTGGGACACTAATTCTCTGTGAAACAAGGGAAGTCCTCAGCAATCTGCCAGATAAACAGAAATTTTGCCTGGTAAGAGTTTCTGCTCAGAGCCTTCCCAATTTCAGCAATTTCTCCACAGAGAAACAGTAGCAAAGAAAGCTCCAAGATTGTAATAAAAATGGCCTCACCTGTCACCAATCTATTCTTCCCTATGAACATGACCATGTTAAAGCCATGATATACATGGGATGAATTACATAACAAATTAATAGAAAATTGAATTCTAGAATGAGGAGCTTACAGTTAAGAAATTCATTTTTAAAATATTTAGCATTCAAATTAATTAATCGACTAGAATAGGGATGACTGTGCAGATGATCAATAACCCCTTTAATTGTGTTTTCTCAGTGAAAAGCAGCTACTTCTGAAACTGAAATTTAATGCATAGGCAAGCTGAACACACCAGTTAGCATGCACAGAACCTTACAGCTACTGTGGAGCCTTGTGGCTTAGATGGAACATTATAGGTGATGTGTTGCAGTTCTAATATGTGGGAGTTTCTGGACAGTGGTGTGGTTAGAGTGACCACATCAGCAGCAAGCACTGGTCAAGGAACTTCAACTCAAAATTGATGCACTTGAGGATAAGCTGCAGACACTGGAACATATCAAGGAGGGAAAGAAATATGTGGACTCCATGTTTCAAGATTCAGTCACAACCTTTAGATTAATTACATCACATTTTAAAGAGATAAGTCATGGCGAGAGAGCTCAAAGTTATGGTGGGCTTTTTTTGCTCTATGTAGGAAGTCGGGCACTGTTCCAGTGCTCGGGGCCAGCATGTGTGTAGGATGTGTTCCAGCTGCAGCTCTTGGAAGCCTGGGTTTTGGGGCTGAAGAGGAGGTTAGCAACACTGTGGAATATCGAGTTGGAGTATGTTGTGAGTAGCACTTATACAGAGGCGGCCAAACTGCAGGCTAAGACGCAAAGGCAAGAAGGGAAAAGGTGGCTGTCAGGCATAGCAAAAAGACTAGGCAGGTGCTGCAGGAATCTCCTGTGGTTACTTCCCTGCAAAGGATATATCTCACTGGATACTATTGACAGGCAAATCAAATTAGTAACAAAACTGTAAAGGAGGAATCTCTGGAGTCCATATGGATGGTTTTCTGGACCAATAAGTAATGGAACAATTAGAGATCAGGCCATTCAAGACATGGTATTTTGTAATCACAAAGGAATAATTGACTATCTAGTTGTGTGAGGCTCCTTGGAGATGAATTAGTGGGCGGCACGGTGGCACAGTGGTTAGCACTGCTGCCTCACAGCGCCAGAGACCTGGGTTCAATTCCCGCCTCAGGCGACTGACTGTGTGGAGTTTGCACGTTCTCCCCGTGTCTGCGTGGGTTTGCTCTGGTTTCCTCCCACATTCCAAAGATGTGTGATTCAGGTGAATTGGCCATGCTAAATTGCCCATAGTGTTAGGTAAGGGGTATATGTAGGGGTATGGGTGGGTTGCGCTTCGGCGGGTCGGTGTGGACTTGTTGGGCCGAAGGGCCTGTTTCCACACTGTAAGTAATCTAATCTAATTCCTCATCAGGATTCAGTGATGTAATTGATTCTGAGACTAAGTTTCCACAATTTAGATTCTGGACCCAGAGTGCACGGGGTATGAGTTGGCTATGATAGATTGGGGAATATTACTTAAAGGAATGAACGTGGGAAGGCAATGGTAAACATTCACAGAGCACATAGGTGAACTGCAATAATTGTTCATTCCTGTCTGGTGCGAAATTAAAATGAGAAAGGTGGCTAAACCATGGCTGACAAGTGAAATTAGAGATAGTATTAGATGCAAGGAAGAAACATACAAATTGCCCAAAAAAAATATTTGGAATGGGAGCATTTTAAAATTATAGAGTCATAGAGATGTAGGAGGGCAAATAAATTGATTAAGAAAGGGAAAATAGAGCACAATTGTAAGCTTATGGGGAATTTTAAAACTGCCTATAAAGGTCTCTGTAAGTATGTGAACAGAAAAAGTTTGGGGAAGACAAATGTAGGTCCCTTACAGTCAGAAATTGGATAATTTATAATTGAGAACAAAGAAATGGATGACCAACTCAATACATTCTTTGGTTCTGTGTTCACAAAAATAGCACACGAATAACATACCAGAAATGGTGGGGATTGTAGAGTTCAATGAGAGGGAGAAATGGAAGGAAATCATTATTAGTAAGGAAATGATATTGGGGAAATTAATGGGATTGAACCAGGTAAGTCCCAATGGATCTATCCCAGAGTACATAAGTAAGTGGGTCTAGATGTAGTAGATGCATTAATGGTCATCATCCAAGATTCTATAGACTCTGAAACAGTTCCCACAGATTGGAGAGTAGCTAGTGTAACCACTCTATTTAAAAAGGGTGGCAGAGAGAGTACAGAATTATAGACCAGTCAGCCTGATGTTGGCAGTGGGAAATGCAGAAGTACATTATAAATGAATTAGTAGCTTAGCATTTTGAAAATAGTGGCAGAATCAGACAGTTAGTATACACTTACAAAAGGGAAATTATGTTTGACAGATCTACTGGAATTCTTTGAGGATGTAACTCAGTGTTGCGGGGGGGGGGGGGGGGGGGGGTGAAAGAGGATGCTCTAGTGTATGGTTTATTTAGACTTTCAGAAACTTTATGCAGATTAAATTCCCACATAAAACATTAGCAAGTAAAGTGGGATTTAGGGTAATGTATTGAAATGGATAGATAATGGGTTCATAGACAGGAAACAAAAGCTTAAAAAAAACAGGTCTTTACTGAAAGGCAAGCAATAACTAGTGAAGTACCACAGGGATCAGTGCTAGGTCGGCAACTTGTCAAAATATATATTAATGATTAGGACAATGGAGCTAAAACATTGCAGATGACAGAAAGTTGGGTGGAAGGGTGACCTGTGAAGAGGATGCAGAGATACTGTAGATGCAATTTATTTTGGATATATGTGAAGTTACCTACTTTGGGAGCTTTATTCATTCACAGTGGAGGGTGTCACTGGCTAGGTGCACTTACTTCCCAAACCTAATTCCCCAAGGGCAGTTGAGAGTCAACCAGTTGCTATGGGTCTGGAGTCATATGTAGGCCAGACCAGGTAAGGATGGCAGTTTCCTTCCCTAAATGTCTTTAGTGAACCAGATTGTTTCTTTCTAACAATCGACAATGGATTCATGGTCATCATTAGATTCTTACCTCCAGACGTTCATTGGATCCAAATTCCACCATCTGCCGTGGTGGGATTTGAACCCGAGTCCCAAGAATGTTAAATGGATTTCTGGATTAACAGTTTAGCGACAATAGCACTTTGCTATCGCCTCCCCTGAGAGCAAAATTCAAGAAGGTGGATTATCTAAATGGCTATAAATTAAGAGGTGAAGTGCAATGAGACTTGGGTGTTCTTGTACAGTAGTCACTGAAGGTAAGCATGCAGGTACAGCAAGTGGTCAGGAGGCAAATGAAATGTTGCCCTTCCTAGCAAGACAGAGTTTGAGTACAGGATCAGGGATTTCTTTCAGCAATATTACAGGACCGTAGTATTCCACACAACTGGAATACTGTGTGCATTTTTGGTCTCCTTATTTGAGGAAGATTTTTTTTATATATAGTAAATACAGCAAACATTTACCAGACTGATTCCTGGGATGGCAAGACTGACGTATGAAGAGAGGTTGAGTTGGTTAGGATTATATTTGCTGGAGTTTAGAATAATGAAGGCGGGTATCTTGTAGAAATCTGTAACATTCTAACAGGACATGATAGATGCAGGAAGAATGTTTCTGATGATGGAAGAATCCAGAACCATGGGTCATGGTCTTCTTCACCCCAAGAGTGTTGATCCTGGGGATTTCGCTACCAAAGAGAGCAGTCAAGGCCAACACATTATGAGATTTCAAGAAGTTGTTGTGTATAGCATTTGAGGCCAAAGGGATCAAAAGATATGAGAAGAGGAACGGGCTATTGAATTGGATAAGTTGAAAAGTGTGACGCTGGAAAAATGCACAGCAGGCTAGGCAGCATCTGAGGAGTAGGAGAGTCGACGCTTTTGGCATTAACCTTTCATCAGGAATGTGGAGGGGGAAGAGCCGAGATAAGTAAGGGTTGGGCTTGGGATTGGGGGGGGAAGCTAGGTGGGAAGGCAATAAGTAGATGCATTCTGGATCAGTGGTGCTGCAAGAGCACAGCAGTTCAGGCAGCACCCAACGAGCAGCAAAATTGACGTTTCGGGCAAAAGCCCTTCTTTTGCCCGAAACGTCGATTTCACTGCTCGTTGGATGCTGCCTGAACTGCTGTGCTCTTCCAGCACCACTGATCCAGAGTCTAGTTTCCAGCATCTGCAGTCATTGTTTTTACCTAATAAGTAAATTCCGGTGGGAGGTGATTGTGATAGGTCGGTGGAGAGAGTGGAGCGGATAGGTAGGTAGGAAGGAAGATGAACAGGTAGGTCAGATCAAGAAGGTGGTGCCGGACTGGATCTGGAATGAGGTAGGAGGTTGGGGGATTTGGAATCTGGTGAAGTCAATGTTGATGCCGTGTGGTTGTAGGGTCCTGAGGCAGAAGATGAGGTGTTCTTCCTCCAGTTGGCAGATGGCTTTGATTTGGTGGTGGAGGCTCAGGATTTGTGTGCCCTAAGGCGAGTGTGAGCGGGAGTGGTTGGCTACAGGGCAGTGAGGTTGTTTGTGCATGCGGACCAGAGATGTTCCATACACCGCTCTGTGAGCACCTCAGATCCAACCCTCCAACTTGGCACTGCCCTCTTGACCTGACTACCTGTCCATCTACCTTCCCACCTATAAAACGCCACCTTTCCCACCGACCATCACAATCACATCCTACCTGTATCCACCTATTGCCTTCCCACCTACCTCACCTCCAGCCCCAAGCCCCTATTTATCTCTCAGCCCCCTTCCCCCTCCACTTTCCTGAAGAAGGGCTTATGCCCGAAACATTAACTCTCCTGCTCCTCAAACGCTGCCTTTTTCCAGCGTCACAGTGACTCTGATACTCCAGCATCTGTAGTCTTCATTTTCTCTTAGCTACTGAACTGGATGTTCAGTCGTAATCACAAAGAATTGCAAAGTAATCTTGAAGGGCTTAATGACCTACTCCTGTTCATATTTTCTATATTTCTATGTTGCTATGACTAGTCATACTCGACTTGAAATGTTACCTCCATTTCTTTCTCCACAGATTATGCCAGACCTGCTGAGTTTTTTCAGCACTTTGTCTTTATAACTAATGTAAAAACAGGGTTGGCTGAAGGAGGGTGGGGAAACAGGTTTAAAGATGATAGAGAAGTACTGACAAAATTTAAAGAGTTATTTCATATCTCAACATTGAAAGGGATGCAACATCTTTGAATAAGCAAGTTAGGGTTGGGATCAAATTGAAAGATAGCATGCATGAGGTTCTTTCAAAAGATCAATAGCTCAGAAAATGGGGAAACTTGTAGATATTAGCACTGGATCAATAAACAAAAGAAGAAATTGGAGTTTTAAAGAAAAATAGCAAAACTATTAAAACAGACAATAAAGTCTTCTATAAGTACATAGAAAGGAAGACAGCAGTAAAATAAATATTGCATCTTAGAGATATCCCTGTGGACAAATCACAAAATGCTAGCATGCAATGAAACAAGTAATTAGGAAGGTAAATAGAATGTTTGCATTTATTGTAAATGCAGAAATCTTGATCCAGTGATGTTGTGCATCAGTGAGAATGCATGTGGATTACTTTGTATATTTTTGGTCTCCTTATTGAAGGAAAGTTATATTTGTATTCAAAGAGTTCAGAAAAGGGACACTGATTGATTTCTGGGAGAAAAGACTTGCCTTATGAAGAGGAGGTGCTAGTGTTGGACTGGGATGGACAAAGTTAAAAATCAAACTACACCATGTTATAGTCCATCAGGTTCATTTGGAAGTACTAGCTTTCGGAGCACTACTCCTTCATCAGGTAGCTAGTGGGGCAGGATCATAATGTCATGCAACTGATACAATATATTGAACAAATCTAGACTGCTGTTATCTGTTGAACAGCAATCAAGGTTTGTTCAATATATCACATCAGTTGCATGACACTATGATCTTGTGCTATAAACACCGCATCTTATGATCCCTCCCCCACGAACAATTTGACGAAGGAGCAGCGCTCCAAAAGCTGGTTCTTCCAAATAAACCTGATGGACTATAACCCAGTGTTGTGATTTTTAACTTTGTCTTATGAAGGCAGTTTGAGCAGATTGAGACTTTAACTCTTATTCACCTAAACACCAATGACAATAACTGTAGTGAAAAATAGAATTTTGAGAAGGTATGACAGGATGGATGAGTGAGAAATCGAGTTATTATCCAATTGTGCTACTGCCACAACCAAACCTCTTTACTAGAAATGGTTGATCGTATAATATTAGTTATAAATTGTTCTCAAAATTTCACTGACAATTTGCACAATAATTTTTTTATTTTCAGGTCAGTCAAAGTACAAAGAAATTACTTAGATTCAAGCAACTTCTGAAGAAAATTCATCAGGCGTAGTTTCTCTCTCAAAGATGCTGCAATACATGTTGAGCATTATCAGCTTTTCTTTCATTTTATTTCAGATTTCTGGAATGTTTTGCCTTTTTTACCCTCATATTTTATTCTTAATAAGTTTTAGTAAGACGAGTTTCTATGTTGTGGCCTAATGTTTCTGTAGGAATTATGATACAACAAGTTATGCAACAATAAAACAAAATTCTGAAACAGAATAATTATTATTCATTTAGCATACAAATCAGCTTAAGAGCTGCATCTGTATTTACGGTAACTTGTTATTGGCACTATTTATGCCCTTCAAAACATTTAAAAAGGCTTTGCAAACTTTCAAAGCAGATTTGCAAATAATAAAGTAATAACTGCCTGAAAATGATCCACAATAAAATGGTTGCAACATCTAAAGAAAATACCATTTTAATTACAATTTTCAACACAGAATAAAGATAAAACATAGTACAAATTACCTACCTGATAAGCAATGAAACACCTCCATTTGATAAATAATGGTGTTATTAGATTATAATAACAACCATTTCACATTTAATCAAGGTTATTATAAACTTTAGTAATTTGAATTAGGTAAGTAACCCTTTAGCTACCAGGTGAAAGGTTATAAAATCACCACAACACAAATAAACAAAGAAAAAAATCAGTACACACCAGGTAAAAATCAGACAGCTTAATCATTTCTCTACAGAGCAGCTTACCTAAATCTCATTTTAATATTTCTATTTTTTTCCTGCAAAATATATAAATTCTATTTTAGGTAGGCGTAGCAGCCACAAAATGGCATGCCCTGGGGTGTAATGTGATGTATCCCTTTAAGTATAATAATATACAATTGCACAAAGCACTTAAAAGTCCATTTGCACCAGCAGCTGTTTTTATGTGGCGTGTACTGTACTTGGCTTGCTAAAGGGTTGAAGCGCTGGGAGGAAAATGGCCCTGTTCAGCCAAATATTGTAGTGTTTCTAAAAAGTGTGGCAGGTTGTATGCAATATTTACACAGCAAGAAGAAAAAGTCTTGAAACATTATACCAATTCAAGAGAAAAAGCAGAAGTTCTAATAATGTATGAATGTGCTTTTGGATTCCAAAAAATCAAGTTTGTTTTCTTTGAAATTCAGTAATAAGCTTCAGCAGTATCTAAATGTCAAAGTAATGCAGGACATAAATTAAATTAATCAAAACAGAGAATTAATTTAGTAGAAACCATTTAATTTACTATTATCTAAAAGTAGAGAGTTCAAACTTCTGATTAGCATGACTGCTTTCATCAATAATCAGGGAGATGTCGTGTTAAAGAGGAACATTAGTCTTTGTCAAGGATTAAAAGTATTTGCATTGTGTGATTGGAAATGTTGGAGAAACTGACTTTGAAAGATGATAAACATAAAATGTGAATTTCTCTGACCTGAGAAAACGTGACAAAGATAGTTAACATACTGTATTTTGACAGCTATTGACCAATACTGTTTCAGAATTCACGTGTGGTTAATTTATGATAAATGATCTGCACTACAGTTGTGATCAAGTATCACAGTTTTGGCTGCTTTATATCACAGTCCTTTATGAAAGGGCTGAAAATAATCAAAGTAACTGTCACAAGAGAAGAACTACATGAGAAAGAATAATTGGTACTGGATCTGCCAGCTACAAACGCAGCCACTACTTCAATGCAATCATGTAGGGTATCAGTGGGACAGCATTTGAAGTACCCTTAACAGTTTTGATCTTCTTATCCAAGGAGGGCTATATTCACCTTATGAGGGGTGTTACAAAGGTACACTCCATTGATTCCTTGTCCAATGTGAGATGGAGATGAAATAGCTACTTAAATGAACTTTAGAAGAATGAGACATACCCTCATTGGAACATTAACATTCTTTGAGGGTTTAACATGGTCGTTGCTGCAAGTTTATTCGCCTAGTTAGACGATTAGATTTGGATTCAAAGCCTCTTGTAAGGGGTCAGGCATTTGCTATGAAAACAAGCAAATTTCTTCCGAGTAATTAATCTTTAAAATTATTTACCTCATAGGATTATGGATTTTCAATCGTTAATTCTGGTTAATATGAAGATAATTAGACTTTTGGCACTAAGAATCATGAAATATGAGGATACAGCGGGGTCAGATAGAATATCAGCCATGATCTTAAATAATAGTGCAACAGGTTCAGACAGCCACTTACTAGGTTTTATGTAATGTAGTTCATCATATTGAATATCTTTGAAGAGGACACAGAATCCACTCATTCTTTCAAGACATAAAATGGAAACAAAAAGGAATTCCTGAGTCTTAAATAGACTCAATTGCAGCAATTGTTTCTGTGTAGTTAACTGGTAAAAATATGATCAGGCAGCTATGGTTGAACAGATGATAGTCTTAGTGGTGAAGCACAGAAGAACAATTATGCTAATAATGAGTTTCATCTTCAGGAAAGGAACAACAAAAGCCGAAAATATAATATGAAAACAGAAGAAGGAAATCATCGAAAACAACATTTCATCCCTGGGAAGTGATGTCAATGGCTGTTTAAATCAAGAAGAACCCCAGAGTCGAAGATACCTGTTCAAATATGGGATGATTTCGAATCAGGTAGGACAATGTGCAAATCAAAACTGAACCACCAACATGTCTGAACATTGGGAACAGAACTCAGAAGTCAAATACTGGTGGAAAATAGGTGCAAACGTTCATTCAGCATAACAGCATCTAAATGAACAAGAATGCTGAACACATCTGAATAGATGCCAGGTGTGGGCATCTCCAGCTTCACTACAAGTATGAATAATGCAAATATTGCGCCTCAGGGAGATGTAGCAAAATATCTGTGTTGTACTGTACACAATTTCCCCCTGCAGAGTGATATTCCTCTTTAATATCTATCTAGGTCTTGTGAAAGTATCAAGTTTTTTTTGGAAAATAAGGTACAGTGCATGAACAGGTAATTCCATACCCATTCCTAACCTAGGTAAAAGAACACTGTTTTTCCAAATGTTTTTCTTGGTGAAAAATAAAATGCCGTGAATTGAACAGAAAACGCAAGAACACAGAAGCGAAATCTGAATGCAAAAAAAAGGTCAAGATCATTATGAGTAAAAGATACAGATATGTTAAGAAATTGTTCTTTGTGCATTGCACAGAACAATAAGTAAACTATTTCCTGAAATACAATATACTTATTTCTTCACACTTACACCATTTTACATCAGAACTTCAGAGTAAAGTAAGGATTTAGCTTACTGCATTGCAGTGAAATGAATGCAATGAAATTAAATTGTTATGCAAGGTTTGAACAGGGCCTTTATGAGTGAAGTGAAATGTGTTAGAGCTCATGCACTGACTGCTAATCACCTATGACAAGGGATTTAAAGTGGTTTATAAAAGGGGCACAGCAACAAAACCACAGATCAGTAGACACACCAACATACCCATTTGTCCAGATCAAGAGGCTTGCATAGCAGATAAAAAAAATGAAAATCAGAAAAAGTATATTATTTTCAACTTTCACTACTTTTTAGACTATCCCCATTTTCCCCTGGCTGTCCAATTTCTAACAGTAATTTTGATGACACAGTGATCTAAAAGAAAGCAGATTATACATCAGGTCAAATTAAACAGTAAAGTATAATATCTTGTGGCCAAAATTAGTGGTTGTTGTTGATGCAATAATCATAGAACATTTTGGAATGTTAATCACTAGACATGGAGACATTTTATATCCTTTTAATTGTTACAGGTGGGGAAGCAAAATAACTTCTTAATTACTAACCATGTTCAGAAATATTTTCTTAAATGCAGTTTGCTATGAAGAAATAAAAATGATGACATGAACTGTAATTACCAAACACACACTTTTTTTGTTACTTCCCTTTTCTGAACTAGAGCAGCTTCGATCTTTTGGTTTCAGATAAAGTCAACTTGTTACTTAACATTTATTGATTCGTAGTCCTGCTCATGGAATATACAGTTACTTGAAAATATCCAAAAATATAGTAATGTCTTGCAGTGAAATTAACAAAATTTACCAGTTGTGCATACATCTGGGTTCCCTGCACGTTACAAGTTTTCCAGTTGCTTATTTTTAACCAATGTAATTCAAAACGTACCGTTCCTTGCAAATATCAGCCAACATCAAACTGTTGGGAGATAATATCATAGCTGTAACATTACCAGAATAGTAATACAGAAGCCTGGACTACACTTTACCTGTCTGAAACACTTACTGTGCATGTGACTCCAATCTGACTCCATGTGGTTGTCTCTTACCTACCCTGGGGACAGCAACTCAGTTTCAGAAGGCTCATAAACATGCAAGGAAAATAAGGGCAATAAATGCTGGCCTTGCCAGTAACCCTCATATCCCAAAAGATCTACTTGGATCAAGCATACTTGCTGATTGAACAGTGAAACATTATGTGAAAGTCTCAACTGAATGAATTCAATTTTGATTTTACACCCAGAAGGGCAGCACAATTGCTATGTATCAACTATGACAACTGAGACACAGAATGGTATTCTGTGATGTAGGATGAATTGTATTTAGCCAATGACAGGTGTTACAAATCAAAATTATTTGGTGTAAAAATTTTCGGCATTCAAATTATAGCAAATAATTCTCAATATTGGTTTAAAGAAGTAATGATGTTACCTCCAAAGTGAGCCAATGTGGCTCAGCCCCTCTGATCAAGATCAGAAACTCAATTTCTGATCAATCTTGATTAAACAAGTACTTCTCTCCGGAGGAGTTTTATGTGCAAACTTCTGGGCCAGAAGCTCTCTCAAAGGAAGCAAATCAAGTCCAGTGAAGAAACCCAAGCAAACAGCAACAAAGTGGATCAAAACAAGAAACCACACACTTCTTCACAACAATTCCAGACATACTTCGGGGTTAAAAGGCTTTCAAGCTACTTTCATAGACACCGGTGAACACAAATATGCAAAACAATGAAGTGGGGTGCTAGTTTGGGTAGGGTGTGCTCTGCTGAGTGGGCAAGGGGCTAGGGTGTCAATTGGGTGAACAGATGCGATGTTGGGTGGGGAAGGGGCTCCTGTGCCAGGTGGACAAGGAGTTAGGGTGCTGGATGGGAAGAGGGTGGGGTGCTAAGGCAGGTTGGTAGGTGAGTGCTTAGAGAGATCAGGGGTATCAGGTTAGGCGCGCAAGGAGTTGAATGAGGTCAGATCAAAAGGAGTAAATGGGTAAGGGCAAGTGTCATTGGGATTCAAAGAGGGGCAGTCAGTTTAATTATTACTCAGGAGTTAAGACATATTGAAATACAGTTAACATTTTCTGAGTAACTACAATATTAAACAAAGTCAAGTGGAACCTTCTAAAGTTAACAACTCTAATTCAGAGTTGGGGACTTCACTGGAGGCTTCCAGGTGCCAGGTAATGGCCTAAAGGAAGTTTTAATTTTAGGTCTATTCTCAGGGAGTCAGCAATCAACGACATCAAAACATCCACATGGTCCCGGGGCCAATAATATCAAAATAACTATAAGCTTGACTCAGGGCCTCCAAAGCAGCAGGCAAGCAGAGCTTTTGCAGTCAACTCCAAAAACATAGAAAATAGGAACATGTGGAGGCCATTCAGCACTTTCATCCCGCTCTGCCATTCATTAGACGATTGTGGCTGAATCATCTAACTCAGTATCCTGTTCCTGCTTGTGCCTCATACCCTTTGATCCTTTTAGCCACAACAACGATGAGAGTTCCAGACCAGAGGCCGGTGAGACGAAGTAGGCCCAGAGCGGAGGCCGGCGAGGCGAAGTAGTCCCAGAGCGGAGGCCGGCGAGGGGAAGTAGTCCCAGAGCGGAGGCCGGCGAGGGGAAGTAGTCCCAGAGCGGAGGCCGGCGAGGGGAAGTAGTCCCAGAGCGGAGGCCGGCGAGGGGAAGTAGTCCCAGAGCGGAGGCCGGCGAGGGGAAGTAGTCCCAGAGCGGAGGCCGGCGAGGGGAAGTAGTCCCAGAGCGGAGCCGGCGAGGGGAAGTAGTCCCAGAGGGGAGCCGGCGAGGGGAAGTAGTCCCAGAGCGGAGCCGGCGAGGGGAAGTAGTCCCAGAGCGGATGCCGGCGAGGGGAAGCAGTTCCAGAGCCAAGGCCGGCGAGGGGAAGCAGTCCCAGAGCGAAGGCCAGCGAGGGGAAGCAGTCCCAGAGCGGAGCCTGGCGAGGGGAAGCAGTCCCAGAGCGGGGGCCGGCATGGGGAAGCCGTCCCAGAGGGGAGGCGGGCATGAGGAAGCAGTCCCAGAGTGGAGGCCGGCATGGGGAAGCAGTCCCAGAGCGGAACGTGGCGAGGAGAAGCAGTCCCAGAGTGAAGGCCGGCAAGGGGAAGCAGTCGCAGAGCGAAGTCCGGCGAGGGGAAGCAGTCCCAGAGCGGGGGTCAGCATGGGGAAGCAGTCCCAGAGTGGAACGAGGCGAGCGGAAACAGTCCCAGAGCAGGGGCCGGCATGGGGAAGCAGTCCCAGAGCGGAACGTGGCGAGGAGAAGCAGTCCCAGAGTGAAGGCCGGCGAGGGGAAGCAGTCCCAGAGCGAAGTCCGGCGAGGGGAAGCAGTCCCAGAGCGGGGGTCAGCATGGGGAAGCAGTCCCAGAGTGGAACGAGGCGAGCAGAAACAGTCCCAGAGCGGGGGCCGGCATGGGGAAGCAGTCCCAGAGCGGGGGCCGGCAAGGGGAAGCAGTCCCAGAGGGGAGACCGGCGAGGGGCAGCAGTCCCAGAGCGGGGGCCGGCGAGGAGAAGCAGTCCCATAGGGGAGGCCGGCGAGGGGACGCAATCCCCATGGGGAAGACAGTCCCAGAGAAAACCTACCTTGGAGCACTGACAATTGGTGCAGAGCAGACTAGAGAGGAGTAGGGACAGTTGTTGGCCTGGGTCTGGTGCAGTGTGAATGGTGGCCCCTGCGCTGAGCTACTGCAATGTAATGTTTATTCTTTTCACGAACTTCTATTATGAATCACTGTAAAATAACGCAACTACTTTTTTTATTCTTCTTTTGTATCTAAGATTTGTACCTATGCACCGAGTACCTAAGATGACACCATAAGGTGAAGCATTGTCAAACTTTTCACTGTGCTTCTGCACTGGAGCGAATGTGACAGTAAAGGATACTCTAATTCTATATTTCTTTCTTGAACACAGTATGTATTTTGGCCTGAACTGCTTTCTATGGCAGAAAATTCCAAAGGCTCATCAATCTGTATGAAGAATGTTTTCCTCATCTCAGTCCTAAATGGCCTACCTCATATCCTTACACTGTGACTTCTCGTTCTGGATTCCCCAGAGATTGGAAACATCCTTCTTGCACATATCCATTCTAGAATTTTACAGGGTTCTATGACATCCCCTTTCCTTCTTGTAAACTAAATGATTCAATCCATCTCTCTTCACCTGTCAGTCCTGCTTTCCAGGAATCAGTACACATTTAAAACATAAAATTGAGCCTCTTTTATTCTTCTGTGGATTGTGAACTTGCTAAGTCATTGCAGAGGGTTGTTAAGAGTTAACGGTATTGATGTGGGTGTAGAGTCATATGTAGGCCAGACTGGGTAAGGACATCAGTGAACCAGATGGGTTTTTAACAACAATGATGGTTGACTAACTATATGTTAGGCTCTTACGTATTAATTGAATTCAAAGTCCACCAGGTGCCTCTGCATTACTGGCCCAGTAACATTACCACTACACCACCACGCTTTAATCCCAAACAGCTACCTGCAAGGAATACATCACTTTTTACCAATTTTATTATTTCACTGATACATCAATGTGAATAGTACAGTACTTACAGATAACTAGACACATTTAAACTTTACTTGAAACCACAGTGAAAGAAGTGTTAACTAACAGTGCCTTAACGTATAAGCATGAATTGATGACTGTGACATATTCAGCATGATCAATGAAAGATGTTTAGAAATGGAATACAGAAGAATCAAAGTCTTTGAGAAGAAAATCAGTTAAAAGTAATATCTTGAATTATACAGAGCATGTACCACTAAAAAGTTGTAACTTTTTTCAATTATTAAACAATAAATTCAGTAGGGCAACCTCGGCTGAATAATTCCAAACCATGTAGTAACTGCTTACCTAAAGAGGATCTTCACTGCCTAAAAATACAGCTTGGTTTGATGAGTCAGCATATACTGAGCATGCAAATAAATGTTGGTATGACATTGCAGACAGGCAATACAAGTAGTTCTTCGATAATGCGATGGTTGTGTTCTTGTGCAACCCCCACATTATGGAAAAACTAGTTCAGAAACAGCACTTAAAGTGTTGGCGATGTAATTGCGTCACAACCAACAGATGTTTTGAAAGTTCGCACTTTAGAAACAATGTCCCCAATTCATCAATCACACTACAACGAATTTGCATTAACGAAACATGTTACAGCAGAACAGTGAGATAGTCTCCATAATAAAGGTCTAGAATTTGTAAAATTGTACAAGCTCATATTGGACTCGTAATCAATTGAAACTAACTAGCCATTTAATAATTGCACCCCTCTTTTTCAAAACTATATACTTGCAAGATTTAATCAGATGAGTAAGCTGTTGCTATGGAAGAATAAAGGTGATGGACTTCATTCAGGCATGTATGTAAATCTGTTTCAACAATAATAAACATTTATTTAGACCGTTCCGAAAAGAATTGCATCAGGTACGTATGAAATACATTCTTCCATCAAGAGCTAAAAGAGAAGGGAACCAAAGTCAGACCTCCAGGGCAATACAGAATATTATGTAACAAAAAAAAATTGAAGGAAATTATCTGATGATTTATCTGTATGCAGTGGTCATGCTTCACTGGTGTGTTCTGCTGGAAAACAAGCGTCTCTTTTCTCAGAGTTGTCACAAAAATTAAAGATTTTATCAAAGTATGGAAAGGTTTCCCATTTTAACTTCTTTTAGACCCGAACAAACAGAAAACATGGACCAGGTTTCTGTATTTACCCGGAATTACTATTTGTTACAAACAAGTGAATTCTAACTACAGATTAACAATATGAATTGTCAACATGTACTCTGCCAACTAAAACTCTAACCACATTAGAATACCCCCCCAAGACATACATATAGGCAAACACCAGACAAAAAATATTATGTTATGGATTGAGGGAAAAGCTGGGAATGCAGTTCAATGGCTTCTATCACACAGTTTATCAAAATAATCTTTCAGTTACCAGGATGTGCTATTCTTCAATCTCTCTTCCTCAGATTGTTTCATTTCCTTGTAGCAAGCACGGACTGGTTGTAAACTATTGCTTTTAACCAACTAGTGAGCGTTTCTAGTAATACTGTTCACACTCACAAGCTATTCAGCTACCCAGAAGCCAGACCCCATTGTTGTCGTCAGGCAGAGCACAAACCCCTCCAATGGTTGAATATCACATCACTGTGAAATCATAAAAGCATACAAAATAGGAACTTGGTTAGTATTCAGCCCATCGAGCCTGCTCCACCATTCAATAGGATCATGACTGTTCTGACATTCCTCATGTCCACTTTCCTGCCCCTTCCCCATAACCCTTGATTCCCCGACTGATCGACAATCTAGCTCAGTCTTAAAATCTAGCTTCACAGCTCTGAGGCAAGAAATGCCAAAATCCCACGACCCTCAGAGAAAAATTTCCTATGTCTTAAACTGAAGCACTGTTATTCTGATACTGTCTTCTGGTCCTAGACTCACCTATGAGGGGAAAAATCCTCTCAGAATTTATCCTGTCAAGCCCCTGAAGAATCTATATGTTTCAATAATATCACCGCATACTTCTAAACTCCAGTGAGTACAGCCCTAACCTGTTCAACCTTTGTTCATAAGACAATCCTTTCATTCCAAGGACCATCCCGATGAACCTTCTCAGAACTGCCTCCAATGAAATTTATATGATTCCTTAAATAAAGGGAACCAAAACTGTTCACAGTACTCCTGAAGTGGTCTCAAAACCTTGTACGGTTGCAATAAGACGTCCCCACTTATAGTCCAACCCCCTTGAAACAAGGGCCAACATTCATCGGGCTTCCTTTCGCTGCATCTGTGTGCTAGCTTTCTATCTAAGTACTGTCAAGTCCTTTTGTGTTGCGGCTTTCCGCCATTTTTCTCCATTTAAATAATATCGTTCTCTTGTTCTCACTTCCACATTATGTTCCACTTGACAACTTGTGTGCCTTATAGATAGATAAGATATAGATACACTCATTTTGCCTCCCTCCCTTTTTGAGTAGAGGTGCCAGAGACAGTTTCCAATCCTCTGGTACATCTCCAGATCCAGGGACATTTGGAAAACTACAACCACTGTGGGCACTATCTTGTAGCTATCTCTCTTACAATTCGAGGATGCAAGCCATCAGGGCCAGAGAACTTATCTTCCTTTAGCCCCATTAATATATCCAATACTACTTCTCTGGTGATGGAGATGGTGCTTAATTCTCCCATCTACTCTTTAATATTAATGGGATGTTTGAAGTATCTTTCACTGTAAAGACTGACATAAAGCATCTATTAAACTCCTGTCATTTCCTGCTCCCCATAACCATTGTCCCAGGCTTATTTTGTAAGGGATCCACATTCACTTTGATCTTCTCTCTTCTTTTTTATCTATTTATAAGTTCATATAGTCTTTTTTGTATATTCCTTGCTAGTTTGCCCTCATGGTTTACTTTTTCTCTTTTTAAAATCTTCTTAATTAGGGGCGGCACGGTGGCACAGTGGTTAGCACTGCTGCCTCACAGCGCCAGGGACCTGGGTTCGATTCCCGCCTCAGGCGACTGACTGTGTGGAGTTTGCACGTTCTCCCCGTGTCTGCGTGGGTTTCCTCCGGGTGCTCCGGTTTCCTCCCACAGTCCAAAGATGTGCAGGTCAGGTGAATTGGCTATGCTAAATTGCCCGTAGTGTTAGGTAAGGGGTAAATGTAGGGGTATGGGTGGGTTTCGCTTCGGCGGGTCGGTGTGGACTTGTTGGGCCGAAGGGCCTGTTTCCACACTGTAAGTCTAATCTAATCTAATCTTAATCCTCTTTTGCTGGATTCTGAATTTATCAGTGTCTTTAGGGCTTTTGCTATTTCCAATTTGATTAAACTAATCAACACTAATATTAAAGTCACCCATATTTATTGCTCAATTCTTTATACATGTTCCTATTATTTGCTAACGTATGGTGTTTCCTCCACAGTGGCTACTGTTTGGGAGGTTTGCATACGCCTCCTAATAACTTCTTTCCTTTGCTGTTTTTTAACCTTTGCCCGTACGACCTATATGTCATCCAAGCTTAGAACATCTCTCACAACTGTTCTCAT
This sequence comes from Hemiscyllium ocellatum, assembly GCF_020745735.1. Taxonomy (NCBI): domain Eukaryota; kingdom Metazoa; phylum Chordata; class Chondrichthyes; order Orectolobiformes; family Hemiscylliidae; genus Hemiscyllium; species Hemiscyllium ocellatum. The sequence goes on along the minus strand of NC_083447.1, from coordinate 16,620,557 downwards.
TTCATCTCAAGTGCTACCAGGCGCCGTTTCCAACCGTCTTGTCTTTCCAAAAGATGAAATATCCTTAAATGTTAGTTCTCAGTTTTGACCTCCTTGTAACTATGTTTCCATAACAATCAGAAATCATAATCATTTACTCAATTTGCACTGTCAGTTTGTCTACCTTATTCCGAATGCTCATGCATTAAGATACAAAGCCTTTAAATTTGTTCTAATATCAAATTCTCCCACAATTTTATGTTTCCTTAGTATAATAATGACATTCATACATTCTGCTCTGTACTTGATAATAGTCAGCCCCATTACAACCTGCAATCTGAATGTTTATCTTTGAGTTTCTTATTCTCCATGCAATGGAATCCAGCCCCCTATTTGGGTTGAATCCCTGTATACAACCCTAATTTGCAACTGGCCATAATTCTGGTACCAAATTGATTCAGGTGGAGCCCATCCCATCAGAACAGCTTCCTCCTTTCCCCCCATACTATTGTCAACCATCCTATGAACTTTAACACATTTCTCCCACCAATCGCTGAACCACGCATTTATCCCTTTAATCTTGTTGACCCTGTGCCAATTAGCATGTGGCTCAGGCCTTTACTGATTCTGTATTTTAATTTAGCCCCTAACTGCTCATATTCCCTCTGCAGAACCTCTTTCAACCAATAGTGCTGGTACCTACATGGGACATGACAACTGGATCTTTCCCCTCCCACTCCAAGCTCCCCTGCAACCCAGCGAAGATATCCTGAACCCAAGCATCAGGCAGATGCTTCCTGAAGAAGGGCTCATGCCCAAAACGTCGATTCTCCTGCTCTTTGATGCTGCCTGACCTGCTGTGCTTTTCCAGCAACACATTTTCAGCTCTGATCTCCAGTCCTCACTTTCTCCCAAGCATCAGGCAGACAACACAACCTTTGGGACTACTGATTCTGGTCAGAGAAGAGCAGCTAGTCCCCTGACTAGATGATAATAACATAATTTCTCTTCTCCACCCACTCAAATGGCTCCCTGTAACATGATACTATGACTAGTTTGCTCATTCTGCCTAAGGTCCCCTAATCTCGTTATACAGGGAGCAAAAAAAATCTCAAACTTGTTAAGACAATCTAGGGGATCTGCAATACTACCTCCTGGATCCCACTAACTGCCTTGCTCATAATCATACCCTCCTTTCCCAGACCACTGGCCAAATTTGAAGTACTTAATCCATGAGGTCTGACTGCCTCCTGAAACGCAGCATCCAGGCTACACTGTCCCTCCCTGATGTATCGATGTTCTAAGATCAGACTATAGCTTATCAAGTCTGAGCCAGAGTTCCTCAGTCAACCAACACTATGAACTGTAATGGAGTCTATCAGCTCCCACATCATGCGGGAACAACATGTCACCTTGCCCTCCATCTCTGTTATTTACTTTGTTCTTAAAATGTGTTTTTTTCTATCTTAGATTTCCTACATTTTTTTAGTTTCTTTTTAAAATCTGTAAAATATTTCTGCTACCCACCTTTAATCTGAAAATAACTAAGATAATCAAAATAGCAGCTATTACCAACCAATGTACTTGCAACTTTCCCTCTGGGTGTTTGTTTGTTTTGTGCTATGTCCCTGATCCTGGGCTTAAATTTATGCTGTTAAAAGACCTTACAAGCAGGGCCAAAAAAGCAAGCAAACTGCATCTCTTCCCTCCCAACATCGAATTTCCATGTTGCTGCAAAATCCCAGAAAATCAGGCTATGCCTACCTCCGGAAGTGATATCTCCTTCCTGATTGTGAGAAACTTCCTGAACATGCGAAGTAAATGCACTTACAATGAGTTTGGTAATTTACATTTATTAGGTGAAGCAATCCTTTTCATAATCTTTGGTTTTAAAAAAGTCCTTTTCACATTTCAGAACACAATCAAAACTTTGCTTCACATTATTTGGAAAGTGGATAGTCTTTTCTACCTAACCGTGTTGTACTTCAAAAATTTGTCTTATTGACTGTAAAATTATTCAAGATTTCCTGAACTTGTGAATGGCCAATGAAAATTCAAATTCTTCTTATCTACCTCCTCAGCCTGTGAACTGAAGCCACTCAGAAGCCTCTAAATAAAGTAGGGCACATGACTATAATGTAAATACACAAGGGTTATATATCCTCACAAGCCACACAATGTTGGAGATTGTTTTCAAGTATTTTATTGGTTTGGAGCTGCAGAGGCCTCAATATTCCGGAGACGGGTGTAAGAGCCACAGATATTTTATTTGGAAATGCAAACTAGAAAATTGAAGTGTGGATTATTTTTAAAAACAACTCAAAAAGTAAAAGTCGAACTGTGGGATGCTACAACATGAAAACAGACAGCTTTTCTACCTCTTTGTGCACAGCACAGTAACATTAACCCCAACACACCAAATAGTAACACCAATGATTCCTGATCATATTTTCAAATAACCAATCCCAAACTTAATGAATAATTAATTTTCTGAAACTGGTTTATCATAAACAAAAATACAGAATTTATTAAATACACAATAACAGAAAAATTAAACAATACTGTAATCTAATTAATGTCTTTGCTTTAAACCTGAAAAATTGTTTTCCACTCCATTCGCACAGAGGACAGATAAATACAAAGAAACAGTTAAGGGATAAATTAAAGAAAATAACAACATTGGTCAGATTACTTAAATGGCTTTCATGATGCCATAGGCATAGATGTAGATTTCTTGGTTGCTTTTCTGGAACCATCGATCAAGGTTGTCTTCAGTTCACTCAGGTGGTAACACAGCATTCAGCTTTTTCCTCTCGGTGCTACCAAAAGCTGGTGTGCAAGTTTAGGCAAGGAGCTTTCAAATCTTCATGCTGTATTGTCAGCAACCAAGTTCACCTTCCCAGAAAACATAGTTCTAGAAAAAAACTTCAATAATGACTGTGCCTTGATAAACTGATAGCCTTTTCCAGAGGCCTCAAATGCCATGCAACAACTGCCATCTGCTTGAGCACAGAATCTCTTCCTGACTTGGAGGCAATTTCCATACACTGACCTTGACTTCTACTATCTATTTAAACATAATGCTCTTCCCAGGATCGCTGTGTCTGTTAGAATTCTTTCGATCGAGACTCAACCTGCAATTAGACTCCAGGCCTGGCCTCAAAAAACAACTTATTTGGCCTCTTCTTTACCTTTTACTACAACCTGTTTCCCAGTCATCTTCAGCCCACAAATTCCAGCTCACATCTTTGTAATTTTTAATGATCAATTTTGGAGAAGATAATCTGCAAGAGTCCTAAAACTTGTTGTTTAGCCAGAAAACGTATTTGTTGGAAGCTAGATTTTGATACTTCTTTGTGATATGTAACACTAGGTGCCTTTGGAAGAATGAGCAACTGCTCAGCATCGGATTTTGGACTGGTTGTAAATGGTAGTTGGTCACCAAGAGAAACAAACAGTCCACAAACAAAATCTGTTTTTAAAATTGAAAAGGAGATAATACTCAAAGACTTTGTGAAAAGAAACAAAAATAAACACCACCAGACTTTAAATCTAAACCAGGACATCAGTTTAATTGACTAACTTCCAAATTGAGGATTGCCACAGTTAATAAAAGTGTGATATCAATGGCAAAACCTTTTCTTAAAAAGCTGAGAAAAGTCACCTCATTTCCCTTTTTGATTGAACTTTGAATCAATGAAATGGATGTCCTTTTTGGACCATACTTTCCAGTTGTTATAGTCTTAAAAAGACTGATTTTGTGTTCCTCTTGTGTGAATAAATGCATGTGTGTTTGATATTAATGGGGTATAGTTTAAGTTTGCGTTAGCAATTAATAATCTACTCTGCCATGTTACAGGATACATTTGTTATAATAAATAAATGGTTTTCTTGTTCATTGATGAACCTGGTGCGAATTTCTTTCATCTTAAGACAGTGGTCACAGTCTAGCAGTAACCATCCTAGAGACTGAATGTTCATGGAATAAGGGGTCTGATTTCCATCAGGTTCATGACAAAAGATATTCTAAGGGTCATTTAATAATTAATAAATTCCAAGGCCATTGTTTAAGGTAATTCCTGGGTTAATGACAAATAATCAATTCTTTAAGTGGGATTAAAGTTAAAGTTAATTTGTCTAAATATCTCAGGATGATTTAGCAACATCTTACTGCTAGTGTGCTCTTAGTACTAATCTATTTCAATGAATGCAAGAGGTTTCTCAGCACTGCTTTGGCATAGTCTGACTCAAGCCAGGCCTTCGTACTGACTGAGGTATTTGCCAGCAGTGAACAATCTTCAAAGCACAACTGGAGATTCCTGAGCCTCACTGTGCTTCTTATCCTATCTTCGGACATACGTGTAACAGTGCGGCCATCTTTTCTAAGTGAACTTTTTGAACTGCGGGCAAATTTAATGCTTTGCAGAAGCATGTGGGGTTGACTAGAAATGTTTGGAATAATTAATTGTGTGCATCAGCATTTTGGAATGGTTGATTGCATACTGTAGACATTTAAAAAGCTACAGTGCTACTCACCCAAGCATACAGATATTTTATTTGCTTTGATGTGAACAAATAAATTGTCCAAGCACAATTGAAGAATACTTTTTGCACACAATATAAGCTTTAAATTCGCACTTGAGAATGGACTCAACTGAATCACTTGTTTAAGAATCGTTGACCGTAAATACTCTGTTCATATGTAGAATAGCACAGAAATTCCAGTCATTGCCAGAAATCCTATTTACAATGCTGATCTGATAAAACATTAAACACTTATTTTGGATCAAATTTATTCTGAACATTCTTGGACAGAAACTTCCTGTTCCAAAATAACACAGAACAGTCCAGGAAACCTTGCTGCTAGCAGTGGAGATGACCATTGCAAAGCCACATCCATTTTAAAAGCAATAAATGCTGTATTCTATACTCTCAAAGCCCACACTCACTTTTGACAGTTACTGTGGAGGGATGAGTATATAAGCAAAGTGTAAATAGGGTGGAACAGATAGGTGGGGTGCCAAGTGGATGGAGGTTATCAGATAAATGCTTGAGTGCTTCGGGCAGATTGAAGAATCAGGTCAGGGAGAGTCAAAGTCAGTGGTGAATCAGAAGTGTTGCTTAATAGTTGTCCAGGAGTTAGAGTGGGCTAACCTTTCCTGAACAACTATTAAGCTAAATGAGTGAAAAACCTTTAAAACCTTCAATTTTTCAGGGGAATTGTCAGATCAGAATTCTTGGGCAATTCCAGTCAGCTACTGGATTTCCACAGTGTTGATATACATCTGCACTTTGCCCCAACAAAAACAATAATCTGGGGAACCTGAAAATATCTGGGCTAATATTTTGAAATAAAATCTAATTATTCTATTTGTATCTATAAGAGAAACTGGAAACAAAATCTTCAACTTCTAGCGCATAAATGTCTACAACTAACAGCAAAGAACCTACAGAATGAGAAGCTAGCTATCATGTTGCAGGAATGAATGAACCATCCAGACCCACTCATCCGCAATATCATGTGCCTGCTCAATATATGGTTTCTCTGCAACCCAACAAGCCAGGCTATAAATCACATATCACGTGCAGAATAGAGAATGAAAAAGTTAAGCTAAATGAGTGAAAAACCTTTAAAACCTTCAATTTTTCATTTTGCTCTTTGATGCACCATAAGAATATTTCATATAAATAGTTCATAAGCGAGAAATTTACAAAATTTCAGATGTCTTTAATCTATAGTTTTAAAATAATTAGGAAATCATGGGTTTGAAAAACACATTATACCTTTAATACCAACTTATTACAGAAGATAAAGTTGACATTTATTACTTTTACATGTTATTGAGACCATTCACTAATGACATCAATATTGATTAAACAAAGAAATAATACATCTTTCCCTCCTCATTTCTATTTAATATGTGAAATACTAAGCTACTGTTGAATATCTCACATACATTTTACCAATGTCATCTCCCAAAATAGTCTTCTCTCATAAATCATTCTCCCATCTGTTTCCTGGTTATTTGCCTTTTGTTATACAATTTTTCTGTAATACATCTGGAGTTCATAATATTAGAACTGGAATTGAAGGGTAGCAATTAGCAGGTATTGCATTATGAAAAAAGTGACATTGCATTCAATTTACCATCAGGATTTCTAATTTTGCCCAAGGATCTTGCACCTCAATCAGGTGCTGGAATAGAAAAGCTGTTGGATATACAAATGAATTAATAAAGTAGGCTGTACTAAATATTCAAACAAAGTAACTACAGTAATCTATTTTATCCTAATTGGACACATACAAAATCAAAATATTTCAACATTACAGGAAAATAATAGTGTTGAATACAAATGTTTCCTGGGCAAAAAGAAACATTGTATTCAGTTTCAAGCATGCCTTCAAACACAATTTAATTGAAATGTCAGAGGTGATCAGGGCTCCACAAATAATGGGGCAAACAGAAGATAACGTGAATATAGTCCTAAATCCATAATCACAGTAGTGAAGTTGTTTTAGTTTAAGACTATCCTGCTAAACTGTACATGTAGGAAATTATTCAATAAAATCCATAATGTCCCTTCCTTCCGACATTAAAAGAACTCAAATTAATCAATTTCAGGAATCACATTGCTCATAGATGGGGCAGCTAATGCCAAGCAGATAAAACTAATTTGTAAATTCTTCAATTTTGTCACTCATCGAGCATACACCATCATTTGATTATAGTATCGAAATTCAGTAACTAAATCAGAGAATAAAATAAAAATTTGGAACTATTAAGAACATTATGAAGTTTTATCTCAAAATGGTACCCACTGCAAGTCTTGTTTATAATTCTTACAATCAGTATTACAACTATAGACCATCAAGGTTAGGCACATTATCTCACAACTAAATTATATATCTAATGTATTTTATTAATGCTCATTTTAATTTAGGTAACCTCAAAATCAAGTTCTATAGTCTTAATAATTTTAATAGCTTCAAGACAACTCAAAATTGCTGATTCAGAGCAAGACATGTTCCATATAAATTGGCACGGAGTTAAAATGGTTAACAAATTTGATTTTACCCCATCCAAAGCTTTATTTTGCAAACCTACCTCATTGCCCTTTTCAACTGTGTTGGCCAACATCTCTTGCAGGGCTCGCACAGAGAGTGACTGCTCCAGCACAAAGCTGCAAATTGCAAGGTCTGGTGGCACATTCTGCAAATAGAAAGGAACTGTGAGTCTACTGTACTTTACACCACTCATTTTAATGGAGATTCAATTCCATGATTGTCAGGTAAGTTGCATAAAATTAACAATAATTTGGATCTTTAAAGACATTTATTCCTTATCTTGCTTTCATACTTTTATAAAATCTTCCATGGTCAAACTGGAGCATGCCAATTACTGTGGGAAAAGCACAATGGGTAAAACACCTAAACTCCATTCATATAATTTTGCATACTGTCAAGAATGTTATTGAGAAGATTTTGTTTTTTTTGAATTACAGGTGTATTTTAAGTGTATTTGCTTACATAAAAAAATCAAATCTCTAATAAGTTGATTTAGCATACAACTGAAATTTTGGTGGCAGTATTACACTACAGAAGAACTTGCAAACATGTGACATGGTAGCTACCTCAAAACAAAACAGAACAAAGCTGAATCACATGAGGACTGCATCACCCCTGCTCTAATGATGGAGAGAGAACAAACAAACAACAAACAAACATACTAAAGATGTACCTCAATAGGTTTAAACTACCTGATTAATATCTTCTATATATCAATCTGTTCACTTGGATCAGCTTTGGTCACTTGTATGAAATATGCAAAATGTAAATATTTAAAAACATAATATCCCTAAGTTTACATAAAATAAAACCAAAATGGCAATCCAGTGTACAAATGAAGTCCACTTAAAAACACTGACTAAAGTTTTCAAAGTGGATTCCAATTGATTAAAAAAAATTAATGTTTTGTGACTAGTGTGAATAGAATTTATGCAAGTAGATATACAGCATTAATGTCTTGCAACATAATCAGAGTACTAAACCAAACGGATAAAACATTGGCTTAAAGACAAAAAGCAGGAAATGGCAGATTCTCCCTCCCCCACCCCACCCCACCCCACCAAAAAGGATGGTGGGCAGTGGAATCTTCCCCTCCAGAGAAATGGTGGGTTGGGAAAATAATCAAGTAGATTGCCATTTGAAAGATACCTGCCACCACAGGCACGAGGTTTTGGGCAGGAAGTATTAGCTCACCCTCCTTCCCCACTGCCAATTAATTGACCAATTAAGGGCCTTAACAATCACTTTAGAGCTTCTGCATGCCTTCACTGCAATTAACTGTTTTCAGCGGGCAACAAGAGCAGCATGCTTTCTCGTTGAATAGGGGATGGGCCAAGACTTCTCTCAATTTGGGAATGATCGAGACGACAGATTGGGGCAGAGGTGGCCATCGAAAGCAGTGGAATTGAACTGCCTTGACCTCTTTGAAAAAGGACCTATCTTGTCGGCCGGACTGCAGTGCAAGCCTCAGTCTCTGAGGCAACATTGTTACAAGAAGCTGGCTGCTCAGGCAGGGTAGGATGTGGTAAAAACAATGACTGCAGATGCTGGAAACCAGATTCTGGATCAGTGGTGCTGGAAGAGCACAGCAGTTCAGGCAGCATCCTGCGAGTAGCGAAATTGACGTTTCGGGCAAAAGCCCTTCATCAGGAATAAAGGCAGTGAGCTGGAAGCATGGAGAGATAAGCTAGAGCAGGGTGGGGTGGGGAGAGAGTTGCATAGAGTACAATGGGTGATTGGGAGAGGAGATGAAGGTGATAGGTCAGGGAGGAGAGGGTGGAGTGGATAGGTGGAAAAGGAGTTGGCAGGTCGGACAAGTCCAAACAAGTCATGGGGACAGTGCTGGGCTGGAAGTTTGGAACTAGGGTGAGGTGGGGCAAGGGGAAATGGGGAAACTGTTGAAGTCCACATTGATGCCCTGGGGTTGAAGTGTTCCGAGGTGGAAGATGAGGCGTTCTTCTTCCAGGCGTCTGGTGGTGAGGGACTGGCGGTGAAGGAGGCCCAGGACCTCCAGGTCCTCGGCAGAGTGGGAGGGGGAGTTAAAATGTTGGGCCACGGGGCGGTGTGGTTGATTGGTGCGGGTGTCTCGGAGATGTTCCCTAAAGCGCTCTGCTAGGAGGCGCCCAGTCTCCCCAATGTAGAGGAGACCGCATCGGAAGCAACGAATACAATAAATGATATTAGTGGATGTGCAGGTAAAACTTTGATGGATGTGGAAGGCTCCTTTAGGGCCTTGGATAGAGGTGAGGGAGGAGGTGTGGGCACAGGTTTTACAGTTCCTGCAGTGGCAGGGGTAAGTGCCAGGATGGGAGGATGGGTCATGGGGGGGGGGGCGTGGACCTGACCAGGTAGTCACGGAGGGAACGGTCTTTGCAGAAGGCGGGGAGGGAAATATATCCCTGGTGGTGGGGTTTTTTGAAGGTGGCAGAAATGTCAGCGGATGATTTGGTTTATGCGAAGGTTTGTAGGGTGTTCTGTCCTTGTTACGGTTGGAGGGATGGGATCTGAGGGCAGAGGTGCAGGATGTGGACGAGATGCGTTGGAGGGCATCTTTAACCACGTGGGAAGGGAAATTGTGGTCTCTAAAGGAGGAGGCCATCTGGTGTGTTCTATGGTGGAACTGGTCCTCCTGGGAGCAGATACGGCAGAGGCGGAGGAATTGGGAATACGGGATGGCAATTTTGCAAGAGATAGGGTGGGAAGAGGTGTAATCCAGGTAGCTGCGGGAGTCGGTGGGTTTGTAAAAAATGTCAGTGTCAAGTCGGTCGTCATTAATGGAGATGGAGAGATCCAGGAAGGGGAGGGAGGTGTCAGAGATGGTCCAGGTAAATTTAAGGTCAGGGTGGAATGTGTTGGTGAAGTTGATGAATTGCTCAACCTCCTCGCGGGAGCACGAGGTGGTGCCAATGCAGTCATCAATGTAGCGGAGGAAGAGGTAGGGAGTGGTACCGGTGTAATTACGGAAGATCAACTGTTCTACATAGCCAACAAAGAGACAGGCATAGCTGGGGCCCATATGTGTGCCCATGGCTACCCCTTTGGTCTGGAGGAAGAGAGGGGATTCAAAGGAGAAATTGTTAAGGGTGAGGACCAGTTCGGCCAAACAAATGAGAGTGTCGGTTGGATGTGGTGCATGTAAAGTATTTAGACGTCAGATTCTGTAGACTTTCCAATTTGCAGTGCTGGCAAGGGGAAAGAGAAGGAATTGTGTGAACATTATGGGTCTGCCACTATGCGTAAAGTAAATATATCAGAACCTTCCAGCCAAGGAAAGCCTCTTCCCATTAGCTGGTGGTACATAGAATGGTGTACAAAGATTTAATTAAAGAGATGCCAGGGAAAATGCAGCAAGACATTTTTTCCCAATGCAGCAAGTGGTTTCAAACAGGGACTTGCTGCCCACTAGCGTGTGACAGGGGAAACAAAGACTTCAAAAGGAATTGGATGGGCACATGTAATAGACTTACAGGGATCATGTAGGGAGATAAGACTGACTGGATTGCTTCACTTGGAGGAGGGAATCAATGGGCTGAATTAGTCTCTTCTGTAATGTAAATTACTATGATTCTATAACTCCAGTTGGTCAATTCATAGAGTCTTCAAGCATTAACAGGTAAAGAGGTAGAAGAGGAAGGAATAACACTGTTGATCAGAGAATCAATTACAGCTGTACAGAAGGAAGAAATCTTACAACGCTCTTCAAATGTTGCATGCACGCAGAACTTAAAAACCAAAAAAAGCAGTATTATAGAGCCCCAACAGTCAGAGAGAAAGAACAGATGTGTAAGCAAATTTTAGGCAAGTGTAAAACAAAGGGTAGTTACAGTAGGGGATTTCACCTTCCCCAATTTTAACTGAGGTTGTCATCGTGTGAAAGGTTTAGAGGGAATAAAATTCTTAAGATGCATTCAAGAGAGCTTTTTAAGCAATGTAAAAGACTGTTCTCATGGCGGATGGACCTGGGCTTAAGTTTATGTTGAAGTATTTTGCAGACAGCAATCAAAGCTCCATTATGTTCAAGGTTGATATGGCAAAGGACAAGGTTGGGGCTGAAACTAAACTTCTGAACTTGGGGGGGGGGGGTTTACAATTTGACCAGAGCAGAGCAAGAGATGATACTTTTTTTTTAGGTCAGTTAGTGTCAGGATAGTGGGATGCATTCAAGAAGGGAAACAGGGAGGGTACAAGTTCCAAGAAAGACAAAGGGTGCGACCAACAAATCATGTGATCCCTGGATAACAAAGAATAGACAGAATTGGGTGAAGAGGGGGAAGAAAAAAAAGAGACTTATGGCTGATACGGAGTTCTCAAAATAGTAGAAGCCCTGGGGGAGTACAGAGTGTGCAGGGGAACCTTAAAAAGGAAGGTAGGGAACCAAAAGGAGTCACACAAGAACAACAAGGTGAAATAAAGGAAAATCTTATTTTATTTTTCCAGAATTTAAGGATAAATGGATAACGAGGAAGAGAGTTTGGTCCACCAATGATGACAATAGTAAAGAGTGGTGGAGCTGGTAGGGTCTTAACTTACTATTTTGTGCTGGTGCTCACTGATGAGAGGGAGGGTACAGAAACCAGTGAGAAGGACTGTGATATCCTGAAAGAAAGTAGCATCGACAAAAAGGAGTTTAGGAGTGGTTTGGCAAGCTTAAAAGTAGATGAATCTCAAAGGCTAAATGAAATGTACCGCAAGCTGTTGTGTGAAGCAAGGAAGGAATTGGCAGGGGCTCTGGTAATTAATTTCAATTCCTCCAGGGCCACAAGCACTGCCAGATGACTGGAGAACAGCCATTTTATTCAAGAAGGGAACAAGGGGAAAACCAGGAAGCCGTAGGCTAGTCTAACCTCACTGATGGGGAAACTATTGGAAGCAAGTTTGAGGGAAGGAATTAATCTGCATCTAGAGAAGCAAGAATTAATGATGAACAGTCAGCATGATTTTGCCTTGTCTAACTAACTTGATTGAATTTTTCAAAGAGGTGACCAGGTGTGGAGATAATGGAAATGCATTCACTGTTGTATACTTGGGTGTCAGCAAGGCTGCTGATAAAGTCCCAGAAGGGAGACTTAGCAAAGGTAAAAGCCGATGGATCCAAGGAAATTTAGCTAATTGGATCCAAAATTCACTGAGTGGCAGGAAGTAGAGGGTGCTGGTTGAGAGGTGTGTCCAGTGAGTTTTTTTTGGCAGCGATCAGTGTTGGGGCCCTTGTTATTTGTGATTATATATAAACAATTTCATAAAATGTAGAAGCATTGATCAGTAGGTTTGTAGATGATACAAAAATTGGTGGGGTTGTACATAGTGAGGATGATAGCCTTAAGTTTACAGGAGGATACAAACATACTGGTCAGATGGACTGATCAATGGCAAATGGAATTCAATCTGGATAACTGAGAAGTGGTGCACTTGAACAGAAAAGAACAAGGCAAGGGAATACATGCCGACCGTTAGGACCCTTAGATGCACAGAGCGTCAGAGGGACTTTGGTATGCAAGTCAGTCAGTTCCTTTTGCGGGACAGGTAGATAAGGTGGTTAAGATGACATATGGGATACTTGCCTTTAGTAGCCCAGGCTTAGAGTTTAACAGCAGGGAGGTTATGCTGGAACTGTATGCAATGTTGGTTAGGCCACAGCTAGAGTTCTGAATCCACATGATAGGAAGGTTGTGATTACACTGGAGGGGGTGTGGAGGAGATTTACCATGACTTGCCTGGACTACAGGGCTTTAATTACAAAGTGAATAGATTGGGTTGCTTTTCTTGGAGCTGAGGAGACTGAGGGGGCAACACAGAACCCTTACAGGGCTGAGGGTGGCCATTTGGACCAGAGTCTACATCAACCCTCTAAAAAGCATCCCACTTAAATCCCAGTCCCCTACCTGATCCCAGTAACCCCACAATCCCATATTTATCATGGCCAATCCACCTAACCTGCACATCTCTGAACGTAGGAGGAAATCCGTGCAGGCTCGGGAACATGCCAACTCCAGACAGACAGTCACCCAAGGCTGGGTTGGAATGCGGGTCCCCTGGCACTCATGTAGCAGTGCTAACCACTGAGCCACCATGCCACCGTAATTGAGAAGCGTTAAATTATGAGAGGCACAGATAGGATACACAGAAAAGGAACTCTCTCTCTCTCTCTTCCCCTCCCCCCGCTTAATGGAGGGATCTATGACTGGGGTCATGATTTATAGTAAGGGGCAGGAGGTTTAGAAAGGATAGGAGGACATTTTTTCCTCCACTCAGTGGTGGGTGTAAGATTGGTAGATGCAGAAACCCTCATAACAGTTTAGCAGTATTTAGATACATACTTATGTTGTCAAGGCATACAGTTATGTGCCAAGTGCTGAAAGTGGGATTAAAATAGTTGGGTGCTTGTTTTTGACCAGTGCAGACTAGATGGGCCAAAAGGCCTTATTCTATTCCATAAACTTCTATAACAAAGAATCAAGGGTTGTAGTCATACAGTGGGAAGGTTGTTTATGTAGAAGTTCAGCAATGGCCTTATTGCGTGCTAAGATAGATAGACCGACTTGCTCCTATGTTCCTAAGATCCTTGGAAGCATGAGAGTTTAGGTAATCTACATTTGAGATTCTTTTGGGAAAACCTACATTATGCCAGTATCTTTTCATAGACTGTTATGAATGTTCTTCTTTTGTTCCACTTTTCAGTAATGAGTGTCCCACATTCAGCCAAACAAGCCTGAATTTTAATTCTAGTTGTCATGGAAAACAGCAAAAGTAATTTCAGGTACTTCAGACTCAACCATGGTGTTATAATGTAAATTCACAATTGTTCTCTTTGTCCTTCAGTTCCAGATAATGGTATTTTCTCATCCAAACTGTATCTCAAAAGCAATTATCATAGAGTCATAGATATGTACAGCACAGAAACAGACCCTTCAGTCCAACTCGTCCATGCTGACCAGATATCCCCAGGAGGCAACATCTTTGCTTTTAAAAAAAATCTTCAGTATAAGAGTGTTAAAATTGGTAATAGTAACACATTCAATCTTGTTCTGTGATCTAAAAAACGGTGACGAATGGGGCAGGGGAGGGTAAAAAAGGACATTGTTGGAGAAAGTCAGCAGGTCTGAGAGCAGCTCTTCAGAGAAAGCAGAGTTAACTTTTCAGTTCAGTGAACCCTCTTCAAAGCTAATTGCAGCTAGGAAACGTTTAGCATAATACTGAAGATGAAGTGAGGAGAGGGGTGAAGGAGTAAACGATTGGAAGAGATGAAGCCTAGTGAGAGAGAAAGAACAACAATTGGGCAAAAGGTATAGATAATGGCCAGCCTGGGAGAATCAATAGCTGCTAATGAGGACGATTTGTAGCTAACAATGGATTGGTTGTGGTAACAGCCCATGTGGTGACAACACCTAGTATGTTGGGGTTGGGAGAAGGATATGGAAGAAAGTGCTCAGGCCCTAAACATTATTGAACTAGATTTTCAGTTGTGCAGGTCCTCAAGTGGAAAAGAAGATGCTGTTCTTCCATCTTGTGCTGAGCTTTGCTGGAGTTCATAGAAACGTTGGTCAGGGAATACGGTGGTGTGTTGAAGCGAAAGGCAACTGGATGCTTTGGGTCATTTCTGCAGACAGAACATAGGCGTTTTGCAAAGTAACCACTCAGTCTGCGTTTTGCCTCTCCAATGTAGAGAAACCATATTGTAAGCAACAGATACAGTAGACTAGATTGAGTGAAGTGCAGGTAAAATCGCTGCTTCACCTGGAAGGTGTATCTAGTGCCTTGGATTGAGGGAGGAGGAAATAAAGAGGCAGGTGTTGCACCTTCTGCAAGTTGGAAGATGCCTTGGGGGTGTGGGGAGCTGTTGGGAGTGGAGGAGGGGTAGGCCAAGATGACCTGGAGGGAATGGTCCCGACGGAAGGCTGACTAGAGAGAGGGGAGGGGAACAGTTACGGTGGTGGCATCCCACTGAGGTAATAGAAAAGGCAGCTAATGATCGTTCAGATGTGGATTCTGGTGGAGTGGCAAGTGAGGATGAGGGGAACCCTATAGATGTTGTGGGAGGGAATGGAAGAGAAGGGGCAAGGACAGAAGTGTGCGAGATGGGTCCAACAGCCTTGTCTACCATGGTAGTGGAGGATCTTTGGTTGAGGAAGATGGACATTTCAAAAAGGTCCATTGGAGAAGCTGGCATTATCAGAATAGATGTAACAGAGGTAGAGAAATTGAAAGAAAGGAATGCAGGAGTCTTTACACAATGTGGGGTGTGAGGATGTATCGTCTAAATAACTGTGGGAGTTATGGGTTTGTACTGGATATTGGTGACTAGCCTGTCACCAGATATGGAAACTATAAATGATTTAAAAATGTAGAAAAACTGCAGAACTTGGTAAAGAGAAAAAGAAAAAGAAATAGAAACAGAAATCATCACAAAAAAATTAAGAAATGAATAGTAACTTTGGGTCCAAGTACAATTAAAATTTTCTACATGAACATGCACCTATTCAGAACACACAGTGGAAATTTGTGTGGGATGGAATTATAGCAATGAGCTAATTGTGGTTTTGGTAGCCATATTTTGCAGTTGCATAATTGAGGAAATTCACATGGTATGATTGGCATAGGCCCAGGATAAATTAATAATTTCTTCTTGGGAAAAAAAGAAGTGCCACCCTGTTCTAATACTAAAACCAAACTGCAGATGCTGGAAATCAGAAACAAAATTAGACATTACTGGAAAAACTCAGCAGGTCAGGCAGTATCGGTGAAGAGAAAGCAGTGTCAACATTTCGGAACTGCAGCCAAAAAACTGCAATTATGCACTGGGGAAAATTTCAGGATAAGTATGTTTATTTTAGAGAATGAAATACCTTTGCATTTGATGTAGCTTCAAGGAAGCAAAGCCGATTTCCAAATCCTTCAGCAGAAAGGCAGAGCTTAATCTGTGCTTTGACAATGGTCGTAGTGCACTGAAGAACCACTTGATCATCCTTTCAAACAAAAGAAAGTGAACCAGGTTAGTGAATCAGCAACAAGCCAATATTTTCACAATACTTTACTTTAGGTAAAAAGGTATGAAACTCAAAAAATAAGCTTCCTGAATGTTTGGGAAGTAAACCTATAGCTAAGGTGGCACAAAGCAAAATTTGTAGGTGGTTTTGGTCTAATAATTGCTGAATCTAGGCCAAGTTAAATTGTACAGTTCTAAGGTAGTGTCTAAATATTTTTTTAAAATGTCACATCTTCTATGATTTTTCTATCATTTCCTTAAACTCATTGCTGAAAGGCCTGATCAACATTTGCTGCTATGAAATATCACACAAATGATAGTAACCACAGAACCAATTGCTAACTTACTTTATTCGTGCAGCTTCCATATACACCTGGATTGGGAAATCAAATGGCAGATGCTGACATGAGAAATAGCTGGAATTACTCCTGCTCTTTCTAGTCCACAAAGGAGCTTAAAAAATCCCTGCGCTGGATCTCCGTCCAACCCAAGGTAGAATAGTCACCAGTACTTCTCTCCTCAAGCTTAGGTTAGAAGTACAGCTGAAAGGCTCATGGTGCTATGTTAATATCCCTACCTCTGAGCCAGATAATCTGGGTTTAAGTCCCATTAGCGAGTTGAGATCCAAGATGGCGGCGACTCAGCAAGTCTGAGTTTACAGTGCTCTTCCCAAAACCTGGGTAAAGTGAGTTACTCACCCCCACCACACTTACCAAACCACCCAAAAAAAATTTCTAACCTTAATTAGCTGTTTACTATTATATTTAAGCAGTTTAATATTAAGTGGATAATGAGTAAACCAAAGGGATCCCGCAGCTCTCAGAAAACAAAGACCCCTCCCCCACCCTCCTCTCCTCCTCCGGCTGCAGCTGATGTAAAAACAGGCCTTGAAGAGATGATTGCCAGGCTGGAAACGACACTCGTCAATTTCATTGTAGAATCCAGACAGAGATGGAACTCATTCGAAGAAAAGTTACAAAAGCACAGCCAGGCTCTCGAGGAATTACAGGGCCGAGTGGAGGGGGCGGAGCTAAAGGCCACGACCTCCGAGGCTGCAGCACAAACAGCTGCAGAACAGGTGCGAGCTCTGGAGCAGAGAGTCCGGGCCTTTGAAATCTACATGGATGACCTGGATAATAGAAATCGGAGAAAGAATATCCGTCTTCTGGGCCTCCCTGAACAAGAGGAGAAGGGACAGTTAGTAGTATTTCTGGAGCGATGGCTGCCCCAGCTTTTAAACCTGGAGGCTGAAACTGACCGGGTAAGGGTGGAGTGGGCCTACCGGGTCGCAGTACGCGGATCTGGCCCAAACCAGCACCCACGCCCGGTCCTGTTCCGGCTGCAGAGTTATAGGGAGAGGCAGATACTCCTGGACGCCTCCAGAAAGCTTGGAAAGGATCCTAAAGCTATGATTCATGAAGGATCCAAGATTATGTTATTTCAGGACTTCTCCCCGGCTTTGGCACGAAGGAGGAAGGCATTTGATGAGGTGAAGAAATGTCTAAGGAACTTAAATATTCAATACACCTTACGCTACCCAGCGACGTTATGCTTTAACCACGAAGGATCCGAGTATAATTTTAGATCACCAGAAGAGGCTAAGGAACTTTTAGACTCGTTTAAATAAATCGTAAGAGACAATTTATGTTGGCTTGCCTCTTCCACACTCCGTGGGGAGAAATGGATACTTTACTCTACTTTACTTTTGCTTCTGGGAGCAGGGTTGTCTTCCCTTGCTATTTTATGTTATTATACTTAACTATAAAATTACAACTCCAACAAATTACAGTTATGTGTGTTTGTACGTGGCATTGATGCTATCAGATATACTCAGGTATGGGTGGGGAGGGGTGGGGGTGGGGCGCTTACTGTTAACTCTAGCTCGGTATTATATCTAAATCCTATTAAGGAGCGCCCGGGTCAAGGGTGGGACACTGTTTGGGAGAGGATATGGTGGACCTTTAGAAAGGAAGTAAGGCCCCCTGAGAACAAGGGGGAGGATCTCCATTCAAACATGTTTTATTTTTTTTGTTCTTATTGTTTGGAAATAGTTTTTTTATTATACTGTTATGAGTGTATTAGAGAACATTTTCTCTTGTTTGAAGGATGTAAGTGACTCAACTATACACTCTGGATAATTGCGGATTAGATTAGTAGTTAACTGAGTTTCATTGTTTTTCTTTCTTCTTTAGTATCATTCCTTTGAATTTTGATGATTATATATTTAAGATCTATTTTTATATTAATGTTTGTGCTTGAAAGTTCTGTTTACTTTTGTAAATCTGTCAAAATATTAATTTCCTAATAAAAATATCTTTAAAAAAAAAGTCCCATTAGCTCCATAGATGTGCCATAACATCCCTGTACAGGTTGATTAAAAAAGTACCTGCAAGATGAAACTTGGATATAATATTCAAAGCTTGAGGAAAGACAGTAGCTTGGAACAGGTTCCTGACTACTCGCCCAATAGTGAAGAATATCCTGAGTATAACAGCCCTGACCAGTTGAATAACTGTGCCCAGGCTTCTTGGTTAATAAGTGTATTTTGTTTTTTTTGGGGGGGCGGGGGGGGAGTGGCGGTGGTTGGAACAGAGAGAGAAGGCTGACATTGCCTTACTGTGTTGGAGCCCTCTGACGGAGGGGTGTCTCACTTAACTGATGACTATAACCCTTAGACTTTAAGGCATGTTTGCCATGTGTGTACATGACAGGAATGCAATTCACAGCATGATGCCATATAGAAACATATCTACCACTTGACTCATAGCTACTGTTGACAAGCTTCCTGGCTACATTAACATGCTAATCAACACAGAAGTACACTACACCCATTAGCTCACTCCATCAAGAAAGGTCTTGATTGACTTCTCACAATTCTCAAAGCCCACATCATTCAAGGCCTGGGATGATCCCTGATCACTATTCTATCATTGTTTCAGCCAGCTCATTCCAGATTGTAAAAATAAAATTCACCCCTTTACTTCTTCGTAATTTCTCAATGTGTGCTCTGGTTATTCATCCTCCTCCCAGGCAAACAGTTTCTCCCCATTATCAAAATCATTCCAAACTTTGAGCAAATCTATACATCTTCCCACAGCTTTCACTGCAAGTTACAATACTCATTATTATAATTAGAAAAACACAGCTTCTTGCTTGCATACAACAAAGGGCACATGGCTCGTGACCTGACTGACTGTTGAATAATGATTTAGGGACAGATCTGACAAAGAAACTACACAGATGTATCTCTTTCTGATCAATTCTCTAACCAGAATGCTGGTGGCCATAGACAGTGGATTAACGGTCGAGGAGAATAGACAAAATTGACCTTTAAAAGGTCAATTGTTTATCTCTAGATATCAGAAAGCAGTGTTCAGTCCCGTGACCCAACCTTAAACTAAAATATTTAAATTCTCTCATTGTAATGACAAATAGGTAGTTACTGAGTCTTTAGTCCCATTCACAGCTCAACATATAATAAAACAGTCCATGTCTGCATTCAGCAAGACTTGATCAATCTCAGCATGAATATTGTCATGGTGTTCTGAAGAGGAATCATACTACACTCAAAATGTTAACTTGATTTCTCCCTCCAAAGACAGGCAGTTCTGCTGACTTTCACCAGAACTTCATGTTATTATTTTAGGTTTCTGGCATCTCCAATATTTTACCACTTGAATGTTATCTAGGAGCAATGTCATTCACATCACGGGAGTACACAGCATGGTTGGCACACTGCTTTCCTGCCTCTTCCAACTATTTCATCTTTTCCATAACATGGAAAGATGAAGTCTACACTGACTGCATACAAAATACATCTTCCTCTAATCACTCTTCTCCTGAATACCAGACCACAATCTAGTTTGTTGCTAGATGTAAAGCAAGATGGCAGTGCGAGAAATGCAAATGATACAGACCCTCTCAATGATCCCCTGACACTATCAAGAAGGTATTCTCCTATATGCTGACTAACATTTATCCCTCAAATCAACATCACTGAAAGTCAGATTAGCTGGCCATTTTTACATTGTGAAGCTTTGTATGACCTTGCTGAATGCAAGTGGTCTGTGCAATTTTCTATAGTTTAATAGTCACTATACTTCAAAAGTACTACTTTGGCTGTAGAATGTTCCGGGATATCCTGAGGTCACGCAAGTCAGCATCAAGTTGCAAATCAATCTTTCTTTCTACTATGGTACAAACGGAGGAGTTGGTAGTTCCAGCAGCTCTTAAATCAGGAAGTACTTGGGTGCTTGCAATGGGACAACTTCACAAATTCATTACAGTTTCCAACACTGGATAATTATTCAGCAAAATGGAAATGCTAGCCTGCAAATTCTTTTACTGCCTGTATAGAATATTCATAGAAATATATCAGACTCTTGAGAGCTCTCACTACTGCTGACTCAGTATTGCTCCTCCTTCTATTTCAATCTTTTCCCACATTTGGTCTGCATCTAGCTCTTTCAGCAGCTGCAGGCTTTTAAAAGTAGCAGCTGCACGGTGGCCAAGAAATCTGATAATGCTGTATCCATCTCAGGTATAAAAAAGGGGAACAAAAGCATGCAGTATGGCAGACTTCGTTTATGCATAGATTCTGACCCAGAAGAGGAACACCCACAACACTGTCAAACCATTTTTTTTAAAAAAAGGAGTTTAATGGTCAAGATTCTATAATATAAGCAAGCGGGGGGGGGGGGGGGGGGGGGGTGAAGAGAGAAACAGTGTACTTATGATATCCTCTTAATCCATTAGGTTTGTCAGTCATGTATATTGTGGTATATATGCTGCATAATCAGCAGGACTGCTACCAACCATCAGTTAACAAGGTTCAGTGTTGTAAACTGTACTTTCCTGTATGTGATAATGGAAGCTGCTCCTTCCAGATTCACAACTCCCACTTGACCCCATTCCCAAACTCCTCCCTCCACCCCCACCAGAACTAGAGCTGCTGTCAATAATCTAAAAATTGCAAACCTCATCAGTAGTGAGCTGCAGGAGGATGCCCAGCAAGTGTCTGCATCTCAGCAGCCCAATGCAAAGGCTGACAAGATGTGTTCTGGGTTAGGGACAATTTCCTATACACATTTGTACCAGCAAAAGCCAACTTCTCGACTCCATGTGTTCTTTCTTGTCAGGTGCAGCAAAAGTAATTGAAAACGCATGTTGCGTAAGAGATGAGAAATGCAGGAATCAAAAATTGTTGTGAAAATTATTATGATGAGTACTTCTGATCCTTTGCATTTCTCGGGCAAAAAACTAACTCATTATTTTGGATCGCAAAATATTTCATTTTGTCTCCCCCAACAGATTTGCAAAAGCATATGAACCAATCTTGAAACCCCAAAACAGACAGAATTTGTGTAAAGTGTGAAATTAAGGATTTAGAGTCACAGAGATGTACAGCATGGAAACAGACCCTTCGGTCCAACCCGTCCATGCCGACAAGATATCCTAATCCAATCTAGTCCCACCTGCCAGTACCCGGCCCATATTCCTCCAAACCCTTCCTATTCATATACCCATCCAAATGCCTCCTAAATGGTACAATTGTACCAGCCTCCACCACGTCCGCTAGCAGCTCATTCCATACACGTACCATCCTCTGCGTGAAAAAGTTGCCCCTTAGGTCTCTTTTATATCTTTCCCCTCTCACCCTAAACCTATCCTCTCTAGTTCTGGACTCCCCGACCCCAGGGAAAGGACTGTCTATTTATCCTATCCATGCCCCTCATGATTTTGTAAACCTCTAGAAGGTCACTCCTCAGCCTCCGACACTCCAGGGAAAACAGCCCCAGCCTGTTCAGCCTCTCCCTGTTGCTCAGATCCTCCAACCCTGGCAACATCCTTGTAAATCTTTTGTGAACCCTTTCAAGTTTCACAAAATCTTTCCGATAGGAAGGGGACCAGACCTGCACACAGTATTCCAACAGTAGCCTAACCAATGTCCTGTACAGCCGCAACATGACCTCACAACTCCTGTCCTCAATACGCTGACCAATAAAGGAAAGCATACCAAATGCTGCCTTCACTATCCTATCTACCTGCGATTTCACTTTCAAAGAGCTATGAACCTGCACTCCAAGGTCTCTGTTCAGCAACACTCCCTAGGACCTTACCATTAAGTGTATAAGTCCTGCTAGGATTTGCTTTTCCAAAATGCAGCACCTCACATTTATCTGAATTAAACTCCATCTGCCACTTCTCAGCCCATTGGCCTATCTGGTCCAGATCCTGTTGTAATCGGAGGTAACCCTCTTCGCTGTCCACTACACCTTCAATTTTGGTGTCATCTGCAAACTTACTGACTGTACCTCTTATGCTCGCATCCAAATCATTTATGTAAATGACAAAAAGTAGAGGGTAAAAAATGAGGTCTGCAGATGCTGGAGATCACAGTTGAAAATGTGTTGCTGGTTAAAGCACAGCAGGTTAGGCAGCATCCAAGGAATAGGAAATTCGACGTTTCGGGCATAAGCCCTTCATCAGGAAGCACCGATCCTTCTGCCACTCCTCTGGTCACAGGCCTCCAGACTGAAAAACAACCCTCCATCACCACCCTCTATCTTCTACCTTTGAGCCAGTTCTGTATCCAAATGGCTAGTTCTCCCTGTATTCCATAAGACCTAACCTTGCTTATCAGTCTCCCATGGGGAACCTTGTCGAACGTCTTACTGAAGTCCATATACATCAAATCTACTGCTCTGCCCTCAATTTTCTTTGTTACTTCTTCAAAAAACTCCAAGTTTGAGAGACATGATTTCCCACGCACAAAGCCATGTTGACTATTCGAATCAGTCCTTGCCTTTCCAAATACAAGTACAACCTGTCCCTCAGGATTCCCTCCAACAACTTGCCTACCACCGAGGTCAGGCTCACCGGTCTATAGTTCCTGGCTTGTCTTTACCACCCTTCTTAAATAGTGGCACCAGGTTTGCCAACCTCCAGTCTTCCAGCACCTCACCTGTGACTATCGATGATACAAATATCTCAGCAAGAGGCCCAGCAATCATTTCTCTAGCTTCCCACAGAGTTCTCGGGTACACCTAATCAGTCCTGGGGATTTATCCATCTTTAACTGTTTCAAGACATCCAGCACTTCCTCCTCTGTAATCTGGACATTTTATAAGATGTCACCATCTATTTCCCTACAGTCTATATCTTCCATATCCTTTTCCACAGTAAATACTGATGCAAAATATTCATTTAGTATCTCTCCCATTTTCTGCGGCTCCACACAAAGGCCGCCTTGCTGATCTTTGAGGGGCCCTATTCTCTCCCTAGTTACCCTTTTGTCCTTAATATATTTGAAAAACCCTTTGGATTCTCCTTAATTCTATTTGCCAAAGTTATCTCATGTTCCCTTTTTGCCCTCCTGATTTCTCTCTTAAGTATACTCCTACTGCCTTTACACCCTAAGGATTCACTCGATCTATCCGGTCTATACATGACATATGCTTCCTTCTTTTTCTTAACCAAACCCTCAATTTCTCTAGTCATCCAGCATTCCCTATAGCGACCAGCCTTCCCTTTCACCCTGACAGGAATATCTCTGGATTCTTGTTATCTCATTTCTTAAGGCTTCCCATTTTCCAGTCGTCCCTTTACCTGCGAACATCTGCCTCCAATCAGCTTTCAAAAGTTCTTGCCTAATACTGTCAAAATTGGCCTTTCTCCAATTTAGAACTTCAACTTTTAGATCTGATCTATCCTTTTCCGTCACTATTTTAAAACGAATAGAATTATGGTTGCTGGCCCCAAAGTGCTCCCCCACTGACACCTCAGTCACCTGCCCTGCCTTATTTCCCAAGAGTAGGTCTAGTTTTGCAACTAGAAACAATTAAGCACATTTCAGTGAATGAATTGTCAGGTATATTCAGAGATTAGATAAAAAAAAAGCTAACTAGATGGGAATGACTTTTTGATATTGTGTTTAATTCATTTCCAGTGTGCATACATCATACGATAAATAATGGAGGTGTGCTGGCAGGGACGGGCGGACATCACATCCAGGACAAACCACACGTTTCTCAAACAGAGAAATTGATTTAAGATGGTTTGTTCTCTTCACAGACCCATGATTTCAGAAAAGTTAAAAAAGAATTTACACTAGAAAATAGCATGAAATTGACCACCTCTGGTCACACGGGTAGAGGATGTAACTCTAGGTTGGGAACTCCAATGTTCATAACCAATGGCAGCTCAGTAGCACCACTACTGACCAAGCTTCTGAAGAACACATCTACTAAGCAGTGTCTAAAATCAAGAGAGAAAACCCTATCCAATCTTATTGTCACCGACATAGCAGTTCCAAAGGGAGAAAGAAACCTAACACATCAGTGCTGAAGACAAGGCTGAAGCACATGCAACTATCTTCAGTCAGGAGGTGCTGAAAGGGTAATCCATCTCAACATCATAGATGCCAATCTTCAATTAATTTCATTCACTCCATGGCTGAAAACACTTGATCTTGAAAAGGCTATAGATCTTGATAATCTCTCAGCAATAGTACTGAATGTGTTCTAAGATGAGTTGTGCCCCAAAGCAGAGTTTTCTAGTATAGCTAGAAACTCTGCCACCTACCCAGCAATGTGGTACATTCCTTCGGCACATCCTGCCCACACTAAGTAGGCCAAATTGAATGCAGCTTTTTCTCAAAGCATCAAAAGAAGAAAGATGTCATTATGAGTGGTATCAAGCTACACTTAAAGCAATAACCTGCTCACTGACGCTCAGTTTGAGTTCCACTTGGGCCATTTGCAGCTCCTAATATTGTTACAGCCTTGCTGCAAATATGGTTAAAGCATTGAGTTCCAGAAGTGGGATGACAGTGACAGCCACTGACATCAAGACAGCATTTGACCAAGTAGGAGATCAAGGAGCCTTGGAAAAATTGAAGGGGAAAAAGGGGCTTGTATCATGCCTAGCCCACAGGAATACCACTTGTCATCACTGAATGACATCACTGCAGTAACTCCTCAGGACAGTATTCTAGCCTACTATCTTCAGCTGTTACATTAATATTCATATCAAGGATTCCAGTGGTATAGACAGAATTGAGGGTACAATCAGATTAGTCATGAAGTTATAAAATGGCTGAGCAAGCGTGAGGGTCCAAAAGACCGACTACTGCTAATTCATATATTTCATGTTCCCTCCATCACAGAATCAGAAGTAGAGATGTTAATGGATTATTGTACAACATTCAGTAGCATTCACAACTTTACAAATACTGCAGCAGCGCATGGACATACATAACAAGTTCGATTACATGTAGACTTGAGCTGATTTATGGCAAGTGACATTTATGTTACAAAAGCATCAGGCAATGACCATCTCCAATAGGAGAGAATTTAATCATCTCCTATTGATATGCAGTGGCATTACCATTGCTGATTTCCTTATCAGCAATCTCCTGGAGGCACGCTAGCGACAACAGGCTGAACTGGACTGCCCTTGAAATGTTGTGGACTCAAGAGCAGGTCAGAGGTTTGGAATGTAACTCACCTCATGTAATGGAATACTCTACATTTGCCTGGATGAATGCAACTCCAATAACATTCAAATAGTTCACTCCATGGGGAAAGACCCCATATAGACAACAACGAATGTCATTTACAAAATACCTTGCAAGAACTGTAACAAACGCTACATTGGATAAACAGGCAGAAAACTAGCCACCAGGATACACGAACATCAACCAGCCATTAAAAACACACGACACACTCTCACAAGTATCTTTACATACAGATGGGGAAGGACACCACTTTCACTGGGACAACACATCCATTCTAGGACAAGCCAAACAGAAACACGCATGAGAATTCAGACAAGCATGACATTTCAACCAGAACTCTATCAACAAACAAATGGACTTGGACCCCATTACTATCTTCTGAAAAATGACATCACAGCAAATGACATCACCAACCCAAAAGGAAACCTAAACACACAAATAGAAAGTCAGGTCGCTAACATCTGTGCTTCACCAAAGGCTCACTGATGAGATTACCTAGTATGGTGATGAAATGTCTGAAAACAAACATTCCAGTTCAGCAAGCAAACCTACATCCAATAGTTCACTCCATCAAAGACAAAACAGCCCTTTAGAATGCCACCCCATCCAACAAATTGAACATTTAGCTAACCTCTAATAGAGAGGGGCAACAACGTATACTAGCTACAAGGTATATTATAGCAACTTATCCAACCCTCCCTGAACATGATCTTCCAAACCTGTAATCCTTACCTCAGAGGGACAAGGGCAGCACACACATGGGAACATAGCCATTCTGCAACATACCATTCTGATTTGGAACTATGATATGTTATCAACCTGAAACATTAACAATGTCTTTCTCCACAGATGTTACTTGACCTGCTGAATTTTTTTTCCCTTTCAGCACAAGTACTTTTGTATTAACTTGTAATTACATAAATTATTTGGCTGTTTGAAAGAAGTGCAATAACTTCAAGCCAGAAATTTATTTTTCCTTTGAATAAAATAAACATCAACCTATTACTAGACTCTGGACAGCATGGGAGCTCAGTGGTTAGCACTACTGCCTCACAGTGCCAGGGACCTGGGTTCTATTCCGCCCGTGGATGGCTGTTTTTGCAAACCCCCGACATTCTCTTTCTGTCTGCGCAGGTTTCCTCCCACAGTCCAGAAGTGTGCAAGGTTCAGTGGACTGGCCATGACAAACTGCCCAAAGTATCAAGGGATGTGTAGAATAGGTAGATTAGCCGTGGGAAATGCAAGATTACAGTGATTGGGGTGGGATGCTTTTTGGAGGGGCAGTGTGGACTCAATGGGCCAAATGGTCTGTTTCTACACTGTTGGAATTCTATGATTCTTTCATTTGCATATAAAACTTACTTGCTTTATTGTATCTTATCATTTACATATCAACCAGATCTGACCTCAGTCAGTTGCATAGTGGCTGTCTTTTGCTTGATAAGTAAAGTTGCCGTGTTGAAATTGATAACCCAGTAGTTTCTATGGTTACTTCGCAAAATAAACAGATATCAAATCCAATAGGATCACTGCCTCCTGACCAAACCCATGCAGCACAGATGTTTGACTCTACATGAAGATTCATGCTGATTATGGAGATTTATGAAATCTGTCTTTAAAGAAGCATTCAGGATAGCTTTTGTATAAATACTGGCTGGATACACAATTCCATTAGGAATATTTTAATGCCAATGTAGGTAGAAGACAGTCCTAGTTGCCACACCCTCCTCTTTGTATGTTTCTTCTTCCTGGAGAAGGATTTCTGCTGTGCCTCCTGAAATACCCCAAGAAACTCCTGCCATTGTTGTTCTAGTATCTTCCCCGTCAGGCTCCTATTCCAAATCAACTCTGGCCAGCTCCTCCCTCATGTCTGCAGTTACTTTTACTTAATTGTAAAACATTCAGAGCTATGGGGCAAGTGCTGGAAAGTGGGATTCATGTAGATTTAGAGTAATTTTTGTTGGTGCTGGAAAAGCACAGATCAGGCAGCATCCAAGGAGCAGGAAAATTTTCATTCCTAAAGAAGGGCTTTTGCCCGAAATGTCGATTTTCCTGCTCCTCGGATGCTGCCTGACCTGCTGTGCTTTTCCAGCACCACTCTAATCCAGACTCTGTGTCCAGCTTCTGCAGTCCTCACTTTTGCCTAGTTTAGTGGTGCAGACTCAATGGGCCAAAGGGCCTCAGAGTTATACAACCACTTCAGTATTTTATGATTCCATGATTCAGGCAAAAAAGGATATTTCATAAGCAGTTTGTGCATTCTTTTACTGATTTATTCAGTGAATTATTTGACGTAAGAGAATGATACACCAAATCAGGAAAACATTTAAAAGAATACATTCAACTAACTCCAGTCCACTGGGCTTCTGCAACCTTTAAAATGGAGTAATCTACCAGAACTAATAAGAGGATGTTGAACTGTGGTCCAGGGGTGCAGCTGGGCAGGGAGAGTTTTCAGAGCACTCCTCATTCCTGGTCCACTATCACAGTTTGCTTTCTATCCCACACACGAAGGGCATTAGGCTGGCATTTATTGCCTACTCTTATTTGTCTTTGAAACAGAGGAGGAACTTGGGAAGCACAGTGGTCAACTGTACTGCTGAGGTCAGGAAATTGCTTTTCATCGATATCCAATTGATGTTGGCAAAATACATTTACAAATTAAGAAGGGAATTTGGAAACTAGTGTCTCTAAAGCAGAAGGCAATAATTATTAGCATAGGCCATTCACACATTGAGCAGTTCTCTGCAGCCAGGCTTAAATCACAGCTTAAATCACAATTTATGCAGCTGCATTTTGCACCTCTGAATAACAAGACATAGCAAAAAGACCAGAGAGAGCACAAACGGCTAAAAGCAACACCAGCATAGTTTGGTGAGATAAGGAAAGCTTATCTCACCAATAGTGAAAGAACCAATTACCTTAAAACAGCAGCCCCGAGTTCAACCCTTCTGCCAAAGGGAGCTGTCTCACTATTTACTGTCCATAATCTGTCAGAATTTTGAATACCTTGATCAACTCCTCCAAAGCTCTCTTCCCTAAGGAGAACAACCCTGACTCATCCAATTTATCCAAGTAACTTCGAATCCATCATTCATGGTACCATTCTCATGGATCTTTTCTGTACTGTCTCTAAACACTTCATGGTCTTCCTGAGTTGCAATATCAAGAATTGAACAATGCTCAATGTTTCTCAAGGTTCACCAATGTTTTTAATTTATGCTTTGATTTTTTTTCAGCTCATTTGGCCACTTTAAGAAACCTACTCTGCCATCTTAAACTGCCTGTGCACTTGTATCCTTTAGTTTCTATTCCTGCACTCCTATATACCCAAGATCTAACATGGATCAGAAAAAGCAGCATGCTAATATCAACTCCAGGGAAATCCTACTGTATGCTTTCCTCCATTCAGAAAAATAAGCCCAGCATTCTCCAATACTCTCTACTTCCTGTCACTCAGCCAACCTCATATCTATGTTGCAATTTAAAATTTCCTTTTAGTTTCTTTAATGAAAGCTTCAATATATTTAAAATAAATGGACTACCACGGCTGGTAAAATGTGGAAGAGACACTTTTCACACAATTGCACTTATATGTTTCTACATCTACATTTCATCACAGAACCTCAGAGTACTGGTTCTAAAATCATATTCGTAGTTGATTTTTCACAAAATATGAAGAAGTTTTAATTCTCCAAACATTACATCACTGGCATCAGCAGTACTCAGCTCATCTAATACTATAATATTACAACACAATTAATTCATTCTTGAATACTGACAGACAATAATTTAACATTTGTTTGCTCTCCACACTACCATTTCACTGAATTTTACAATTCACTCTGCTGACTGTCCACAGTAAAAACTTACAAATTTTGCAATTTTCTAAATCATCACTACAATCTCTCATTCTGAATCTGCATAAAAGGTACAAAGGTTGAAAAATCTAAAAAATGTATTTTCTGAAATGATTGTAATGCTTCTAACAATATCTTGATCCCCCTTGGATAGGTGTCTTTAAGTTTCAATGAAAACAAAAATAAAATTGTTTAGCATCTTGCAATACTTAGGACAACTCAGCGCACAACAGCTGATAAAGTTATTTTGAAGTACAGTCACTTCTGTAACGTAGACAATTTTGTCAGCAAATCTGAGTAGTCTCACAATCAATGAGACAAATAAGAAAGGTGTTATAGTGGCATTAGTTGGGAGTTAATTAGTAATTAGACACAGTTGTTCAAAATGCATCCTGGGCTCTTACATTCCTTGAACAGATGGAGCCTCAGGTTCACTGTTCACTCAAAAAAATAACTCCTTTGCTAGAGCAGCATTCCTTCAGTACTATGTGGAGGTGTCAACTTTATCTTTTGTGTGTTTAAGTTTCAGGATTAAATGTTTGAACCTACACGTTTGTTTTACTGTGACAGTTTTATTACTGAACGAAGCTAAAAATCAAATCCTACAGTGCAATGAACGCCTAGTGTTTGTGTCTACCTTTTCTTGTTTATGAATTAAAAATGATGGCACCCTACTAATGAGAAAATATTATTTTCCCTAATCTTTCAACTACTATATGCATCTTTTCACCTTATGCTTGAAAGTATTTTGCCTACCTAACATGCAAGGGTATCAAGAAGATTCCAGGCCAAAGTTTTTCCACTGCCTTCAGTAAAGTCAAAGTCACTCATCACTTGCATGGAGGAGATGTCAGTTTAGTTCAGTTGACTGGATGGGTGGGTTTGTAATACAGAATGATGCCAAAAGGCATGGGTTCAATTCCTGCACCAGCTGAGGTTACCGTGAAGGATTCTTTCTCAATCTCGTCCCTTGCCCGAGGCATGGTGGACTCAGGTTAAACCACCAACTGTCTCTCTCTAAAGGAGAGCATAGCTGTAGGTCTGGTTAAGACTAAGGTAACTTTACACTGCCTGCGAAATATATGCAAAGAGAAAAATTCAGTCTGCAAAGTTTTCAAAATCATTCCAAGTATCATTTCCATTTTTTAAATATATTTTTAAGAAAAAATAGATTTCTAAATATTACAAATACAAAACAATGCAATTCAAAACAGTCCAAAAAGTACAAAACTAAACCCAAATAATAAAAAAAATCCCCAACCCACCCTCCTATACGAATGTATAAACATATATAGAGAAGTATAAAATTAAATTAAAAACCTAAACTAGCTATTTAACTAAATAAATACCTAACAAACAAATAAATAGTAATAACTCAGCCAGCCAAACAAAATATTCATACATTCACAGTTCCTCCTCCCTGGATATTGGATTCATGAAACACAATCATTATGGCTATAGAAAAGCCCTCGTTAGTGTGGCAGATAAATCAATGTCCAGTATTTCAAAAAGGTTGCCATGTCTTGTAAAAATTCTCAGTTTTGTGGTGTACCATATTGGAGAGAAAATCCAGGGGAATATGCTCCATAACAATCTTCCGCCAACTCGACAGGCCTGGAAGGTTTTCTGATATCCAACCTAGCAAGATATTCTTCCTTGCACAGAATGTAAGAATATTGAAAAGTTTTGCCTTATGCGAGTCTGCAGGAAATACAATGGGTAGGCCCAAAAGGAGTGAAATAGGGTCCTTCTCCACCCTACACCTAAAATGCTCTCCATTGCACCCACCACTGCGCTCCAATATGTTTGAAGCCCGTCACAAGACCAAAGACAATGGGTAAGAGTACCCATACAGACCTTGCACTTGGGACATGCTGAAGATACCCCTGGTTTAAATTTTGACAAACGGTTTGGGGCTAAGTGAACCCTGTGGAGAATCTTCAACTGTAAAGCATGGGTCCTATTGCAAATTGATATCTTCCTTGCATTCTCCCATGCCTCTGAAGAAACTTCAACACCCAACTCTCGTTCCCACATCTTGCAGAGTCAATCAGACTCATCTGAGGTGGCACCCCCCCAATTGGTGATATAAAGTACTGACAGAGGGTGTACTCCTAGCCCCTAGTACCCCTCTTTCTATGTCAGATTTGTAGGGATCAGTCAAAAAAAAAAGTGTGGTCCTTTTTTGAATAAAATCCCTAACTTGAAAAAAAACGAAAGAGGTCTCTATGAGGTAACTTGTACTTCCGTACTAACTGATTGAAGGACATCATTACATCTCCCTCAAATAAAATCACCCATGCAAGATATACCCCTAGCTTCCCAACGTTTAAATCCTGAATCCAAGATACTTGGTTGAAAACTCGGCATACCCACTAAAGGTGTAAACAAAGATGTTTTGCCAATATTACCTTCCCTCTGCCAAATTGCCCTCCATGCTTTAACAGTATTGATGACTATTGAGTTATGGCAATATTCCCTAACTATCCTCACCTTGTCCAAAAACAGCAAACTGGTAAGGGGGCACCTTGCCTGGGAGACTTCGATATCTAGCCATATTGAAAGAGGGTCCCCACAAACCCACTTACGTAGGTCAAAAGCGAGTTTAATTGGGCATTTTTAATGTCCGGAAGGTCTACTCTCCCCCAATCTGTGAGGCAACTGCAGTTTGGCTAATTTAATGAGGGGCCGTTTAGGGTGCCAGATAAAGGAGCTGAACCAACTGTTTAGTCTCCTGAGTGTTTGTTTATTGAAAATCAGGGGGAGTATCCATAAAGGGTCTGGCAAATGAGGGAGAATATTCATCTTAATAAGCGCTATCCGACCCAACCATGAGACTGGAAGTGCCCCCCATCTTTGGCGATAATGTTTAATTTTTTCAAATAATAATTGAATAAAATTGGCTATGAACAGCCAATCCAGAACTGAAGTAATGAATATGCCCAAATACATAAAACCCCCCTGTGACCACCTAAATGGGAATCTATAGTCACTCTCAAGAGCCAACTCTTTCGTAAGACCACCCATAGGCATAGCCTCTGATTTAGCAAAATTAATCTTATACCCTGAAAAAGCGCCAAACGCGTGAATGCATTGTATCAGGCAAGGCATTGAGACTGCTGGATTTGTCAAGAAAATTAGAACATCATCTGCATACAGTGAGATCTTTTGTTATTTTGACCCCACTTCTGGAGCTGATATATTGAGATCCCCACGAATGGCCTCTGCCAACGGTTCAATCACCAACGTAAAAAGTAATGATGAAAGGGGACAGATCATACCCCATTGGTAATGACCGCAGCAAGGGGTACACTGTAGAGAACCTTTACCCATCTTATGAAAACTTCGCCCAGACCAAACTGGTCTAGAGTATAGAAAAGGTACAGCCACTCAACTCGGTCAAATGCCTTCTCTGCATCTAAAGAAATCACCAATCCCTGTATTGACTGCTGTTGGCATGCTTGAACTACATTAAGCAGCCTCCTAACATTATTGGAGGATCTGCGACCCTTTATGAAGGCCTTCTGATCCTCTTTAATCATGGAGGGTAACATAGTCTCCAGCCTTAACGCAAAAGCCTTAGAGAGGATCTTAAAGTCCACATTTAAGAGCGAGATGGGCCTGTATGAAGCACAGTCTTCCGGATCCTTCCTTTTTTTAAGGATAAGTGAAATATTGGCCTCTCGAATGGTGGGAGACAAACATGACTGTATGAATCATTAAACCGATTCAGCATCGGGCCTGACAGTATACTTATAAATTCCTTATAGAATTCACTGGGAAGTCCGTCAGGACCGGGCGCCTTTCCACTCTGAAGCTGCCTCATAGCTTCCTGCACTTCCTTCTCTGATAATGGGGCATTGAGAAAGGACTGATATTCGGGAGTCACACCCGGGAGCTTCAGATCTCTAAAAAAGGATTCCATTTTGGCCTGCCCCTCCTCACAATTCTCAGACTGATATAACTTAGAGTAGAATCTCTGGAATGCCACATTTATCTTTTTAGAATCACATGTTAGGTTCCCAGACCCTGCCCTAATCACTATAATGGTTTGTGGGGCACTTCTCTTTCTGGCAAGGTATACTAAGTATACACCTGCCTCGTCACCATGCTCGTATAACCTTTGCTTTGCAAAAGCCAGCTCCTTCTTATCCGTCTGCGTGAGCACGGAATTTAGTGTAGACTGCAGTGCCATAACCCTCTGTAGTTTGACCAATGAGGGTCTGTCAAAATAGGCCTTCTCGGCTGCCTTCAACCGTGCTTCAAGGAGACATTGCTGCTCACACTTCTGCCGCTTCCTACTCGTGGAATATGAAATAACTAACCCTCTGGCATAAGCTTTGGCAGTTTCCCAGAGAACAGATGAGCTATCAACCGAGCCTATGTTGATGTCTAAGAATGCCCGAAATTCCCTAGAGAAATACTCCACAACTTGCTGTCCATGAGAATAATGGGGTCCATTCGCCAGTACCTTGAATCCACTGTAACATCCTTAATTTTAACCATGAGGTACACTGAAGCATGATCAGAGATGGCAATATTACCAATCGTACAGGATGCCACCAGATCCAGGGTTACCGCAGGGGTGAGAAGAAAATCAATCCTCGTGTGACATCTGTGCAGATTGGAGAAAAACATGAAATCCCTACTGTAGGGTGGATACACCTTCAGACGTCCACCAATCCTAATTCCCTACACAAACCCAACTGTTTAATTTTTGCAGAGGGTATCGAGGGACTTTTAGGCAACCTGTCTACTGTGGGGTCCATGAGGCAGTTAAAATCTCCCCCTATAATGGTGTGCCGAGACTCGAGACTTATCCGTTTAGAAAAAACATCAACCAAGAATTTAAGAGGAGGAGCTGGGGGACAATAAACATTTAAAATGCCATATTCTTCCCTATTTATCAAGGTTTTAAGAATTACAAACCTCCCGTATGTGTCTTTAACACTTTCCAACAATTTAAATGAGAGATTTTTCCTTACTAATACAGCCACTCCCCAACTTCTGGTATTAAATGATGAAAAATAAACTCGATCAAAGCCATTCTGCTGTAATTTCAGATGCTCCTGGTCATCCAAATGTATCTCCTGTAACAAAGCAATATCCACCTTCTCGTTTCTAAGACTCAAGAATACATTCTTCCTCTTAATTTGAGAGTGACTTCCCTTGGTACACCATTTAATCAAATCATTAGCCATAATCTTCTGCAATTACATTTAAATTCCAGAGAGGAGGAACCCGAACCACAAATTGCTGAACCTTAGTGTCGCATGGTCCACCAAATATAAGAACTACATAAACTAAAACCACTACATTAAACAAACATACAAAATTATTAAAAATAAAAAACAAAAACCAGAAAACAAACCAACATATAAAGCGCCAATAGCACTGAGTAGGGGAACTCACTCCCTGCCCTGAGGGGCAACTACCCATCCCGAACTGCCCAAATAGGCATCTAACCATCTCAACCACCTTCATCTCTCCCAGCTAGAGTTGCATTGCAAGCTAAAAAGAATAAACACCCCACAGAATATCAATATGAATTAAAAAAATATTCTTTTATGCAAAAGAAAAAGGGGGAATAAATACCTCACCCATCCTTTGGTATGTCTAACTTAGAAATTTAAAATGTACATCTTAACCACCGCCAGACATAATTTGGTTCAAACTATTATCAATCGAGGAAAAAAAAAAGAGGAAAAACAAAGCTCCAACTGGATTTCCTCCATTTCTTTTACAGAATGATAAATGCATACCCAGGCAACAATATTTATACATACTACAATTGTTTAACTTAGGTTAGCTTGTCCACAAAGTCTCTTGCCTTCTCCGATGTGTCAAAGAGATGCCTGGATCCATCTAAGGTGATCCAAAGCACTGCTGGATATCTCTGAGTACTGAATCCCAAGCTCCTTCAATCTTCTCTTGACACCATCATACAATTTTCATTTCTGGATCACCGCCGCTGAAAAGTCCTGAAGAATCATGATCTTAGAAGCCTCCATGACTCTCTCCTTATCCCAGTAATGATGGAACCGCACCAAGAAAGGACGAGGGCGTTGACCCAGACCCGACCTCCGTGCTGTGACCCGGTGAGCCCTCTCTATCTTCAATCCTCTCATGCCAGTCTCCAAGTCAAGGAATTTCGGAAGCCAATCTTCAACAAATTCCGCAGGCCGCTCACCTTCCTTATCCTCAGGCAGACCGATGAGCCGAATGTTTTTTCTCCTGCCCTTGTTTTCAAAATCATCCACTTGGTCATGCAAATTACGAACCTGCATCTTCAGGGCTTGGATCTCTTCCTTAAGTGAACTAGCATCAGCTTCCACCACTGTGACCCTGTGCTCCACCTCATCTGTCCTCTTCTCCAGGTCTCCCAGCTGCTGCTCATGCTTCTGCAGCATGAGAGACTGAAGCCAGCTTCTCTTCAATCTGTTTCCCCAACATCTTGCGAGATTTCGAGAGCTGGCTCACCAGGTCCTAGAGAGTATATCGGCTCCGAGGCTGCTGCAGGCCTCAGATGCTCCTCCTCCCTTTTTAGGCATTTCTGGACAGCTGAAAATATAGGTAAGTCAATTTTTAAATGTTTCTTGGGGCTCCACAATCTTTCCAACACCCAAAGAAATCCTGATGACCTGGGTTGGGTGGGTTAAAGGACCCTCCTGCTCCTGTTGCGATGCGAAGCTCTGCGTGTGATCTTCTCAGATTGCCGCCATCTTAGATCCCATCATTTCCATTTTTGAAAATATCAAAGTCTAGCTACCAAGCTCTACCACTCAAGTCTGCAAGCTGTAAATCTTAAATGGTTGAGTGGCAGGTGAGAGAAAGTAAGGATAATAGGTGGTGCTCAAATTAGCAGGTTGTGATTAGTGGTATCCCATAGGATCTGTTCTAGGGCCTCAATTGTTCACAATATTTATTAACTTGTATAATGGTATAGAGACTCATATATCCAAACATTTTGTCATCAGCAAATTAAGTGGCATTGTAGATGATAGCATAAAATTACAAAACGATATTGATAGATTAGGTGAATAGGCAAAACTGTGGCACGTGGATTTCAACACAAGTTTGAAGTTATTCATTTTGGCCTAAAAAAGATATAATGGGTACTTTCTCAACAGTATATAGCTAATACACAGTAGGTGTATAAAGGAGCTTGGTATTTATATGCCTCGATCTATAAAGGTGCAGAAAATAATCAAGGCTGGTAATGGAATGCTGGCCTTTATATCTAGAAGACTGGAGCATAAGAATGCTGCAGTCATACAAAAATCCTGGTTAGACACTACTTGGAGTACTGTGAGCAGATCTGAGCACATATTAGGAAGGATAGTTTGGTGTTGCAGGGAGTACAACATCGGTTTACAAGTATGCTACCTGGATTTCAAGGGTTAAGTCACAAAAAAATTCAAATTAGGCCCTATTCTCTCTAGAAATTAGAAGATGAAGTGATGATCTGATCAAATTGTTCAAATTATATTAACAGGAAAACACAGCAGAAGATTTCTAGCTAAACATTAGGGCCATATCACTCAGCACAGATGTTAGGAAGCACTTCTACATAGAAAAGGTGTTAGAGATTTGGAATTGTCTTCCACAAATGGTAGCTGATATAGATCAGTTGATAAATTTTAAACTTGAGACATATATTTTTGTTAAACAAAAGAGGTATTAAAAGTGATATGGACCAAAGGTAGGAGAATGGAATTCGGCCACGGATCAGCCATGGTCTCACTGAACGGCACATTGAGGGATCAAATGGCTTACTCCCGTGTCTATGTTAACTACATCTTTAATGTTAATTCTGGACTACATATGAACCACTGTTGGGCTTCATTACTGATTGAAAACACTTCAAATACGTTAACTAAACCATCAAAATAAAACAATATTGAAAAGTGATATTGATATTTCTTAAATTAACTCTATACTGGCAAACAAGACAAACTGGCATTGATTAAAAACCATCTGAATAAGCATTACTTTGATAAAGTCTGATCAGGAACACTAGTGGGATTAGGTTTTAAGCAGGGTAGAAAGTTTTTTTCTTTTCCCCAGGACTATTAAAGAATCAGAATCCTTGCGTTGCAGACAGAGGCCATTTGGCCCATCTTCTGAGGAGCATCCCACCACCCAACCCCCAATCATATCACCATGACCCTGCATTTACCATGACTAATTCAACCAACCTACACATCCCAGGGTACTATAGAGCAATTCAGGGCACGGCTAATTGACTTAACCTGCACATCTATGGACTGTAGGAAGAAACCAGAGCATCCAGAGGAAATCCACACAGCCACAGGGAGAACATGCAAACGCCACAGAGAGAGACAGAGACAATCATCCAAGACTGAAATCAAACCCAGGTCCTTGATCCTCTGAAGCAGCAGTGCTAACCACTGTGCCACCCATCTCTTGAGATTTTCTCAAGGGCTACTTTTCCACTTTGCATCATCTCATAGGTAAGTTGGTAATCACATTACAATACCTTCATTACTTGAAGCAATGCATGTGGTATTTGGACTGTTAGAAATAGAAGAATTCATCAATATTTTCAGTAAGTTATTAACCCTCCACCAAACCTCAAGCCACAGTGCAAGAAACATTCATTTCTTAAGACATAACTTAGCACAAGACAAGAGGTACAAGTTAGCATTGAAGATGTTCTTCACCCCCAAAAAGTAACTCTCACTCACTTCTATACACAAAAAGCCATTGCCCTAATCACAACATCTATAGACTAGAAAGACCAATCACATGTTCACAAAGCTGCAAATTTTAACTTGGCAGTTACTATCCTTTTTTCTTGCATCTCAGATCTCAATTTCAGATTTAAATGCAGCACTTGAAACATTGTTTCACTCACGTAGTAAGACTGACCTCATGCAGCCTTAACTAGAGATTTCACATCCGGGTTTGAATTAGTTACCTCAACCCCTCTTTCTTTCACCTCCTCTCGTTTTGTAGCCTCTTCAAACCCTCACCCAGCCTCAGCAGCAACCCACACCACTCAGCTGAGCCTCAGAGACTCCCAAACTCCGCTTCACCATTCCCAGCAAAAGGACCCTTGCTCTCAGCAAATGCTTTCCTCAGCAGCTCGCTCTCTTCAATTATTCCTTTCTATCTCACTGGACCTGCTCTCTACTTTAACTACAAGCCGCTTCCCATCCACTTTCACTGAATCCATCTACAGAAAGCACAGGAGAGACACAAGCTGTGACTGGAGGAACAGCTCCTCAGAGGCAGGTTTTGACTAATTATTCATGGATTTCACTTTTCTCAGATTGGTTGCCCCTATAATTGAACTTTCCCAGGCATTTTGGGAATAAATTCACCCACTGCCCTGTATTTTGAGCACTGGATTCAGATGTCATTTGATCAAATCTGAAAATTGGAAACTCAAGAGGTCATGCCAATGTTTCAATTGTTTAAAAGGAAAAAAAAACTATTAAAAAAGTTGAGGACCAGATCACTGCAAGGAAATCATACATAAAAGTAAGCTGGCTGTTACACTGAAGTGCACAGATTTTGATATCTGAAAGTTTCTCAAATAGCAACAGGCTATATGCTGCTCAAGTATCACATTCCTGAAACACCTCATGGCCTTTCATTGCTGAGATGTACAAGAATTACTGAACAGCTGCTCCTCTCATCTCAAATGGATGGACTTATCAGCACCAATTTAAACTGCACTTTAGGCATCAAATAGCTAGAAGTAGGAAACACAGATAGCAATGGGACCATAGCGGGTACAAAAATGTTATTTACAGTGGTAAATTCAATCAAAACTTGAGATTATATCTTATTTACCTTTTTAAATTGAATTCCAACATTTCCAGTTTCGTTTACTAACAAGTTAGAATTAAATTAAGAAATAGGAGCAATTTGGCCTCTGAAAACCACTTTGCCATTCAATAAGCTCATGGTTGATCAGAGTGGGCTAACTCCATTTTCCTGTCTGACCCCATAAACCTAGAGTCCTTTGACGATCAGATATCGTGATAACTCAGCCTCCAATACTCTTCAGGGAAAAT
This sequence comes from Hemiscyllium ocellatum, assembly GCF_020745735.1. Taxonomy (NCBI): domain Eukaryota; kingdom Metazoa; phylum Chordata; class Chondrichthyes; order Orectolobiformes; family Hemiscylliidae; genus Hemiscyllium; species Hemiscyllium ocellatum. Next base: position 16,581,109 of record NC_083447.1, on the reverse strand, counting down.
AATCCGAAACACTTAAAAAAAAACACCCAAGAAGTTCACTTCTCATTCTTAACTCCAAATCAGTACAGACCCAACTAGCACAACCAGGAGCAGCACAGTGGCTCAATGGTTAGCACTGCTGACTCAACGCCAGGAACCCACGTTCTATTCCAGTCTCTGGCAACTGTGTAGAATTTGCACATTCAGCCCATTGTGCTTTGGTTTGTTCTAGCTTCTCCAGTGTCCTCCCATAGTCCAAATACACGTAGAGGAGGTGGAACAGTGACAGGAAATGCAAGGTTACAGAAATAGGGTAGGGTAGGGGATTGGGTCTGGGTGGGTTGCTCTTCAGAAGGTGAGTGATGTCTTGATGGGCTGAACTGCTTCCACACTGTGGGATCCATTCACCTCAAGAATCAACACACTGGAAGTAGTTTAATGAGGAATCAAAGTAAAAGTATATCACTCCACCAGTAAGGAGATGAAAACTTACATATTATTGCAGGCACAGCAATGCCTCATACAGGGAAGAAGAATGGTGTTGGATTTGATTGCTGGTTACGCTTGGCACAGTGAGTCACAGGTTGAGCCGAGCACAGTCCTCTATAATCATGCAAGTTGGAACGGAGTAAATGTTTCTTTCAGCCTGAGCTCATGGGCTATACTAGTGAGCGACGCAACGCCCTTCAAGAGGACAGCTGTATTAGTTGAACATTTTTGAAGTACATGCTGAAGTCATCTGTAATCACAATCATGAGAAATGCATCTAGTATCCAAATGTAGATACAAATCCTGATCATAACCAAGCTTGACCATGTAACTGGCAAATACTGACTGAAGATAGTACTGCCAGCAGGATTTCCTTGGGGCAGGCTATATCGACGTGACCTTCAGGAGTGTGAAGAATTGCAAGCAGTTCCTGAAGGTCTTCAAGGAGAAGGAAGGGGAACTTCTGTTCTCCATATTGTCGGCCGTCCCGTTGTGCGTACTGCCTGTGCAGAGCAGTCGGGTTGTTACAATCCATATGTACAATCCCCCACGTCCCAGCAGCTGATGTCTGGACCTTCCTGAGAAGATACGTCCAGGTCGAGGGAGAAAGCACTGATGTGGTCGATCCTTTCGGGATTTGGACCAGCAAATGACAGGTCAGGGTGACCTGGAGAGTCTATGTCAGTGGGGACATCCTCCACCCACCTTCCAGCTTCACAATTGGAGGAAGCAGAGATTACCTGACGTACGCTGGGCAGCCAAAAAGTGTGCCGAACCTGCGGGAGGTCAGGCCACATGGTGGCAGATTGTAAGGTGACCGTCTGTCGAAACCGCAAGCAGGAAGGCCACCCGACCAAGGAATGTAAAGAGGCCAAGAACTGTAATCTTGTGCAGAGAGGCAGGTCACATGTACAAGGCCTGCCCAAGATGTGGGCAGCCACCTATACACACAGATGGCCGGAGGTGGCAACACAAGCCATGGACCGCATAAGACCAGCAAGGTACCACAAAACCAGCATGGGAACGGTGTCTGGTGGCACCCAGAAGGAAGGGCAGGCTGAAGCGGAACAGACAGCAAACAGCGGGGAGGTGCAGCAGCCAATCCAAGCTCCTTCAAGACAGACGGAGGAAAAGAAAGAGGAGGGAATAAAGGAGGCAGAGGAATGGATTACTGTCAAAAGCAGGAAGAGGAAACCTCGCCAGGCCCCCAAAGCCACCCAGCAAAGGGGTAAGTAACACCTACACTACAAGGATACAGACAGCTCTTCAAGTGATGTGGACGGGCGCAAGGAGGGTTGTCACCAGAGGAAGAGACAGAGCGCCGTGGAGAAAAAAAGGAGGGCAGCACCGCCCAAACAGGAAAAGACAATACCTCTGAGGGGACTGGTAAAGATCACCCCCTAACCCGGTGAGAACAGAGGTGCCCACCAGCCCACAGCTCCAGGTAACTGGGAGCAGCGGTCCTGTGACAGCCCTACTGTCAGACAAAGAACTGGACTGTGCGGACCCTGGGCCCGAACCAGAGACACCAGAGCGGGAAAATGGCCCCAGCATGGAGCCAGACAGCTACCTCAGCCCTGGTAGTGTCCAGCTGTTTGCCATCACCATGGGGATGCACACAGCTACCCCAGAGAGGCAGGACCAGCAGCAATGGGACACTGGTAACCTCGTAAATTGTTAAAATGGGGATAAAAATTATCAGTATCAACGTGCGCAGCATAAAACCTGCTACGCGATGTGTTTCTACGATAGCCTTCCTGGCTAACGTTAAAGCCGACATCCTGTTTCTGCAGGAGTGTGGAATACTGCACCTCAGCAGCTACAGGTGGTGGTCGAGCTTGTGGTCCCATGGGCCATCAGTTTGGTCAGGGGGCAACGACAGCCTTGCCTCCGGCCTGGGTATCCTGTTGCGAGGAGGCAACTTCACCATCTCCGAGGTTAGGGAGGTGGTGGGTGGGCGCCTCCTCGTCACCGACATCATGTACCGGAATGCTCCCGGGACTGATTAATGTGTACACCCCAGTGGGTAAGAGTGAACGGATTGGCCATCCTGCAGCAGCTTCGAATGTTGCTGGGTACGCCCAGGCCAGTCATTCTGGCTGGTGACTTCAACTGTATCATTGATGCAGATGAATGATCCGGGGGGGGGGGGGGGGGAGAAAGAGAATCAAACAAACAATTTTCTGCTCCAGAGTCTGCTCCACAGAGCAGGACGAGACGTGCTCATGTTTCTTCTTCCAGAATGTGCACAAAAAGAGAGCTCCAGGCTCAGCAGCTTGAAAGGAAGAAGATGGCTCGATAACGTCATCTCAGGCTGACGTCATAGAGGATCAACAAATCGGTCCATGCCAGTCTGTAAGACGCAAAGCCAACTGACAGCGCGGCCTCCCAGTCGTTCCTGTCCTCTATCACGGACGTCTTAGACAATAGAACACGGGAGAGGCTGGACCAGCCGCTATCCCTGGACGAGCTGACCAAGGCCTCAGGGTCCTTCAAAAGGAATAAACTCCCAGAAACGACTGCTTACCAGTCGAGCTCTATTCTGCTCTGTGGGACTTGATTGGCCAGGACCTGCTGAAGGTGTATGTCAGTATGATTCTGGAGGTACCATGATTGAATCCATGAGGAAAGGCATCATCACCCTCATCTACAAGCAGAAGGGGGAAGAGGGTGGAAATCAGAAATTGGAGACTAATCTCACTATTGAATGTGGATTACAAAATTTTGTCAAAGGTTATTGCCAACCGGGTCAGGTCTGCACTGGGGTCGGTGATTCACCCTGACTAAACCCTGTGCGGTACCGGGCAGGAAGATCGCTGAGAGTCTCGCACTCCTCAGGGATACAATCGCCTATGTGCAGGACAGAAGGTTGGACACCTGCCTAGTCAGCTTGGACCAGGAGAAAGCCTTTGACAGGATATCACACAGGTATATGAGAAATGTTCTCTCCAAAATGGGCTTTGGGGAGGGAATCTGCAATTGGATCAGACTGCTATACACCAACATTGTCAGTGCAGTCTCAAAATCAATGGGTGGGAATCAGATAGCTTCCCAGTCAGATCTGGAGTCAGGCAGGGCTGCCCTCCCTCTCCTGCATAGTTTCTGTGCTGCATAGAACCATTTGCTGAGTCCATCAGGAAGGATGCAAGCCTGAGAGGGGTAACTATTCCTGGCAGCGGGGGCCTACAAGGTAAGGCCTCCCTGTATATGGATGACGTTGCAGTTTTCTGCTCGGATCCGCAGTCTGTGCACAGACTCAGGTGCATGTGTGACCAGTTTAAACAGGCCTTGGGGGCCAAGGTAAACTGAGGCAAGAGTGAGGCCGTGCTCTTCGGGAACTGGGCCGACCAATCCTCCATCCCCTTCACCGTCAGGACAGGCCACCTGAAGGTGCTGGGTATTTGGTATGGGGGCCTGGGGCGTATGCCCAAGTCTTAGGAGGAGCGTATCAGCAAAGTGAGGCAGAAACTGGGTAGATAGAAGCTACGGTTGCTCTCCATCATGGGAAAAAAACCTGGTCATCAGGTATGAGGCACTGTCATTGCTGTGATACGTGGCACAGGTCTGGCCTATTCCCAGAACTTGTGCTGCTGCAGTCACCCGGGCCATTTTCCAATTTATATGGAGATCAAAGATGGACCGGGTCCGAAGGGACTCAATGTATAAAGATCTGGCCAATGGGGGAAAAGAAAACACATCCAATGCCACCCTCACCCTGATGGTCACCTTTGTGTGTGGCTGCATCAAGCGGTCATGGATCCCCAGTACGCAAACACCAAGTGTCACTACATACTGAGGTTCTACCTGTCCCCGGTGTTGCGAAGGATGGGCCTGGCCTCACTGCCGCAGAACACTCCAAGTAGTTGGACCGTTCCGTATCACCTGTCCTTCGTGAAGAAGCTTAAAAATACCTTTGACTACAAGTCCATCAGAAAGTAGTCAGCACGTAGTGTCCTTGAGACTCTGTGGGGAAAGGAGAGGGCAGATCCTATCAAGCAGTTCCCTGAGCAGACTGTCAAAGTCATTTGGCAGAATGCCTCAATCGCCAGAACTCTCCAACAAGCACCAAGACATGGCTTGGCTTGTGGTGAGAAGGGCTCTGCCAGTGAGATCCTTTATGCATACCCGGATTCTCTGCCGCACTGCACACTCCCCTCGAAGCAGCTGCGTGGGGCAGGGGGGACTGCGACTGTCACACACCTCCTTCTGCAACGTGCCTATGCAGAAGATGTCTTGAGAGGAATGCAGTGGTGTTTGTCAAGGTTCGTCCCGAGCAGCGCCGTGACGCGGGACTCCGTGCTCTACGGTCTGTTCCCCCGGGACGAACATCAACTGTGCCTGGAGGATCATCAACTCGGTGAAGGACGCTCTCTAGGCAGTCGGAAACCTGTTGATCTACCAGCTGAAGGAGTTGACCCCGATTGAATGTTGCAGACTGGCACATTCCAAGGTCCAGGACGACGTGTTGAGGGATGCGCTAAAGCTAGAGCAGCTGCCACCAAGGCGCGGTGGGGAAAGACCATGTAAAACCTGCCTGCCCAAGAAGAACAGGAGGCTCACGCAGTCATCTGGGCTCCATTGATGCCTCAGCAGAAGAGCTGGATAGTAAGTGTACAGACTTGCTATAGGAAAAAATAAATTTCAATGTCTGTATGTAAAGCAATGTAATGTAGTGTACAAGAATGGCATGACCAATTGTGTAGAGATCCAAATAATTTTATTCATAAAGTATACTTTTGAAATAAAAGAAAGTAATCATGGGTGACCTTAAAAGTATCACCTTCCGGTCACAATTCACATAGACAATACAAGATCTCTCAGGCTGTACAAGGACAGAGCTGATTTCCTTTCGTCTCGAAAAGGAAGTAAGCATCAACAAGTTGTACACGCTGTTGGTTTTCTGATGTTGTGTGTGTGTGTGTGTGGGGGGGGGGGGGGGGGGGGGGGTGCATCAGGTTGCAAGGTAGCAGTGATCACACAGCACTTGAACTGAGTTTGAGATATGGCTTGTGCTCTATTCATCTGAAGATGATTTCAATGTCAGAGGTTCATATGAGGGCATTACTCTCCCAACCTCATTCATTGCCCTAATCTTCCATCTATGGAGGAATATGATAAAACTGTCATTTCTAAGTGATGCAAACACTGTCTGATCATGTTACTCTTCTGCTTCTAATACCTTTCTACACAAACTCATAAGAAGCATGATTTAGCCATAGCAAGGCGTTATTGACCCTGTTGCTGTTGTGCAACAATACAAGGGAAACAGAGGAGGACAATGTGTTAAAAAAAACAGAACTAGCTTTAAGCTGTAAGGGCTGGAGATGATCCTTCAGATAAAAAAAGTGACAGCTTAAAGGTCATCTCACTTGTGCAGAAAACCAATTTCTGGTGTCCTATAAGCTATTTCCACAAATGAGGATGTCCAAGATACCATGTCAGAACTATGCCAACATCTGCAGAGGACCTGACACCTAAAGGAGTGGGTCGCAAAAGTGACACACTGCTAAGCCTTTATGCAACTGGCTACTTCCAAAAATGCAATGGATAAATGTCTTTTTGAAAAGGTCAACCAGATAGACAGAGGGGGCGGGGTTACCTTATTAATAAGAAATGAAATTAAGTGGATAGCAAGTGTAATATAGGGCTGAAAGGTACAGAAGCTGGTTCGGCAGAATTAAGGAACTGCAAAGAAAAAAAAACCCTGATGGGAGCTCTGTACAGGTCTCCTAACAGTAATCAGGATGAGGGCAGAAAATAGATCAGGAGATGGAAAAAGGTATGTAACAAAGGCACTAATACAATAGTCAAGGGGGAACTTCAATATGCAGGTCAACTGGGAAAATCAGATTGGTAGTGGATCCAAAGGAAAGGAGTTTGTGGAATATGAGATGGATTTTTTTTGGCAGCAGCTTGGTGATAGAGTCCACTAGGGAATAGGCAATGCCAGTTTTGGTGATGTGTAAATGAGTCAGACATGATTAGGGAGCTTAAGGTGAAGGAAGCCATAAGGGACAGTGACCACAATATGATAGAATACACTGTACGGTTTGAGAGGGAGAAACTGGAATGAAATTTAATGGTATTACAATTGAGAAAAGGTAACTACAATGAGGTAGGAGCTGGCCAGAGTTATCTGGAAGGGGAGCCTAGCAGTGGAGACAGTGGAGCAGCGATAGCAGAGGTTTCTGGGGTTAATTTGGGAGGCACAGGAGAAATCCAACCCAAGGAAGAAGAAACATACTAAGGGTAGGTCAAGACAACCATGGCTGACAAGGGAAGTCAGGGACAGCATAAAAGCAAGAAAAAGCATATAATGTGGTGAAGTTGGTAGGAAGCCAGAGAATTGGGACACCTTTAAAAAAAAATAACTAAAAAAAAAAGCAATAAATGGGGAAAGACAAAATATGGAAGATAAGCTAGGTAATATAAAAGGAAATGCAACAGATATATATAAAGAAGATAAGAAAGAGTGAACACTGGACCACGAGGCTGGAGTAGTAATGAGAAACAAAGAAATGTTGCAGGAACTGAATAGATACTTTGCATCAGTCTTCACTCATGTTTCTTGCATTCTGTCTCCCTCTCTTTTCATATAGTGGTGTTATGTTTCCCAGCAGATTGGAAAACTGCAACTTCCTAGAAACAGTAATTTTGTAAATTATCAATGCAATCGCTATCTCATCCAGAATCTTTCCCAAACATCTGTCAATAAAAAAGGTACAAAACTATTTATAACAGCATAATTCAATTAATCTTCATAAACATCACACAGCCAATTTGCACATTCCAATGCAAGTCAAACTACAAATTTAATGTAAATAATTGAGAGAAGTTGCAGGTATCTGATGAAAAGAAAACCTTAAGCTCCTTCCCAATTATCATTAACATTTTGTAATTGTGTCAATAGCTTCCAAAAATGTTATTACAATAATAAAGTGGTTATTCGACAATTCAAGATCGCTAACTTAAAATTACAGTCATGATATGGAGATGCCGGGGTTAGACTGGGGTGGACAAAGTTACAAATCACAACACCAAGTTACAGTCCAACGGGTTTACTTAGAACCACTGGCTTTCAGAGCACTGCTCCTTCATCATTAGGTAGTTGTCTGAAGGAGCAGTGCTCTGAAAGCCAGTGCTTCCAAATAAACCTGTTGGATTATAACCTGGTGTTGAGATTTTTAAACTTAAAATTACAGTACTTTTGTTACACATATGCCAATGTCTAAATTGCATCTTTTTTTTCTTGTTTTATAGTTAGATCTGCACCCCAGTGTTGATAATAAACAGGCTAACTTTTTTTTTTAAAAACTATCCTGGTTGAGGAGGAACACTTACAATAGTGTACAGCATGTCCTAATTAAGATGATCTTATTTACTATGCCAAGCTTGATTCTCTTTGGAAACAAACTCAATCAGTTTTGCCAGTTCTCAGCAAAAAGGCTAAATTAAAGTTGTAACACATCATGCAACTGTTTTTCTCTAATCACAAAAGTTTCCATACTTGTTCGAATTTTCAAAAGCAGTTTGATTGCTAGTCAGCATGTAATCACTAATTTATTTACTGGTCAATGCAAAAAAAGGTTATAGTGCCTGTCTATATGGCAAGTATTAATTGTCACATCTACATAGATGACCGAAACAGTTGACTGAAAGGGGATGCAGCTAATCAGTTGTGGCCATGTGTCTCATTAAGCATTTCTGCAATTTAGATTCTCATCAGAGGACCTCAGAGTTGTACAGCATGGAAACAGACCCTTCGGTCCAACTCATCTGAAACAACCAGATATCCTAAATTAGATCTAGTCCCAACTGCCAGCATTTGTCCCATATTCCTCTAAGCCCTTTGCATGTACCCAGCCAGACACCTTTTAAGTGTCTAATTGTACTGCCATCACCTCATTCCATACATGAACTACTCTGAGAAAAAGCTACCCCTTTGGTCCCTCATACATCTTTCCCCTCTCACCATAAACCTAAGGACTGCGCTGCCCTAAGGAAAAGACCTTGGCTATTCACCCTACCCACATCCCTCATGATTTTATAAACTTCTATAAAAGGTCACCCCTCAGCTTCTGATGTCGATTCGCCTGCTCCTCCGATGCTGCCTGACCTGTTTTGCTTTTCTAGCACCACACTCTCGACTCTGATCTCCAGCATCTGCAGTCCTCACTTTCTCCTATACTCAATGCCTTGACCAGTAAAGACAAGTTTACCAAACACCACCTTCACATTCTGTCTACCTGTGACCCCATCTTCAAGGAATTATGAACCTGCACACAAAAGGTACAACTGTCCCCAGGATCCCACCATTAAGTCCTGCCCTGATTTGCCTTACCAAAATACAACACCGCATATTTATCTGAATTAAACTCTATCTACCATTCCTCAGCCCATAAGTCCATCTGAAGGTCCCACTGTACACTTTAGATAACCTTCTTCATTGTCCACTACACCAACAATTTTGGTGACATTGGCAAACTTACAAGCTATTCCTCCATTACCATCTTCAATGATGTGTGAAAGTGAAAATTCTTAATATTGTAAATTTACAATATTAAGTAAATTGGATGCTTCTCTACATTAAAGAGGTGATAAATAAATTAGTTGTTCTTTAGGTAAATATTTCTAAAAAGTTATCAAAACTAAAATTACACAGTTGGAAATGAAACAGGCCTTTGGTTTGTCTCTCCTCAATTAACTGAGTTCTATATATAATCGCAACCAAGCTGTTTCGCTTCATATAAAACCTCACTTTGTTCTCGACCTATTTTCATTGGGGGTGCCGGTAGGGGAATGTCACCTGCACTCCACAATGACGCGCACACGTGCATGCACACATCCCCTGTAGATACGGTGATCATGTTTAAATATTAAAAAGCTATAAGATTTTAGACATGTCCAAAATAACAATTTTCAAAAGATATTCCCAACTGATCCCAAGCCTTGCTAATGGAGATTGCAGTCTTGTAATTTGGAGTAAATTTATTTTTTTGAAAGAGAAAGGTTACTGAACTAAATAAATTAGCTTTGAACCTGGCCTTTTCTGTTCAGCAGAACCCTATAACTAGAGGCAAAACTGAATAATTAGTGCACAGCTTCAGCTCAGTTTATGTACTGTCTGCAACATTATTTTAGAAATGCTACAAATCTCATTAGTAAGTTATTCAGACCACTGAAGAGTCATTGGACTCTGATTTCTTTCCTCAGGTGCTGTGGACCTGCTGAGTTTCTCCAGCAATTTCTGTTTTTGTTTTAGATTTTGTGCAACTGCAGTTCTGTGTTTTATTTTCTCATTATTCTGAATTTACTTCTAATCAGGCTATGGTTAGTTGTTCCCAATTCTTCTTTGCATGGTGGTCTAGTAAGCATTTGATTATTCAATTTTGTGAATCCACTGCCTTTATTGACTCCATATTAATCCTACAAGCATGCTAACTTAAATCTTTTGAATTATCTAAAGATTTGATCTTCTTTCATGGTGAAGCATCTCCAATTAAACTTTTCTTCAATTTAAGCAAGCAATTTGTCAGGAAGCTGCAATAAGAATCTCATACCAAAAGAGGAAAAAAAAAATGAACAGCTTTGTTTCATCAAATTATGGAATCAGAATTCCTACATTTTGGAAGCAGGCCATTCGGCCCATCAAGTCCACACCAACCTTCCGTAGATCATCTCACCCAGATCTAACCCCCTATCAAGGTTGGAGAAGATTTGCAGCTCAGGTTGAGGTTCTGGATGTAAGTTTGTTTGGCGAGCTGGAAGGTTCATTTCTAGACATTCCATCACAATACCAGGTAACATCTTTAGTGGGCCTCTGGGCGAAACACAGCTGATAATTCCTGCTTTCTATGTTTGGGTTTCTTTGAGTTGGTGATGTAATTTCATGTTTTCTTTCCCTCAGGGAGTGGTAGATAGGGTCTAACTCGGTGACATCACCATAGGAAATGGCATCACCAACCCAAACATATAATTCCTGCTTTCTATTTATCAGCAGAGCTCCACCCAGATGCCCACTGAAGATGTTACCTGGTAGGGTGACAAAACATCTGGAAATGAACCTTCCAGCTCAGCAAACAAACTTACATCCAGAACTCCTTACCCTATCCCTGTAACCCTGCATTTCCCTGACTAAGCCACCTAACCTACACATTCCTGGACACCGTGGGCAATTTAACTCAGCCAATCCACCTAACCTGTACATTTTTGGACTCAAGTCTATTTTCTAAGTCTCAGTCTATCAGAAAGTCAGAGATTATTTTACAATTTTTCAAAGCTGACAATACACAGGCAGTAAATGCAAGTGAAAACAAATCTTAATACTGCAAGCTTATTTACAACAAATTTGGAATTTCATTCATTTATGATTTTAAAGCATTAAGTACAAAAACTCAAGAGTGGCTCTGCATATATTGAAGAGTACATATCTCATTCTTTTTCCTCGGCTCTCCATACATTTGATTACCATCTTAGCTACATAAACAATAAACAAAATAGTTGAATTTGTTATTTGTTCAGATGATTATACATATCGCAAATGTCAAAACATTGTTTGGACATCGTCAGTTAAGATAGTGTGTGTATAGCAATGAAATATGTAAACAAAATGTTTTGGATTAAAATCTATAAATGGGGCAGCATGGTGGCCGAGTGGCTAGCACTACTAGGGACTCGGGTTAGATTCCCACCTTGGGTCACTTTGTGGATTTTGCACATTCTCCCAGTGCTCGAGTTTCCTCCCACAGTCCAAAGATGTGCAGATCAGGTGAACTGGCCATACTAAATCGCCTATAGTGTTAGGTGCAATAGTCAGAGGGAAATGGGTCTGGGTGGGTTACTCTTCAGAGGGTTGGTGTGGACTTGTTGGGCCAAGTGGCCTGCTCCCACACTGTAGGGAATCTAACCTAAAAAAAAGTAAACATTATTGAATAACTTATGTTTACATAGCTGAATACTTTAGATAAGAACTTTATGTGAATAAAAACAGCCTTACTTGGAAAGAGTGCAAGCAGTTACCTACACTAGTCTTGATTTCAAGACCTATTTTCAAACAGACAATCACCAATTTAAAAAAAAACCCTAACTTACAGGTCTGGGAACAGGCGAGGTGAGATCGTTACCATAGGTTCCTGGTTGTGACATCAGACTTCAGAGAAATCAGCTTGTGGCCTTAGGTTGCTAGGGAAATGGAAGTTATTTAACCATGCAGCTTTGTGGTTTCTCCCAAACTTCAGCCAGTGGTCAGATTGAAACAGTGAAAAGAAGCAAGTAGCGACAATACTAGAAAAGACCAAAAAAAGCCTGGAACCTTGCAAGCCTTGTCTGTAGGTACATCCACAGTAATATTTGTGAGAAAAAAAAGTGTTGAGATTAGCAGTGAAGGATCAGCAATTAGTTGCATACCAGAATAACTTGGAGGAGAACTGGCAGGTGATGACGTGTGCCAGGTGTTTACAATACACATCCTAAGTGGCAGAGGTTTGTCAAAGGTTGTTTGATAAATTGCATTTGATACACAGGGTTGCCAATGTGCAGAGTGCAGGAAGTTATGGCTGAAGGGAGTGGATGGGGTGCCAAACCAAGCGGGCCGCTTCATCCTGGATGCTGTCAAGTTTGAGCATTTTTGCAGCTGCACTCAGCTGAGAACAGGCAACTATGATGCTGGGGTAGCAGGTAGAGCATTCATTCAGCATTTTTGGCTGAAGATGGATGCAAATATTTCAACCTTGCTGGGTCAAGGATCTGAAAATGTGTGCCTTTCAATGGAAATTGTAATGTTGGGTTTCAGGTGGAGAAAAAGGTGCTTTCGAATGGAATTGATGTCCATTTCCAGCATCTTTAAAGGACCAAACATAATCTGGGTGTGATCACATTTTGAAGGAATCTCTGGTTCAGATCAATACCATTTATGCTGAAGGGACTATTTAAGGAAGTTAGAAATATTATGTCTGTTGTATCAGTTACTCAACACGTAACCAATATGTTTTACTGAATGCAATTTTCCTGTTAATTCAGGCTCGACTTTTCTTGATTTTGATTTTTGAAATATAATGTTCACTTTTTTTCCCTTTGTGGGGTTTTAGGATCTTTGGTTCTTTAAGGCTGTTGATTGCCATAGAAATTGTACATGACAGATAACTTTAAAAAAGTAAAAGATGTAAACCATAAAACCAAGGTTGATATTACTCATCTTTATGACTGTAATAACCATTTTGCAAAGTATTCTATATAAAACGTAGAGGTTTTTTTTAAAATTCCTGGGGATTACCATTGGCCATAAACTGAATTGGATCTGTCTATAACTACAGTGGAACAAGAACAGGTCAGAGATTGGGAATTCTGTGGAGTGTAACTCATTGCCAACTCCCCGAAACCTACCCACCATCTACAAAGCACAAGTCAGTAATCTATCACGTTATTTTCCAATTGCTTGGATGCATGTAGCTGCAACACAAGCAGCTTGAAACCATGCAGGTCAAAACAGCCCACTATCTTTAACATTCACTGTCCCTGTCACTTAACCACAGTAGTAGTGTGTACCATTTGCAAAATGCAGCGCAGAAATTTATTTTGACTTGAAAGGATATCATTCCTTCACAGTCGCTGCGTCAAAATCCGAAAAAAGATCCTACTCCCAGCCTTGGGTGACAGTGCAAACTCCATATGGACAGAGTCTTCCTGTATCTGTAGAAGTTTCATCCAGTTTCTTCCCACAGTCCAAAGATGCACAGGTTAGATGAATTGGCTATGCTAAATTGCCCTTAGATCCCAGAGAGGTGTAGGTTAGGTGGATTACCATGGGAAATGCAGGGTTATAGAAATAGGGTGTGGTGTGGATAGGATGCTAAGGGTCGTTGTGGTTCTGCTCGCCGAGCTGGAAGTTTTTGCTGCAAACGTTTCGTTCCCTGGCTAGGGATCATCAGTGCTGTTGGAGCCTCGTGTGAAGCGCTGCTTTGGTGTTTCTTCCGGTATTTATATTGGTTTGTTCTTGCCGCTTCCGGGTGTCAGTTTCAGCTGCAGTGATTTGTATATGGTGTCCAGGTCAATGTGTCTGTTGATGGAGTTTGGGGATGAATGCCATGCTTCTAGGAATTCTCTGGCTGTTCTCTGTCTGGCTTGTCCTATGATAGTGGTGTTTTCCCAGTCAAATTCATGTTGCTGGTTGTCTGAGTGTATGGCTACTAGAGATAGCTGGTCGTGTCATTTTGTGGCTAGCTGATGTTCATGGATGCGGATTGTTAGCGGTCTTCCTGTTTGTCCTATATAGTGTCTTGTGCAGTCCTTGCATGGTATTTTGTAAACTACGTTAGTTTGGCTCATGCTGGGTATTGGGTCCTTTGTTCTAGTGAGTTGTTGTCTGAGCGTGGATGTTGGCTTGTGTGCTGTTATGAGTCCTAAGGGTCGCAGTAGTCTGGCTGTCAGTTCTGAGACGCTCCTGACGTATGGTAGAGTGGCTAGTCCTTTTGGTTGTGGCATGTCCTCGTTCCGTGGTCTCTCTCTTAGGCATCTGGTGATAAAGTTGCGTGGGTATCCGTTTTTGGCGAATACCTTGTATAGATGTTCCTCTTCCTCTTTTCGCAGTTCTGGTGTACTGCAGTGTTTTGTGGTCCTTTTGAATAGTGTCCTGATGCAGCTTCGTTTGTGTGTGTTGGGGTGGTTACTTTCATAGTTTAAGACTTGGTCTGTGTGTGTTGGTTTCCTGTGTACCCTTGTAGTGAATTCTCCGTTGGGTGTTCTCTCTACTAACACGTCTAGGAATGGGAGTTGGCTATCCTTTTCCTCTTCTCGTGTGAATCGGATTCCTGCGAGTGTGGCGTTGATGATTCGGAGTGTTTTTTCTATATCTGTGTTTTTGATGATTACAAAGGTGTCATCAACATATCTGATCCAGAGTTTGGGTTGGATTTGTGGTATGGCTGTATGTTCTAACCTTTGCATAACTGCCTCTGCTATGAGTCCCGAGATTGGTGATCCCATGGGTGTCATAGGACAAGCCAGACAGAGAACAGCCAGAGAATTCCTAGAAGCATGGTATTCATCCCCAAACTCCATCAACAGACACATGGACCTGGACACCATATACAAACCACTACAGCTGAAACTGACACCCGGAAGCGGCAAGAACAAACAAATATAAATACCGGAAGAAACATCAAAGCAGCGCTTCACACGAGGCTCCAACAGCACTGATGATGTTCCCTAGCCAGGGAACGAAACGTTTGCAGCAAAAACTTCCAGCTCGGCGAGCAGAACCACAACAACGGATACCCGAGCTACAAATCTTCAATCAGATTTTAAATGCTAAGGGTCGTTGCAGACTTGATGGACTGAATGGCCTATTTCTGCTGTGTAGGAATCCTATGATTCCTTAACAGCACTATGGGTGTCCTATATAAAAAAATGATTTGTACTTGTTCAAGAAGATAGCTCATCACCACTACCACTTTGTTAAAAAGTAGCAAATGCTGGCCCACCCACTGGTGCCCAAATCCCATGATCAAAACACAGTAATTTATAAAAACGTTTAAATAATGTGCACAGACATTTGCTTCTGGTACAATCAGCAGCAAACTGAATTCAAAATTGTAGTTGGGTTCTTTAATTTTCTGCTCAAAAACTTATTTGTGTACCATCAACAACAAAATCTCCACAAACCAGTGCAATATTTTAGAATGTTGTTTCTTAATACAAGTCTAAATCCTTTGAGTAATTGGTTTTCCAGCAACTGAACATTATTTTAAGAAACAATGCAGATCTACTTAGCAGCTACAGTGGTGTACAGTAGCCAGTTACTAAAAAGACATACCTATTAGTATCTTTAAAATTAAATATAAAAGGCCTCCCCAAATCTCTACAAACAGGCACATACAGCAGTGGCTCGCAATGGGGATTAATTTAATGAGCATGTGGTCACTAGTGTCTAAGGCCAGGTTTGAACACTAGTTTTCAAACTCATGCAAAGAACATAGAATCTTCATTTCTAGTGCATTATATAACAATGCAAGGGTTTTGAGCAGGAATGGACCATTGATGCACTCGAGCCTGCTCTATCATTCAGTAGGATTGTGGCTGGTCTTGGGCTTCAATTCCACTTTCACACCCAATCTCAGTATCCCTTGATTTTCTGAAAAACCAAGAATCACCAGTAACCATACTCAACAATGGAACATCCACAACCCTGAATAAGAAACTTCCAATGGTACACAACTTTTTGAGCGAAGAAACATCTCACCACGGTCCTAAATGATCAGCACTTATTGTGAGACTGTGCCTATGCACTAGATTCTCCAGCTGAAGGGAAGTGACCTTGCAGCGTCCATCCCACCAAACCCTTTAAATCTTGAATGCTTCATCGAGTATACCTCTTAGAGTCATAGAGATGTACAGCATGGAAACAGACAGACCCTTCGGTCCAACCCGTCCAGATAATCTAGTCCCACCTGCTGGCCCATATTCCTCCAAACCCTTCCTATTCATATACCCATCCAAATGCCTTTTAAAAATGTTGCAATTGTACCAGCCTCCAACACATCCTCTGGCAGCTCATTCCATACATGTACCACCCTCTGCGTGAAAAAGTTGCCCCTTTTGTCTCTTCTAGATCTTTCCCCTCTTACCCTAAACTTATGCCCTCTAGTTCTGGACTCCCCGACCCCAGGGAAAAGACTTTGCCAATTTACCCTATCCATGCCTCTCAATTTTGTAAACTTCTAGAAGGTCACCCCTCAGCCTCTGATGCTCCAGGGAAAACAGCCCCAGCTCATTCAGCCTGTCCCTGTAGCTCAGATCCTCCAACCCTGGCAACATCCTTGAAAAGGGTTCAGAAAAGACTTACAAGTTTCACAACTTCTTTCCGATAGGAAGGACACCAGAACTGCACGCAATATTCCAACAGTGGCCTAGCCAATGTCCTGCACAGCTACATCATGACCTCCCAACTCCTGTACTCAATACGCTGACCAATAAAAGGAAAGCATACCAAATGCCTTCTTTACTATCCTATCTACCTGCGACTCCACTTTCAAGGAGCTACGAACCTGCACTCCAAGGTCTCTTTGTTCAGCAACTCTCCCTGGGACCTTACCATTAAGTGTATAAGTCTTGCTAAAATTTGCTTTCCCAAAATGCAGCACCTCACATTTATCTGAATTAAACTCCATCTGCCACTCCTCAGTCCATTGGCCCATCTGGTCCAGATCCTGTTGTAATCGGAGGTAAGCCTCTTCGCTGTCCACTACACCTCCAATTTTGGTGTCATCTGCAAACTTACTAACTGTCCCTCTTATGCTCGCATCCAAATCATTTATGTAAATGACAAAAAAGTAGAGGGCCCAGCACCGATCCTTGTGGCACTCCATTGGTCACAGGCCTCCAGTCTGAAAAACAACCCTCCACCACCACCCTCTATCTTCTACCTTTGGCTAGTTCTCCCTGTATTCCATGAGATCTAAGCTGAAAAATGTGTTGCTGGAAAAGCACAGGTCAGGCAGCATCAAAAGGAGCAGGAAAAAAAACCCAAACAAAAAAGACATTTCGGGCATAAGCCCCTCTTCAGGAATGACGAGGGTGTGCCAAGCAGGCCAAGATAAAAGGTAGGGAAGAGGGGGTTTCTGGGTAGAAGATGAGGTGCTCTTCCACCAGGCATCGTGTTGCCATGGTCTGGCTATGGAGGATGCCAAGGACCTGCATGTCCCTGGCGGAGTGGGAGGGGGAAGTTAAAAAAAGTGTTCAGCCACGGACGGTTGGGTTGGTTTTTGCCGGTGTCCCAGAGGTGTTCTCAAACTTTCCACAAGTAGGCGGCCTGTCTCCCCAATGTACAGGAGGCGACATCGAGTGTAGTGGATACATTGGGGAGACAGGCCGCCTACTTGTGTAACACCTCTGGGACACCACACAAACCAACCCAACCGCCCAGTGGCTGAACACTAACTCCCCTCAGTTTGGGAGAAGATTTGTAGCTCAGGTGCTCGTTGTTGCGGTTTTGTTCGCCGAGCTGGGAATTTGTGTTGCAGACGTTTCGTCCCCTGTCTAGGTGACATCCTCAGTGCTTGGGAGCCTCCTGTGAAGTGCTTCTGTGATGTTTCCTCCAGCATTTATAGGGGTTTGTCTCTGCCGCTTCCGGTTGTCAGCTGTCCGCTGCAGTGGCTGGTATATTGGGTCCAGGTCGATGTGCTTATTGATTGAATCAGTGGATGAGTGCCATGCTTCTAGGAATTCCCTGGCTGTTCTCTGTTTGGCTTGTCCTATAATAGTAGTGTTGTCCCAATCGAACTCATGTTGCTTGTCATCTGACTGTGTGGCTACTAAGGATAGCTGGTCATGTCGTTTTGTGGCTAGTTGGTGTTCATGGATGCGGATCGTTAGCGGTCTTCCTGTTTGTCCTATGTAGTGTTTTGTGCAGTCCTTGCATGGGATTTTGTACACTACATTGGTTTTGCTCATGCTGGGTATCGGGTCCTTGTTGTCAGAGAGTGGCTGTTGGTTTGTGTGCTGCTATGAGTTCTAGTGGTCGCAGTAGTCTAGCTGTCAGTTCAGAAATGTTTTTGATGTATTGTAGTGTGGCTAGTTCTTTGGGTTGTGGCATGTCCTCGTTCCGTTGTCTTTCCCTTAGGCATCTGTTGTTGAAATTGCACGGGTATCCGTTTTAGGTGAATACATTGTATAGGTGTCCTTCTTCCTCTTTTTGCAGTTCTGGTATACTGCAGTGTGTTGTGGCCCTTTTGAACAGTGTCTTGATGCAACTCCTTTTGTGTGTGTTGGGGTGGTTGCTTTTATAGTTTAGGACTTGGTCTGTGTGTGTGGCTTTCCTGTATACCTTTGTGGTGAATTCTCCGTTAGGTGTTCTCTGTACCATCATGTCTAGAAATGGGAGTTGGTTGTACTTTTCTTCCTCTCTAGTGAATCGAATTCCTGCGAGTGTAGGGTTGATGATCCAGTGTGTGTTCTCTATTTCTGTTTTTAAATGATTACAAAGATATCATCTACATATCTGACCCAGAGTTTGGGTTGAATTTGCGGTAAGACTGTTTGTTCTGACCTTTGCATTACCATTTCTGCTATGAGTCCAGAGATGGGTGAGCCCATGGGGGTGCCGTTGATTTGTTCATATATTTGGTTGTTGAATGTGAAGTGTGTTGTGAGGCACAGGTCCAGTAGTTTGAGTATGCAGTCTTTGTTGATAGGTTCCCGGTCTTGTTGTCTGTTCTGTATGTCCAGCAGGTTGGCTATTGTTTCTCTGGTTAGGGTTTTAAATCGATAGAGGTGAACAGTGCCGTTACATCGAATGAGACCATAGTTTCTTCCTTGTTTATGTGTATCCTTTAGTAGCCACACACGCAGATGACAAGCAACATGAGTTCAACTGGGACAACACTACTATTATCGGTCAAGCCAAACAGAACAGCCAGGGAATTTCCAGAGGCATTCATCCACAGATTCAATCAACAAGCACATCGACCTGGACCCAATGTACCAGCCACTGCAGCGGACAGCTGGAACTGACAACCAGAAGCGGCAGAGACAAACCACTATAAATGCCAGAGGAAACATCACAGAATCGCTTCACAGGAATCTCCCAAGCACTGAGGATGTCACCTAGACAGGGGACGAAATGTCTGCAACACAAATTCCCAGCTCAGCGAACAGAACCACAACAGCTTTAACTCCCCCTCCCACTCCACCAAGGACATGCATGTCCGCCTCCACCATCGCTAGACCATGGCAACACAATACCTGGAGGAAGAGTGCCTCATCTTCTGCCTAGGAACCCTCCAACCACAAGGGATGGATGCAGGTTTCTCCAGCTTTCTCATTTCCCCTCCCCCCACCTTATCTCAGTCCCAACTCTCGGACTCAGCACCGCCTTCTTGACCTGCAATCTTCTTCCTGACCTCTCCGCCCCCACCCCCTCACCTTAACCTCCTTCCACCTATCGCATTCCCAACGTCCTCCCAAAGTCCCTCCTCCCTATCTTTTATCTTAGCCTGCTTGGCACACCCTCCTCATTCCTGAAGAAGGACTTATGCCCAAAACGTCGATTCTCCTGTTCCTTTGATGCTGCCTGACCTGCTGCGCTTTTCCAGCAACACATCTTTCAGCTCCGATCTCCAGCATCTGCAGTCCTCACTTTCTCCTTTCATGAGATCTAACCTTGCTAATCAGTCTCCCATGGAAAACCTTGTCGAACACCTTACTGAAGGCCATATACATCACATCTACTGCTCTGCCCTCAATCTTCTTTGTTACTTCTTCAAAAAACTCAATCAAGTTTGAGAGACATGATTGCCCACGCACAAAGCTATGTTGACTATCCCGGGTCACCTTTCCAAATACTTTTATTTTTCTATATTTTGCATAATACAGGTATGTCCTTGATGGTATACTGGTTTGACCAATTTCAAACAAGTCATGTTTAGAGAAAAAGTATAACCTACTAGTCTTACTCCCAATGTGGTTTAGGGTTAAGAACACCACTTGTCTTAGAGGAAGGGTGCTAACGCTGTCACTTAATAGAATTCATTGCAAACACTGATCAGAATATAGTTTAGCTAAAATTGAACTGAGAATCTCCAAGAGTTGGAAAGGTTAATCTTCAGCTGTTTAATATGATAAATGCAACTGAGTAGAACTGCTTGCAGATTTTCTTCATTAGGGCTGTAAAAATCCAAAAGCAGAATTGGCGGAGGAGGCAGTGGCATAGCAGTAATGAAGTGGGTTAGTAATCTGGAAAACCAGACCAGTGTTCTCAGGATGTGGGTTCAAATCCTGCCATGGCAGACATTAAAACTGATTCCAAAAGCAGAGTTGGGGCTCTTGTGATACAATGCTGGTGTTGTCCTTACCTTTCAGTCAAGAGACCTAGGTACAAATTCCACATACTCCAGAGATGTGTAATAAACACCTATGAACAGAATCCAAAAGTGGATTCATATCCTGACTATTTGAATAATAAAGTTGAAGGATGCCATGCTTTTATCAATTTTTGACAGTTTTGTTAACTAAAAGTGACATATGTAACTTTTTCCAAAAAAAAAGTCAATTTCAATTCTCTCCAGCAGAAAATCTTTGGATTCAATTGTCATGGAATGTGACAGAATATTCTGAGTTAGTAATAATTGCTGAAAGAAAAGACAAAGTTGAAGTTTTCGATCTTGCACGCATCAGTATAAAGTCAGAAGAATACTAAATCTCGAAGAAAACAACAAGTTACATAGCATAAGACGGTGTTGATCAGTTGACAATCCCCTTCTCATGCACCATAAATTGTTGGTCCTTCTGGCATTTGGTAGTCTTGTCATACTATCCTGATGTTTTTAAGATGAAAAGCTTCAACTTTATGTCTTTGTTTTTCAGCAATACACGAGTCCTGTACTACCAAGCATGATTAATAGTAAGTAACACTCCCCCTTAGAACAGACAGATCTGGGAATGTAATTCATGTATTATTGCCTTAATTACAAAATGTTAGTCGCGCAATGAGAAAACTGAAGGAAAGACTTCAACTTATAATTGCCCATCATAACTTCAGGCTGGCCAAACCATTCAGAGCTAATGAAGTACTTCAGAACTTTAGTCAATTTGCACATTGTGACATCTGGCAAAACCAGTGAAGTAATGGCCAGATAAACTACTTTAGCTACATCATCAAGAACTTCCTCGACATAACACCACAAAGTTTTTACAATTACCTGAGAAAGCAAACAGGACTATAATCTAACATGAGATGACAGACAGCGCCTAGGTCCAGATTATACTAATCTGTTGACAGAGGTGTCTCACAAATATTTTCATCATTCTGGCATCTTACAAGATGTTCTGCTTATCTTACAAGATGATAATGCATACTAAGTAGTCTAACTTTATTTTGCCCTTCTTAAAAAAGAAAATCAATGGTAATAAAGTTGGCCGAGATTGCTCGGTTAACCCGAAATTCAAAGTCTGCACTCATATGTTTCCACTCAGTCACAGAGTCATACAGCATAGAAACAGACCCTTCGGTCCAACTCGTCCATGCCAACCAGGTATCCCATCTCACCCAGTCCCAAATGCCAGCACTTGGTCCATATCTCTCTAAACCATTCCTATTACTATACCTATCCAGATGCCTTTTAGATGTCGTAATTGTACCTGCCTCTACAACTTCCTCTGGCATCTCATTCCATACACACACCAACCTATTAAAGACTTTTGGACTTGAAGGTAACAGTTTCATGCATGGTCCTTCCATTCTTACCTTAAACCTATGCCCTCTAGATTTGGAATCCCCCATTCTAGGAAAAAGACCTTGGGTATTCACGATTTTGATTTTATAAACTCGTATAAAAAGGTCACCTTTTAGTCTCTGATGCTGAAGGAGGGAAAAAAGCTTCAGCATCCCCCAATAGTTTGAAATCTCCAGTCCTAGCAACATCATGTAAACCTTGTTTGCACCCTTTTGGGTTTAAACAACATTCTTCCTATAGAGGGGCATCCAGAATTGAATACAATATTCCAAAAGTGGCCTCACCAATGTCTTTTACAGCGACAATCAGACATCGCAACACTTATACTCAATGTTATGACTGATTAGATCCTGGGGATTTATCTACCTTTGTGCTTTAAGATTTCTAAAAAAAACTATTAATAAAAATTGAGCTGTTTACCAGAGTGTTTAATGTTGAAGCCAACATTAGATTCCAATTCTGTAACAAGTGAACATATAAAAGTGACTAAGGATAACTTAGTCTCTTCAGGATAACACAACAAAATCACAGCCAATGAAATATGTTTGAAATGTATCACAGTTGTCACATGGGCCAACTTACTCTGTAAAAAACAACAGAATCAATGATCTGCTAACC
This sequence comes from Hemiscyllium ocellatum, assembly GCF_020745735.1. Lineage (NCBI taxonomy): Eukaryota > Metazoa > Chordata > Chondrichthyes > Orectolobiformes > Hemiscylliidae > Hemiscyllium > Hemiscyllium ocellatum. The sequence goes on along the minus strand of NC_083447.1, from coordinate 16,558,799 downwards.
TATTTTTGTGGCTTCAGTTGTGAATCAAATAATTCTTCAATATAAAAGCAAATAACATTGGATATATTTATACAAATCCAAATGGAGAAAACTTTTAACATCTCTTATTCACAAAGTGAAATATCAAACCATGCAGTATTAGATTAGATTCCCTACAGTATGGAAGCAAGAAAGTGCTGGCATAGATCATGCATTTGAATTGCGGAGTGAAGCTTTGAAGCACTAAGAATGGTTCTACAAACCAAGCTGACAGTAAATATTGATAAGTACTATCAATATAGTATCTTGAAAGCTTTAGAATAAAAAAACTGAAATTGGTACTTTACAAAGCTTTCAAAATTAGAGATGTTTTCCAAATTTATTGTTATTTTGTGTAGATTAAAAAAAACTCACATTCCCTATGTCCTATTTAGTGATTATGATCTCAGTGCAGAATGAGAAACTCAAAAATATTCATCTTGATTTTTATTTTAAAAAACAGTGTCTGCCATTTTCACCAGGAAGCTTTTTCCCTCCCTTGTGCAAGAGTCTAGGACCAAAGGATACAGTCTCAAGGTAAGGAGTCACCTAATTAGTACAGAGATGAAGAGAGGTTTTTTTTTCCTCAGAGGGTAGAGAGCTAGAGAAACTGGGTCATTAAGCATATTCAAGGTTGGGATAGACAGATTTTTAATCAGCAAGGGAATCAAGGATTATGAGCAAAATGTAGGAAAGGAGTCGAGAATCAGCAGATCAACGATAATCTGAGTAGTGGAGCAGACTCAAATGGACTGAACAGCCTACTTCTGTTCCTATGTCTTATGATCTAACTTTCTGCTACATAATAACACATCAAACACCTTTAACTATAAGTTTACTCTACTTCTAAACCAAAACATCTGTTTTGATACAACTTCTGATAATTAAGAATTGTGGTCAATATCAATCCAAGGAATAAGTAGTTCCTTGGTTTGTGTTGTATTTTAGGCAGGTTTTCTACGTGGGTAAATTGTACTTGATGATTTGTTTAATAGTTAACTTACATTTATCCAGTAAATAATTAAGCTGTGTAGACTGAAATCCCATATTCAATAACTGATTTGCACCAAATTAACTGATACCAGTGTGATCAACAGCAGGAATGCCACAATTGCATCTGAAGTCTTTTTTTGGATTGGATAAAATGGGCTAGGATATCTGCTCCTAATTGCTGTTCAAGTGCCCTTGTTGGAATTACATGTGTGTGAATGTCAATCAAAGAAATGATTTGGGCCATTTGTGATGCCACCTCTTCACTGCAGTTTAATATCCTGTCATAATTTAGAATAAAGAAAACTCCACCTGAGGGAGGTGAGTAGCTCTCCTGTGAAACATATCCAACTAACATGGGGAAATTAAAAACGGATAAGAAAAAAAAGAGAAAGTGAACTTTTTTTGTAAAAAAAGGGAAATCATCATAATTTTTAATGAGAGTGGGGTCCTCTAATGGCCTCAGATCTAATTTCCATTTATAAACCTGGTGAGAATGTGTATCCGCGCAAGTCATAAATCATAGAATAAAACTGACATCAGAATGAGGGCAGCAGCAGTAAGGAACAGCGAAAGCAGCAGAAAGACCAAGGCAGATTTATTACACCAACTATATATAACACAGAATGTGCATCCTCAGCATTGCAACTTGAAACAGTTAATGCAAAAATATTTGTACTCTACACAATACATCAAATATAAATTTGATTGTGACATGTGATTTTACATAGAAAACAAATCTGTGAGAAATGCTTTCAAGTCACAAAAATGTATAGGTTCAGAAACTACAAATTTGGGTAGCTACAGTTAGCCTTTTGCATTTTACAATAACACTGATGTAATGATTGAAAACTTCTTTTACAATAAACAATGGGCTTCTCACATTTTCAGAAATTATCTGCATGAGGCACAGAGGAGGCCATAATGATTAAATTCAATCAGCAACAATTATCAAACACTAAGCTGATTACACACTCCAAGTTATTGTAGAGGACATATTTTAATAAACTATTAAAAAAAAGTATCGCTGACAATTAAAAAAAATTGATAACTTAGTTTTTACATAGCCAGTCTTAGAAAATGCATAATCAAGTTGACTGGCATTCACTTCACCAAAAGTCAAAATTCACTTTGTCACTAAAACAGCACCTGTTGTTATATCAGATGATGAACCTCAGTGTATAAACAAGTAAATGGAAATACACAAGTTATTGGAATTAAGCCAATATCAAGAAACCCCTTTCAGAAGAAAAGGCTGCATTTAAGTGTTTAAATATCATTCAGTTTCTACTCTTCTGTTTTTGTCTTGAGGAAATAATTAGCAGCGTATTGTCATACCACCACAGGCTTTATAACATTCAGTTCAAATGACAATTATTATATATAGCGAGGTATGAGTCAGAATGTTTTTTTGGGGGTGCAAAGCATCGTGCAGCATTTGAGTCACTGCAAAGTTCAATAATAATTCTGAAGAGTACAGCAAGCTATTTGCAAGCGCCACAGCTTACTTCTTTTCTTCACTCATATATAGAATTTTAAAAAATCAGAAATGATTAAACCTTTCTACCAATTATACCATTTATTTTAGATAAACATAAGCATTCACAGATAGACCACTTCTGCCTCCGCAGGCACACCGCCTCAGATACATTCCGAGCAGACGCGGTGCAAAACGATTGCATCGATGGACGCACTTACTGTTCGAAGGAAGAGGATCTCCTCTTCTCCTTCACCCCCCTCAGCCATGATTGCTGCCTCTATCTCCCCCGCCCGCCTGCGCTCTCTCTCTGTCCGCAGTCCGAGCTTAACTAACACTGACAGCCGGCGCGACAGACCGGCCGGCGCCACGCGCCACCGTGCCACGCCCACTGCCGCATGCTATTGGGCAGAGCGTGCGCGCTCGTGGGAAGAGATCGACGGCCGATTGGCAGAGGACGCGAATGGGCGCGTCCTGAGCCCACGTGGGGGCTCGCCGATGGCTGAGAGCGAGAGCGGATTGGTGGCCACCAGTGCCCACATGACCTTGCGATGCTGAGGTCGAGACCGAGACGGCAAAAAGAGGGAGGGCTTGAAGTGCACGTGTGTGTAGGCGGTGCCGCGCGCTTGGCGGTTGGTGAGCGAAGCGTCAACTTAAGTGGACAACAGTATCATGTATTTGTATAGCGCCTAAGGTTCCAACGATAATGTTGTCATTCAGGAATAAGTCATTGATGCCAAAGTAACATTAAAGTTAAAACTCACACAACACCAGGATATAGGCCAACAGGTTTAATTGGAAGCACTAGCTTTCGAAGCGACGCTCTTTCATCAGGTAATAGTGGAGGGCTCAATCCTAACACAGCATTTATAGCAAAAATATACGGTGTGATGTAACTGAAATTGATTGTTAAGCCTTTCATCTGTTAGAATACAGTGATAGTTTCACTGTTTTCATGTGTAAATCACAAAACCTTTTTTTAAAAAGTTGCATTTATTAAAAAACTTTTTTATTTAAAAAAAGGTTTTGTGATTTACACATGAAAGCGTGAAACCATCACTGTATTCTAACAGATGAAAGGCTTAACAGACAATCAATTTTTCAATGTATAATTTCAGTTACATCACACTGCAAATTTTTGCTATAAATTCTTTCTGTTAGGATTGAGTCCTCCACTATCACCTGATGAAGGAGCGACGCTCCAAAAGCTAGTGCTTCCAATTAAACCTGTTGGACTATAACCTGGTGTTGTGTGATTTTTAACTTTGTACACCCCAGTCCAACACTGGCCTCTCCAAATCATAAGTAACATCAAGCAGGGTGGTGATATAACTGGCGTAACACAGTACTTAAGGTTGATGAAGGCGGACCTGAGTTCAAATCACCTCTCAAGCTCTAGTGGAATTTAAATTCAATTTTTTTTAAAAATCCTATGGATCTTCATCATAACGAAGGCTAATAGTGGCATGAAACTGTAACTCATTTTTGTTAAAACCCATTTGGTTCACTTTAGGGAAGGAAATCTGCTGTCCTTACCCAATCTGGCCTACATTTGGCACCAGATCCACAGGTCTAAGAGAGTTTTGAGAAGATTTGTAGCTCACGTTGAGGTTCTGGATCCACAACAGTGTGTTTGCCTTCTATCTGCCCTATGAAATGGCCCCACTTCATTGTACCAAACACCACAGGATTGGACCACAGAGTTTCAAGGGCAATTAGGGATGGACAACAGATGCTGGTCTATATAGCAATGCTTACATTTCACGAAAGAATGTAAAACAAGATAGATTGAGATGGTGAATTTAAGAGAGTGAAATATAAGGCACCTCACAGGAATACAAGGAGAAAGTGAGGTCTGCAGATGCTGGAGATCAGAGCTGAAAATGTGTTGCTGGAAAAGCGCAGCAGGTCAGGCAGCATCCAAGGAACAGGAGATTCAACGTTTCGAATTCCTGAAGAAGGGCTTATGTCCGAAACGTCGAATCTCCTGTTCCTTGGATGCTGCCTGACCTGCTGCACTTTTCCAGCAACACATTTTCACCCCACAGGAATACAACCAAGTATAACACTGAAACCCATAAAGAAATATTTGGTCAGATGACCAGAAGAGATAGGTTTTAAAGAGCACATTAACAAGGACAAGTAGAGAACCAGAGACAAAAACAGAAGTAAGTGGAGAAATTCAGCAAGTCTGGCAGCATATGTAGAATTAAATGTAGAGGCAATGTTTTGAGTCCAATGGCACTTCATCAGAACTTTGAATCACTGGACTTGAAATGTTAACTATGCTTTCTTCCCACAGATAGTGGCAGACTGCTGAATTTCTCCAGCTATTTCTGATCTCCAACATCTGCATTTCTTTGTTTCATTTTAGAGAGCCAGAGAGATATGGGAAGGGTATGCTAGAGTTTAGGACCTGAGCACCGAAATACACAGGCCCTGGAACAATTAAATGTACAAGTCCAGAATTAGAGTGCAAATATCTCAGGATTACTAGGTGGTAGGAAATTACAAAAGTAGATGGGAGAACATCATGGAAGATCTTGAAAGAACAAAATTTTAAAACAAAGATCTCGCTTATCCCAGATCCAACACAAGTCAGTGAGAACAGAGGTGTGAGAGAAACAGGTGTGGTTTTACTTAATACATGGTTAGCAGTACTTTGGATGACATCAATATGAATACCTTGGAGCATTTTGATATAAGTCAAGTCTAGACATCACAAAGATGAAATACTGCAGATGCTAGAATTCTGAAGAAAAGTCATTAACTCTTTGTCTCTCTATAGATGCTGCCAGACGTTTGTGTTTGTTCTTGAAGTGACAAAGACAGGCAGGAGAATTTTGGCAGCAGATAACCTGAGACAGCAGTGACGTTCAGCAATGCTATGGAGGTGGATTTAGCCATACAACAGGGTTTGAACTGGAGCGAAATAGGTGTTCAACATCAGCATGTGATCAGAGCAACACACTTTATCTATCTCAAATCTTTGATGACTACAGCAGCAATTGATAAGTACTTTTAATCAATTTGTTCAGACATGTTATGGGACATCTCTGGAGCAGGTTGGACTTGAAGCCACGCTTTTGGTCTCAAGGTAAGGACACTACCACTGTGCCACAATAACCCCTACCTGCATTTATATAGTAACTTTAATGTAACAGGATTTTTTTTAAAAGTCCCAAAATCATAAGAATCTTATTAAAGCACAATTGTACATTGAGTCATGTAAAGAGATATTAGGAAAGGTGGCCAAAGATCTGGTGAAAGAGATTGGTTTTAAGTAGCATTTTATAGGAGGACAGAGTGAGGTGAAGACAGGAAATCTTTCTCTTTGTGAGCACTTTGCAGTTATGTAAGTCTAATTCCAAGTTGCAAAGAGTTTTCCTTGTATTCCAAGATGAGTACTGTAATGATTGAGCTCATAGTTTCAACGGATGACATTAGTTTAACAGAGAGCGGATCATATGAAGTTATCATCTCCCACCCCAGAAAGAAAATAAAAATGTGCATTTATGTGGTGACATCCACAGTCTCAAAATGTCCAAAAATGCTTTACCAAAGTATGTTGTAACAGTCTAGTCTAATCTAATTTCAGTAGTAAAAAGAGACCATAAATTTTCACTTCCATTATTTAATTTTGATATCTGGGTTCTTTCATGGATTAAAATGGTTTTAAAAAGGGAAAATCAGAATTAAGATGCCACAGTGATCATCTGACCAGGTTAAGCCAAATCTCATGAAACTATCAATAAACAAGAATCAGCCTGAACAAAAATTAACATGCATCAAAATGAATGAAACCAATTATTTTGATTCATATGAGAGTTAGCTGCAGATCACATGGATTGAAAAAAATATAATGAAGTTAGATATAGGAATATACAAAGGAGCTACATTGCAGGAACTTCTTTTAGAGTAGAGCAAAGAGAAGAAAATGGATTTCTAAGAGCAGAACTGGAAGGCTTGGTCTCTCTCCTTGTTTCTCTTAGCTTGAATAACAGCATCTAATGATGAAGCAAATAAACGTCCATTCACTAAAAACTCATGGACATTTGGAAATTTCACTACTGAAGATACAAGAAATCAATCAAACAATCTCAGGTTAAAACCTAACACATTGAAGATTCTAAATATGATATAGCTGCATGCTTAAAAAAACATCTTGGATTGAATTGGGCATTAGATTTTGGAGGCTAAGGCATCAAGGAATATGGAAATAATGCACAAAAGTAGCAGTGAGGTTGATAATCAGCCATAATGTAGTTGAATGGGAGAACCAAAAGAAGGTTTCTATATTTCTATGTACTGTTTAAGATCCTGAGGAGATGTGGATGCTGAGAAGATGTTTTCTCTCAAGGAGGAATTTAGAACTAGGAATCACAGTTTCAATGTAATGGGTTTTCCATATAAATCAGAGATGAGACTTTTTTTGAGAGGATTGTTAACCTTCTGGAATTTTGTATCCAGAGAGCTAGAGAGATTGAGCCACTGAATGCATTCAAGGCTGAATAAGAAAGAAACTTTGTTCGACAATGGTGATGGCAGGAAGATGGGAATGTGAAATTAAGGGCATGACTTGATTGACTAGCAGAGCAGGCTTGAGCAGTCAACTTGCCTTTTCTTGTTCTTATTTCTTATGTTGTCATATGACCTGATGCAAAATAAAATGACAAGCTTAAGATATGCTGTGAATCAGCTGGAGCATTTATCTTTGGATTGCTCAAAAATGTTTTGCCACAACGTGTTGTTATATATTCCTGGCAAGCTTCCTTGGAAGCGTACAGCTTATTTCTGGAATTTCACTTCTCCTCTGCCTCAGGAAGCCAGAATCATTAAGATGCAATGCAGAATCCGAACTCTTACCAAAGTCACATATTTTAAGACTCTAGATCCTCAGATCATTTTAGCACTGTCTAGCTGTTGTCAGACACCAGCTACAGCCACAATAATTGGAAGCCTTTTCAGTTTGTGTATTCTCCAGGGTCTTATTATGAAGCAGTAAAGGCAACATAGTTGCAATCAATTACGTCCTGCAATTGGTATATGCCTGCAATGCTGGTGAAGCCAGATCTTTATTGTTTTGTTATATTATTTCCATCTGAAAAGGGATGTTGTAGTTTTCCTTGTTGAGGAGAGCAGCCATGATCTGTTTGATGCAGGAAATTTCTGCAATTGCACTGATATTGCTTCAGTCATCTGCTGCAACCTTAATTAACCTAGAGGTATACAGCTTTGAATTACAAGAAATGAGCATGTTATCTATTTATCATCTGCAGTTCTTTTTTACTCATTCATGAGATATGGGCAAGACGGGCTAAGCCATTTATTGCCCATCCTTAACTGCTTGAGAAAAGTTAAGAGTCAGTTACATGGCTGTGGGTCTGCGGTCACATATAAGCTAGTGAAGCAGATTCGCTTCCCTAACGAACATTAGTCAACCAGAAGGATATTTACAACAGTTATATGATCACAATTAGACTAGCATTTTTTTGGTTGAATGCAAATTTCACTATCTGTCATGCTAGGATTCAAATCCACGTTCCCAGAACATTATCCTGGGCTTCTCGATTACTAGTCAAGTAACATTGTCACTATACCACCACCTCCCCATAGTTAATGTTGGAAGAGGTAATATAGCTTTGTTACAACCTCTGTTGTGAAGTGAAACCACTGGACATACTTCACTTAACTTGTGATATTATATTCTTGTACCATAAGATACTGGAGCAAAATTTGGCCTTTTGAACCATCAAGTTTATCAACCGTATTTGACTACGGCTGATAAATTTCTCAATCAAATTCTCCCTACCCTCGATCCCTTTACTAATCAAGAACCCATCTATCTCTATCTTAAAGACACTCATTGGCTTCAACAGCCTTCTGTGGCAAAGGGTTCTACAGATTCTCCACCTTCTGACTGAAGAAGTTCCTCTTCATCTCTGTTATAAAGGCGCGTACCTTCACTCTGAGCCTGTGCCCTCAGATCCTAGTCTCTCTTACTAGTGAGAACATCTTCTCCACATCCATTCTATTTAGGCCTTTCAGTATTCTGTAACTTTCAATGAAATCCCCCCCTCATCCTTCTAAACTTCATCAAATAGAGACAAATAGTCCTCAACCACCCCTTATATTGCAAGCCCTTCATTACCAAATCATTCTTATTGAATGATTGACCCCTTCCAAGGCCAGCCCATCCATCCTTAGATATGGGTCTCAAAACTGCTCACAATATTCCAAATATGGTCTACCCAGAGCATTAGACAGCCTCAGCAGTACATCCCTGCTTTTGTATTCTAATCACCTCAACATGAATGCTAATATTGTATTTGCCTGCCAAACTGCAAACTGAACATGAATGTTAACCGTAAGAGAATCTTGAACTGGAATTCTTAAGTACATTTGTGCTTCAGATTTCTGAAGCCTTTCCCCATTTAGAAGATAATCTACATCTCTACTCTTCCTACCAAAGTACATAACCTCACAATTCTCCACATTGCATTCCATCATCTGCCAGTTTTCCTAGCCTGTTCAAGTACTTCTACAGCCTCCCTGCTACTTTGGCACTATCTGAGTCTCCAGCTACCTTTGTGTCATCTGCAAACTTAGCAATAATGCCCTCAGTTTTTTTTTATCCAGATTGATGATGTAAAAGTTATGATGCCAAAACTGACCCCTGCGTAACTCCACTGATTACTGGTTGACACTCTGAAAACGAACCCTTTATCTCCACTCCCTGCCTTCTTCCTGCCAGCCAATTCTGATGAATGCCAGTACCTTCTTCTGAACACCATGGGCTCTTAGTTAGCGTCTTCCTTGATCGCACCTTGTCAAAGGCTTTCTGGAGATCCAAATAAATCATATCACTTGCTCATTACCTCCTCAAAGATGCTAACAGATTTGTCAGACATGACATTGCCTTAAAAAAGCTGCGTTGACTCAGCCCAATTTTACCATCGCATTTCCAAATACTCCGCAATCTCATTCTTAATATTTGTTATGACACAGGATAGACCCGTCTGCTAATTTAAACCTGACACACACAAAAGCTCATCTCACACCATAATCTGTTAAATTTCAAGAGGCAAAGAACTATCCCAGAGGTCATTATTTAAAGTAAAAATTAACAATTTTATTCTTTAAGTCCAACAGAGAATATTAAAACCAAGAACTATTTTACAACTCCTTTCTCTTAAACCTATCTTTTACTTCCCATTCGACAATACTGGTCCAATTAAAAAAAAGGTTAAGATTTACAGAAAAAGTTTCAAAACCAGTCAGCATTGTCGATTCTTCTTTGTAGATTTACCTCTGTAGATTTGTCTCTCGCTTTGTTTCGGTGTTCTGCTGCATTCATTTCTTATGGATAGGTACCTTTCAGAGAGCTATTCAGCTAGCAGTCCATACTCGTTGGTTTTCTTGGCAGTTCTCCCTCTAACTGTACAAAATGCCTGGTTTTATACCCAAAAACATTGGATCATTTTATTGATTTGATGTCATCTAAACACTAAATTCAAATTCGATTGGATTTTGGTATCTTGGGGCATAATGTAAACTGATTGGCCAAATTCAAATCGGTTGTGTGCCATGGCAACTCAGCTGTACTATTGGTTTCACAGTCAACTGTTGCATTTTAAATTCTTTCAGCACATACTGTGCATCTTTAAGTCTGTGCCAGCTTCCAGTCTCTCTTTAAGGTACAGTACACAGCTACAACTTCATAACATATTGGATTCTAAAATCTTAGCAGAAAACCAAAATCAAGCTAATTGGCTTATAGTTCCTGTCTTCTGCCTCTGTCCCTTCTTTAACAGGCGTGTTTCCAGTCTTCTGGACCCTTATTGACTCCAGCGATTCTGGAAACATCACAACCAATTCTTCCACAATCTCCTCAGCTGTCTCCTTCAGGACATTGGATGTAATTCATCTGGTCTGGATGGTTTATCCATCTTCAGACGTTTCAGCTTCCCCAACGCCTTCTCCTCAATGATGGCCACTATACTCAACTCTTCCCCATGACTCTTTTGAAGTTCTGGTATGCTACTGGTGTTTTTCACCATGAGGACTGATGCAAAGTACATATTTAGTTTCTCCATCATTTCTTTGATCCCCATTACTATTTCTCCAGCCTCATTTTTCAGCAGTCCAATGTCAATTCTTGTCTCTCTCTTACTTTTTATATGTCTAAAGCATTCTCTTGCAATCTCCCTTTATAGTCCTAGCTAAGTAACTTACTCTGATATTTCATCTTCTTCCCCTTCACTGATTTTTCAGTTGTCTTCTGCTAGTTTTTAAAGGTTTCTCAATCCTCTGTCTTCCCATTAATCGTCATCAGCACATTGTATGCTTTTTCTTTTATGCAGTCCCTGACTTCCTTTGTCAGCGATGGTTGCCTTGTTCTCCCCTTAGTAGGTTACTTCTTCCTTGGGATTAATTTCTGCTGTGCCTCACTAACTCCTGTCTTTGTTGCTCCATTGTCTTTCCTTGTCTAGTAGAACTATGGAGAACATGGCATCTCCTGATCCCTCCTTTGTCCTCTTGGTCCTGCAGATGCAGTTGCTCCTCTTCTGCCTCTATCTATGGTAGCAGACAAAGGTCATCTGAGGTCAAAGGCAAATGTCTTTGTCATATCATTGACTGTATAATCTGATACCGTAATGTAGAAGAAAGCTAACCTTGTCAGCACCATGAAAATACTCACTTGCCGGTTTAAAGTTGAGTGAACCTGATGTGACTACCTGTGTGACGTCCTCTTGGCAGTAAGTGCAAAAGGAAAAAAGAAAAGCAATGTTAAGTAAAACTTCCCAGCATAAATCTTTGAAGGAAAATTTCACAACATATGTCAATTGAGTAAATTTTAATATATTAAAAAGTATGAAACTGGACATGGAGTTCAATCTGGATAAATGCGGGGTATTGCATTTTGGTACAATAAGTGTAGGTATTATACAATTAATGGCAGGGCCTTGGATAGTGTTGGAGAACAGACCTAGAGGTTCAGGTACTACATAATACTTTGAAGGGTGGTTAAAAAGGTATACTTGTCTTCGTTGCTCAGTCATTTGAGTATAGGAGTTGGAAAGTCATGTTGAGTTTGTACAGGACATTGGTGAGACCTCTCCTGGAATACTGTGTGCAGTTCTGGTTGCCCAGATATAGGAAGGATATTATTAAGCTACTGGGGGTTCAAAAGAGATTTACCAGGATGTTGTCAGGTATGGAAGGTTTGAGTTACAAAGAAAGGCTAATAGGCTGGGACTTTTTTCACTGTAATGTAGGAGGTTGAGAGGCAACCTGACAGAAGTTTATAAAATAATGAGGGTATGGATAGAGTTAATGAGAGCTGTCTTTTCCCACGGATAAGGGATTTCAAGACTAAGGGTCACATTTTTTAATGCGTGAAGAGAGAGACTTAAAAATATGGGGGCAAATCTTTTACACAGAGTATGGTTCGTGTGTGAAATGAACTTCCTGAGGAAGTGAAGAGGTGGATATGAGCACAATTACAACATTCAAAAGACATTTGGATAAGTTCATGGATAGAAAAGGATTGGAGGGATATGGGCTAGAAACAGGCAGGTGGAACTTGCTTAGTTTGGGATTATAATTGGCATGGATTGGTTGGACAGAAGGGTCTGTTTCAATGCTGTATGACTCTATGACTCTGTGAGCTTGAAATCTGCTATTCTGAAACCTCCATTCATGCAGACAATGGTGCTCAGTGCACAAGAGAAGCCAGTCAATGCTGCAAAGCTCTAACTGAAGCAAATTTTTGGAAAGTTAATGTACTTACTGAGTCTTGTTAATGGGTATTAATGATTTGCTTATTGCAGCTGAAAACTGCAGACCCAGAGATGTGGGTAATGACTCCTCAGGCAATGATGATATAATTTTCATAGTCACCAGTAAAGCAGGTCCTTGTCACCCAGTGAGGAGCTGGTCCAACTACAAGGGGTTGCACAGATGTGAAACAATCTGCTGATGCACTTTTATTGTAAGGTGAGAAAAGTGATGCTTGGCCTATGGACCTCACAATCGGGATAAGAACTTCCACAGGCTTACCCTCTTGACGGCTGTGCTTCAACACAGCCAGCTAATGTCCATTATGATTACCAAGGCTGGTCTTCCTGCTCCTAGGCCTCCATCAACTGTTTCTTCTCCAAAAATGAAAAAGCAAAAAAATCAATGTGATATCCTGGAGATGATTAGTCAGGGTGAATAATGCAAAAAGAACCAGTGTTTCAACTTTAAAGACCTTCCTAGTCCTGTGCTGTACAGGTATGCAGTTTTTTTTTAAAGATATTTTTATTAGAAATTTAATATTTTGACAGATTTACAAAAATAAACAAAACTTTCAAGCACAAACATTAATATAAAAATAGATCTTAAATATATAATCATCAAAATTCAAAGGAATGATACTAAAGAAGAAAGAAAAACAATGAAACTCAGTTAACTACTAATCTAATCCACAATTATCCAGAGTGTATAGTTGAGTCACTTACATCCTTCAAACAAGAGAAAATGTTCTCTAATACACTCATAACAGTATAATAAAAAGGAAACTATTTCCAAACAATAGGTATGCAGTTTATGGAATGGTCTATAAATAAAATGTCTTTTAACTGAATTAGGTCAATTCAATAACGACAAAAACTGAATTAAATCAATAGTATCTAAATTATTGGATCTAAAGTGAATGGTTGGGTTGGGTCAGGAGTTAATTAGGTCAGGAGATGTTCAGTTCCAAAAGATAATTTGGTGGAAAGGTGGTCAAGTCAAGGTATTCAGGTTGGATCAGGGGATAGTCGAGCTGCATGTTAGGTGAGGTTGGCTAGTTGAGTCAGATTGGGAGGGTGGTCAAGCGGAAGGTAGTTGGACTGGGTTGGAAGGTTAGTCAGGCCATGTTAGGGAGTAAATGCAGGAGGGTTTGGCTATGGTCTTCGGTTCATGTGTGTTGATTAATCACAGGGATAGACCAGGAAACTGTTGATAACCCCAATAAGATAACTGGGACTCACCACCCGAGTCCTTCATATTTTAAAAAGAAACCTGGCCCAAGGGGTTGTCAGTGGTGCAGTGGTAGCGTTCCACTGGTGAACCAGGAGATCTGGGTTCAAGTCCCATCCGCTCCAGAGTTATATATTAACATTTCTGCAGAGGCTAATTAGAAAGATAGGCTGAGTTAAGAAAATAATTAAGCTAGCCTAAGGAATACTTGTGATGCAGTGGTAGCATCCCTACCTGTGAACCAGGAGATGTCGGTTCAAGTCCCACTTGCTGAAGGGGTATGTAATAACATTTCTGAACAGACTGATAAGAAAGGAAAAGCTAAGCTGGTCCAAAAGGTTTCTCTTGGCACATTGGTAGTGTCCCTGTCTCTGGACCAGATGACTCAGGTTCAAGTCCCACCTGTCTCAGAGGTGTATGATGATATCCCTGAACAAAATGTTTGGAAAGGAGAAGTTGGCCCAGAAAAAAAATTAAGCAGGCCCAGTTGATGGTTTGCATTGCCTTTAATGAGCTTTGCATATAAATTATTCAACTGGAAATTGGTGGTGGCTAATAGATTTTGAAAAACCACTGTGATGGAGTGGGGGTGGTGGGGGGGGGGGGTGCGCAGTGTTCACTTGTATGTAAAAGCACTTCTGGATATAAAAGAAAACAATCAGACCCAGGTGTGGGTTGCTAGAACTGTGTGTCCTGGGCTGGGAGTAGCCATTGTATAGCATGAGTGGTGGCACAATTTTAGTGTTCAATGATAGATGATGTTCCTTCCCAGTCAGGCTTCCTGAGTTACTGTGACCACAAGGCAAAAGAAAACAAATCCATATTAAAATGCCTTTGCAAGTTTTTTTAAACTATTAAAACAACAAAAGAAGGAAACAATCAAATTCCAATAGATAATAGAGGTAAATGTAGATGATTTGTTTAAGTTCCCTGCCAAAGTAGAATTGGCTAATCAGTAGCTACTACTGAAACTTAAATGCCAGAAAACAGAAGCAGCACCATGTCAAAAACAAGATGAAACGAGGTAATTATATTGGAACTGTAATGTGTTGAACTCGGTAGAACCCATGAATATCAGACAAAGGAAACAGTAAATGCCAGATATCAGTCCACAGCGTTGTCTAGATTTTCTGTTTGACTTATATTGGTTTTTCAATATAATTCAGACAGATTTGGGTGAAGATCTCTTCATGAACTGGATCAGAAGCTTTTCCTTCTAGTGGGCTATTGCTTAGCTCCCAAGCATTGTGAATAAACCACAATCTATATAGTACAAGCAGTATAATGTCTTCCTTCACACTGCCTGCATTATCACTGTGATTTCTGTGCGTAACAACCATTAACTGTGTCGTTGATTGGCTGCATGCATCGGCAAGGGGACCCAAAATGATAACTTGCTTTGGCTACTTAAATTTATCCTGCACTGTTTAAAGCCAACCTACATCCTTTAAAATGAAGATGCATTATAGCAGCATAAACAGAGAATATGAAAAATCTCAGCAGTTCTGAACAAGGGTCCCTGGACTCGAAATGTTAATTCGGGTTTTAGACAGCTGAAATTTTCGATAACCTGTTTTTGATTCAGATTTCCAGCATCCGCAATTCTTTCAGTTTTTTTTATCTTTGCATTATTGCAGGATGGGTTCTGGAAGTCCATTGTGAGTTCAATTTTATTTGAGAATGAGAGAAAATGATTGAATTTGGGATATTGTCTGATGCTAAAAGTCTTAGAGAAGAATGTGGAAAAGAAGAGATTCATTCTGTACTTGCAGGGGGATTATGACGCTCCCTATTCATGCTTAGAAAGCAATAGAGCAGATGGCTACAAGGGTTAATACTAGGTAATGGACTTTTATCAAGGCTGGCCAACTTGAGAGGCATTTAAAAAGGCAAATAGAACTCAGAACTGTCCTTCACATTGCATCATTAACATTTTTTGTTAAATATATGATGGCGGCCTTATGTGAATATATTCAGTGATTGACCATCCTGTTAATCAAATTGTAAAATTACAGCTTATGATCTATCAAGGCAGGATTTACTCTGGTATTTGACTTGTCCAGTCTTATCATCTGTGATCATAACAATAGTGTAATTCCAGAAGCTTTTATCAACTACATATCTCACGATTATGTCGGGTGAGTGATAGTTTTGCTGAGTAGTACTGAAATAATGTTTAAATGTTAGGAACTTAGAAACAGGAATCAGTCCATTGAGCATGTCCAACTTCTGAGGAAGGGTTACATGTCCTGAAACATTAAATGTGTTTTCTCTCCACAGATACTGCCAGACCTGTTGAGCTTTTCCAGCAATTTCTGTTTTTGTAACCAGAACACTTGTTTAACAATGTTATCATGCACTCGGCATGTTCATACATTGCTCCTTTTCAAAAACATTTCTTGCTTTAATCACCTATTTACATGGAGAAAGTGAGGACTGCAGATGCTGGAGACCAGAGTTGAAAAATGTGATGCTGGAAAAGCACAGCAGGCCAGGCAGCATCCAAGGAGCAGGAGAATCGACATTTCGGGCATAAGCCCTTCTTCAGGAATGAGGCTGGTTGGCCAGGCAGGTTGAGATAAAAGGTAGGCAGGAGGGGATCTGGGGGAGGGGCGCTGGGAATACGATAGGTGGAAGGAGGTGAGGGTGATAGGCCGGGGGGGGAGGTGGAGAGGTCGGGAAGAAGATTGCAGGTCAAGAGGGCAGTGCTGAATCCAGGGGTTGGGTCTGAAATAAGGTGGGGCGAGGGGAAATGAGGAAGCTGGAGAAAACTACATTCATCCCTTGTGTTTGGAGGGTTCCTAGGCAGAAGATGAGGCACTCTTCCTCCAGGCATCATGTGGTCAGGGTATGACAATGGAGGAGGCCAAGGACCTACATGTCCTTGGCGGAGTGGGAGGGGGAGTTGAAGTGTTCAGCCGCGGGACGGTTGGGTTGGTCGGTTCGGGTGTCCCAGAGGTGTTCCTTGAAACGTTCCGCAAGTAGGCGGCCTGTCTCCCCAATGTAGAGGAGACCACATCGGGTGCAACGGATACAGTAAATGATGTGTGTGGAGGTGCAGGTGAATTTGCTACGGAATTGGAAGGATCCCTTGGAGGGAGGTGAGTGGGGAGGTGTGGGCGCAAGTTTTGCACTTCTTGCGGTTGCAGGGGAAGGTGCCAGGAGTGGAGGTTGGGTTGTTGGGGGGTGTGGACCTGACGAGGGAGTCGCAAAGGGAGTGATCTCTCTGGAACGCTGATAGGGGAGGGGAGGGAAATATATCCCTGGTGGTGGGGTCTGTTTGGAGGTGGTGGAAATGACGGAGGATGATACAATGTATCCGGAGGTTGGTGAGGTGGTAGGTGAGGACTAGTGGGGTTCTGTCCTGGTGGCAGTTGGAGGTGCGAGTTTCAAAGGTGGAGGAGCAGGAAGTGGAGGAGATGCGGTGGAGGGCATCGTCGACCACGTCGGAGGGGAAATTGCGGTCTTTGAAGAAGGAGGCCATCTGGGCTGTGCGGTGTTGGAATTGGTCCTCCTGGGAGCAGATGCAGCGGAGGCGAAGGAATTGGGAATATGGGATGGCGTTTTTACAGGGGGCAGGGTGGGAGGAGGTGTAATCTAGGTAGCTGTGGGAGTCGGTCGGTTTGTAGTAAATGTCTGTGTTGAGTCGGTTGCCCGAGATAGAAATGGAGAGGTCTAGGAAGGGGAGGGAGGAGTCTGAGACAGTCCAGGTAAAGTTGAGGTCGGGGTGGAAGGTGTTAGTAAAGTGGAAGAACTGTTCAACCTCCTCGTGGGAGCACGAGATAGTGCCAATACAATCATCGATGTAGTGGAGGAAAAGGTGGGGGGTGGTGCCAGTGTAGCTGCGGAAGATGGACTGTTCCACATATCTGACGAAGAGGCAGGCGTAGCTGAGGCCCATACGGTTGCCCATAGCTACTCCTTTGGTTTGGAGGAAGTGGGAGGATTGGAAGGAGAAGTTGTTAAGAGTGAGAATCAGTTCAGTCAGTCGAAGGAGGGTATCAGTGGAAGGGTACTGGTTGGGTCAGCGGGAGAGGAAGAAGCGGAAGACTTGGAGGCCTTCGTAATGGGGGATGAAAGTGTATAGGGACTGGATGTCCATCGTGAAGATAAGGTGTTGGGGGCCAGTGAAGCGAAAATCATGGAGGAGGTGGAGGGCCTGGGTGGTGTCCCAAACATAGGTGGGGAGTTCTTGGACTAAGGGGGACAAGACAGTGTCGAGGTATGCGGAGATGAGTTCAGTGGGGCAGGAGCAGGCTGAGACAATGGGTCGGCCGGGGTGGTTGGGTTTGTGGATTTTGGGCAGGAGGTAGAAACGGGCAGTGTGCGGTTGTGGGACTATGAGGTTGGAGGCGGTGGATGGGAGATCTCCTGAGGTGAAGAGGTCATGGATGGTCTGGAAGATGATGGATTGGTGGTGGGAGGTAGGGTCATGGTCAAGGGGACAGTAGGAGAAGGTGTCCGCAAGTTGGCGTCTAGCTCAGCGGTGTAAAGATCGGTGCGCCAAATTACCACTATGCCTCCCTTGTCTGCTGGTTTGATGGTGAGGTTGGCGTTGGAGCGGAGGGAGTGGAGGGCTGTGCATTTTGAGGGTGAGAGTTTGGAGTGGGTGAGAGGAGTGGCCAGGTTGAGGCGGTCAATGTCGCGGCGGCAGTTGGATATGAAGAGATCAAGGGCAGGTAAGAGGCCAGCACGGGATGTCTAGGTGGACCTATTTACATGTACACTAACCATATATCTTCAAAAACAAATAAACAAATATTTGTAAATGTGCTGAAAGAAAACAACTGACACTTCTTTTTCTTATAATGTTGGATACAGGCACTGCTGACATATTATAAGTAGATTTGTTGCCATCAATCCTTCTTGTTCTTTATAGTTTCAAGCTATTGATACCAATTGGGGAAGTGTATCCATATAATGTATTTGGCTCTGTCTTAAGTTTATAACATATTTCATAACAGCTAGTTATGTCTAAAATACACGATAATTTCTTTTGAAACATCAGGTTTAACTGAAGAATTACCATTTTAGCTACATATTATTGCTACTAAGAATAATCACTGAAACTCTAGTTAGCCTACACGACACAGTTCTGGTGAACACATGAAGAACACTGGTTAGCTCCTCCCAGGAATAATCCTTTATATTCTGATGGACTAACTTTAATTTTCATGTAATACACTTTACTATTCAAACTAAATCTATAGATCAAATAAACAATTGTTCTAAATATTTGTACAAGTTTTGGTGGAGTCAATTTTTGGGCTATCTGATATCAATTCAGAACCTAGAGAAAATGTTGTTCCATGCTTTTAGACATTTGCTGTGTTTGCTTTCTTTGATCCACTTTTAGTTCTTTCCAGTTCATAGAGTGGAATCTTCTTCCTTCTCTAGTGATCCTTCCCACCTCAATCCTGATTAAACCTGGGCTAGAAAGACCCCTAATTGGATTTCCCACTGCTGTCAATTCAGGCTGTTAAGTCAACAATTATTGTCTATTTGAGTGGCTCACTCCTCCGCTGCTAGTATTAACCCTGCTGCAAGCAGCCCTGTCACTAAACAATGTGTGCAACAAGAAACCTATGCAGATTGCCTGGCTTTTCATGGCATGGGGCTTGGGTAGCGGTGTGAGGGACAATTCCTTCTTTAAAATCATTAAACGCTTGAAATGACTCAACATTGGGAAGTGACTTTTGCTAACAGTCACCCCTGCCTCTAGATATGATCATCCCCACAACATGCTGGACCTCCTTACCCTGTGATCTCCATCTGCAAAACTATGCCTTGGGATGCTCCACAGTTCCGGCCCTCCAAAAGTGTCTTCCCTCCAACTGCCACTGCTTCCCATGTAATGCTGCTGATGAAAACTGCCTTTGAATTGACTGGCAGCTGTAAGTAGGTGGAACCAGCATCTTGGAGAGAGGATGCTGATCACCCAAAACTGGGCTTTACCAAAGTACTGGCCTTCAATGTGGGCAGATGGACAGTTCTAACAAATCACACTCAAATGGGAGGTTCTGATTTTGTACCCCAGACTCCATCAGGATGTTGATAGTTGGAGCCTGAACAAGTTACAATTTCAGTTTTCAGGTAAGTGATGGGGTTGCTTCATGGGAGTCTGAAAGAGAAAGGGGGTAGGTCTGAGATTCTGTGATGAAAGTTGGGAATTGATTATTGAGATCAGGACTGTTCTTGAGATTGGTTAAGAAGATCACAGGCCTCAGGAATAACATCAGGGCTTCAAAGGGAAACAGGAGGAACTTGAAGTTTGGAGCCAAGTAGGGAGATACTTGGAGAGGTCATGAAGGAGAGGTCAAAGTTGAAGACCTTGTAATTGGGCAGTGATTATGTACTTTGTTTCCTCACATGGCATATACATTTGTTTTTTGAGGGCGGGTAGAACTGGCACTGGCTATCTTTGATAAAGTTCAATATTGTAGCAGGGTCAAGAAGCAAGCATTGTGTTCCTTATTTACACATTCATTGTTTATTTTAGGTCTGTGTGTAAGGGCATATCTTATTTGTCCTTTACCAGTGTAGCAAGTGGTGTATTTACTGTCAGAAGTGGCTGGATGCTTCTCATCCATCATATTATATGTTCAGAGGCCCCTTTCCCCTTAATATTTTGTATCACAATATTCCCCGGACCTCAAGACTTTGAAGGTCAGATATGTGCCACTTTCACCTTGCTTTAGTTTATTTTTAAAGTCAGCATTCATATGAGCTTGGTATAATGTTATTGAATTTCTCTGGCAAACTGATTGTGCAGTCTCAATGATAGTCTCCTGAGGATGACTATAATTGGTAAATTCAGAAAAGTAATTTTCTCTTTGCTGTCAGATCGTGAAGATGCTATCAAAGTGCTGCCATCATACCTGAGCGTATTCATTTGGTTGGTGCATCTACTGCACAATGTTTAAATAACCCATTATAAATTGTAATTGGAAAAACTAAAATAATGCTGCAATACCAGAAAAATTATTTTTCTTTAATTCATTCATGGAATATGTGTATCACTGGCTAGACTAACATTTATTACCTATCCCTAAGTAAGACCATAAGACAAATGAACAGAAGGAGGCTATTCAGCCCATCAGGTCTGCTCCATCATTTATTGAGATTGTAGCTGATTTGATCATCTTGAACTCTACTTTCCCATCTTTTCCCCATTACCTTTGATTCCCCTACTGATTAAAAATCTGTCTGTCTCACCCTGAATATACTTAAGATCCAACCTCTATAGCACCTTGTAGTAAAGAATTCTAGATTCAAATCCCTCTGAGAGAACAAATTCCATCTCTGTCCTAAATGGGTGACCCCTTACTCTGAGATTTATGCTTTCTGATCCTAGAGTCTTTGCCAAGGGGAAACAACCTCTCTGTATCTACTCTGTCATGTCACCTTAAGAACCTTGTACGTTTCAATAAGGTTGCCTCTCATTCTCCAAAACTCCTAGGAGTCCAGCTCAACCTATTTAATCTCTCTTCATAAGACAATCCCTCCATACCGAAGATCAACCTTAACCTGAACCTTCTCTGGACTGCCTCCAATGCAGTTTATCTCTCCTTAGAGATAAACTCTCCTTCTAGGTGTAAGCTATCTTCATTCCTGAAGAAGGACTTATGCCCGAAACGTCAAACTCCTGTTCCTTGAATGCTGCCTGACCTGTTGCGCTTTTCCAGCAACACATTTTCAGCTAAGCTATCTACTATCTTGTACAGCTTTCTATGTGATTACCTCTTCGTTCTTCTAAACCCCAGTGAATATCAACCGAAATGGTCCAGTCACTCTTCATATGTCAATACTGCCTCTCAAAAATTAGTCTGATAAACCTTTGTTATGAACCATAGCCAGAAGATTCTTCTTCAGATAAGGAGACCAAACTGCACACAATATATCAGGTGTGGCTTCACCCAGAACTGTAGCAAGAAATTCCTGATCCTTTCTGGAATCCTGTCACAATGAAGCTAACATACCATTTGACTTCTAATACTGGGACAGAGGTTAATACAACTTTCAGGCTGTCAAATGCATTATAAAAGTCTGCTGCCCAATGAAACCAGTACGAATTTCCAATAAAACCCACTCAATCCCAAGAATCATAGTACTTCTCTCTTTGTTGATGGTATAGGAAATTCCCCAATAACCTTTGTTTTCACATTCTGTGGGGCCATCTGTCCATGTCTGATAACATGGCCCAGGAACATGACTTGAGGGGCTTTGGAAAATTCACTGTTACCCAGGTTTATCACCAAGCCTGCCTTCCGAAGTCAATCAGAAACATTCAGATAAATGGCCTTTCCATGTGTGACTAAAAATCATCGATATATATACCATACAATTGGGTAATCCAGAATAGACTTTGTTGGTTACACTTTGAAATGTGGCTAGCGCATTTTTCGTACCAAATGGCGTGACTTTAAATTGATGTAGTCCATTTAGTGTTAAAAAAGCCAAAATTGTCTTCGCTCTTTTAGACAAAGGCCAGTATCCTCAGAATAAGTCTAATTTAAAAATATAAGTTGCTGTCCCACCTTTTCAATAAAGTCTTCGAAATGTGGAATTGGATATGAATTAGACTTTGGAACCGCAATGACTTTGCGATAATCTATGCATAACCATTTGGTACCATTAGGTTTTGACACATTACCTGGGTGAGCTCCAGTCACTGCAACTCACTTTGACTATGTTGTCTTGGAGCATGTGTTCAATCTCTTTTTGAACCTGCACCAACTTTAGAGGGTTAAGCCTATAAACATGTTGCTTAATTGGAACAGCATTTCCTATATCCACAGCATGCATAATTAGATTAGTACTTCCCAGCTTATTCCCACGTATTTCCCCATACGATAGCGATAACTCTTATAGGTCAGTTCAGTTTTCCTCAGAATGTAACTCAATAATTTATCCCAACTTTTGACAACTTCCTCATTATCTAATATAATTTGAGGAATGTCCAATTCAGAATCTTCTAAACTTGGTTCTTCACCCTGGGTTGTAATCAGTAATGCAATCTCTTTCTGCTTTCCTTTCCCATCAAAATGCCTTTTGAGCATATTCACATGACACACTCTATGAGATTTCTTTCTGTCTGGAGTCCTTATTAAATAGTTCACCTCACTCAATCTCCTCTCAACTTGATAAGGTCCAGTAACCATTGTTTTTAAGGTTCACCATCACTGGAAGTAGCACTAACACTTTATCTCCACTAGCAAAATTGCGAGTTTGTGATTTCTTGTCTGCTTCATGTTCTTGGTTTCTCTCAACCATTCAATCAAACATGATCTCTGACAATTCTACCTCAACTTCTTTATCTATATTCTTTGATTTCTTCTGTTTTAACTGGTGACTTTGCAACCTTCTTACCACACAGCAAAAATCCCAGGATATACTTCTTACAATACCTCAGTTGCCTGACTTTCTACTGGCTTTTCAATCACAGTAGTGATGTCTCGGATCATATCTTTGAGGTCTTGAAGGGAGAGGGTGACCAGCCTCAAGTCATTGTCCATGTAGGTACCAATGACATAGGTAGAAAGAGTGATAGGGATGTATGGCAGGATTTCAGGGAGTTAGGGTGGAAGCTGAGAGCTAGAACAAACAGATTTGTCATCTCTGGTTTGTTTCTCGTGCCACGTGATAGCGAGGCAAGGAAAAGGGAGAGATATCAGCTGAACACATGGCTGCAAGGATGGTGCAGGAGGGAGGGTTTCAGGTTCTTGAATAATTGGGGCTCATTCTGGGGAAGGTGGGACTTGTACAAACAGGACAGTCTTCACTTGAACCAGAGGGGTACTAATATTCTGGGTGGGAAATTTGCTGGTGCTATTCCGTTGGGTTTAAACTAGCTCAGCAGAGGAATGGGAATCGGAGGTGTAGTTGCAGTGCACAGGAGGATGAGAGTAGGAAGGACAGGGACAGGATTTCAGGGACACAGGAATGTGCTGGCAGACAGTGAAGTGGTTTGAAGTGTGTCTACTTCAACGCCGGAAGTATCCAAAATAGAGTAGGTGAGCTTGCAGCATGGATAGGTACCTGGGACTTCAGTGTTGTGGCCATTTCAGAGACATGGATAGAGCAGGGTGAGGGATGGATGTTTCAGGTTCCAGGGTTTAGATCTTTCATTAAGAACAGGCAGGGCGGTAAAAGAGGGGGAGGCATGGCCTTGTTAGTCAAAGATAGTATAACGGTGACTGAGAGAACTTTTGATGGGGACTCGATTACTGAGGTAGTGTGGGCTGAGGTTAGAAACAGGAGGAGAGGCCACACTGCTTGGAGTTTTTTATAGGCCTCCGCAAAGTTTCAGGGAGGTGGAAGAGAGGATCAGCAAAATAATTCTGGGTAGGAGTGAAAGGAACAGGGTGGTCATTATGGAGGACTTTAACTTCCCCAGCATCGACTGGAAATGCTATAACTCTAGTATGTCGGATGGATCAGTTTTTGTCCAATGTATGCAGGAGGGTTTCCTGACACAGTTTGTCGAAGGGCCGACAAGAAGGGAGGCAACACTGGATGTGGTGCTTGGAAATGAACCAGGCCAGGTGTTTGATTTAGTTGTAGGTGAGCACTTTGGAGAGAGTGACCATAATTCAGTTACGTTTAATTTAGCGATGGAAAGGGATAGGTACATGCCACAGCTCAAGAGTTATCGATGGGGCAAGGGCAATTATAATGTGATTAGGCAAGAATTAGGATACATAGAATGGGGCAGCAGGGGATGCAGACAATGGAAATGTGGAGCTGGTTTAAGGAACAGATATTGAGTGTCCTTGATAGGTATGTCCCTGTCAGGCAGGGAGGAAGTGACAAGGTAAGAGAACCGTGATTTACAACAGAAATTGCATCTTTTGTTATGATGAAGAAGGATGCTTATGTGTTGATGAGGCAAGATGGTACAGATGAGGCGATGGAGAGTCATAGTTCAGCTGAGAAGGATTTAAAGAGAGAGTTAAGAAGAGCAAAAAGAGGACACTTGCAGTCTTTAGCAAATAGAATAAAGGAGAACCCTAAAGCTTTTTATTGATATGTGAGGAATAAAAGGATGATTAGGGTAGGAATAGGGCTAATCAAAGACAGAAGTGGGAAGTTGAGTGTGGACCCTGTGAAGATTGGAGAGGTGCTAAGCGAACATTCATCATCGGTTTTCACTCAGGAAAAGGACAATATTGCAGAGGAGAAGAATGAGGTACGAGATTTTAGGCTAGAAAGGATCGAGCTTAGTTACGAATAGGTGTTACCAATTCTAGAAGGAGTGAAAGTAGACAAGTCCCCTGGGCCGGATGGAATTTATTCAAGGATTCTCTGGGAAGCTAGGGAGGAGATAGCAGAGCCTTTGGCTTTGATATTTGAGTTGTCATTGTCTACAGGTTTGGCACCAGAGGACTGGAAGATTGCAAATGTTCAAGAAGGGCAGTAGAGATGACTAGATAATTATAGACCAGTGAGCCTTACTTCTGTTGTAGGAAAAGTTTTGGAAAGGATTATAAGAGATGAGATTTATAATAATCTAGCAAGCAACAATTTGATTTCAGATAGTCAACATGGTTTCGTCAAGGGCAGGTCATGTCTCACAAACCTCATTGAGTTTTTTGAGAAGGTGACGAAGCATGTAGATGAGGGTAGTACAGTTGACATGTTATACATGGAGCTGAAAATGTGTTGCTGGAAAAGCGCAGCAGGTCAGGCAGCATCCAAGGAACAGGAGATTCGACGTTTCAGGCATAAGCTCTTCTTCAGGAATGAAGAAGGGCTTATGCCCGAAACATCAAATCTCCTGTTCCTTGGATGCTGCCTGACCTGCTGTGCTTTTCCAGCAGCACATTTTCAGCTCTGATCTCCAGCATCTGCAGTCCTCACTTTCTCCTCGATGTTATACATGGACTTCTGTAAAGCCTCTGATAAGGTTCCGCATAGTAGACTGTTGGAGAAAATGCAGACGCATGGAATTGAGGGTGATTTAGCAGTTTGGATTAGAAACTGGCTTTCTGAAAGAAGGCAGCGAATGGTGGTTGATGGAAAATATTCAGCCTGGAGTCCGGTTACTAGTGGTGTACCACAAGGATCTGTTTTTGGACCACTGCTGTTTGTTATTTTTATAAATGACTTAGACGCAGGCATAGGTGGATGAATTAGTAAATTTGCAGACGACACTAAAGTCAGTGGAGTAGTGAACAGCATGGAAGAATGTTACAGGTTGCTGGGGCATTTGGATAAACTGCAGAATTGGGCTGAGAGGTGGCAAATGGAGTTCAATGCAGCTAAATGTGAAGTGATGCACTTGGGAAGCATAACAGGAAGGCAGAGTACTTGGTCAATGGAAAGATTTTTGGTAGTGTGGATGTGCAGAGGGATCTTGGAGTCCATGTACATAGATCCCTGAAAGCTGCCACCCAGGTGGATAGTGCTGTTAAGAAGGCATACAGTGTGTTAGGTTTCATTTGTAGAGGGATTGAGTTCCGGAGCTGCAATATCATGCTGCAAATATACAAAACGCTGGTGTGGCTACATTTGGAATATTGTGAACAGTTTAGGTCCCCATATTTTGGGAAGGATGTGGAAGCATTGGAAAAGATGCAGAGGAGATTTACCAGGATGTTGCCTGGTCTGGAGGGAAGGTCTTATGAGGAAATGCTGAGAGACTTGAACCTGTTCTCATTGGAACGAAGAAGGCTAAGAGGAGATTTGATAGAGACATACAAGATGATCAGAGGATTAGATAGGGTAGACAGTGAAAATCTTTTTCCTAGGATGATCATGTCAGCGTGTATGAGGGGGGCATAACTACAAATTGAGGGGTGATAGATTTAAGACAGATGTCAGAGACAGGTTCTTTACGCAGAGAGTGGTAAGGGCGTGGAATGTCCTACCTGCTAATGTAATCAACTCAGCCACATTAGGGAGATTTAAACAATCCTTAGATGACTTGGATGACTTTGGGATAGTGTAGGGGGACGAGCTGAGAGTGGTTCACAGATCGGCGCAACATTGAGGGCCGAAGGGCCTGATCTGCGCTGTATTGTTCTATGTTCTGTGTTCTACTCCCTACTTGTGACCCAACTATGTTGTTAGCAAGGATAAATTGTATTCTTGGAGCCAAGAATTCTTCCAGTACGCCAACTATGATTTCACCACTTTTCACTGGACACTTTAACCTCACTCTATATAATTGAACACTTCTTGTCTTACCATGAATTCCATGAACTAACAGTTTTTCTGGTAGTAGTCCTTCTTAGTCATATATCTCCTCATCTCTCAACATCAAAGATTGACATGATCCAATATCTCTTAATACTGTAACCTCTTTATCTGTTGCTCCTGGCCTACGTGAGTAAATCTTACCTTCGCAAATAAATGGTTTATGAAGATCTGGCACTTCCTCATTAACCAACCTCCGACTAGGTTGTACATTCTGGTGCAGATTTTTAGCCTCTACTGTGCTTTCCTTTACCACTTCAACAAAATTCACTGGCTTATCCTGTTTTCCTACATCCATCTTCCCAGTCCTTTTTCCAGCCAACCAACACTGTGATTTCATGTGGCCTACTTTATTGCAGTGAAAACACCAGAGCTTTTTAACTTCTTTGCCTTTCAAAGTTTCCTTTTTTTCCCTGTGGTAAGCTATCTTCATGATCTTCATCAAGATCAACTTTTCTCTTAAAACACAAGGGTTTCTCTTTTCCCTAATTTCTATTCCTCATGGACTGAAATTGATGTTGGAAGCCAAACTTTGATTTATGAACCAACTCGGCTGCTCATCTTGCCATTTTAACTCACTACCCTTCCACATGTTCTCACTACTTCAGGAAGTGAATTTTTGAACTCCTTCATCCTTTTAAGCCGGTTTTCTTGTCTAAGTGCCATATTTTGAAGTTCAAACTCTCTGTCTTTCTCTCTTTCTCCCTTTCTTCTGCTGAGCTTTCCTCTCCTTTTCTATTTGTCCCGCTAAAGCAGTCTGTCCTTTTCTTTTTGTTCTGTTCAGCGATTTGTATTTTTCTCTTTCCTTTCCTTTTAATCATAATTCAAACTATTTTATTTCTGTTTCTTTTGCCTCTAAGCTGTTTCATTTTCAATTGAAGTTTAGCCATTTCCCAAAATTCTGATAGCATTTCCAGCAAGTTTAAATGCCGAGCTATCACTGTAATTATCTCTCCTTTTCTCACGGATGAAGGCTTCTCCAACTCCAGATTATCTGCTAGTTCCAGCAGCTTTGTCTTGTTCACCTTTTCAAAAGACCCCAAAGTCACTTCTTCCGCTCCCAGAAAACCCTTAGTTACTGAAGGACTTTAGGCTCAATCTACAAACTTATTTTCTTTTATGTGTGAGCCAAGTCCTGCGTGCTCTTTAAATAAAGCAACAGGAAAAAATATTTAATCTTACACTTTTAGTTTTATTCTATCAGTAAGTGGATAAAGTATACAGAGCTCTGGGTCTTATTCTGTCCCTGACAAACTACTAATTAAGTCAGTTCACAAAGAACAAAAAACGTATATCTGTCCCTGACCCAGTCTTTTATACCATACAAAACATCATACCATCACTCAAGTGAAATTGTCTTCTAATTGCCTGTTGCTCTGAATCCATTCCCCGCCTCCTCGCATTCCCGGATGTCCGATCCCACGTGACCCTCCTTTGTCTCTGAAAAGGAGCACCACGCAGCCTCCTTTCGGGCGCGAAACGGCAGACTCGCACACTTCCGGGGCGAGAAACGGCCGATCACGTGAACTCCCGGCACTCTTCCGGAACGAGAAACAGGGAGACCACGTGACCGCGTCCGCGTCTCAGAGCATCACGTGATCATCCTCTGCGCACGCATCAGTGGCCGACCTCCGAACGCCGAGGACACGCCCACTCGAAAGTTTACTGGTAAGCTATATATATTCTTACATTACTGAAAGAGCCAGTACTACTCCAAGCACTGTTTAAACCAACCAAATTCAACACCCAGAACAAAAGATGCTGACACCTATACTCACCACTTTTGAGTCTAACAACCCTAATCCCAAACTGGAATTATCAAATCAATCCTGTCGAGTTCCCAATCTATTATGGACTAGGGCAGACCCCCTCAAAATACTTTAAGAAGGTAGCCTGGACCCTAACTTTTCTTATTTTAAAGACAAATGAGATGTGGATATTCCAGGAGTGATGCAGCTGATCAAACCACTCTGCTTTAAGCAAAACAGAATTTATTTAAACACTTTAGTTGAAACAGAATTTAGAATAACTTAACTATTTGAAAACCCAACCGACTCAATATAGTAACTTAACCAAGCCGCTGTTTCAATTCCTGCAACATCCTATAAACACATCCCTTGGCAAAGAATAAATTCAGTCACAGGTTCTTACAGGCAGGAAGAAACAACTTCCAAAGAGATTTCAGAGAGAAAGCCAGTCAGGAACCATCTGCTGAAGCTTGGAACCCTTCTCCACTGCAAGCACAGCTAAACCAAACTAGAAGAAGCTGAACTGAGAGAACTGGCTACTCCCCTGCCTTTGTTAAACTAGGGTCTTGCCCAGATATTTTGGCACCTCTGTTTTTATGACCTCTCTTGAATATAAAGGACAAAATAACTTTGTTAAAGTGACAGCATCGTCACAACCTCCAACCAAAAGTAATCCTTAAACCTGCCACTGTTGTGGATAGTAGATCGATTGGTGGAGACATCTCTAACCACGCTTCAAAGATGGACATTGACAAATTGGAGGAAATTCAGAGAAGCAGCTTGTTTGCATTCACATCAAGAATGAGACGACTTTCACTTAAGATGATGATGATGATGATATTGAGTATAGTGACCTGAAAGCCACAGGATTTTTACTCGTAAAAATTCCTTTTTGCAGAATTCCATCCGAGCATTAGAAGGAAGTCCAGGATTACACACAAAAGTCTTTGGATCAAGGTGTCAGCTTAGAATCATTAAGTCTATATGCCTTAATCATTCACATTCAGCACATTCCTCCAAAATCAGAATATTAAGAATCAGAATACAGGATGTATGGGACATTGAACCTCACATAATCATCAAGTGGCAACACCAGTGCTAAAGCGATAACTGGAGGGCAGCCTCAGAAAACAATTCACAGAGAGGAATTGTTTGATGTCAGAAGTCTGGTGAACAATATGACTTCATGCAGTGACTAAACCCGAAGTGTCAGTGCTCAAGTGAAGTGAATTCAGATAGTGATGAGAAATTCTGGGGTTATGCAAATCCAGGGAATGCATCCTATCTGAGGAGGCGAAACTGGGTACTGCAGATGCTGGAGATTAGAGTCAAGATTAGAGTAGTGCTGGAAAAGCACAGCATGTCAGGCAGCATCCGAGGAGCAGGAAAGTTGACGTTTCAGGCCAAAGCTCTTCTTCAGGAAAATCGTCGATTTTCCTGCTCCTCGGATACTGCCTGACCTGCTGTGCTTTATCAGTACTACTCTAATCTTGACTCCTATCTGAGAAGGCCTACTTCCACACTGGAAAGCAGCATAAGAGTGACCAGAAATTGAACTAACAGGTCCTTCCCATCAGACGAACCTTGGAAACCTGACTGACATGGACCCCATCTGTCATTGAGCCTGGAACCTATTGAAGGGTGCTAAGATGATAGGCTAAGATTGATCAAATGTTGGCTATCACCCCAACTCTTGTCATTTGCCTAGATCTGTGATACAAGATGTGAATGCTGTCACTAATGTGGGCCTGCACGCTCTAGCCATCATGGTGCAACTGAAGTTGCTAATCCACACTGCAAATCATTACTGTGTGCACATACACAGATATGAATTAGGAGCAGAAGTAGACGATTCAGTCTTTGGAGTCTAAAGCACCAATCAATAAGATCTTGGCTGATCTGTTTGCATTTTGAATTCCACATTCCCTTTTACTCCCTTTAATCCTCACTGAGCAAGAATCTATCCTCATTTGTCCTAAACATATTCAATGACCCCGCTTCCAACACCTTCTGCAGCACAGAGTTCAAAGTTGTACAATCATCTGAGAGAAAAAAAATTCTCCTCATCTCTGTTCTCAAAAGAGTAACCTTTCATTTTAAAACAGTGCTCACTTTTTTTTTCTCATCTAGAAGATGAGACACCCTTACCATGTGCACTTTGTAAAGAACATTCAGGGTCTTTTAGACCTTAATCAAGTCACTCCTAACTTTTCTAAATTCCAGTAGAAAGAAGCCTGGTCAGTCCAACCTATCTTCATGGGACAACCCACTTCATTCAAGTATGAATCTAGTGAACCTCCTCTGAACTGCCTCTGAAGTAGTTACCTCCTTCCTTAATTAGATAGTTCAAAACTGCTCACAGTACATGAAATGTTATCTAAACATTGCCCTGTATAATTATTTTTATGTTTAATTCCTCTCATTACAAAGCATCCCATTAGCCTTCTTGATTATCTGCTGTACATGTACATTAATACTTTGTGACTCTTGCACCAGAACATCTAAATCCCTCTGTGCCTCACAATTCTGCAGTCATTCTCTATTTAAGCAATATCCTGCAATTTTATTCTTCCTTCCAAAATGAACAGCTTTGCATTTTCCCACATTATGCTCCATCTGCCACATTTTTGCCCACTCACTCAGCCTTTCTATATCTATCTACAGATCATCTTCACAACATACTTTCCTACTTATCTTGCTGTTGTCTACAAATTTAGCCAAAGTGCCTTCGCTCCCCTCATTTAGGCATTGACATAAATTTAAAAGGTTGAGGCCCAAGAACTGAGCTCTGCAGGAATCCTGCCAATTAGATGAATGACCCATTTCTGCAAAGTCTCTTGTCAGACCCACTGGGGTAGTGTGCTGGAAATTAAGCTGCTTTGACAAGATTCAATCTAATGATTATCCATCATGTACTGTATCTGTGTTTCCATTCTGTTTGTTTTCTGAACTTAACCGATAAGGATATTGTATTTAATCGTCACTGTGTCAAGTAAGTCTACATTATATTTAACTAACATCATGGTGTATTGCTATAGGTTTTTTGATTATCCCTAAGCTACCTTATCATATTTTCTGGTTGTTCTTCCGATAAATTTGAAAAAAAACAGGGCTGAATCTTATGTTTTTTGAGTAAATTCAACTAGTGTCAATTGTTTTGGAGGGCTTTTTACTGTAAGGCCTAGCAAGCTGCTTCACCCTATCTTTCTAAACATGTCGCATTAATTACTTACCACACTGCTTTGGCATCCCTCATGTTCAAATTCTATCCCTTATTAGCACATGCTGTTCCCAGAGCAACTGGTCAATCAACAGATATCTGGCCAAAAACTGGTATCTCTTATGCCTGTGGCACCTTTAAAATGCTGCAGTACACCCATACAAACACTGGCATTTTGGAAGTTGCCCTGCTCATTGATGGGTTTGATAAGAGAATAAGTACATCTCCCTGACAGCAATGGCCCTAACCCCCTGACTTACCACAATAGAGGCAATGGTTTGACTGTGGCCCACTCCCTAGACTGTGGAGACAGTGGAACTCCTGACCAAGACCACCATCCCTACCCCCCACTTGGGTGGTCAATGCCTTTGACGGTTATGGGAGACTGCTCTTGGCTGACTGTGCTCGGACCCACTGACTGATGGAAATGTCAATGCAGTTCATTGATGACTATCCCCTGAGAGTTGAATACATGGTTGCCTGCCTGCTACATATGCAATATGTTTCCCACATAAGTTGTTGTCACTTGGAGCAAGTGTGAGATAAATGCAGTTTGCTGCTGTGCAACAAGATATGCACTCCTAGACTGAAGACTGGTAAGTGGAAAGGAAAAACTACCTGTTTATGTGACTGCAACAACTGGCACAGCAAGGCAAGGAAGGCTAGGCAGGGATTATGAGAAACTATGGGGCGGCATGATGGCTCAGTGGTTAGCACTGCTGCCTCACAGCACAGAGTCCCAGGTTCGATTCCAGCCTCAGGTGACTGTCTGTGTGGAGTTTGCACATTCTTCCCATGTCTGCTTGGGTTTCCTCTGGGTTCTCCAGTTTCCTCCCACAGTCCAAAGATGAGCAGGTTGGGTGAATTGTCCATGTTAAATTGCCCATAATGTTAAGTACATTGGTCAGAGGGAAATGGGTCTGGGTGGATTGCTCTTCGGAGGGTTAATGTGGACTTGTTGGGCCGATGGGCCTGTTTCCACACTGTAGGGAATCTAATCTAAAAAACTAGTAGGCACTAAGTGAGTGAGTGCTAAAAGAGCAAATGAACAGTCCTGAGATGTGACCTAGTCCATTGTGTGAACTGGGAGACCCTTCTGCAGGGCAAAGTGTCCCTGCTGCAGCCTTTCAGTGCATACCGTTCTTCCAGAGCACAATGCTACTGCATAGTAAAAGTGCCAGGATGGCGATGCTGGGTTTGCAGAAGCCAGACGCCAATGTCCATAAAGGAGAAGTATGTTCTGCAGGAGCCAGAGGATAGCCCCGGGCATTTTGTTGACCAGAGTCCAATATGGAAGTGTTTTGGAGCAAGCAATGTGCTGAATCTGTCAGGTACGTGCCCTTGTTTCCTTGTGTATTTTTCCTGACTTCTAGCTTTTATTGCTGAGTTTGGTCAAACTGGGGTCTGAATATTAGTAAGGTGATTTGTGTCATTAGCAAGGTGTTTAACAATAATGATTCAATTGACATTTTGCTACTTTCTAGTGAAAATCTCACCATGCAGCTTGCAAAAAGCATAAAAGAGGAAATTTGATGATTCCAATTGTCACAAAACTGGTCATTTTTCTAAAAGCTGTTCCTTTTCTCAAGGATACTGTGTCCTTGGTATTTTTCAGAGGGTTTGTAAACCACTCAGGCTCTGATTAGACTGGTTTGGTACAGAGTTGAAAGAGTTATTGAGAGGCCTTCTGTTTATACGTAAACAGATGATACTTCAGACCAAAGTGGTCATGTTTTAGAAGTGACCTGTATATTGAAAGGGGAGTGGCCACTACTAGAAACTGGAGTTTAAGTTGAAGTTCAGTGGTGGGCTGTGTGGAAACAGGATGGTAGACTTTGCACATTTTCCCGTGTCTGCGTGGGTTTTCTCTGGGTGCTCCGGTTTCCTCCCATAGTCCAGTAATGCGGAGGTTAGGTGAATTGGCCATGCTAAATTGCCTGTAGTGTTAGGTGCAGGGGTAAATGTAGGGGAATGGGTCTGGGTGGGTGTGCTTCGGCGGGTTGGTGTGGACTTGATGGGCTGAAGGGCCTGTTTCCACACTGTAAGTAATCTAAGTAAATCTAATCTAATCTAGAAACACACTCTCAACTCTGATCTCCAGCATCTGCAGATTCACTGTCTCCTTATGCACCTAACCCTATGGGCAATTTAGCATGGCCAATCACCTGACCTTCACATCTTTGGACTGTGGGAGGAAACCAGAGCACTCAGAGGCAATCCACTTAGACACAGGGAAAATGTGCAAACTCCACACAGTCGCCCAAGGCTGGAATTAAACCTGGGTTCCTGGCACTGTGAGGGAGCAGTACAAACCACTGAGCCACCATGCCACCGGTAATAATGCTGGTAATAATGCTTTTGCTCACAGCCAACACACCCAACAAAGCACATGTTATGAACATACACTTACAAGACTGGCACCTACCACAAAATCCAGAAAAGCATTTTCAATTTAAGCCTATAAATCTCATGAATAACTCTAGAGTCCTCATTCACACTTATGCCATGAAGCTATATCTACTCAGCCTACTTTTGAGTCTTCATGCAACAGCTGTGACCATCCTTTGAACTTCAAACATCAATGCTGTAGTTATACTGTGAGAGAAAAACAGGCTACCTTGATGCTGCCATGGTGATATTGCAGATTTGGATCCAAAGTAGTTACTAGAATTTTATAAATTTCTTGCTAGCTTCAAACTTCTATCCAACAAAAATGTATGAGGTTTACTGATTCTGTGGATGATTTAATGCACTTTATTTTCTTTCTGTGCATGGAGGACTCTTAATCACTGCATTTGATTCAAATGCTATTGGCTTTTCATGACTAGCAACCATAATATGATTGATCATTGGACTAGATCCATAGCTTGAAGAATCACACACTATCTTCAGTTCACAATGTTTGTCCTAATGAGGAACAATGTATAATTGTTCAAGCTTCTCTTTCAGACCTGATAAACACTATGCTGTACTTTTGACCATTACCATTTGTTTTGACTGAGGTGGGAGGAATTTGCTGACTTTCTCTATTTCCACTGGACACAGTCTACATTTAAATACCAAAAAAAACCAGTTACTGATTTGACCAATTATATATACAAATTTGTCTCAGAATATAAATACACCAGATTCCTTTACAACTATTAATTCATTACAAGTATTTTGTTTTATAAAGTTAAGCTTATTCAGTAAAAATGCAAAGTTTACTTTTTAGACAGTTTGGAATATGACAGTATAAATATCTAAATAGCCTTGGATATTGAAATTCCCTTCCTGATTGCATTATGGGTCTACATACAGCACATGAAGTTCAAGAATGCAGTTCACCACCACCTTCTCCAAACCATTAGGGACAGGCAATAAATGCTGATCCAGCCAACGATGCCCACGTCCCATGAGTAAATGAAAAAAATTAGTATGAGACATGAAAATCTAATGCAAGTGTTTTCTGAAAAGCCTGTGAAAGAGTACTTCCTGATATTTCCTGAATAAATTGTAGCTTCCAAGTTTCCAGAGACAGCTTCAATTTTCCAGAGCCATTGTTTAGTGACACCTGGTCACGTGCCAAAATGAGAGCTATCTTGAGCATTTCACACCTTATCCCTTGCTACAAATAGCTACAAATGCCTCTGCCTGTCTCCAAAAGAGTTTTCACAGAATGCATAAAGAGGTAGCTTGTCTCTCAGCATGCTACACCCCTATTGAGGTCCAAATAATGTCCAGAATAAACCTATAAATTCCAGTATGTGAATTCTACTTATCAAGCCCAAGCTTAAGCTTCCAAGAAGTTTATTTTTTAAAAAAGACTCAATGTCTTTTCAGTGACACCTTTTAAAATGATACACTGTCCTTTGAATGAATCCTGTAAGTACATGAATAAGGAAGCATTTTCATGACAGTTTGAAAATGTGAAATCTTGAATCATAGCTTCTTCAATTTATTGGCTCTTCGGATCTCTTCTTCAATATTAACTGTCCCTATAGGGATTGTAACAATTCCCATCTGCTTATAACACCTTGCCAGTGTAGCTTCAATTAAACTGTGCTGTCACTTCAAAGTACAAAGTTAAAAATCACACAACCTCAGGTTATAGTCCAACAGGTTTATTTGGAAGCACTAGCTTTTGGAGCGCTGCTCCTTCATCAGATGGTTGTTCATCAGCTGTTGTGTGATTTTTAACTTTGTACACCCCAGTCCAACATTGGCACCTCCAAATCATGACTTTGAAGTACATCACTGAATTCACATCCATACATGTCGCTAATCATGATTGAGCAATCAACAGTTGTATTGGTACACATGTTGAAATACCAATACCTTTCTACAAAAGTCTCTTTCATTTGAATAATCACGGGTTGCACAAATAATGTACATTTTTAGCTCTTCTCCATTAAAGAACTCTGAATTCACTTCAAGATTGCAGCCGGTGACTTCCTGTTTTCCACTACTATTGGAAAGAGCTCTCTTTTTTGCTATGGCTTTGCTGAGAAGACAGTTCTAATATGGTCTATTTTTTGACCATTAAAGCATAAGGCATTTCTTTAGAGATATGTTCACACTGTGTGGCTGCTGTTACAGCAATAACAATTTACGAGGCTGTATACTAGCATTCTTCTAACCAGGTCTGCCTGACATAACAGAAACCTGACAATTAACAGAAGCAGCACTAGCCACAATTGGCAAAGTTGTTATGCATTCTACAATACCATCTCCATGGTAAGAGCAACCTTAAGCATTCTTTCACATCTAACATACTGTACATTTAAGTGACTTTGGATTCTTTCAACCACCAATTCAGGCACAAATCTGTCTCATAATGCATGACTTAAGAGTGCACTTAATATAATAAGGTTTTTAGTGCCTCAATGTACTTAATCGCAACTGTTCCATTATTATTCCGGCTTGTGGTTCCAAATGTGTAGCATTCTACCATCTCTAGTCACTTAGAATTAGAATAATCCTCCAATTTGGTGATTGGAAAAACATGACTGACATCTGTGCTAATCTTCCAGCAATTGGATTGATTTCTGTAAATCAAGCGAGCAATTTTCCTTTGTTAATCTTAATGATACTGCCTAGTCAGTGGGAACTTCATGTTCTCATTTCTCCAATTAGCTGCCTAAAGCATTGATAAATCTGTCAGATCAGTGATTATTAATACGTACAAGTCTGTTTATGATCATAGGAAAAATAGTAGACAAGAAAACATTTATAATCTAATTAGCCTGTCCTATTTAGTTGCAAATCACACAACACCAGGTTATAGTCCAACAGGTTTAATTGGAAGCACACTAGCTTTCGGAGCGACTGCTTCCAATTAAACCTGTTGGACTATAACCTGGTGTTGTGTGATTTTTAACTTTGTACACCCCAGTCCAACACTGGCATCTCTAAATCCTGTATAGTTGCAATATACGTCCTCCACTCCACTTTTTGGAAGATCATTATTTTGTCTACTTATTTTCCTCAACTCCTTACAACATTGCCTTTTTAAAGGAACTGTGTTCTGGTTGCCTCAGGGATGAGAATCAACCCAGAGCTGTTTTTAATATCTTATTTTGTCTTCCACTTGTGTTTGCACTCTTTAAAAATGAAAACACTCTCAATGCATTCTAACTTGCTTCATTTTGTTTGGACAGTCTTATGAAGGTAAATGTGTTTCCCTTGTGGCATTTCTTGGTTTTCTGAACCAAACTCAACTCAGTTCATTAGACCAGATTATTTGTCCCTGGGGTCAAATGAACATTTCCTACAGTGAAATGAAGATAGATTTACAAGCATGCCACCCAGACACAAAACCAGGGCTTTGGTTTGACCGGCCCTTTGTGGAAGCTGCCCATTTATCATTTTCACTAATTTCAATGTAGTTATTTTGTTTTGTGTAACAAGCAGTTGAT
Source organism: Hemiscyllium ocellatum (assembly GCF_020745735.1). Classification (NCBI taxonomy): domain Eukaryota; kingdom Metazoa; phylum Chordata; class Chondrichthyes; order Orectolobiformes; family Hemiscylliidae; genus Hemiscyllium; species Hemiscyllium ocellatum. The sequence continues at coordinate 16,521,242 of NC_083447.1, read as the reverse complement.
TTACAATGCTAGCCTATGCCAAGGAATCCATTAAAAATTTACCCAAAGTGCTCTTTATATACTTTTGCCAATTTGGTAATTGTTTATGATGTGACCATACAATGTATTATATATTAAATATGCTGGGTAAAGACATTCCAACAGTAGGTGGCTTGGTGAGTATAATGCATTGACATTTCATTTATTTGTATTTCTTTATTATAGACAACATCCTGTTGAATTCAACACTGTACAAACTTTTCTACCATTTTATTTAATTTGATCCCATTCTTTTCTTCAGAAAAGAATCTCATTCCAATAATATCGATGTGCCTCATGAGCTCACATAATCTCTATTACCTTAAATATTAGTGAGCTCAAAGTTCCATACAATGTGGCTTTATATGGACATCTTGACTTTTATTTTCTGTGTCTCTCTGCGTAAAACCAACATTCTGTTATTGTTTTCAAGTCATTGTCCTCATGAGGTGTTGCGTTTAATGACTCATGAATTAGACCCTTCAAATATCTCGTTCGCATCACCAAGCTTGTACCATCTTCTACTGCAGGATTTGTGGTGAGAGAATGCTGCTACCATTCCTCTTTCTTTGACTGGATTTAAAGGCCTATTGATTGTCAGTGGTAGAATCTTAATGAGAAGAGGCTTTTGTCTTAAATAAGATACAGTTTATTGCATGATAATTTTCAGATGACAAGTTAAATTCATTAGAAAAACATTGTTACAAAGACTATGAGGATACCTGTGGACATAGGTTTCCACTCTATGAGATATTAAGATATTCTTCCTTACACCCACACAAGCCTGTGTGACGTCTTCAGATTGGATGGAATTGATTGCAGTCTCCAACATTACTTGCACAGGGCGAGGCTGACCAGTGGTCTGGAGGCTCACATGGAGGGCTACAGCCAGCGGGCTGGAGGCCTGAGCGTTCTGGACAGTTGTTGGATGGGGATGGGTGCAGGTGGTCAGCCACTTGCGAGTCTGGGCAGACTATAATGCTTATCCTTTTAACTTTATTTCTGTATTTTCTATCTAAGATCTGTACCTAAGTACTTTGTATCTAAAATGGTCTCATTTGGAGTGACACCGTAAACCTTTTACTCTACTCCTGTACTTCTCTACTTGAGTTCACATGAAAATAAAGGATATTCTATTCTATTTCTATTCTAACCCTTTCATTTTACAACTCATACATATTGTCATTAAATGTCTTTGTCACTGTTTCTTCTCAAATCACAATTTTATTAGTGTACCTTCCAGTAGTCCTCAAAATAGTTTACTGTGCCTTCGATTTTAGAGTTATCTGCAAATTTCTTCAGCCTTCTATCCAAGTCAGTGGTTTACAGCGAACAGAAGCAGTTATAGAATAGAACTCAGTGGGATATTGCTATCAATTTCCAACTATTCTTGTCTATTTGCGCTTTAAATCTACTTATTACTTTCTCTCCTTTCACTAGTTTTTAATACAGTTGGCTTTTCTATGTGAAACTCCATTTCGCTGCATCTTTTCCAAATGCATCTTGTCAAAGGCATTCTGAAAATCCATATATATCACATTTGCTGCATGTATTTATCCAGTAGAGCTGTTATTTTCTCAAAGTACTGTAACAAAATAAAGTCCTGTACGGATCAAAAGTGATACTGTTATCCAATGTAATGAGTTTTACAGTTTAAATTTAATCTTTCACACTGTTATGTTTTTGGTGATAGACAAAGCCATTCAGATGGTTTGTGGATTTAATCACTATTCCTTTCAGAGGCTTTTCATTGTTCTATGAATTTAAGTCTAAATAGACCCAGAAAATGTCAGTTTTGTGGTGTCACCAAGTTGCTTTTTACTGACTGCCCTGCAGTTCTGAAGGAATGTGCACACAGTGCTGCCTTCCTGACTGGTGACTCACCTCACTGTTCTAAATCATCTTAAAGATCCCAGGCAGTATTTAAAGATGAACAGTAAGCCATTTTGGCCAATGTTTCTTTCTTAACCAATATCACTCAGAACAGGCTTAATCCTCATTATGTCATTTTTTTTTGTTTATGGGATCTGGTTGTGTGTGAAATGAATGCTGAAAGTGCCCAAATAATGGTCATTGCACTTCAAAGAAATTAATTGTATTTCAAACTCTTTGAAATTTCTTTTCAAAAAAAGTGATATAGTACCACTTGGTTCTGCTCTCTCCCAAGAACCTTTCAACTGACTGTTCAGACATTAGAGTACAAATAATTAAATCAACATCACTGGACAGTGCTGAAAAGCTCCCTTGCCACAAGTGCTTGCAAGTCTCAAGCCTCGACCCTCCAGTTGATGCTTTCTTCAAATTAACTAGTTTTAAAATTGATGGTTCAATGAAAAAGTAAACCAATAGATGATTTGACTTAAGGCCAAAGCTAGGATGCAAATTTTAAATGTAACTGTCAGGTGGAATGTTTGCTTTTACCTGTTTATTCTAATATGTCATTATTTGATTTAGTGCCTTGCTTCATTGCTGATATGGTTAATTAACAGAAGTATGGGATATCGCTAAGCTTGTCATGGAGAAATTCAATAAATGAGGTAGTATGAATTATAAAAAATTCAAGAGAGTCAGCGGGCAGCGCTGAGTATGGTGGCCATCACCAAGGAGAAGGTATAAAAAAAACTGGATGGTCTGTGTTATGACACGGCAGTGAACCCCTCTGTTAATTAAACAAAACAACCAGAAAAGCTCACCTCGCCTCGTAATCTGTTAAAATATGAGAGGCAGAGAACTCCCAAATTAAGAAAATTATATCAATTTGTCTTAACTGCTTATTACCAGCGTCCAAATCTATAAGAATATACAGTTCCAATGAAACTTTTATGGAAATTACATCAATTTAATTTCAAAACCATACAACAGTTGTCGTCTTCAGTGTTTGTTTTCTTCCGGCTGAAGATCTGCCTGGGTCGTCTTCTTTCTTTTACTGTGAAGATGTTTCATACGAAAAGTTACCTTTGACAGAAAGGGTTTCAATGTCTTGGGTCTTTCTTGATGGAAGTTACTCTGACTGATTTTCAAAATGCCTGTCTGTTTTATATCCCTAACATTGGATCATCTCATTGGTTCAATGTTGGAAAAACAATAAATTCAAACTCAGTTGACAATAGACAATAGGTGCAGGAGTAGGCCATTCAGCCCTTCGAGCCTGCACCGCCATTCAATATGATCATGGCTGATCATTCCTAATCAGTATCCGCTTCCTGCCTTATCTGCATAACCCTTGATTCCACTATCTTTGAGAGCTCTATCCAACTCTTTCTTAAATGAATCCAGAGTCTGGGCCTCCACTGCCCTCTGGGGCAGAGCATTCCACACAGCCACCACTCTCTGGGTGAAGAAGTTTCTCCTCATCTCTGCCCTAAATGGTCTACCCCGTATTTTTAAGCTGTGTCCTCTGGTTCGGCACTCATCCATCAACAGAAACATGTTTCCTGCTGCCAGAGTGTCCAATCCTTTCATAATCTTATATGTCTCAATCAGATCCCCTCTCAGTCTTCTAAACTCAAGGGTGTACAAGCCCAGTCGCTTCAGTCTTTCAGTGTAAGGTAATCCCTCCATTCCAGGAATTGACCTTGTGAACCTACGCTGCACTCCCTCAATTGCCAGAATGTCTTTCCTCAAATTTGGAGACCAGAACTGCACACAGTACTCCAGGTGTGGTCTCACCAGGGCCCTGTACAGCTGCAGATGCACCTCTTTGCTTCTATACTCAATCTCTCTTGTTATGAAGGCCAGCATGCTATTAGCCTTCTTCACTACCTGCTGTACCTGCATGCTTGCCTTCATTGACTGGTGTACAAGAACACCCGGATCTCTTGTACTGCTCCTTTACCTAAATTAATTCCATTGTGGTAGTAATCTGCCTTCCTGTTCTTGCCACCAAAGTGGATAACCATACATTTATCCACATTAAACTGCATCTGCCATGCATCTGCCCACTCACCTAACTTGTCCAGGTCACCCTGTAATCTCCTAACATCCTCATCACATTTCACCTTGCCATCCAGCTTTGTATCATCAGCAAATTTGCTAATGTTATTGCTGATACCATTTTCTATATCATTAACATATATTGTAAAAAGCTGCGGTCCCAGCACGGATCCCTGCGATACCCCACTGGTCACTGCCTGCCATTCCAAAATGGAGCCGTTTATCACTACCCTTTGTTTCCTATCAGCCAACCAATTTTCAATCCAATCTAGTACTTTGCCCCCAATACCATGCGCCCTAAGTTTTCTCACTAACCTCCTATGTGGAACTTTATCAAAAGCTTTCTGAAAGTCCAGGTACACTACATTTACTGGATCTCCCTCATCCATCTTCAGAATTACATCCTCAAAAAATTCAAGAAGATTAGTCAAGCACGATTTCCCCTTCATAAATCCATGCTGACTCTGTCCTATCCTGTTACTACTATCCAGATGTGCTGTAATCTCATCCTTTATAATAGACTCCAGCATCTTTCCCACCACTGAGGTCAGATGAACTGGTTTATAATTTCCTGCTTTCTCTCTCCCACCTTTCTTAAAAAGTGGTATAACATTAGCCACTCTCCAATCCTCAGGAACCAATCCCGAATCTATCAAATTCTGGAAAATAATCACCAACGCATCCACGATTTCCCGAGCCACCTCCTTCAGTACCCTGGGATGTAGACCATCAGGCCCCGGAGACTTATCAACCATCAGACCTAACAGTCTCTCCAACAACAAATCCTGGCAAATACAGATTCCCTTAAGTTCAGGTCCTTCAGTCACTGTTACCTCGGGGAGATTGCTTGTGTCTTCCCCAGTGAACACAGATCTGAAGTACCCATTTAATTCTTCTGCCATTTCTTTGTTCCCCGTAATATATTCCCCTGTTTCTGTCTTCAAGGGCCCAATTTTAGTCCTAACCATTTTTTTGCCTTGCACATACTTGAAAAAGCTTTTACTATCCTCCTTTATATTATTGGCCAGTTTACCTTCGTACCTCATTTTTCCTCAGCGTATTTCCTTCTTAGTAATCCTCTGTTGTTCTTTAAAAGCTTCCCAGTCCTCTGTTTTCCCACTTATCTTTGCTATGTTATACTTTTTCTCTTTTAACTTTATATGTTTCTTGACTTCCCTCGTCAGCCACAGCTGCCCATGCCTCCTCCTGGGATCTTTCTTCCTTTTAGGAATGAACTGATCCTGTAACTTCTGCATTATACAGTTGGGACATAATTTAAACTGATTGGTTAAATTTGAATTGTTGTCAAACAGCAAACGACTCAGGTATCCATTTCACAGCCAAATGTTACATATTTTCAATTTTCCAGGACACCCTGAGACTGCTCATGTAAGGTCTCAGTTCCAAACAGCATTCACACTCTCTTAAAGGTATAGCACATGCCTTCAACTTCATAATACCTGAAGGTGGATAAATCACCTGGACCAGGTGGCTACACCCCAGAATTTTAAGGGAGATAGCTGAAGAGATAGTGAAGACATTAGTGGTAATCTTTCAGGAATCACTAGAATCAGGGAGGGTCACAGAGGACTGACAAAATGGCTAATGTGACACCTTGTTTAAAAAGGGAAGAAGGCAAAAGACAGAAAATTACAGACTGATTAGCCACACTTTGGTCATGGGTAAGATCCTGGAATCCATTGTGAAGGATGAGATTTCTGAATACTTGGAAATGCATGGTAAAATAGGGCAAAGTCAGCATGGTTTCATTAAGGGGAGGTCAGGTTTGACAGATCTGCTGGAATTCTTTGAGGAAGTAACGAGCAGGTTAGACCAAAGGAAGCCAATAGATGTTATCTATCAGGACTTAAATAAGGCCTTTGATTAGATGCCACACAGGAGGCTCCTGAGTAAGGTAGGGGCCATGGTGTCAGAGGCAAGGTGCTAGCATGGATAGAAGCTTGGCTGCCTGTCAGAAAGCAGAGAGTAGGTATAAAAAGGTCCTCCTCAGGATGGTAGCTGGTGACTAGTGGTGTTCCGCAAGGCTCAGTGTTGGGGCCACAACTTTTCACTTTATACATTAATGATCTAGATGAAGGAACTGAAGGCATTCTGTTAAGTTTGCAGATGATACAAAGGTAAGCAGAGGGACTGGTAGAATGAGGAGGCAGGGAGGCTGCAGAAGGATTTGGACAGGTTAGAAGAATGGGCAAAGAAGTGGCAGGTGGAGTACAACATGGGAAAGTTTGAGGTCCTGCACTTTGGTAGGAAGAATAGAGGCATGGACTATTTTCTAAATGGGGAGAGAATTCAGAAGTCAGAGAGACTTGGGAGTTCTAGTCCAGGATTCTCTCAAGGTAAACTTGCAGGTTGAATCAGTCGTTAGAAAGGCAAATGCTATGATGGCATTTATTTTGAGAAGACGTGAATATGAGAGCAGGAGGCTTTTCTGAAGCTCTATAAGGCTCTGGTTAGACTGCATTTGAAGTATTGTTCACAGTTTTGGGCTTCATATCTCAGGAAGGATGTACTGGTCCAGGACTGTGTTCAGAGGAGGTTCATGATGAAGAGGGAGAATGCACGAGGCAGGGTGACACTAGGCACATGGACACACAAATGGCCGCTGAACTATCAGTTGGCCAACTTGACACTCAAGATGGCTGCCGGATCACAATATGGAGCGAAACAGCAGAGCAGATACAGACTCTGCCTGGGGCCAGCAGAATGCCAGCACAATGCACTCACAAGCCAGTTGATTAGTTTAAGGCGGGTGGGAGAGAGAATGCACATGAGTAACGAATACTGCCCGCTGAAGTGTTTGGGTCCAGCCAGCACCTCTTATAGAAATGCCAACAGCTTGATACAGATTCAATATGAAATGCTAATAGCCAGGACTGCAGTAATCACCCTTCTCAGGAAGAGCGATTAGCGTCCATTATGACAGCAATGAATTTCTGTGCCGACATTGAAACTGACAATGTCTACATTGAAACTGACAATGACCATACGGACATTAACAAAGGCTGCGCTGTAACTGGCAAAGACTGTATCAAAACTATCAACAATTCTGCAATGATTGCCATAAACAAACCATGTTAAAAAGACAACAATCTCATCACTGACCAGTGTACTGTTAGTGTCTTTCCCTCCCTGGAGCTCCAGTATTTCCTTGTGCAATAAACTCTGTCATTGAACCCCGATTCTGACTCTGAGACTGGTGTTTTTCCCCACAACAATGAGAATGGTCCCAGGAATGAAAATCTTAACATATGAGGAACGTTTGAGAACTCTGGGTTTTGAAGGATGAGGGGTCATCTAATTGAAACATACAGAATACTGAATGGCCTGGGCAGACTAGATGTTGGGAGGATAGACTAGGACCTGAGGGCATAGCCTTAGCGTAAAGGAAACAGAATTAAGGTGAAATTTCTTCAGCCAGAGAGTGGTGAATCTATGGAATTAATTGCCACAGAAGGCTGTGGAGGCCAGGTCATTGATTATATTAAGACTGAGATAGATAGGTTATTGAGTATCAAGGGGGTTAAGGTTATGAGGAGAAAGCAGGAGAATGGGTTTGAGAAATTTATCAGACATGATTGAATGGCAGAGCAGACCTGATGGGCTGAATAGCCTAATTTATGTTCCTCTGTCTTATGGTCTTACTATGCTAAATCCATTTATCTCTTCAGGCAGGTCTGACCCACAAAATCTCCATAATCTCCACCATAGAGCAGAGCAAGGAGGCAGTACTTTAATCCACCCCAAGTAGGATGAGGTTGAAACCCTAATTGTTGGCATCAACCTGGTCCACTCTGGCCATTCAGACACCTATACCCACCCCCCCACTACCACAAATGTTGTCAATGTTGCTGTGGCAGCATGCACATTGTAGCCGGAGCTATGAGTAGTCATCCCAATACTCCTTTCAATTTACATGGCTGGCCAAAAGTCTTGCCCCACTCTTACCATTGACATGTGTCTGAAGGCATTTGTAGGTTAACACTCAGCCTATTTGGCTGCATCATGAACTCACCTTCTCTGAGTGGGACTTGAACCACGAGTTTCTGGCTCAGAGGCAGAGAAACTACCCACTGTATCACAAGACATCCTCACATGCTATTCTATGCTGATACATTGTTAGCATTTATTTGTTTGCCTTGTAGAACACACACTGTTAGTGACAAGGAGATTTTGCCTGGAATTAGCATGGGAATCTCATGCAAAAAGAGAAAGCACAGGTTTTGTTTCAGATTTCCAGCATCCACAGTCTTTGTTTTGTTTTATGAGAATCTGGTATTTTGATAGAATAATTTAAATTAAGTCACCATAGGGCTGCTGTCTCATTAGAGAGAGATGACTGGTGGTGATTTAAACAGAGGACCACCACACCTCAGGCAAGGGGAGAGGTTGACAAGAGGAATAATTTAAGTAATTACCAATCAATATCATATACAGTTATTTAATAAACATGGTCATTCTGATATTAGGAAAAAAAATTTGGTGGTTGAGCCATACATTTATGAAAATACCCTCGTGGCACAGTTTGTACATGAGCAAGTGGATATAATTGATAAAGGTCTATAACACAAAGAATACTGCTGGCCTGTTCCACATAAAAGCACATAGCAATGAGATTCCAGAGGGAGGTCAGTTAAGGTTGCTGTCTTGAATAGAGACATTTAAAATGGTAGGGATTAAACTACAAAAAGGATACAAGTTCTTGTTGGTGCTTTACAACTAGATTAAAGTTCAGTCAGTTGCCACCTGCCCAATGATGAATCCTGTCCAGCTGCTTTACCCTTACACTGAAGTCACTCCACTTATCATCATTCCTACCCTTCCATAGTCATCTGTTATCTTAAGCTCTACAAATACCGGAAAGTAAAAAAGAAAGTTTGAATATAATCATGTAGAATTTTAATCTAATCAGTGATTCTCCAGTCCTATCATCAAAAAAGATTTCTACTATATTCGGACAAAAAGCCTGAACTTAAAAGGTGAGGTGAGCGTGACATTACTTTATTTGACAAAATGTGGCATCAAGAAGCCCTAGTGAAACTGGAGTAAATAGAAAATGGGGGAAAACACTTCACTGGTTGGAGTCATACCTGGCACATAGGGAGGTGGTTATGATTGTTGGAGGTCAGTTATCTCAGCTCCAGGACATCTCTGCAGGAGTACCTCAGGGACTGTCAAAGGTTTAACCATCTTCAGTTGCTTCATCAATAGTTTTCCCACCATCATAAATTCAGAAGTGGGGACGTTTGCTAATGATCATCACTATTTGTGACACCTCATGTACTGAAGCAGTCCATGTCCAAATGCATCAAGACCTGGACAATATTTAGGTGGTGGCTGACAAGTGGCAAGTTATAGAAATGACAGGCAATGCCTATTTCCATTAAGAGACAGCCTAACTATTACTCCTTGACATTCAATGGCATTATCATAACTGAATCCACTGCTATCAGCGTCCTGAGGGCTACCATTGACCAGATAATCAACTGAATTAACTTAGCTGCTTTTGAGAAGATGGTGGTGAGCTGTCTTCTTGAACTGCTGCAGTCCATGTTTTGTGGGGTGACCCACAATACCCATATAAAGGGAATTCCAGTATTTTGACCCAGTGACAGTGAAGGATAGTGAATGGTTTGGAGGGGAACATGCAGATGGCCATGTTCCTATGTATCTGCTGCACTTGTCCTTCTAAATGGAAGTTGTCATGGATTTAGAAAGTGCTGTCCAAGGATCTTTGGTGAAGTTCTACCCTGCTGCTTCTGATTGTCAGTGGTGGAGGGAGTGGATGTTTGCGGATGTGGTTCCAGTCAAGTGGGCTATTTTGTTTTGGATGGTGTCAACCTTCTTGAACATTGTTAGAGCTGCCCCCAACCAGGCAAGTGGGGAATATTCCATTTGCACTCAGGCTCCGATGACATTTTTATATCCAAAATGCACATGGATAGCAGTGAATTGAGGAGTGAGGAGGTTGTAAATTTATTTTACATTGGGATTAATCCTTGGCACAGCATTGTAGGTCAAAGGCCCTGTTCTGTGCTGTACATTTCTATGTTCTATGTTCTTAAAGCAGGATGCTAGTGACTTCCAGCAGTTACTCCCCTCACTTTGAAAGAGCAAGGTAAAATTCCAACCTACTGGAGGAAAGCAAGATCACAGGAAGTAGTTTGTTGAAACCATTTTAATTGGTTATCCAATTTGCATGAATTGGCACATCTAAAGATGACTCTAGCTATTTGAGCTTTTCATTAACAAATCTCTTGAAATGATTGCACATGATGACACTGTGAGTTAAAGCAATTGCTGTAAGATGGTAAGAGTAGAAGGATGTTGTGGTTCTGTTCGCCGAGCTGGGAATTTGTGTTGCAAACATTTCGTCCCCTGTCTAGGTGACATTCTTAGTGCTTGGGAGCCTCCTGTGAAGCGCTTCTGTGATGTTTCCTCCGGCATTTATAGTGGCTTGTCTCTGCCGCTTCCAGTTGTCAGTTCCAGCTGTCCGCTGCAATGGCCGGTATATTGGGTCTAGGTCGATGTGTTTGTTGATAGAATCTGTGAATGAGTGCCATGCCTCTAGGAATTCCCTGGCTGTTCTCTGTTTGGTTTGCCCTATAATAGTAGTGTTGTCCCAGTCGAATTCATGTTGCTTGTCATCTGCATGTGTGGCTACTAAGGATAGCTGGTCGTGTCGTTTCGGGGCTAGTTGGTGTCCATGGATGCGGATCGTTAGCTGTCTTCCTGTTTGTCCTACGTAGTGTTTTGTGCAGTCCTTGCATGGGATTTTGTACACTACATTGGTTTTGCTCATGCTGGGTATCGGATCCGTCGTTCTGGTGAGTTGTTGTCTGAGAGTGGCTGTTGGTTTGTGTGCTGTTATGAGTCCTAGTGGTCGCAGTAGTCTGGCTGTCAGTTCGGAAATGCTCCTGATGTATGGTAGTGTGGCTAGTCCTTTGGTTGTGGGATGTCCTCGTTCTGTTGTCTTTCCCTTAGGCATCTGTTGATGAAATTGCACGGGTATCCGAATGGAGAATTCACCACAAAAGTATACAGGAAAGCCACACACACAGACCAAGTCCTGAACTACGAAAGCAACCACCCCAACTCACACAAACGAAGTTGCATCAAGACACTATTCAAAAGGGCTACAACACACTGCAGCACACCAGAACTGCAAAAACAGGAAGAAGAACACCTATACAATGTATTCGCCAAAAATGGATACCTCTGAATCAGCTCTGATTTTAATATAAAGCCTTGGGTTCTACCAGAGGAGATATCTTTCAGCTGCTCTATGTTGAACATCTTAATTAGAAGACCCTGCAAATTCTGCAGTAAAATAAGGAACTGCTGGATTCTGACGATCTGAAACAATTAAACAGAAACTGTGAGAGAAACTCGGCAGATTTGGCATATTTGTGGAGAGAAAACTAGAGTTAACGTTTCAAGTCCTGTAACCCTTCTTCAGAACTAGAAGCAGCTAGGAAAATATGTTACTTTCAATTACTCACTGTCCCCATTATCACCTATCTAGTTTCTCTTTTCCCCTGGCCTAGTACCAACTATTCCTTTATTTGCCTACTCTTTTGTCCCATTCTTTTTCTTTCTCTGGGCCCTGTCTCCACCAGGAGAAAATGAGGACTGCAGATGCTGGAGATCAGAATCGAAAGGTTTGGTGCTGGAAAAGCACAGCAGGTCTGACAGCATCTGAGGAGCAGAAAAATAATGTTTCAGGCATAAGCCCTTCATCAGGAATCGGGGAAGGGGGCTGAGAGATAGTCAGAAGGATGGGACTGTGGGGAATGTAGCTGGGAAGGATATAGTTAGATGCAGATTGAGGGGTGATAGTGATAGGTCAGTGAGGATGTGGAGTGGCTAGTTGGGAAGAAAGTTGGACAGGTGGGATAGTTCAAGAGACAGTGGCGAGTTGGAGGGTTGGATCTGGGATGAGGTGGGGGGAGGGGAGATTAGGAAACTAGTGAAATCAATGTTATGCCATGTGGTTGAAGGGTCCCAAGGTGGAAGATGAGGCATTCTTCCACCAGTCGTCAGGTAGCTTGGATTTGGCAGTGGAGGAGGCTCAGGACTTACATGTCCTTGGTAGATTGTGAGGGGGATTTGAAGTGATCGGTCACAAGGCAGTGGGATTGTTGGGTGCATGTGTCCCAGAGATGTTTCCTGAAACGTTACACGAGTTGGCATCCCATTTCCTTAACGTAGAGGAGACCACATCAAGAGCAACCGACACAGTAGGTGAAGTGTTTGGATGTGGAGGAAAATCTTATCCGGATGTAAAAGATCTTTTGGGACCTTGAACAGAGGTGAGGGGGGAGGTGTGGGCATAGGTTTTACATCTCTTGTGGTGACAAGGGAAGATGTTGGATGTGGAAGTGGGTTGGTGGGGGGGCATGGACCTAATGAAGGAGTCAGGGAGGGAATGGTCTCTGCAGAACGCGGATAGGGGTTGGAAGGGACATATCTTTGGTGGTGGGGTCTGATTGTAGGTGGCAGAAATGGCGAAGGATAATGCACTGTATCTGGAGATTAATGGGGTGAAAGTTGAGGAGCAGGGGAATTCCATTCTTGTTGCGGTTGGAGTGATGGGAAGTGGAGGAGATGTGCTGGAGGTCATTGTTGATCATGTGGGAAGGGAAATTGCGGTCCTTGAAGTAGGAGGCCATCTGGGATTTCCTGGAGTGGAATGGTTCTTCTTGGGAGCAGATATGGCAGAAGCGGAGGAACTGGGAAGAAGCAATTGCCTTTTTATTGGAATAGGGGTGGGGGGGTGTACTCCCTCACCTTCAACCTATCACTATCATCGCTCACCTGCATCTACCTATCGCCTTCCCAGCTACTTTCCCTCACCCCACCTTCACCCTGCTATTTATCTCTCAGCCCCCTTCACCCCCACCACATTCCTGATGAAGGGTGTATGCCTGAAATATTGACTCTCCTGTTCCTCTGATGCTGCCTGACCTGCTGTGCTTTTTTAGTGCCGCACTTTTTGACCCCGTTTCCACCAATCCATTCACTCCTTTCCCCCATCCCCAGTCATCAGCATAAAAACCACCATTTTCGAGCTGCTTCTAGTTCTAAAGACGGACTCGAAACATTAACTCTGTTTGCTCTCCACAGATATTGCCAGGCGTGTTGAGTTTCTCCAGTAATTCCTGTTTCTGTTTGTCCTGCAAATTCTATATTTGAGAGAATACAAATGTAGTCAATGCAATCTGCCGCACAATGTAATCCTTTTAGTCTCAGGATCATTTTAGTAACTTTGTATTGCCTCTCCTTCGAGAATGACACATTTTTCTGACCCGCAGATACACTCTCTGGGAACAATACTTTACTACAACAGGAATATACCTTTTCTTTTCTTACAGGCTAGAGTCACAGAGTCATACAGCACAGAAACAGACCCTTCAGACTGAACAGTCCATGCCAACCATAATTCCAAACTAAACTCGTCCCATCTGCCTGCACTTGGCCCATATCCCTTCAAACATTTTTTATCCAAATGCCTCTTAAACATTGTAACTGTATCTGCATCCACCACGGGATGTTCGTTCCACACACAAACCACCCAGTGTTTAAAAAAAATACCCTCATATGTCTTTCTTATATCGTTCTTCTCTCACCTTAAAAATATGCCCTCGAGTCTTGAAATCCCTCATTTTAGGGAAAAGACACCTGCCATTCACCTTATTCCCCTCATAATTCTATAAGGTCACCCCTTTGAGAGACAAAGTAGAACAATACATTAGCCTTTAAAAAATGCTACTCTTGAGTCAGCAATACTTAACAGCTAATATCAACTCATTAAAGTACATTTTCGGCAAACTGCCCTTGCTTTGCAGAATACTGCAGTGCAGCAAATGTTCCAACAGATGTCCTCGTCATACCACCTACACTGCAGTTGCACTTTGCAAGGTATTGTTTTTTCAATACTCAAGAATCTATTCTGGTCATCGAATTATGATGTGCAGATGGAGGCTGATGTTTATCATTTTGGAACCCAGACTGTAAAAATGTTTGAGAGAACATACCTTAATAGTTCCATGCCCAGAGATGGCCGTACCTGTGGTGTGTACCTTTCAAAGAGAGTGCGGTAATTGGCATAAATATTTTCACTTACAGCATTGATATGAATGTGTCACATTCTCTCAGATTGAAATATGTGTCTGTGAAACAAGTGCTTTCCCAGCAAATACAGAAGGGCTTTCAGCATGGGGTACTTTTCCTTCTGGCCAACTCCACCCCAGCAACTCAACAAAATCTAACAAACACTGAATCCAAACCAGGGATTATTAAATAAACAGGAAAATGTCAACATCCAAACATCACCTACAACCAAATGACAATAAAATTCCCTTAATCCAATCCTTAATTACCAAAGTTTCCTGTTACAATAGATTGAAACATATGAGATTGAATCGCACCACAGCCACAGGGAAATTTAAACCTGGAATTAAGAAGTTGAAATACCAGCTCCATAGGGTCCTAGTAATTATATATGACCAAATGCAGTTGTTATGTTATGACCAGACCTAGGGAAGGTTCCCTATTCATTATAGCTTCAGATTGAAGGGCTCCAGTTCTTTATTCACCTATCCCTCTTGCTCAGTTAAAACAAGGTTAAATTCCCTTCCCTAATGAACTTATGCTTTAACAGGAGCATATTTAACCTGGCTTTTTTGCATTCACAAGAAGGGTGAGTTTATTAATCACTATACATGAGAAGAAATATTCGACACACACACACACACACACACACACACACACACACACACACACACACACACACACACACACACACACAATCTTAGAAGTGAGTCCACACAGATGAAACTTACAAAATAATACAGATCAGGCTCTGATTGCTTGTAAAGAATGTTTATTAGCCGAGGCATAGAGTATATAAATTATGGTGGTATGGTGTATAATGCTGGTTATACCTCAACTGAGAAATTCACATTAATTCTGTGTGGTTACTGGGACTCAAGGCAGAAGATAAGGCATTCTTCCTCCAGGTGTCGGGTGGTTAGGGTTTGGCGATGGAGGAGGCTCATGACCTGCACGTTCTTGGCGGAGCGGAAGGGGGAGTTGATGTGTTCAGCCACAGGGCAGAGGGATTGGTGGGTGCGGGTGTCCCAGAGATGTTCTCTGAAATGATCTGAGAGTTGGCGTCCTGTCTCCCCACATGCAGGTCCTGGGCCTCCTCCATCGCCAAACCCCAACCACCTGACACCTGGAGAAAGAATGCCTCATCTTCTGCCTTGAGTCCCTGTAACCACACGGAATTAATGTGAATTTCACTAGTTTCCTCATTTCCCCTCCTCCACCTTATCCCAGTCTCAAGCCTACAACTCAACACCACCCTTTTGACCTGTCCATCATCTTTCCCATCAATCCGCTTCACCCTCCTCTTCAACCTATCACCTTCTCCCCACCTTCATCTACCTATTGCATTTCCAGTTACTTTCACCCCCAATCCCACCCCGTCCCATTTATCTCTTAATCTTCCCCACACCCCGGCTCACAGGGCTCATTCCTGATGAGGACCTTATGCCCCAAACATCGATTCTTCTGCCCCTCGGATGATGCCTGACCTGCTGTGCTTTTCCAGCACAACCCTCTTGACTCTAACCTTGCTAACCGGTCTAGATTACACTAGATTCCCTACAGTGTGGAAACAGGCCCTTCGACCCAACCGTCCACACCAACCCTCCAAGAGTAACCCACCCAGACCCATTCCCCTCTGAAAGATGTGCCTAGCACTGTGGGCAATTTAGCATGGCCAATTCACCTAACCTGCACACCTTTGGACTGTGGGAGGAAACCCACGCAAACACTGGGTGAATGCGCAAACTCCACTCAGACAGTCACCCGAGGCTAGAATCGAACCTGGGACCCTGGTGCAGTGAGAACCACTGAGCCACTGTGCCACTCCTGTCTACTGTGAGCAACCTAGTCAAATACCTTACTGACGTCTATATAGATCATGTCCACTGCTCTGCCTTCATCAATCCTCTTCATTACTTCTTTCAAAAACTCGATCAAGTTAGTGAAACTCGATTTCCCATGCACAAGGCCATTCCCAAGCACATATCTGGTCTTGTTTACAATGGGACTCCAGACCAATGTGATTGACTCTTAACTGCTCGTAAGGGGAGGAACAGGCAACAAATGCTGGACTTGCCAGCATCCATTCCACAAAAAAACTAAAACTTTTTTATTTAATTTCTTCCTGCTCCTTGAGTACCTGAATTGAGGTGTAATTTCTCTGATGGTTGACAGGCAACTTTCAATCTGACCTCCTACCCCTGAGAAAATGACAAAGACCAATGTCTGTGAGTTTCTTCCCTGTTTCTTCCTCCAGCACAGGGAAAATATGAATATATCCCAATTAACCCAGTTCCTCCTTTCCTCATTAAAAAGAACTGACCTGATTTCAGTATAGATAACAAATGCAGTGAAATGATAGCAAGAGACATTATTATTGTCTTACTTGGTTGTGTATTTCCTTGAGAAAATCTAAGATCTTTAAATAGTTGGAGGAGCTACTTACAACTTGAAATGATAACATAGAAACTGTAATGTACAAAATTGTAATGCATTCTTGTGACATTTCCATATTTTATTCTGTTAGTTCAAATATTTGAAGCAAGAAATGTTGCTGATACTGCAGTTTGAAGCACTTCACGTTGTCTAGTATACAGCAGGATTAAAAAGATTACCAATGCTGTGTGCTCTGGGTATGATGCATACATCATTGTTATGTGTTCACGTGAAGTTGGCTGTGCTCTATTGTTATTGTAACTGGCTATAAAATGACTTCCTGCAGTGAACATTCCCATGGTATGTACCATGAAGGATGGACATTTGTACAGTATTGCATTGCCACACAAATAGATCCCTTTTCATACAAAAACAAAAAAAAAACCCTTGCATTATCACTTACTCTGTGAGGTAGCCAATTTATCCACTGTGCACAGAATTGTTCTCTAGCACTGGTAAAATTGTTAGTTAATGCTTCTTTTGGCAGTCTCTTTCCACTCATGGCATACATGTGAGTTGTTAGCTTTACCTCCAACGCCTGCTAGCCTAAATGGTGTGCTCTCTTTCTGTTTGTAAACCTTCTCAGCTGACTGTTCTGATTTCTGCGATTGCCTTTGACACCCATTTCTTTCAGTTGCATGAACTGATCACTTTGGTATAGAAAGTATATTCCTAAATTGAAGAGGGTTCAGAAAAGATTAACCAGGAAGTTGCCAGGACTGAAGGGTTTGAGTTATAAGGATAGGCTGGATTTACTTGTTTTACTAGAGTGTAAGAGGCTGAAGAGTGACCTTATAAAATCATAAGGCAAGGTTTATAAAATCATAAGGCGAATAGCAAAGGTCTTTTACCTAAGGTGTGTGAGTTCAATAATAGAGGGCATATTTTTAAGGTGAGTGGAGAAAGATTTAAAAGGGACCTGAGGGCCAATCTTTTCCCACAGAGAGTGATTCGTATGTGGAATGAACTGCCAGAGGAAGTGATAGATGCAGGTACACTTACAACATTTAAAAGACATTCAGACAGATATAAGAATAAGGAGGGTTTAGTGGGATTCCAGAACTGAAAATGTGTTGCTGGAAAAGCGCAGCAGGCCAGGCAGCATCCAAGGAGCAGGAGAATCGACGTTTCGGGCATGAGCCCTTCTTCAGGAAGGGCTCATGCCTGAAACATCGATTCTCCTGCTCCTTAGATGCTGCCTGACCTGCTGCGCTTTTCCAGCAACACATTTTCAGCTCTGATCCCCAGTATCTGCAGTCCTCACTTTCTCTTAATGGGATTCCAGGCCAAACTCAGGCAAATGGGACTAGTTTCATTTGGGAACCTTGCTTGAAGTGGATGAGTTGGACCAAAGGGTCTGCTTCTGTGTTGTATGACCCTATGATTCTATAACTGTGTTCAGTTGATATCTGTAATAAGTTTCCTTTGTAGTGTAGCAGTCAGACCTTCTTCAACTGATATGTCTGTGTCTCTGATTGTCAGTCAGTGTGGTCTACAAACAAAATAAATCTCTTCTGAAACCTTTCTGGTATTAGTCTGAGCTATTGACCTGCTTCTATTGAGATAGGTAGCTTTAATGTCATGTTGGAGATCTGTAATTCCTACATCCAGTCTTGCTATGGCATTGGGCTCTTAGCTGAATTTATCCTATCAGGGTGAGAAACGTTCTATCTCATTTCAGGATTTCTTTCACTTTTGGACCATAATCTGGTGTAACTTTACATGGATCTGTGAAATTCACAATGTTGTTTGAGGCACCAATGTTTATTTGGCGCTTCATACTCATTTCCAGGCTTTCTTCTGCTGCCTCCATTGCAATGGTTATAAACTATTTTTCTCATTTAGAATTGACATTGCCCATCTTCTGTAAGGTGTAGATTGAATCACATGCATCTTTGTCCAATATCTCCAATGTACAGGAATCGATGGCTTTGTGGTGATTTTGTTGGACTGTTAATCCAAATGTTCTGGGAACCTGGATTTGAATCCCGCCATATCAGATGGTGGAATTTGAATTCAATTTTTTAAAAGTCTGACCATGAATCTCTTGTCGGAAAAACCCATTTATAGAATCATAGAGTCATAGAGACGTACAGCATGGAAACAGACCCTTCGGTCCAACCTGGAGGGTTTGAGTTATAAAGATAGGCTGGGAACTTTATCACTAGAGCGTAGGTGGTTGAGGTCATAGAGGTTTTATCTTATCTTTTACTTATAGAGTCATAGAGAGGTACAGCATGGAAACAGACCCTTCGGTCCAACCTGTCAAGCTGACCAGGTTTCCCAACCCAATCTAGTCCCACCTGCCAGGCCCATATCCCTCCAAACCCTTCCTATTCATATACCCATTCAAATGCCTCTTAAATGTTGCAATTGTACCAGCTTCCACCACTTCCTTTGGCAGCTCATTCCATTTCCGTACCACCCTTTAACGTGAAAAGGGTGCCCCTTAGGTCTCTTTTATATCTTCGCCCTCTCACCCTAAACCTATGACCTCTAGTTCTGGTCTGTCCGACCCCAGAGAAAAGACTTTGTCTATTTATCCTATCCATGCCCCTCATAATCTTGTAAACCTCTATAAGATCACCTCTCAGCTTCCGACACTCCAGGGGAAACAGCCCCAGCCTGTTCAGCCTCTCCCTATAGCTCAAATCCTCCAACCCTGGCAACATCCTTGTAAATTTTTTCTGAATCTTTCAAGTTTCACAACATCTTTCTGATAGGAAGGAGATCAGAATTGCACACAATATTCCAACAGTGGCCTAACCAATGCCCTATACAGCCGCAATATGACCTCCCAACCCCTGTACTCAATACTCTGACTAATAAAGGAAAGGATACCAAATGCTTTCTTCACTATCCTATCTATCTGCAACTCCACTTTCAAGGAGCTATGAACCTGCAATCCAAGGTCTCTTTGTTCAGCAACACTCCCTAGGACCTTACCATTAAGTGTATAATTCCTGCAAAGATTTGCTTTCCCAAAATGCAGCACCTTGCATTTATCTGAATTAAACTCCATCTGCCACTTCTCAGCCCATTGGCCCATCCTGTTGTAATCTGAGGTAACCCTCTTCGTTCTCCAATTTTGATGTCATCTGCAAACTTACCAACTGTCCCTCTTATGCTCGCATCCAAATCATTTATGTAAATGACATGTAACTCCAGACCCACAGCAATGTGGTTGACTCTCAACTGTTCTCTGGACAATTAGGGATGGATAATGAATGCTGGCCTAGCCAGTGATGCCCTAATCCTATGAATGAATAAAATAAAAATCATGCTTGAATGTCCTGCAATATCTCTGGAGCAATTACCTCATAGGCTTTATAGTTTTGTTGTGGGGTGGCACGGTGGCTCAGTGCCAGTGACCCAGGTTCGATTCCCACTTTAGGTGACTGACTGTGTAGAGTTTGCACATTCTCCCTGTGTCTGCGTGGGTTTCCTCCGGGTGCTCCAGTTTCCTCCCACAGTCCAAAGATGTGCAGGTTAGTTGAATTGGTCATACTAAATTGTCCATAGTCAGAGGTAAAGATGGGAAATAGGTCTGGGTGGGTTACTCTTTGGAGGGTCAGTGTGAACTGGTTGGACCAAAGGGCCTGTTTCCAAACTGTAGGGAATCTAATCTAATCTTGTCTTTCTAGTTAAACATTGTGAGCATAGTCATTTAGGTTTGTGCAGTTAGAGCACTGATTTCCTCTTTTATTTTATGTAATGACCTCTGCAATATTTGCAATTTATACTTTGCCTTGATTTTTCTGCTGTCCCTTCTGCACAGATTGGTTACTTTTCTCCACATTGTTGCATTTGAAATGTCTAGGCCATTTTCCAACAACATAGTGGACAAGTTTGAGCTGCCTATCTGCATGGTGGACGGATTCCTCTGTTCTCAGTATGTTGTAGCTGTTGATTTGCGTGGTTAGAATTTATTTAAGAGTCAGTTTCTCTTCCCTTATCACCCAAACTGGCATAGTATACCTAAGGTAATTCCATTTTGATAAAATCACCCTTCAGGAGTTGGAATGCATTGGTTCCTGCAAATGTTGCTCCTGCAGCACCAACAAGCTCCTTTTCCATCATTAACTCTGATATTCATGTTGTTTCCAATTGAGGTTCTAAATTCATCTTCTGTAGTCTGGTTACATCTGTTCTTTGGAGAAGTTGAGTAACAAAATGTTGCTTTGGTTTGTTTAAATCTGTTGCAATCCCACTGCTTTCCACTGTGTGACAAAAGACCAGCAGTTCTGCTTTATGGACACCTTCCTTTTCACCAAGTGCAGGAAGAAAAATATTTGCAGCCATTGTGTCTCCCCAGTCCTTCAGCTCTCGCCTGCCTTATTGCTCCTTTACTGTGGCTCATTGGGGTTTTTAGCAGCTTTAAACATTTCCGTGCTCTTCCTCTTTAACACTCAATCTCAGTTCCACTCTAATACCAAGTTATGCATTAAATGAATACATAGCTGTCTTCAAGGTTTGTGCGAAGATTTGTAGCTCGGGTGCTCGTTGTTGTGGTTCTGTTCGCCGAGCTGGTATACATAGCTGTCTGTACTCTGACTTTCAGGTTATAAACTGACTGACTATTGTGACTTTCACACATGGCATAAGTGTCATGACTACAGAAAGTCAGGAAGGGCGTTCACACAGTGTTGCATTTCCATGCAAACAATGGTCTTAACAATGAGAAAGCTCAGGAATTTGCATTAATACTGGATTTGTTTGAGTTAAAGGAGTGGCTGGATTTCTTTATACTTAACCTATTTTTCTAAGCAACTTGTTCAGAGACGTAATTACACACCCCTGGAGTATGTAGGACTTGAAACTGGGCCTCCTGACTCAAAGATAGGGACACTACCTCTATGCCACAAGAGTCCCCTTGGCTGGATTTGTTTGGGTTCAAGGGATCAGCTATTGTTGATCATCAGAGCAGCAGAAGATCAACCAATCATCAGCATTATTGAGTAGGAAAAGCTATCATCAGGTTTCCAAGATATTGTATTAAGAGAAAACAATAAAATAGATTGGGAGAAACTATTTCAAATGGATGGGGAGTCCAGAATGAGGAGCAACGTGATATCACATTCTCTGGAGGAGTATTGAATCTCAACAGCGTGGAAAGAGGTCATTTGGTGCACTGAGTCAACACTGACCTTCTGAAGAGCAACCTCCCAGACTATTCCTGTAACTCTGCATTTACTATGACTAATACGCTTAGCCCCTGAACACAAGGGCCAATTTAGCATGACCAATCCTCCCAACTTGCATATCTTTAGACTGTGGATGGAAACCAGACTATCTGGAGGAAACCCACGCAGACTCGTGGAGAACATGCAAAATTCATACATGCAGTCACCTGAGGCTAAGATCAAATGTAGGTCCCTGACACTGTGAGGCAGTAGTGCTAATCACTGTGCCACCCTCATGTTATGGTGCCTTCTTCAAGGAGTTATTTCTTCTTGAAAAGACTCATTGGAAGTTGCAAAGGAACAAAAAAATAGAATGGTATTGGAAAAGTGGACATCAGCGGGCGAAATTCCCGAGAAAACAAGTTAAAATTGTGAAGGTTGTTCATTATTTAAGGTAATGAACAAAGGGTTGTAAGTTATGTTCAAGCACTTTGCTCAGGTGAATCACCAGCCTTACTTTGATTATATTAGATTCCCTACAGAGCGGAAACAGGCCCTACGGCCCAACCAGTCTACACCGACCCTCTGAAGAGTAACCCACCCAGACTCATTTCCCTCTGACTAATTGACCTACACTATGGGGCAATTTAGCATGGCCAATTCACCTGATCTGCACATCTTTTGGATTGTGGGAGGAAACCGGAGCACCCAGAGGAAACCCACGCAGACAAATGGAGAATGTGCAAACTCTACACAGACAGTCACCCGCGGCTGGAATCGAACCTTGTACCCTGGTGCTGTGAGGCAGCAGTGCTAGGCACTGAGCCACGTTGCCTGCTGTTTATTGCTCTTCTCAGTCTACTATTCTCCAGGACCATTTGATTCACTTGGTTTTGGGCTTCATGTTGGTGCTACCTCTTCCAATAGTGAAGCCAGAGACTTGGAATGAT
Source organism: Hemiscyllium ocellatum (assembly GCF_020745735.1). Lineage (NCBI taxonomy): Eukaryota > Metazoa > Chordata > Chondrichthyes > Orectolobiformes > Hemiscylliidae > Hemiscyllium > Hemiscyllium ocellatum. The sequence goes on along the minus strand of NC_083447.1, from coordinate 16,498,651 downwards.
TGTGCTGCCAACCACCACTGCCCAGGCCACACAATTGTGTGTCTGTGGGTACTCTTGCTGGTGCTGAAGTAACAGTATTTCTTCCCTGATTTCCTCAATGAAGCCCTTCAGGAAGCCTGGTAGCAGCCTTCTAACTCAGCACTATTGGAATTAACATCAGGGAAACGGTAGATTTAGAGTTGCATTTCCCCTTTAAACACGCCTTAAGAGTTCCAGCAGATGTTATATGTATCAGATAGGTGGGCTAAGAGATTCCTGAGGCAACAGGGTGAGCAGCTGTCAATTATATTGTTCTGTAGACTAGGAATTGCTGTAAGATTTGTCTGACACTAAGCGAACTGGCTTACCGACAATGCCCTCTACTGTTTCTTTGCAATGAAGGGAGCAGTACCACTTACAGTAATCAACACTGAAACAATCTGTCTCAACGTTTGGTAGCCGGAAATAATTTCACCACTAGCTGGATATTTCCTCATCCTTAAATTTGCATTTCAATCTTGTGTCAAGAGCTATATGATATCATGTGGCAAAGGACCTACTGTAATTTAAGAAATTATTTGATGGATTAATGAGAAAGAAAAAAACTTGGAGATAGATTTTCAATTTGCCAGCTGGGTATAAATTGGCTTTACAGTTTTTCATATTCCATTGACCTTTCCCAATCATTTTCTAACTACAATTAGTTCTGAAGAAACGTCACTGGACCTGAATCATTAACTCTGCCCTCTCTCCACAGATGCCACCAGACCTGCTGAGTTTAGCCAATGATTTCTGATTTTTGTTTCCGACTTCCAGCATCTGCAGTTCTTTAATTTTTTTAGTTGTAGATTTACTCCTGTTATGGAAACTGTTTGTTTTATTATCTCCATAAATTTCACAGTTAGGACCTTTGGTATGCAGGAGATGGAGGGGGGAGGGGGGTGGGTGAAGTGCAGTTGGTACATATATTCTGATACTTTAAAAAACAAGAAGATACTACGTGAACTCCACCATCTGAAGGGGCATGCCAAAATGGAAGAGATGCCAATCATCATCGTCCAACCACTGCAGAGAAAAACAGCAACTTGGAGCCTGAGGAAATATATTCAGAACTACTAATGTAGACAGAAGAACTTGGAGGTAAGCTTTGGTGACAATTTCACTTTAATAGCAAAACAACATTTCAATATTTTTCCCAACAATATCCTTTACAGACAGTCAATTCTGGTGAAATGTCACTCCAATCTAAATGCTTTAATTTCTTAAATAAATGACTCTTTCCAGTCTGATGACCTAACCCTCTTCAGTTTTGACAGCCTATAAACTACTACACACTCTCACAACTTGGAGACTTGACAAGCTAAAGACCTTCCCGTGGAGTGAAACTGTTCCAAACTGAAACTTGATTCCGAACAGAAACCTACTAAGGGCCATATTTTCTCTAAATGTCATAGAAGTTCAACTTTGTAAATGCTTAATGAATTAACATTGGCAGTATCCTGCTTAACTTGAGTCACATAATGTTACCTTTAATTCCAAGTTGCTTTCTGATCTCTTTCACAGAACTAAAACCACACATTTATTTTGTCTCTACATTAAAATCCAAGTTCCCAGTGATAATAATAACTTAGAGACATAGAGGCATACAGCACAGAAACAGACCCTTTGGTCCAAATAGTCCATGCCAAGCAAGTTTCCCAAACTAAACTAGTCCCACTTGCTTGCATTTGGTCCATATCCCTCTAAACCTTTCCTAGTCATGTACATATCCAAATGTCTTTTAAATGTTGTAACTTTACCTGCATATACCACTGCCCTCTAGTAGTTCATTCCACATATGAACCACCCTCTGTGTGAAACAGTTGGCTCCCAAGTACCTTTTAAACCTTTCTCCTCTCAACTTAAAAATATACCCCGTAGTTTTATACTCCCCTATCCAAGGGAAAAGACTTTCACTGTTCATTTTATCTATGTGCTTCGTGATTTTACAAACCTCTATAAGTGGCCTAACCAATAACATGTTGTGGCTGTACAGGACATTGGTTAGGCCACTGTTGGAATATTGCATGCAATTCTGGTCTCCTTCCTATCGGAGAGATGTTGTGAAACTTGAAAGGGTTCAGAAAAAATTTACAAGGATGTTGCCAGGGTTGGAGGATCTGAACTTCAGGGAGAGGCTGAACAGGCTGGAGATGTTTTCCCTGGAGCATCGGAGGCTGAGGGGTGACCTTATAGAGGTTTACAAAATTATGAGGGGCATGGATAGGATAAATAGACAAAGTCTTTTCCCTGAGGTTGGGGAGTCCAGAACTAGAGGGCATAGGTTTAGGGTGAGAGGGGAAAGATATAAAAGAGACCTTAGGGGCAACTTTTTCACGCAGAGGGTGGTACGTGTATGGAATGAGCTGCCAGAGGATGTGGTGGAGGCTGGTACAAGTGAGACATTTAAGAGGCATTTGGATGGGTATATGAATAGGAAGGGTTTGGAGGGATATGGGCTGAGTGCTGGCAGATGGGACGAGATTGGGTTAGGATATCTGGTCGGCATGGACGAGTTGGACCGAAGGGTCTGTTTCCATGCTGTACCTCTCTATGACTCTATAAGTAAAAGATAAGATAAAACCTCTATAACCTCAATCACCTACGCTCTAGTGATAAAGTTCCCAGCCTATCCTTATAATTCAAACCCTCCAATCTTAGCAACATCCTAGTAAATCTTTTCTGAACACTTACTAATATCCTTCCAATAGCAGGATGATCAGAACAGGACACAGTATTCTAAAATTGACCTCACCAACATCCTGTACGACCTCAACACAACTTCCAAACTCCTATACTCAATGGATGAGCAATGAAGCCAAGTCCCTTATTAACATCCCTCTCTACCTGTGACCCAACTTTCATAGAACTATGTATCTGAACCCGAGGACTCTCTGTTGACAACATTACCCAGAGCTAACTCTTTTTCCTGATTAAAGAAATTTATTAAAATCTATTTATCAGTGGCACAGTGGTTAGCACTGCTGCCTCACAGCGCCAGAGACACGGGTTCAGTTCCCACCTCAGGCACCTGAATGTGTGGAGTTTGTACATTCTCCTCGTGTCTGTGTGGGTTTCCTCCGGGTGCTCCGGTTTCCTCCCACTGTCCAAAAATGTGCAGCTTAGGTGAATTGGCCATGCAAAATTGCGCTTCAGCGGGTTGGTGTGGACTTGTTGGGCCGAAGGGTCTGTTTCCACACTGTAAGTAATCTAATCTATTCTTGACCAAGTTATTGGTCACCTGTCCAAATATGTCAAATGGTTCATATACAATTTCTGCTTTCTGCTTGTTCCTGCCATAAGATATAGAAGCAGGAGTTAGTCCAATTAGCTCATTGGGCATGTTCCACTAATCAATATGACTTTGGCTGATTTGTAACCCTTAACTCCAATTATCTGTCTTTTCCCCATAACCCTTGTTTCCCTTGCTGATTAAACATCTCTCTATCTCAGCCTTGAATATACTTAATCATCCAGCCTCAACAGCACTTTGCAGTAAAGAATTCCGCAGATTTACTACCCTTTGAGAGTTGAAATTCCTCCTCATCTCTGTCTAAAATGGGTGACCTGTTATTCTGAGATGATGTCCTCTGGACCCAGACTCTCCCACAAGAGGAAATAACCTTTTTGCATCAACCCTGTCAGGTCCCATAAAAGTCCAGTGAAGCATGTTTTGCTACGCTACTGATGCTACAAAAATGCACATTGTTGTATTCACAATTCAATTCATTGGTGAGGAAGGTAGATTTCAATGGTTTCGTAATTTCCTTCAGATGAAGTCTGGTCTAAAGAAATTGCAGGCATCTACCTCACACAAATTTTTGTCCAAATCAACAGCCAATATTTGAATTTTGGGGAGGATTCCTGAAGGATGTCATATCCAATAGTGATGGAATATAGAGCATAAAAATGTACAGCACAGGAAAGGGCCATGTGGCCCACAATGCTGTGCTGAACATGACACCAAATTAGACTAATCCCTTCTACTTGCGCTTGGTCCATTTCCCTCCATTCCTTGCGTATTCATGTACTTGGAGAAAGTGAGGACTGCAGATGCTGGAGATCAGAGCTGAAAATGTGTTGCTGGAAAAGCGCAGCAGGTCAGGCAGCATCCAAGGAGCAGGAGAATCGACGTTTCAGGCATGAGCCCTTCTTCAGGAATGAGGAAGGTTTGCCAAGCATGCTAAGATAAAAGATATGGAGGAGGGACTTGGGGGAGGGGCGTTGGAAATGCGATAGGTGGAAGGAGGTAAAGGTGAGGGTGATAAGGTGAGGGTGATAGGCCGGTGTGGGGGTGGGCGCGGAGAGGTCAGGAAGAAGATTGTAGGTTAGGAAAGTGGTGCTGAGTTCGAGGGTTGGAACTGAGACAAGGTGGGGGGAAGGGAAATGAGGAAACTGGAAAAATCTGAGTTCATCTCTTGTGGTTGGACGGTTCCTAGGCGGAAGATGAGGCGCTCTTCCTCCAACCATCGTGTTGCTGTGGTCTGGCAATGGAGGAGTCCAAGGACCTGCATGTCCTTGGTGGAGTAGGAGGGGAAGTTGAAATGTTGAGCCACAAGGTGGTTGGGTTGGTTGGTCCAGGTGTCCCAGAGGTGTTCTCTGAAACCTTCTGCAAGTAGGCGGCCTGTCTCACCAATATAGAGGTGGCCACATCAGGTACAGCAGATGCAGTAAATGATGTGTGTGGAGCTGCAGGTGAATTTGTGGCGGATATGGAAGGATCCCTTGGGGCCTTGGAGGGAAGTAAGGGGGGAGGTGTGGGTGCAAGTTTTGCATTTTTTGCGGTTGCAGGGGAAGGTGCCGGGAGTGGAGGTTGGGTTGGTGGGAGGTGTGGGCCTGACGAGGGAGTCACGGAGGGAGTGGTCTTTTCAGAATGCTGATAGGTGAGGGGAGGGAAATGTATCCCTGGAGGTGGGGTCTGTTTGGAGGTGGCGGAAATGACGATGGATGATACGATGTATATGGAGGTTGGTGGGGTGGTAGGTGAGGACCAGTGGGGTTCTGTCCTGGTGGCGATTGGAGGGGCGGGGCTCAAGGGCGGAGGACGGGAAGTGGAGGAGATGCGGTGGAGAGCATCGTCAACCACGTCTGGGGGGAAATTGCGGTCTTTGAAGAAGGAGGCCATCTGTGTTGTACTGTATTGGAACTGGTCCTCCTGGGAGCAAATGGGGCGGAGATGAAGGAATTGGGAATATGGGATGGCATTTTTACAGGGGGCATGGTGGGAGGAGGTGTAGTCTAGGTAGTTGTGGGAGTCGGTCAGTTTATTATGGTATTGGAACTTCTCCTAAAAGATTTTAACCTACTGCAAATCCTCTTGCAAGGATGCCTTCCTTGAAGAAGCTCTCTTCCTCCTATAAAGTGGCCAAGAGCAGTGGGAAATCAGAAGATTGGGAAGGCTACAAAAACAAACAGAGGATAACAAAGAGAGAAATAAGGAAGGAGAGGATCAAATATGAGGGTAGGCTAGCCAGTAATATTAGAAATGATAGTAAAAGTTTCTTTCAATACATAAGAAACAAATGACAGGCAAAAGTAAACATTGGGCCACTTCAAACTGATGCTGGAAGCCTACTGATGGGAGGTAAGGAAATAGCTGGAGAACTTAATAAGTACTTTGCATCAGTCTTCACAGTGGAAGACAGGAGTAATATCCCAACAATTAAAGGGAGTCAGGGGGCTGAGTTGAGTATGGTTGCCATTACAAAAGAGAAAGTGCTAGAAAAGCTAAAAGGTCTTCAAATTGATAAATCTCCTGGCCCCGATGGGCTACATCCTAGAGTTTTGAGGGAGGTGGCTGAGGAAATAGCGGAGGCATTGGTTGAGATCTTTCAAAAGTCACTGGAGTCAGGGAAAGTCCCAGATGATTGGAAGATCGCTGTTGTAACCCCCTTGTTCAAGAAAGGATCAAGACAAAAGATGGATAATTATAGACCAATTAGCCTAACCTTGGTTGTTGGTAAAATTCTAGAACCCATCATTAAGGATGAGGTTTCTAAATTCTTGGAAGAGCAGGGTCAGATTAGAACAAGTCAACATGGATTTAGTAAGGGGAGGTCGTGCCTGAAAAACCTGTTGGCATTCTTTGAAGAGGTGACAATAGGTTAGACCAGGGAAATCCAGTGGATGTGGTCTATCTAGACTTCCAAAAGGCCTTTGATAAGATGCCACATGGGAGACTGATGAGCAAGGTGAGGGCCCATGGTGTTCGAGGTGAGCTACTGGTATGGATTGAGGATTAGCTGTCTGACAGAAGGCAGAGAGTTGGGATAAGAGGTTCTTTTTCAGAATGGAAGCCGGTGACAAGCGGTGTCCCGCAGGGTTCAGTGTTGGAGCCACAGCTATTCACTTTATATATTAATGATCTGGAAGAAGGGACTGGGGGCATTCTAACGAAGTTTGCCGATGATACGAAGTTAGGTGGACAGGCAGGTAGTACTGAGGAAGTGGGGAGGCTGCAGAAGGATCTAGACGGTTTGGGAGAATGGTCCAGGAAATGGCTGATGGAATTCAATGTGAGCAAATGTGAGGTCTTGCACTTTGGAAAAAAGAATATAAGCATAGACTACTTTCTAAACGGTGAGAAAATTCATAAAGCCAAAGTACAAAGGGATCTGGGAGTGCTAGTCGAGGATTCTCGAAAGGTAAACATGCAGGTTGAGTCTGTGATTAAGAAAGCGAATGCAATGTTGTCATTTACCTCAAGAGGGTTGGAATATATAAGCACCATTGTGCTACTGAAACTTTATAAAGTTCTGGTTAGGACTTTTGGAGTACTGTGTCCAGTTTTGGTCCCCACACCTCAAGAAGGATATACTGGCACTGGAGCGTGTCCAGCGGAGATTCACACGGATGATCCCTGGAATGGTAGGTCTAACATACGAGGAACAGCTGAGGATCCTGAGATTGTATTCATTGGAGTTTAGAAGATTAAGGGGAGATCTAATAGAAACTTACAAGATAATACATCGCTTGGAAAAGGTGGACGCTAGGAAGTTGTTTCCGTTAGGCGAGGAGATTAGGACCCGTGGACACAGCCTTAGAATTAGAGGGGGTCAATTCAGAACAGAAATGCGGAGACATTTCTTCAGCCAGAGAGTGGTGGGCCTTTGGAATTCATTGCCACAGAGTGCAGTGGAGGTCGGGACGCTAAATGCCTTCAAGGCAGAGATTGATAAATTCTTGATGTCACAAGGAGTTAAGGACTATGGGGAGAATGCGGGTAAGTGGAGTTGAAATGCCCATCAGCCGTGATTGAATGGCGGAGTGGACTCGATGGGCTGAATGGCCTTACTTCCACTCCTATGTCGTATGGTCTTATGGTCTTAACCCTATCTATGCATCTTGTAAATTTTTGGACTTCTATCAGGTCTCCCCTCAGCCTCTGCCACTCCAGAGAACACAACCCAAATTTTTCTAGCCTCTCCTTATAGCACATTCCCTCTAATCTAGGTAACACCCTGGTAAACCTCTTCTGCACCCTCTCCAAAGACTCCACATCTTTCCTATAATGTGGCAACTAGAATTGAATGCAATACTCTAAGTGTGGTCAAACCAAACTCATATACGTGTGATGTATAATTTATAATAGCCAATCTAACCAGAATCAACTCTTTAAAAGGTCACACATGTGTTATCAATATCTCTTCAGCTACCTTATTCAATCTATATTTAATCAAGCTTTTCTTAAATATGTCACTTGACCACAAATCATAGAATCCCTAACGTGCAGATAGAGGTCATTTGGCCCATTGGCTAAGAGGCTACAGGGTGACTTGGACAGACTGGCTGAGTGGGAAAATACTTGGCAAATGCAATATAATGTGCACAAATGTGAGGTTATCCACTTTGGTCACAAAAGCAAGCTGGCAGATTATTATCCAAACAGTGGCAGTTTAGGAAAAGGTGAGGTGCAACGAGACAAGCCATGTTGGAGCAGTCACTGAAAGTTGACGTGCAGATGCAGTAGGCAGTGAGGAAAGTCAATGGCATGCTGGCCTTCATAGCAAGAGAATTTGAGTATCGGAGTAAAGGGCCTTGGTGAGGCTACACTTTGAGTATTGGGTGCAGTTTTGGTCTCTTAGTCTGAGGAAGGACATTCTTGCTATTGAGGGAACCCAGTGAAGGTTCGCCAGACTGATCCCTGGGTTGGCAGGACCGACATCTGAGGAAAGACTGCCTCGACTGGGCTTGTACTCGCTGGAATTTAAAAGAGTGAGGAGGGATCTCATAGAAACATATAAAATCCTGATTGGACTGGATGTGTGAGACAGTAGGGAAAATGTTACTGATGTTGGGGAAGTCCAGAACTCGGGGTCACAGTCTAAGAATAAGGAGTAAGCTATTTTGGACTAAGATGAGGAAGAATTTCTTCCCTCAGAGAGCTGTGAACCTGTGGAATTCTCTCCCACAGGAAGCTCTTGGGGCCAGTCCATTAGATATATTCAAGAGGGAGCTGGACATGGCCCTTGCAGCAAAAATGATGAAGGGGTACAGGGGAAGAGTGAGAATGGGATACTGATCCCATGGTCATCCATGACCATTTTGAATGATATTGCAGGTTTGAAGGGTGAATGGCCTACTCCTGCATCTATTTTCTTTGTTTCTATGTTTCTTCTATGTTTCTATGAGTCTCACTGACCCTTCAAAGAGAATCCCACCCAAACCCTGTAATGCTGCATTTTTTACCCTGGCCAGTCCACCTAGACCACACATCCCTGAATACTACAATTCAGCATGGCCTAACCTGCACATCTTTGAAATGTGGGAGGAAACTGAAGCACCAGAGAACAGCACCGGGAGAATGTGCAAATTCCACTTAGGCAGTCATCCAAGTCTGGAATCAAACCTGGAGCTCTGGGGCATCAGTGCTAATCACTGAATTACCATGCTGCCCCATCAGCACAATCCGTGAGGGTTTTCCACATAAATCAACACTGATGTCAGTGAAATAGAATGTTTGATGTGTCTGTTTTGGTTTCAAAAGCAGTGCAGAAAAATGTATTGAGCCTTTTTTGTTGGAAACAGAGCAGCTAATCACAGTTTGCAATTCTGCATAATTGCTCTTTCAGTGGCTGTTGAGCTAAGAAGGCCAGGAGCCCCAGCAAGAGGGAATTCTAGCTGCTGCAAGGTGAGAGAGGATCAAGGGAGACTATTGTGCAAATGAGCCACAGAAACTAATTTCTTAATTTAGGGGTGCCCTGTGTTCAGGCATGGACTGCATGTATGCTGCTGATTAGACATTTGAAAATAGTCCTGGAACAATTTCTACCCTTATGAAGCAACATTTATTGGGCCAGGTTAAGTCTTGACTCAACATAATGAGCTTAGTTTTCCTCTGTGGTTTAAACAACTGCACAACAATAAAACAGGAAATCTGGAAAATGTTGATGAAACATTGAAATGTGGGAATCACTGACTTGGCTGATATTCACTGTCCATCCCTGTCTACTCCCAAGGTGCTGTAGGTGAACAACCTTCTTGAACTGTTAGTTTCAGAACTATCTGTGGATAGATGATTGATTAGTTAACTGAAAGTGGGAATTGTCCAGTAATTTCTGAGGTTGGCAAGATATTACTAATGGAGTGTCACAGGGAGCAGTGCTGAGGTCTTCAATGATTAACAATCTATATCAGTGGGTGGAAGGTAAATAACATGGATTACAGCAGGAATCGTGGGAGAAATGTAGGAGAAGTTCAGCAAGGCATATCTCAACATTGAGAGAAATTCAGTTCATCTTTTATGTAATTATAGGCATCAAGGAAAGTTTCTCATTTAGGAGCAGTGGATTGCTAGTTAAGGAGGATTATTGCTTGTTAAATGCCTTGTTAACGGCACATCTCACACATTCCTTTGAAGCTTCCTGTCTTATCAAAAGACAGACGAGACTTTGAGAATTCTCAACATTGGAAATTAGAGCATGTACTGCACAACTTCAGCTTACTGCTGGTTGTGAAGACCCTCCTGTTGCTCAGCTCGAAACAGAGTCTGAGGGCACGATCCATGGGCACTAGCCATGCATACCACAGTGGAATCCAACATTTGCCAACCTCTCAGAATCCTCATGCCACCTCTCTGAAAGACAGACTCGCATCGTAGAGCTCACTGGCAACTCGCGTTGAAAGGCTGCTGCATGGATACGATGCAGTAAGGACATGCACGTGGTTCACAGAATGGATTATGCAGCATCTCAGGGCTCTTATCTTAGCACTTACTCACCTAGCAGCTGCCTGCAAGTCTTGCCCACGCTGTGCCTGCCAATTCTGTCAGAGCATTGGCATTACAGCCAGGGCCAAATGCTGTCAGTGCTGCTGTATTGATATGCTCTTTAACATAGATTAGATTTTAGATTAGACTTACAGTGTGGAAACAGGCCCTTCGGCCCAACAAGTCCACACCGACCCGCCGAAGCGCAACCCACCCATACCCCTACATTTACCTTACCTAACACTACGGGCAATTTAGCTTGGCCAATTCACCTGACCCGCACATCTTTGGACTGTGGGAGGAAACCGGAGCACCCGGAGGAAACCCACGCAGACACGGGGAGAACGTGCAAACTCCACACAGTCAGTCGCCTGAGTCGGGAATTGAACCCGGGTCTACAGGCGCTGTGAGGCAGCAGTGCTAACCACTGTGCCACCGTGCCGCCCACAGGTAGGCTGCCTGTCAGGATCATTAGGGTTCAGGCGTGGGGGTGGGGCACATCTTTCTGAACAGCACATCAAGATATCAATCATCTGCCAGTTGCCTGTACACCAAACATACTACATGTTCGTTCAGCCGAACTGTCATGTCAGAAAGTGGGACAGGACTAGTCCTCAGTCCAGTCAACAGGGGTCTGCTGTTGGTCAGAGGATCCCAGTACCCTCAGTCACAGACAAAGTCCACTCAGAGTCCAGGCCATTATCTTTCATCCACTCAGACTGGGCATTGTCAGGCAATATATCTGATTACAATTGGGGAAATGGGCAACAATCATTTCTATACCACCTCTCAACCCAATCCATGGAATTGTGCACTGTCTGTCAGCTGTTGGTGTATTGAGGCTCTCTTGAAATGAGTGCTAACATTGCATTTGCCTTCTGAGTTGCCAAATAAACCTGCATATTAACCTTAAGAGAATCATAAACTAGGACTCCCAAGCCCTTTGTGCTTCAGATTTCCAAAACTATTCTCCATTTCGAAAATAGTCTCTGCCTTGACTCTTCCTATCAAAATGGATAATCTCACACTTTCCCACATTGTATTCCATCTCCAACTTCTTTGACGCTCTCCTAGCCTATTCATGTCCTTCTGCAGCGTCCCTGCTTCCTCAACTCTTCCTGTCCCTCAATTTATCTTTGTGTTATCCGTAAGTGTAGCAATAATGCCCTAAGCTCCTTTGTCCAGATTGTTAATGTGAATAATTGTGGTTCCAACATGGATCCCAGCACAGCTCCACTGATCATTGGCTGCCATCCTGATAAAGACCCCTTTTGCCCACTGTCTGCCTTCTGCTAGTAAACCAATCCTCTCTCCATGTCAGTACCTTGCCCCTAACACCATGGGTTCTTATCTTATTTAGCAATCTCCTGTACAGTATTCTTGTCAAAGGCCTTCTGGAAATCCAAATAGATTTCATCCACTGGCTCTCCTTTTTCTAACTTGCCATTACCTCCTCAAAGAATTCTAACAGATTTGTCAGGCATGACCTCCCTTTGATGAAGCCACACTGAGGCAGCCCTATTTTACCAATGCACTTCCAAGTACTGCACGATCTCATCCTTAGTAATGGACTCTAAAACTTTACCAGCGATCAAGGTCAGGTTAACCAAGCTATCATTCCCTGTCTTCACCACGCCCCCCCCCCCCAACTGCTTCTGAAACAGGAGTATTCCATTAGCCATTTTCCAGTCCTCTGCCGTCCTCCCTGACTCCAGTGATTCCTGGAAGAACACAACCACTGTCTCCACAATTTCCACATCTATCTCCCTCAGAACTCTGGGGTGCAGTCCATCTGGTCTGGGTGATTTATCGACCTTCAGAAGTTCAGTTTCCTTAACACCTTCTCCTTAGTGATGGCCACTACACTTATCTTTGCCTCCTGTCTCTTTTGAAGTTCTGGTATGCTGCTGGTGTCTTCTATTGTGAAATCTGATGAAAAGTACCTGTTCAGTTCCTCTGCCATTTCTTCATTCCCATTATTACATCTCCAGCCTCATTTTCCAGCAGTCCAATGTCCACTTTTTCGTCTTCCTTAATTTTTAGATATCTAAAAAAATCTCTTGCAATCTTCTTTTATATTACTAGCTATCTTACCCTCATATTTCATCTTCTCCCCCCTTGCTGCTTTTTTAGTCATTCTCTGCTGGTTTTCTCCTTGTTTGTTTGCCAATGAAAGTTGCATTGTAGCATAATTTTCGGGCTTTGGCAGAACATATTCCTGGCTATGGCTTCTCCTATAGGTTTCCCTGGAACACAACGGTCTGGAACTCTAATAAAGAATTGTGTGAACAAAAGTTTCCATGGTGGTATCCCCCTGTCCAAAGTAATATTTCTGTATAGTGTCTTGTTGGTCCTGGATTTCAGACCGCAATAAGTTTTTTTAAAGCCATGGGCCTCTATAACAGGTTGAAACATGCTCATCTTATTCCCAATCTCTTGTCAGATATTCATTTTCGCCCCAGGATTCAACTGGACCTTACTGCTGCCAAACATCTTGGACTAATTTTTGCATAATATTTTCAGAATATTTAGTTTTCCATTGAAATGGAGGGGTTTCCTCAGGTCCTTTTATTATTGTGAAAGAACTATAGAAAATTAGGGAATTCTTTCTCCCTGTTTTTGACCAGTTTGACATTATGCTGAAATGTTCCACATCTATATTCAGTAACAGAATTTCTATTACATTAAATAAAGGCTGCACTGACTAACTGGAATCAACAGAATATTGCTGAAAAAAAAGGTGCTAGTTGATATGCAAGCACACTCTGATTGGTTGAGGAACCATTATCCCTCATACTTATTAAATTTGTAAAAGACGTGATGCCAGAGCATGTTCTTGTTCCCTGAAGAGGTATGAATATCTGATGTATGATCCCAGCATATGAATATATATTCTAACTCAAGATGGTAATGTAGCTCACATCAGGGCTCGTGAGAAACTACTTGTGTTCAGTCTGAGTCTACTTTTAACCTTTTCTCATGTTGTTGCTCTCTTTCAAAGGTGACATTCTTTTATCTCTCCAGACGAGTAGTCACATGTCCCTAAGTACAGTGAAAAGCTTTGTGAGCAGTGTTGGCAGATCATAGCAAACAAGGACATGCAGACCATAGGATGCTTAGACAGAACGAGGCCTACAAAGTTATGGTTGCACAACTCGTGCACAAAGCAAGGTCTACATTATTTTTGTTAAGTCAACCTGTCCAGATAAGATCCACCCAATCTTAAGATGTCATACAGGCATAGATGGAAATAAGTCAATAGAGCGTAGGATATCCTGGAGTGAAGACCTATACACACAGGTCCTCTTGTATCTTATTAACAAATAATGTACCTCATGGCACGAACCTATCTGATGCTAATAATGGAAATGTTGGATCCCAGAGTGAGACCCTAAGCCAGTTTTCTCTTATAACCGTGGAGGTCACTTACTGAATACATTCACATGAGTCTGCCAGTGTACTTTTACCATGAACAAAACATGAAAAGGTTCAATAGCATGTCCTTTTTCTCATAACTGACCATTAGAATCTTAATTTTTCTCAATTTAAACTTAGAACATAGAACTGCCAATAGGTTGAGGAGTAGCAGATGGAGTTTAATTCAGATGAGTGTGCGGTACTGAATTTTGGAAATGCAAATCTTAGCAGGACTTATATACTTAATGGTAAGGTCTTAGGGAGTGTTGCTAAACAAAGAGACCTTGGAGTGCAGGTTCATAGTTCCTTCAAAGTAGAGTCCAAAGTAGATAGGATAGAGAAGAAGGTGTTTGGTATGCTTTCCTTCATTGGTCAGAGCATTGAGTATAGGAGTTGGGAGGTCACGTTGCAGCTATACTGGACATTAGTTCAACCACTTTTGGAACATTGCATGCAATTCTGGTTTCCTTCCTATCGGAAGGATGTTGTGAAATTTGAAAGGGTTCAGAAAAGATTTACAAGGATGTTGCCAGGATACAGGGAGAGGTTGAACAGACTGGGGCTGTTTTCCCTGGAGCAACAAAGGCTGAGGAGTGACATCATAGAGGTTTATAAAATCATGAGGGGCATGGATACGATAAATAGACAATGTCTTTTTCCTTGGGTGGGGGAGTCCACAATTAGAGGGCATAGGTTTAAGTAAGAAGGGAAAGATATAAAAGGGACCTAAGGGGCAACCTTTTCGTGCAGAGGGTGGTACGTGTATGGAATGAACTGCCAGATGAATTGGTGGAGGCTGGTACAATTGCAACATTTGAAAGACATTTGGATGGGTATATGAATAGGAGGGTTTGGAGGGATATGGGCTGGGTGCTGACAGGTGGGACTAGATTAGGTTGGGATATCTGGTTGGCATGGACGAGTTGGGCTAAAGGGTCTGTTTCCGTGCTGTACATCTTTATTACTCTATGACTCTATAGAACATTGCAGCGCAGTACAGGCCTTTCAGCCCACGATGTTGCGCCTATCTGTGAAACTAATCTGAAGCCCATCTATTCTACACTATTCCATTTTCATCTATGTGTTTATACAATTACTATTTAAATGTCCTTAAAGTTGGTGAGTTTACTATTGTTGCAGGCAATGCGTTCCATGCCCCTACTACTCTCTGAGTAAAGAAACTACCTCTGGCATCTGTCCTTTATCTATTACCCCTCAATTTAAAGCTATGTCCCCTTGGGCTCGCCATCACAATCCAAGGAAAAAGGCTCTCATTGTCCACCCTATTGAACCTCTTATTATCTTATATGTCTTAATTAAGTCACCTCTCAACCTTGTAACAGTTCTTATGCTGAGATCCCCCTGTTTATAAGAGGGCAAAAAAAACACATAATTCTAATACTATGTGCCATAAAGGGCAACATTTTCATGCAGTGGGTGGTGAATAAATGGAATGATCTGCCGGAGGAGGTGGTGAAGACTTGTACAATTACAACATTTAAGAGGCATTCGGATGGGTATATCAATAGGAAGGGTTCAGAGGGATATGGGCCGAATGCTGGCAGGTGGGACTAGATTAATTTAGGATATCTGTTCAGCATGAATGAGTTGGACTGAAGAGTCTGCTTTTGTGCCGTACATCTCTTTGACTCAATGATTTTGAAGAAAATGAAGCATGCTTCTATTTTATATTACATCTTTCATGATCTCAGAGTGTCCTAAAGTGCTTCACAGCCAATTAAGTTCTTCTGAAATGCAGTTCCTGTGGTAAGAAAGGAAATACAATCACCATTTTCCACAATAACCAGATAATCAACTTTAATAATATTGGCTGAGGGATAAATATTGAGCAGAATCTGAGAGTACTTACCTGCTCTTCTTTGAAATGATGCCTTGCCATATTTTATCTCCACCTGAGACATCGGATGAGTGGTCAGTTTAAGCCTCATCCGAAACCATCACCTCTGACATTGTAAACATATCAACATTTTCCACTTACTGTTAAAAGTCCCAAAGTGTTCCTAGTGGCCTGTTCAGCCAAGATACTGCCCACTGAAGTAATAGCAAAATAATTCAGAAGATTTCAAGATGGATACATGGATTTTGCCAATTAGATGATATTGGCCAGGGATTAGGTCAAGAATTAGTGTCCTCAAGAAGAGCTTATGTTTGAAATGTTGATTCTCCTGCTCCTCGGATGCTGCCTGACCTGCTGTGTTTTTCCAGCACCACACTCTCAACTCTGATCTCCAGCATCTGCAGTCCTCACTTTTTCTCAAGAATTAGTTAACTACAATTATTTTACAATGAACTCATCTGGGCTATGTAAGGAATCCCCGTTGTTAACTATTATCCATTAACCCTGATGAGAATTGATGTCGGTTGAGAAAAGGGTAAATTGTCTGTTAATATTCATGGTCTCAGCATTTTCCCTGTAACTTATGTTTTTTCTCCCCAATCAACCTGTTCAGAAGTATCACACACAGCAGGTGAGATTTGGTGTAGGGGTAAGGACACTACCTCTGCACCACAAGAGGGTTCCTTATGATTGCAATTTACCATGAAGGGTGAGATTTTAAAAGTGTCTCATGGTTGTGTAATCAATCACTGCAGAGTGCTGTCATTAACCTTCCTTTCAGTTCTGGGTCTAAGGTCCAGTTTACTTAGCAGTGGTCGAGGATGACCCACTAGTAGTCTTAACAAAATGAGGACACCTGGCTGAACAACAATATGTAGTTCATTGTCTGATAACAATAAGTACAAGTTACGTTGACTAGTCAGACATAATTACTGAGACTGTCAGGAGCTGGGGATAGCACATCTTTCTGGACCTTGAGCCAGACTCACTGATTCTCCAAAAAAGACTGTGATATCGTCTGATTGGGTGGAGCTGAATGCAGTTTCTAACATTTAATCCTTTCAGAACTATTACCTTATACAATGTAAGGGCTGTTTGTTTGTGCCCATGGACCTTATTTTCAATGTAAGTCAATGAGTAAGAGGGAGGAAATTTAGAAAAATTCCATGAAACTTGCACTGCTGAGCATTTGACATTGTAAATAGCTATCAGGCCGCAAACCCATAGAGTCAAGAGATGCACAGCATGGAAACAGACCCATCGGTCTATGCCGACCAGACATCCTAAATGAATTTAGTCCCATTTGCCAGCAAATGGCCCATATCTTTCTAAACCCTTCCTATTCAGGTACCCACCCAGATGCCTTCTAAATATTAAAGTTATACCAACCTCCAGCACTTCATCCGACAGCTCATTCCATACATGCACCTTTGTGCGAAAAAGTTGCCCCTTATGTCTCTTTTAAATCTTTCCCCCCTCACCTTAAACCCATGCCCTCTAGCATTGGACTCTTCTACCTGGAAAAAAGACTTTGGCTGTTCACCCTATTCATGCCCCTCATGATTTTCTCAACTTCTGTAAGGTCACCCCTCAGCCTCAGATGCTCCAGGGAAAACAGTTCTAGCCTATGCAGCCTCTCCCTATAGCTCAAGCCCTCCAATCCTGGCAAAATCCTTGTAAATCTCTTCTGAACCCTTTCAAGTTTCACAGACTATTTCCTATAACAGGGAGACAAGAATTGAATGCAGTATTCCAGAAATGGCTGAACCAATGTCCTCTTTTGGTGTTCCTATGTAATATCATGTGTTTTCTCTACAGCCTTTCTATGGGTCTATTACCCTTTCAATGATAAAGTTCCTATAACAGCATGCAATAATCTAAATGACCTTAATTAATGTACTCACTAATAACAATTAACTGGGGGTGGCATGGTGGCTCAGTGGTTAGCATTGCTGCTTCACAGGGCCAGGGACTTGGGTCTGGTTCCAGCTTCAGGCGACTGTTTCTGGAATTTGGACGTTTTCACCATGTCTGCGTGGGTTTCCTCCCACAGTTGCAAAGATGTGCAGGTTAAGGTGAATTGGTCGTGCTAAATGGCCAATAGTATTCAGGGGTGTGTAGGTTAGGTGCATTAGTCAAGGGTAAATATAGGGCAGGGGGAATGGGTCTGGGTGGGTTATTTTCTGGAGGGTCAGTGTGTACTTGTTGGGCTGAAGGGCCTGTTTCCCCACTGCAAGGATTCTATGATCCCACAAAAATAATTTCTTTGCTTTTTTATTAATCACTCCAATATACAAAATTCATAATCACAAAGATTTACAAGGATGTTGCCAGGGTTAGACGATTTGAGCTATAGGGAGAGGCTGAACAGGCTGGGGTTTTTTTTCCCTGGACCATTGGAGGCTGAGGGGTGACCTTATAGAGGTTTACAAAATTATGAGGGGCATGGATAGGATGAATAAACAATCAGATTCAGTTGGTAAAATCTCTTATGTCCAAATAAAAAGTTGTAAAGTGTTTCCTGTAATATGCTTAATGGCACAAAGTAAGGAAACATTTCTAGCAGAGATTGCATGACTGGAGCAAGTCAGCTGGTACACCAAGTTCAGATGCATTTCTCCAGACATCCTCTTGTACATTTTAAATGCAAACATAAAATTCATGTACAATCATTTGCAGTTAGTTATGAGGATATGTTGGAAAGGCTGGGCTTGTTTCCACTGGAGTTTAGGAGAGTTATGGGTGACATGATTGAAATGTATAAAGTACTGAAAGACCTTTACAAGGTAGACATGGGAAGGATGTTTTGTGAGTGAGTGCAGAAATATAGGGTCCAGTTTTAAAATTAAGGAATATCTTTTTAGGATTGAGGATGGAAAAATTATTTTCACTCAGAGGGTTGTGTGATTTTAGGCCTCTCTGCCTCTGGAGGTAATAGAAATGGGATGATTGAATATGTTTAATTCAAAGCTGGATAGATTCTTGCTCAGCAGGGGAATCAAAGGTTATTGAAGATAGATGAAAATATGAAATTCAAAATGCAAACGTATCAGTTATGACCTCATCAAATGGAGGAGCTGCGGAACTCTCCTGATGCATGTAGTGTTGCCAGTGCACACCTTAGACTTGTTTCAGCTGTGATGAGTAGGTTTTGCTAAACAGCTACTTTTGAGGTCCACATCTTCATTCGTGCTCTTCCATTGGGCTCCTGGCTTTGTTTGTTCGCTGGATGAGGACCATGCCATCATACAACCTCCGCCTTACTCTCCAGGGCTTCTCTGTTGGGTCACCATCTTGAGCCACTTTGCACAGGTCATGATGTTGCATGAAGCACAGGTGTCTACCTGACACTTCATATTCACTTGATGCTCTTCTTTTGCAGTCTTCATTCTCACAGCCACAAATATTTATCAGACCTGACAAAACCAACCTGTTGTCGGGTGTAGAGTGATTCTCAGAATCATTGGCCAACGTCTCTCCAGTGACCATCTTACTAGCTTGCTTTGCTTCTTTATAACAATGTGGTCATGTACAAACTAATTCAACTTATAGTGAGAGCACTGCTTATTCCATGCTGGACATGCTTCATTGTCTTTCCTGTCATTCCTCTGCAATATTTACATCCTGTTCTCTCCTCTTGATCTTCTTGTTGGCTCTTCTGAAAAGATTTCTTACCTTTTTTTCCCAATATGTGGCTCTTATTCTCCCAAAATAATGCAAAATCCCAGCTGTTTGAATATGCTTTAGCCATTGATTGATGTCTTCAAATCATCTGCTCGTGTCTGTTACGGACCAGGGCAAACCCCCCCCCCCCTCCCAGAAGGCAGCCTAGACCCTAGCTTTTTCTTACATTAAAGGTAAATGTAGGGTGCTGTGATCCAGATGCAATTTGATTGATCAAACTACTCAATATTAAGCAAAACACAATTTATTCCAACTCTATAGTTAAAATACAACAAAGAAAAGAAGGAATTGTAAAAACAACTGTAATGGAAAACTTAACAGAATAATAGATAGAGTAACTATTACTAATTAACTGTTCCAATATAACATCCCATAAACACACCTTTGGCCAAAAGGCAAATTCACAACACAGATGGTTTCACATACAGTTCTCCAATCTAGTAGAAAAGAACATTAAAGACAATTTGGAGAGAAAGCTCAGAGAGAATGCAGCAACTGGGAGATAGTCACTACCTTCCAACCCTCCTAAGACCTCAGCAACAACTGCTGAAAGCTAACTTGAAAAAATCCTGTACCTATGAGAGTTTGATCGCACCCACTCATGCTGCTTCTATTGTTTCAACTTAAAAAAAACACTGCAAGGTCTCACAAGTTTGGCCACATACACTGCTCACACCTATGCCCCAATCACTCGTTTTAAAAGAAACCATGACAAAACATACCTTTTAAAGCCTCAGTATCTCCACACGTCAATAACTTTCTTGAAAGTAAGTACGAGAACACACTGAGTTTTGATGTTAAACACACATTATTCATAAGTAATACTAATAGAATGTTCAATGTATTTATTCAAATCCTTCAAAATCTCTCCTGTCTACCTTTCCTGATCCTCAGTTAGATTTGATGTACAATACAGCTTGAAGCGCTCTTTCATAAATATTGATAGCAGAGTGTTATGACCCTTCTGTTCATTCAACCAAACACCCAGAAAAACTCACCTTGCCTCATAATCTTTAAAATATGAGAGGCAGAGAACTCCCAAATTCCACTATCTAAAGAAAATAATATCAATTTATTTTTTAACTCTAAAAGTGAACATTAAACAACAACTATTCACAATTCTAAACCCCCTTTCTCCAACTGCTCATTACCTGCCTCCAACTCTATAACAATATGCTGTTCCAATAAGACACTTAGTAAAATTACATTCACTCAATTTCAACATTACACAGCGGTTGTCATCTTCAATGTCTTTCTTCTTCTGGCTGAAGATCTCCCTGGGTTGCCTTCTTTCTTTTTCCTGCGAATATGTTTCATATGAAAAGATACCCTTGATAGAGAGTGTTTCCTAATTTCTTGGGTCTCTTTCGATGGCAATTGCTCTGACTCTAATTTTCAAAATTGCATTTTTATATCCCCAACATCAGATCATCTCATGAGTTTGATGTTGGCAAAACAATAAATTCAAACTCGATTGGGTTTAAGTATCCAGGGGCATAATTTAAACTGACTGGTTAAATTCAAATTGTTGTCAAAACTGCAACCAACTCAGGTTTACATTTCATAGCCAAATGTTATATATTTTCAATTTTCCAGTACACTCAGGGACTGCCATCTAGTCATATACACATGTGTTTGTAAGCTAACAGTTCTGAACAGCATTCACTCTCTCTAAGACATACAGTATACATCTTCAACTTCATAATAAGGCCTCCTACTCTTCTTTGCTCATTCTTTTTATTTAATTCTGTAACTTGGGGCAGCATGGTGGCTCAGTGCTTAGCTCTGCTGCCTCACAGCGCTAGGGGCTCAGATTTGATTCCACCCTAAGGCGACTTTCTGTGTGGAGTCTGCACATTCTCCCCATATCTGCATGGATTTCCTCCGGATGCTCCAGTTTCCTCCCACAATCCAAAGATGTGCAGGTCAGATGAATTAGTCATGCTAATTTGCCCATAATGTTAGGTGCATTAGTTAGGAGGAAATGTAGAGTAATAGGGGAATGCGTCTAGGTGGCTTCTCTTCGGAGGATCAGTGTGGACTTGTTGGGCCAAATGGCCTGTTTCCATGCATTAGGGAATCTAATCTATTTTATAGCCTTGCCACTGAGATCAGAACAAATTCTGTCTCATTTCTTTTCATGTCTACAGCAGCAGGGTACTGTGGAAAATTCAAAGACTTACCCTGCACTTGCAAACCTTTACAACTTTTACAGCTCTGAAACCTACACAATTGTAGCTCGCTATTTCTGACATCGTGTTTCAAGTATTGTGTTTTAAATTTTGCCACAAACTAGAGTGAAAGCACTTAAGGCAGAGGGAAAAGTCCCATGTCAACATCAAGCCACTTCATACACTACATACAAATGCATTTCTCCAAAGATGGACAGCAGCTGTAGTAATTAGAACCAGGGCCAGGTAGATCTCATTGATTATGAGATCCTAGATTGGAGCTGTTAACCTGGTCCAATCAGGGAATCCTGTCTGACAGATTTAAAGGGGAAAAAGTCTCCTCACTCTGGGGACTGGCTGTGAGCTGGCTGGAGAGAGCCCATGTACTCTGCACATGTAAATAAAGGGTGACTTGGTGACAGGGTACCAACCTCTTTGCAGTTATTTCACTCCAGTGTGCAAACGCATAATCTATGAACTCCAATGTAAGACTGAAAGTCTGCTACTTTATTGGGACTGTGTTTAGGATGAGATGTTAAACTAAGACCCTATCTTCTATTTGGGAGCAATAAGCAGGGCATTATTGCAGAAGATTGGAGAGGGAGTACCCTTGAGATCCAGACCGCCATTTCTTGCTCAATTTTCACCAGTGAAAACCAATCAGCCAGGCATTCATCCAAATAATGTCAAAGAAACATCATTGCAGCGACATATGTTTAATCATTCTGACTTATACGTGTTATCCCTGGAAACGTACACGTCTTGGGTTCATTTTAACACAAGAAACATGGCTCTCCTGATAATTTCAGGGATGTGACTTTCGATTCCCAGCTCTGTGCGGTTCCCAATCACACAGGAGAAATTGCAGCACGTCTAACCCGCGAATGATGTTCTTTGACAGTTTTATTTCCTCAGCATAACTCTCCAAATCCGTTTTGAAGTGTCCAATGCTCTATGCTCAAGAGAGTGATAAATCTGTCTGAACATAGACCAGGATACTGAGTGAAAAAAAAACCAACTTCAAAGTGAAATGAAATAAGTTGAAGCCTCCATATGTGAAACCAAAGGAAGGTGCCATACTCCAGACGATGGAACTGACATTTCTTGTGAGATATCTCTGATAATACATAAAGAATTGCCTGCAGCTGCTACATTGGCTGCTTTTGACGTTGCCGTGGTGACATCAGTATGTTGCTTTGACCTTCTGTTTACACAAACTGCCAGTGCCTAGGCATTCCCTCTTGGAAAGCTAATGACCTAAACATTTGTTGGCGCCGTGTACATTTCACAGATGGAAAACAGTCGGGTAAACACGGAATATTATTCAGGAATTCGAGTTCCAGACTTGCATGGCCCAGCGTAAAGGCCAAAATGTAGCCATTTAGGGACAATGCCAGAAACAGTCTGTAACGCCGTTTCTTTGTGTTGATAGACAACCCAATTCACATTTCAAAACTAGTTCCTGAAACTAATCTGACTTTAGTGGTGATCCTGCTGTTTTCAAGATGGTGGACAACATACGCCACCTAACTTCTCTCTTCCACTCACCTCTCCCATCCTCCCCAAAATCGCCAGAGGATTGCTGCCCCTATTGTAGCAATATGATATTTAAATGTGCTTTGTAGTTGGTCACCTGGGGGCGTATACTGCATATCCTCAGCATAAAATCTTATTTAAATGAAACCTGAGGTCCAATATTGAATATGCTAAGTGATGTAGTGGTTCTGTTCGCCGAGCTGGAAGTTTTTGTTGCAAACGTTTCATCCCCTGGCTAGGAGACATCATCAGTGCTGTGGAGCCTCCTGCGAAGCGCTTCTTTGATGTTTCTTCCGGCATTTATAGTGGTCTGTCCTTGCCGCTTCCGGGTGTCAGTTTCAGCTGTCCGCTGTAGTGATTGGTATATTGTGTCCAGGTCAATGTGTCTGTTGATGGAATTTGTGGATGAATGCCATGCCTCTAGGAATTCCCTGGCTGTTCTCTGTCTGGCTTGTCCTATGATAGTAGTGTTTTCCCAGTCGAATTCATGTTGCTTGTTGTCTGAGTGTGTGGCTACTAGGGATAGCTGGTCGTGTCGTTTCGTGGCTAGTTGGTGTTCATGTATGCGGATTGTTAGCTGTCTTCCTGTTTGTCCTATATAGTGTTTTGTGCAGTCCTTGCATGGTATTTTATAAACTACATTAGTTTTGCTCATGTTGGGTATTGGCTCCTTTGTTCTAATAAGTTGTTAGCTCCTTTGAATATGCTAAGTGAGTCTGCAGCTCATGTGGACCCGATACTGTTTGTATCTGATGTTTAAATGGTTCCTGTTTATTTCCCAGGAAGCTGCAGACTCTCGGTATTGTCAGCTATCATCTGGATTGAGTCCACCATTTCAACAGTGATTAACTAAAACCCTCACATCTGTTGGAGGCCTGTCATTAACGTCACTTTAATGGTTGCATTTTAAAATTAACAAATGGGTCAGGAATGGAGTCCGGAGTTACCACCAATCAGAGATTCCCGATGAAAGACTTATGCCTGAAACGTCAATTCTCCTGCTCCTCGGATGCTGCCTGACTTGCTGTGCTTTTCCAGCACTACAATCTCGACTCTGACCTCCAACATCTGCGGTCCTCACTTTCTCCTAGTTACCATTAATCCACCTTCTGAAGCCAAAATGTAAATTTCTTACCTTATGTGGTTAACATAGAGAATTCTTGCCGATTGTGGCACAATAAATGACTCTAATCTTTTTCTATGACTTTCTCAAATGCTACATATAACCTTAAACATGAATCCTTCATGAATCTCTTCTCCCTCAGGCACCTGAGGAAATTTGGCATGATGGCAAATGCCCTTGCCAACTTTTGTAGGTGCGCAATCAAGACTATGCTGTCTGGATGGATCACTACCTGGTATGGCAACTGTACCATTCAAGATCGGAGGTGGTTACAGAGAGGGGTGAACTCAGCCCAGACAATCACAAAGGCCAACCTTTCATCTATAGAATCCATCTGCCAGGCCCACTGTCAAGGAAAGGCCGCCAGCATTCTCAAAGATCCATCCCACCCTGGCAATGTTCTTCTACAACCTCTACGATTGGGGAGAAGAGAAAGAAGCCTGAACACACGCACCGGCCAGATTCAAAACAGTTTCCATCCTACTGTTGTTAGAATGGAATGGACTCACAAACTCTTAACATTCTCCTGTACCTGTGATTTTGCTTTTGCCACTGTTTACCTATTATTTACTTACCTATGCTACTTAACTATGTGATCTGCCTGTATTGTTTGCAAGACAAAGCTTTTCACTGTGCCTCGGTACATGTGATAATCAATTCAATTCAATTCAATCCCATTTGCCTAAAAGTTTTCCATAGACATGTCTTGCTTCTAATAAATCACATTGCCTTACAATTTTAATAAAGATTTTAATAAACTTTCATAGCTTCCCTGAATGAATCCCGCTTTCTGTGGCCTTAATAAATTCTTCCTGAATTAACTGTGGCTTTTTAAAATGAATTTCCTGCCTCAGTATTCTCCTTACTTCCTTTTTCTGTTAGAGTATGTCAGTTTCAATTGTTCTTACCACTTTAATTCTGGATGTGCATTGTTGCTAATGCTGTGACCTCAGTTTAAATTACTTCTATGACCCTTGATATTCCTAATTATCTATTAATGTCTGCAAATGTGTTGCTGGTCAAAGCACAGCAGGCCAGGCAGCATCTCAGCAATACCATTCTGGTGATGATGCATGCTCAGAGCTTTAAGTCTTGCATTTTTTTTACTTCTAGCCCTTTGAGCCTGCAACCAGCCCATTTATTTTTTTCGAAAACATCCCCATGTCCACCCTGTCCAATGTTTATTTACCCTATGGTTGAACGTGTAATTGGGACTGGTCCTACATGACCTGGGCACCTGACTTAATCTGTAACTGCCTCTGTAAATGTGTGGCGAGCATGCCCGTTCCAGGTAACCTCCAGTTCATACTTGCTTCTGCACTTTTGTTGCCAGGTCTTTCCCCCTTTACTGTAGATTCTCCCTGTGGAATTTGGCCAGGATTTAGACTGTTGCAGGCTGCGTGACTGTTTAGCTTTTTATGCTGCTGTTGCTGGGGTGGGGGTGGCTCAGTTGTTAGCACAGCTGCCTCACAGCACCAGGGACCGAGGTTTGATTCCACCTTTGGGTGACTGTCTGTATGGAGTTCTCCCCATATTTGTATGGGTTACTTCCCACAGCCCAAAGATGGAATGACCCTGAGAAGGTGCCTATAATGTGCAGGTTAGGTGGATTAGTCATGAGAAATGTAAGGTTATAGGGTCAGGATTGGGATGCTCTTCAGAGGGTCAAATGGACTGCTTCTGGTCTGTAGGTTTTCTCTGACTCTCCACATCAGCTTGAAAGCAGAAACTTCCTTCTGTGTTTGTTAGAATTTATGATCTCCATCATGAAAGGTGGGCCCTCTGAAGAGGATTAGAATTTGAGAAAGAAATGTTGGCCTTCCAGGCTCTCATTTTGGAGAGGAAACCCCTCTCCAACATGGGCAGAGCTGATGTAGGGGTGGGAGGTGGGGAGGGTTACAGTGTAAAGGGCCTCATGGCCTTGTTCCCTGCCTATTTCTGTCAAGCTTCCTTCTGGCAAGCTGTTTGTTTTCCTCAGATGGGTGTGATGCCATTTTCTGTGATGCTCCACATCTGCACCCAATGTTGGGAATGCAATGGACTCCTGACTTGATATCCTGATATGCATATTTTTTTCCTGATCCCCATTTCAAGCCTGGCTTCTCCCACACTGACCTTCAAGCACCAACCAAATACATTACATGGCACTCCC
This sequence comes from Hemiscyllium ocellatum, assembly GCF_020745735.1. Classification (NCBI taxonomy): domain Eukaryota; kingdom Metazoa; phylum Chordata; class Chondrichthyes; order Orectolobiformes; family Hemiscylliidae; genus Hemiscyllium; species Hemiscyllium ocellatum. The sequence goes on along the minus strand of NC_083447.1, from coordinate 16,472,485 downwards.
CACTCTCTTAAATATCAGTAACATACACTGCATGCAGTCTGGACATCTTAGATATTAAGCTTCAAGGGTTAGTATTGTGTAACTTACAATAAAAAGGCAATGACCAAGAAAAGGAGGATCCAGCTGACTGGAAGCTTACCATAGTCTAAAGGGATTTAGAACTCACAAGGTCTATTCCTAAAGAAAATTACTTTTATAATCTGTCCAAAATAAGTGTGAATGAGGCTGCCACTACTTTGGAAAATATAACAGTTGTAGAATCTCATGCAGCAGAGCCAGCAGTAACACAGCTCCCAAACATAGCCTTGGGACAATCTGCTGTGAACTCTCACAAGCTGTGTTGCTGTTAGAAAGTCTTTGCATTTCAATTTTGGCTGCTGGCTATCTTTACCCATCACCAACATCTCATTGAGTAGCAGTCTTGAGGAGCAAAGTTCGTCAAGCGCAGTATTTCGGCCTAGACATCTGGACCCCAACGTCCAATTAACCTCTCAACCGTGTACGGGTGTCATCATCAGAGGCCTGATGCAATCTTGTAGGATGGCCAAACCACAGCAAGGGGAAAATAGCCCAAACCTCTCCAATCTCTCCTTATAGCTCAAACCCTCCAACCTCGACAACATCCTTTTGTATAAAGTCACACCCAGCTGGAATGAAAAATGCACCAGTGACCTTGCATAGATTAACTGATAAAGTAACTGAGGAACTATATGATTATATGATTTATATTGATGAGTTTGTCCTGGAAAGGACATTTATACCAATAGATGAAACAGTTCAGTTATATAGATCCAAATGGGTTATAAACCTGCTAGAAATGAATTTTCCGAAGTAAAAGTAACTTATGTTTATAAAATTATGAGGTGTATAGATAGGGTGAATAGGCAAGATCTTTAAGCAAGAGTAGGAGGATCTAAACTTAGAGGGCATGGTTTAAGGTGCGAGGAGAAAGGGGATGTGAGGGGCAACTTTTTCACACAGAGGATGGTGCATGTGTAGAATGAATTTCCAGAGGAAGTGGTAGAGGCGGGTACAGTTACAACATTGAAAAGGCTTCTGGACAGGTATATGAATAGGAAAGGTGTAGAGGGATATGGGCCAAATTCAGGCAAATGTGACTAGTTTACTTTGGGAAACTTGGTTGGCATGGATGTGTTGGGTTGAATGACTCGGTGCTGTGTGACTCGGTGCCATCTTTCAGATGAGCCATTAAACCAGCTGTGTGGGTTGCCATTGCCGTCTCAGATTTCCTCAGCATTGATGTTGCTGAGGGAGCAGCTGCTTACTAATGCTAAAACTTCATTTTAAATAAAGGTAATGGTCATGTTCTTCTTGATTTGGTAACAGTCTTGAGGTCCACCCACCTATTCTGTTCCCCCTCCCATGTGTAGGGTTTACTTAAGAGTTCAACAGGCAGCTACATATGCTAACTGGATCTAAATGAGTGCTTTGGGATTATGAAATCCAGTAAATAAATCTGAACTGCTTCAATTCTGTTCAAAGGTCCAGTTACACCATCTCCACAATATTGACTTCATTTACTCTTATTTTTCTCTTCAAAGGATGAAGAGAAATCGAGAAGGGAAGAGACTGGGCAGAGCAGGAGAAATAAATCATCAAAGAAAGAATGACTGAGGTGACAAATATGGTTGATCTGATGACTCCACATTCTCTACTGCCCGCATTAACCTTTCAACTCCCTTAGTCATCAAGACCCTGTTTCCCTCTGCCTTAACAATATCCAAGGACATTGCTTCCACCACTTTTTGTGGGAGACGCACCCTTTAACCCAACCCCATATGACTCTTTCTCTGTCTCTGTCTCTGTCTCTCTCTCTCGTCTCCCTGTCTTCCCTAAATATCTGTCCCTCTCATGTTTTCTTATCTCTGTCTTAAATGGGAAAACTCTTATTTTGAAACAAATGAGTCCAACCTGAATTGTTGCTCTACATAATTCAAATAAAGCATTGAAATATTGTGAAATTTGATGTGTGGATTGAATTAGCTTGGTGTCAGACATTTGTACTTATACTGATGAATCTCCTTCAACATCGCTTGATGATTGGAAGATATAAACAACACAGATTTGTTTCTTCAAAAGGTTCCTATAAAAAATTCTTTCTGTTTCTTAATGAGTTTTATAGATTTTGATGGTGGTTTAGAAGTGTGGAGGTAAATAAGAATGCCAAATTGGACTGATGTTATGTTCCAGGCTGATGTTCACAGTGGCATAGTGGCTCAGTGGTTAGCACTGCTGTCTCACAGCGACAGGGACCCAGGTTTGATTCCACACTCGGGCGATTGTCCATGTGGAGTTTGCACATTCTCCCCGTGTCTGCGTGGTTTTCTTCCAGGTGCTCCGGTTTCCTCACACAGTCCAAAGATGTGCAGGTTAGGTGGATTGGCCATGCTAAATTGTTCAGGGGTGTGCAGGCTGGTGGGTTAGCCATTGGAAATGCAGGGTTACACAGGTAGAATGGCGGGGTGGGATTTGGAGGGATGCTTTTTGGAGGGTCGGTGTGGACTTTAATGGCCTGCTTCTATACTGTAGGGATTCAATGATTCTATTATTGGGCAAGTCAAATCCCAGATTGTAATCTGACTTAGTATATCCAGCTTTAGCCAAAACCTCTGCAAAGCCGCCTAATTCAAAAATGTTTTCTTCAAGCAATCAGTATTTCCCCTATGCTAAAATAATCCAGAATCTTCGAACTGAAACCTAATGCACAATTGTTTGCTGTGTTTGTTTCTAAAACTTACTCAATGACAACAAAACTCCAAAACCTCTGAACCTTCTATTTGTCACACTCCCTCACTCTCTCTCATTCTGTGTTTAATACAACAATTTTATCTGCAAGTCAGCTAGGGACAGGCAATAGATGCTGGCCAGCCAGCGATGCCCACACCCCACAAATAAATAGAAAAAAATAGCAAAACAATGAAAACAGCTGTTATAAGAAGAATATTATTAAGCTCAAGAGGGTTCAGAAAAGATTTACAAGGATGTTGCCGGGTATGGAAAGTCTAAGGAAGACTGGATAGGGCTGGAATGTTTTTCACTGGAATGTAGAAGGTTGAGAGGTGACCTTATAGAAGTTTATAAAATCCTAAGGGGTATAGATAAGATGAATAGCAGATGTCTGTTCCCTAGGAGGGGGGATTTCAAGACCAGAGAGCACATTTTTTTAAGGTGAGAGGAGAAAAATTTTAAAAAGACATAAGAGGCAATTGTTTTATACAGAGGGAGGTTTGTGTGTGCAATGAGGAAGTGGTGGATGCAGGCATGGTTACAATGTTTAAAAGACACTTAGATGAGCACATGAATAGGAAAGGTTAGGAGGGATAGGGATCAGGAGCAGACAGATGGGACTAGTTTAGCTTGTGATTATTGTCAAGATTAGAGTGGTGCTGGAAAAGCACAGCAGGTCAGGTGGTATCTGAGAAGCAAGAAAATCGACATTTCAGGCAAAAGCCTTTTATCATCCTGGTGCTTTTCCAGCACCACTCTAATCTTGACTCTAATCTCCAGCATCTGCAGTACCCATTTTCGCCTAGTTTGTGATTACCTTCAGCATGGCCTGAAGGGTCTGTTTCCATCCTGAATGACTCTATGATTCTAGGACTTACTGTACTTGAATGTTTAGCTTTTGTGATTAATGTGCCAGGACTCCCAGCTCTGCAATCACCCTTCTTTTAAAAACTGCTGATTTATCCCTCCTACCATTGTGGATAAATTCACATTTCCCACATTATACTTTATTTGCCATATTTTTGTCCACTTGCTTAACCCCATCTAAATCCCTTTGTCGACTCTTTATATCCTCGTCAGAATTAACTTTGTTATGTCTCATTATGTTGTAAGCCAAATGTAGCAAATGTACCAACAGTTGTTTCATCCAAGTCATTGATTATGAAAATATCTTATCTTCTAAAGGTTAATTTACTTTAAAATAATTAAACATTAATTTCAAAAATATCCAAAAATATTAATTTACAATATCAGTGCTTGGATGTTATATATGTCTTGACCTTTTTAGAAAGATCACTTTCACTTTTCAAAGAAACAGACATTGGCTTCAGCTGCAGCAGTTACTCTTTCTCTTTCTAAATCCTTACTATACTAAAAATATTTCTAGCTAGCTTCCTTGTCTTCTAAGTTCCGGCTCCCTTATATTGTTAATCATTCTTTGCTGGTTTTTAAATTCTGTCCAGTCTTCTGACCTGCAGTAAATTTTGTAGAGGAATTTGCTTTGTCTTTCATGTTTATCTTTAGCGTTCTTTCTTAGCCAATAAAGTGCATCCTTCTCCTAGAATCTTTTTCCCCACTCTAATGAATCTTTATTAAATGTGATAAAAATATCTGTTTAAGTATCTACCATTGCATCTCTACTGACTAATCCTTTAACATAATTTCACAATTCACCTTCACCAACTCTGCCATCAAACTTTGTAATCACCCTTATTTTGTTTAAAGCACTGGTCTTAGGCCCATTTTTCTCTCCCTCAAATTGAATGCAGTGATATGATCACTGCTACTTAAAGGTTTTGTTTTTAGTATGAGGTCATGAAGTAATTATTCCTCATTGCACATCACAAAGTGTAAGATAACCTGCTCCCTGATTAGATCTAGAAAGTGCTGGTCAAAGATATTTTCCTTAAAACACTTCACAAACTCTGATTTCTGTCTGTATGGGAAAGAGATATAATCTTTGAGAGCTGGTGATGAAATGACAATGGACAGAATCTTATTGGAGTTTGAGCAATGTGGGCAATGTGTGATAGAATTGGGCATGAGGCGTGAAGCTCATTGTAACATCAGGAGCAATTTGCGTCATCTTCTACACTTTTAACAAGCATATGGCGAGTTCCTTGCTGGGCTGTTAAGCACCTTGTTAACAGTCTGACTTGCCTCATTAATATCTAACCACCCGTGTTAGCAAACTAGCCAAGCAACATCACGGTGGGAAAACTTGACAAGGAAACCAGAGCAAGCACCTTTTGTAGTCAGCTCACTGCTTTCTCCAAATGACCTCCATTTTGGACTCTAGGCACAAACATCTCAGGGCACATTCTATGGGCACATTCACAGGCATTGTTATCTGGCATGTACCAGCTTCTAAGAACCCTCATGGCACATTTCCGATCTATCTCTTCTACATTTCAGTGCTGCACCTCAGGGTACACCATTAACTATCAATGCAACACTTCAGCAAGGACACTTTGCACTCTGGGACACGTGCCCAGTTTGTGGACTGGGACAGGCTGCACCTCTGGGATCTTTAGTTGCTTTCACAATGCCCATTCCCTCTGAGCCTACCTGGAGGCTCAAAACCTCCCTGCTTTGCCTTGATTTTTTGTACCTTGTCCCATCAGCAGGAGATACCAGACTCTTCCTACTGCTGTTTGCAGTCCATCACAAAGCCAGGCAACTTTTTATGGCTGTCAGCAGGCCTAAGTAAAGTCAGGAGAGATGCCCTTTGCTCAGTAGTTTGGGCACTGGAAGTCAAGGGCAAGTGCCAGTACAAGTCCACGAGCTTGGGCACAGTCAATCAGTTACTTGGGGCAGTCTAAGTCAGGATCCTCTCCACATAAGGGTGAAAAGCAGGTCAGCGCTAGTCCTGAGTCTTTCTGCACTATTATGGGTTGTTTCCTTCTGGAGTGACAGTGTGAAAGAAAGAGAAACAGGTGTTTATAGGGATGAAAGTGCGTGGCACAAAACGTAGGGGCATAGTCCCAAGTGAGTGATTAGACAGTGCAGGGGGCATGCAGGGCAAGGGCTGTTGGGATTGGGGTGGGTGATAGTCACTGAGGGAAGATGTCGCATGCAAGTGGGACTGGATGGGAAGTGGGTACATTAGCACAGGTGGAGTTTGCCTGAGCTGTCAGAGACAAGATAGTGTCACTTATTCTGACAGAGTGGAGAAGGCCTTCTTCCTACAGTGACGGACATTCCATAGATGACTGAAATTGCTTCAACCCTCCAGCTTTCCCAAGGGAAGAGGATATCCCAGATCAGCACCACTCCATCAAGAGAAGCTGGGTACCAATTTCCGCCGTCTACCATGTTTAGCACAAACGTTAGCAACCATACAGAATACTGACAGCGCACGTTCAAAGATGTTGTGGGTGCAAAGGGTGCTCGATATTTACTGAGTGACAAGTTGTTGTAGAAATGGTGTGTAGTAGGATGGGGCCAGAATTGAATGTGAGAGACACCATAAGGCCTGGTAGATAATTAACAAGGTGACTTTGGTAAGATATGGTGAGAAAACTCATGAGGCCTCACAGTGAAAAAATCCTCCAAAAAACCTGACACAACGTGGATTTATCCAAAGCAACATAAGATGCAGCCAAATGTCACTGTGCTAATAATCCAGAGACCCAAGTTAATGTTCAAAGAACAGAGGTTCAATCTTACCACGGCACCTGATGGAATTTAAATTGAATTAATAATTCTTGAATTGGAAACTAAATTAAGCCACTGTTTGTAATGAAAAAAAAACCCATCTTGTTCACTAATTTAACAAATCCTTTAAGGAAGGAAATCTGCCATCTTTAACCAGTCTGGCCTACAAGTGACTCCAGACCTACAGCAATGTGGTTAACTCTTCACTGCCATCTGAAACAGCTGGGTGAGCCACTGAGTTCAGGGGCAATTAGGGATGAGCAACAATGGTTGCCTCATCTGATAACATCCCAACTTCAACAATGGAAAAAAATAACATGAGAACCTTAGAAATCTAGGGACTCAAAGAGACAGCCCTTGGTATAACCTTGGCAGAGGAAGGTTTTCAGCAGTGTTTGGTCATGTCCAGATCTTAGAAATGATCAGGCTGAAGGGAGCTGTGGAGGGGAATTAAAGCACATTGTCTACCACACAACAGCTCACAATAACAAGAATGCAACCATGGCTCATACCACTCTCACTGCCAGGGACCAGGGAATCAGAAGAGGAGAGAAAGTGAGTGGGAGGTTTTGTTTTAATGTACTTTCTTGAAATATAGACATCAATTTGGAGTGAATGACCCAGTTTTTCAGCTGCAAACATTGGTACGATATGATGCTTTCGAATAAATGTAAAGAGTTGGCATGGAGTGATTTGAACAAATAAATACTGGTCTAAATAACTCCACATTCAAATAACTGTGCAGATATAAGATCATTGATCAACAAATGAATTGTAATAATGCAGATTGTCTTATAGTCTTTGTCACTACACAAAACTATGCTCTGTCAATATTTTGTACCATTTTGTACACTTTTGGAGGGATATCTTTACTTGGTCTTTAACCCAATATTTAGAAAAACCACTTATCACTTACTAAGCTAAATATTTAACTAACGTTAAAGAGTTGGAAATAATACTGTACAAAATGCCTTTGCTCCACTCAACCCTGCCAACATTCAGTGTATGTTCACATTCAAGTTATTACTTCCATATTGAAAAATCTGTCAATGTACACGACTCGATGATGAATAATTCAGAGCACCACAAATCATTGTAGCCTCAATGCATCAGCTGAGTAATCGGATTCCCAGAACAAAAGCTGAGAAATGTCAGTTTTTATTAGACATTGGCTTAATTTTATTACATGTAAAAAAAATTCAAACCAATTCCTAAATGAAGATCATATTTTTAAAACTCCAAACCACAAATGGGTTGTTTATTGGAACACATTCAGTTTTTTGAGTGGGTTGGGAGTTAAATGGAAAAACTGAACGAGGATGGACTGGTTCCACACAACGCAACATGTCCACTGACAGGATTCCATTGTCCTTTCAAGTCAGGATGATATTATGATTAGTTGGATTAGGCTAAGATGTAGTGATGGCAATGAGATCAGCCAGCTAGACATCATAGAGTTTGAGTTCCTTGATTGGGGCTGTTAATCTGGTCCAATCAGTGAGACCTGGCTGACAGATAAAAAGAGGAGTGTCAGAGATACCTGACTCTGAATGAGGTAAAGTTAAGGACTGTTCATATATAAAGAAAGGGAGACTTGGTAACGGCATAGTAGCCTCTGTGGAGTTATTACAGAAAGAAATTTGAAAATATTAGCGAGTAGGAAGATGAAAAGGAGAGAGTAGGGCTGTTTAATCCTGATCCGATTGAACTCTGCAAAGGTTTGAAGGGGTTTGAAGAGGTCATCCCAAAGTAACTATTTCCACTTCAAAACTGTAACAACGGTCTGCCCCAGGACAGGTCCTCTGTTCATTTTTCTATCTCTGATAAAGTCACCTGACATGAACCATTAACTCTGCTTTCTTCCCAAAGATATTGCCAGACCTGTTGAGTTTTGTCATCAATTTCTGTTTGTGACTCTTCTTCTGGAAGGATCCCCCTGCAAGTGGCCATTATCCCTTAAGGTCATCGCTCTTCTGCCACCATGGCAGAGACTGTGCTGGTTCTGCTCTTGGCCATGGCTTGTAATCCAGTGCATGGGACCCTTATCCTAGCCGAGGGAAACTCACAGAAAGACAGGGACAACCCTGGAAAGCTCTCAAATGATCCTGCTACCCTAAATCCAAAATGTGAGCTGTAGCTATCAGAAGAATCACTTTACTGAGAGACTGGTGAGAATGTGGAACTCTCCAGCACAGGAAATTATTGAAAGATATAACATAGATATGTGTAAGTGGCCGTGATATATGTACATGAGGTGGGGAAGTATTAGGTCATATCATTCTTTCATGGGATATGGACATTGTTGGCAAGACTGGCATTGGTTACTCATCCCAACTTGCTATTGAACTGAGTGGCTCATTAGGGCTAATTCAGGGGATAGTTAGAAGTCAACCACATTGCTAGGGGTTTGAAATCACATGTAGGTCAGAGTGGGTAAAGCAGGCAGGTGTTTCTCTCTGGAGGACATTCATTAAACAGATGGAATTTTTCCCTAGGGCATGATTGTGGATCTCTGGATTACTAGGCAAGTAACATTACTATCTTCTGCATCAGTGGTGCTGGAAGAGCACAGCAGTTCAGGCAGCATCCAACGAGCAACGAAATCGACGTTTCAGGCAAAAGCCCTTCATCAATAATACCATCATCTCCGCATGTCGAGTGGGTGTAATGAATTAGGATGAGATGATCAGGTGGATCATAAACACTAGCATGGACATACAGTCATAGAGTCATACAGCATGGAAACATACCCTTTGGTCCAACCAGTCCATGCTGACCATAATTCCAAACAAAAGTAGTCCCACCTGCCTGCTCCTGGACCATATCCCTTCAAACCTTTCCCATTCATGTTCTGATCCAAATGTCTTTTAAACATTGTAATTGTACCCACATCCACCACTTCCTCAGGAATTTCATTCCACACACAAACCACCTTCTGTGTAAAAAAATTCATCCCCATGTCTTTTTAAAATTTCTCTCCTCTACCTTAAAATATGCCCCCTAGTCTTGAAATCACCCTTCCTAGGGAAATGACAATTGCCATTAACCTTATCTATACCTCTCATGATTTTATAAACCTCTGTAAGGTCACCTCTCAATTTCCTACGCTCCAATCAAAAAGTCCCAGCCTATCCAGCCTCTCCTGATAATGCAAACCTTCCATACCCAGCAACGTCCTGGTAGATATCTTCCAAACCCTTTCCAGCTTTTAATAATATCCTTCCTATGACAGGGCAACCAAGACCTGCTGGGCCAAATGGCCTATTTCTGTACTAAATCTAAATAGTCAAACCATGAATGTTACTGCAACAATGATATTGTGCCACATCTTGGATAAACTGGCTTGTCAGCTGATGTCATGAATCCAACAGATAATGTAAGAGGCCTGGCTGAGATTCAGTCAGTGATCTTCACGCAACATGCGATGGAGAGCAATGAGCCATAAATCTGACAATGAAATTGGAGATACACATTTCGAAGTTCAATCCTTAGGGATACATTACATATCAGTGTTCAAAGCTGGTGGTGAGTTTGAGAATCAACATCAAATATAAGAACTTAGAACCAGCTGCTTTAAATCAGCATTATTCTACTTTCAGTGAAAGACCTCACTTCAACCATTCCTATTCTGTGAACAACCTGCTTATTCCAATATTTATTAATTACCAGAAATCTAGATTAATATAACAATGAAACATTTCCCTTACACAATCACTTATAAACATCAACTGTGATGGGGAAATTTTCTAAAGCATAAACAGTTGAAAATACTCACTGATTCGGAATTTACAGAGATGGGATTCATTAATTACACACGTAGGTCTCAGAAGAGACTTAGCCTTTTCACCTTTCATGCGTTGTCAGATTTTAACGCAAGCAGAGTCGAGGGTGCTTCAATATCCTAGTTATTTGGCGATAAGCTGTCAGCAGATGTTAGACAGAGTTCTAAAGAGTGCATTGTGGCCGAGATAAAACACTGTCACATTTAGCTTTGTCCAGTGTGGGTGCTGTCCTTTCCATGTGATTCTTGTGGGGTGTCCAAGAAAACCTAACAGCCAAGACAATTCCTTTCCATTGCCTGCTAGCTATTAGGTTGTAGATTTCATTTTATTCTTGAGATGCGAGAGTCGCTGGCAAGCACTAATTTTATTGCCCGCCCTGAACTGCCCTTGAGGGGGCGATATTGAACCACTATCGTGAATTGCTGCAGTCTGTGAGGTGGAGGTATTCACACAGAACCCCTTCGCACCCTTCCCCACACCTTGTTGCACCAACTGAGTATCTTTTAGGTCATTTCAGAAGGCAGTTAAGGGTCAACCACAGTGTTGTGAGTCTGGAGTCTCATGACCGTTTAAGGGTGGCCTGAAGCAGATAACGTTTTAACAGCTGATATAATCGACAGGTCTCACAGCGTCTGAACAAACAGTCAATCTTTGATTCTGCAGAAGAGTCAAATCAGATTTGAAATGTATCTGTTTCTGTCTTCATAGATGTCATGATATGGAGGTGTTGGTATTGGACTGGGGTAGAGAACGTCAGAAATCACATGACACCAGATTATAGTCCAACAGGTTTATTTGAAATCACAAGCGTTCGGCGAACTGCTCCTTCGTCAGGAGACCTGGAAGGACAAGAGCACCACCACAAGGGAACCTCCACCTGTAATCCCAACCTCACCCCAAACTAGGAAATATATCACAATTGCTTCAGTGTCGCTGGGCCAAATCCTGGAATTCCCTCCCTAATAGCATTGTGGGTTAACCCAGACCAAAAGGAGCACAGTGATTCCAAAAGGTATCTTCTCACGGCCACTTAGGGATGGACAACATGAAGATGATGATGCCCACATCCCACAAAAAAAATTAATAAACCCTTCTCCCATGGTGAAGAATATCCTTGAGTGTTTTTTTTCCCTCAAAACCCTGGTGACACTGAGAAAATTGTAGTTCTGTAATTCCAGCCCAACTAAGATTGTCTCATCAAGGAAAAATGCAAAATGAATCCAGGAAAGACTTACAAGGATGTTACTGGATCTGGAGCGTTTGAGTTTTTGATTAGATTAGATTACTTACAGTGTGGAAACAGGCCCTTCGGCCCAACAAGTCCACACCGACCCGCCACCCACCGATACCCCTTACCTAACACTACGGGCAATTTAGCATGGCCAATTCACCTGACCCACACATCTTTTGGACTGTGGGAGGAAACCGGAGCACCCAGAGGAAACCCACGCAGACACGGGGAGAATGTGCAAACTCCACACAGTCAGTCACCTGAGGCGGGAATTGAACCCAGGTCCCTGGCGCTGTGAGGCAGCAGTGCTAACCACTGTGCCACTGTGCCGCCCCCGAGTTATAGGGAGAGACTGGGTAGACTGGGAGTTTTTTTCCCTGGAGCGTATGAGGTTGAGGGTTGACATTATGGAGATTGATAAATTCATGAGGGGTTTAAATAAGGTGAGCAGCAAAGGGCTTTTCCTTAGGGCAGAGGAATTCAAACTAGAGGACATTATTTGAAGGTGAGAGGAGAAAGGTTTAAAAGGGACCTGAGGGGCAATTTTTTTCACACACAGCGTGGTTTATGTGTGTAATGAACTGCTGCAGGAAGGGGTAGATGCAGCCATAGTTACAACATGGAGAAGGCATTTGAACAGTTGCATGAATAGGAAAGGTTTAGAGAGATATGGACCAAATACAGGCAAGTTGGACTAGTTTAATTTGAGAAACTTGTTCAACACGGATGAGTTGGACCGAAGGGTCTGTTTCCGTGCTGTATGATTCAATGACTCTATGAAATTGAAAATAACCACATCAGTTGCACCGTTCCAACAGCTCTGACTCCATCTTGCTCATAAAGAGATACAGCAAATTTTGTTTTAGCTGTCAGCTTATGAATTGGCATTCTTGATAAACCAGCGAAAATTATACACCTCAAATGCCACAAAGTTTACTGTACTATTCTGTCCAATTACTATTGCAATTTAAAACAAATAATTCCAAGAATATTTCTGTGTGTCGTATCCTTGCAAAGAGCACCTGTAGACAGAAGTTGGTTTAAATAGCTTCCCTGAATGATTAAGGCTTTCATCACTTAAAAGGTACAGTGGTCTAATATATTCCGAAACCTTTAGGTCCTTAATCCTATTCATTAAAGGTGTGAGATAAAATCTTTTTTATCTTCATTCACTACTACAGTGCTTTCTGAGGATAAATTACAAAATTACTGTTGCTGAAATTACTGTTTACATCAAACAAAAGTGAGGAGAATTCACTAAGGGGCTTTGATTCAGATTGAATACTTTAAATAACCGTATGAATGAATTTAAATTCTCCTTATAGTCGTTTGAATGGTTAAGTAAATTTTAATACAAAATCAATTCACATACTGCAAGAAACCCTGGAATCTTTTTATTTCCCAAATCTTTCCCCCATACCTTTTCAATATGGACAGAATATAACTTGATTTCAGAAATTCTTTAGCTACCTTTGGAAGTGATCAAACCAAAATAATCAGATGATATATAGAATGATCCTGCCTTTCTACGGTGCTTTTCAACAATCTTAGACTGTCCCAAAGCAGTTTATCACAAAGGAAGTACTTTTGAAATATAGTCACTGCTGCTATGTTGGAAACACAGAGAAGTATCCATCACATTCCTGCTTTATAGATACTGGACAGGGTTTGAGTTACGTTCTGCAGAATTCCTTGCCTCTGAACTGCTCTTTTCACCATCGTGTTTATATGGCTGGTCCAGTTCAGTTTCGGATCAATAATAACCCCCACAATGTTGATAGCATTTATTACCCATCCCTAGTAGCGATTGATGCAGCTGAGTGGCTTGTCAGGCATTTCAGGGGGCAGTTGAGAGTCAGCCACATTGCTGTAGGTCTGGAGTCACTTGCAGGCCACACTCGGTAGGGATGGCAGCATTCCTTTCCTGAAGGTTATTAGTGAGACAGATGGGTTTTTCAGATGAAGATTTTATGTTCATCATTCAGATATTTTTTATTGAATTCAAATTCCAGCATCTTCCATGGCGGGTATTGAACCTGAATCCCCAGAATATGAGCTGGTTTCTGGTTTAATTTCTGGTTTAATAGTCTAGCAATAAAATTAAGAGGCCATCATCTTCCCTACCACTTGCTACATGAGGTACAATGGTAGTAATCCTACCCACTCCAGATGTGTATAATAACATCTCTGAACAGGTTGATTATGTACCTGGATAGAGTGTTTCCTAAAGTGCATCTGTAAAAGTTTGGAAATTCAGCATGTCCATAAGGACCCTCACCAACTTTTATAGATGCACCAAAGGATGTATGCTATAAGGTGCATAGTGGCCTGGTATACTAATTGGTCTGCCCAGAAACTACAGAAAGTTGTGTGCACAGCCCAGACCATCACGGAAACCGACTTTCCATCTATAGATTCCACTTAGACTTCCCATTACTGCAGAAATGCTGCAAAATCACCAAAAAGCCATTCCAGCTCAGTAATTCTCTTTTCAAACCTCTTCCACCAGGCAGAAAGCACAGAGTCTTGAACACATGCGCCGACAGATTCAAGAACAGCTTCTTCCCTCCTGTTATTAGATTGCTGAATGGACCTCTCTGACTTCAAATAATGTTCAGGATTTGGAGATGCCGGTGTTGGACTGGGGTGTACAAAGTTAAAAATCACACAACACCAGGTTATAGTCCAACAGGTTTAATTGGAAACACACTAGCTTTTGGAGCGACGCTCCTTCATCAGGTGATAGTGGAGGGCTCAATCGTAACACAGAATTTATAGCAAAAAATTACAGTGTGATGTAACTGAAATTATATATTGAAAAATTGATTGTCTGTTAAGCCTTTCATCTGTTAGAATACAGTGATAGTTTCACTTCTTTCATGTGTAAATCACAAAACCCTTTTTTTTAAAAATTGCATTCTCGGGTTAGCTGTTAACAATGATGATAGCTAAACAAAATGTTGAAGGTGTTAGCCCCCTGTGTTATCTGTCCATGACCTGATGTTTAGATTGATTCTAATCTAATAAGTGAAATAACAGTTTTACATAAATTCATGCAGTTTTTGAGCTCAGAGTTCTACATGAATGTATGCAGTTTTTGAGCAAAGTGCAATGTAACTCTGCAAGTACAAATTCACCCCACAAAATATATGTGTGCATGTGGGTCTTTGTGTGTGTGTGTGTGTGTGTGTGTGTGTGTGTGTGTGTGTGTGTGTGTGTGTGTGTGTGTCTGTCTGTCTGTCTGGGATGGAGGTTGTGAGTGTGAGAAAGTGTGTGTGTGTGTGTGTGTGTGTGTGTAGTGAGTGCAGAGTGTCTTAAGTCTGTGAGGGGGTGCATGTGTGAGTGTGGGAGTTTGTGTGTCTATAAGGGTGTGTGTGGGTGTCTGTGTGTACCTGTGTCTGTGTGTATGTGAGAGTGTGTGTGTGTAGGAATATCTGTTTGTGTGTGTAGTGCAATGGTGATCACCTGTAATGTGACATGAACCCAAGGTCCCGGTTGAGGCCCTCCCTATGGGTACCGAACTTAGCTATCAGCCTCTGCTCGCCCACTTTCCTCTGCTGCCTGTCCCGAAGTCCACCTTGGAGGATGGTCACCCAAAGGTCCGAGGCTGAATGTCCTGGACCACTGAAGTGTTCCCCAACTGGGAGGGAACCCTCCTGTCTGTTGATTGTTGTGCGGTGCCCATTCATCCGTTGTCGTAGCCTTTGCTCGGTTTCCCCAATGTACCATGCCTCCGGGCATCCTTGCCTGCAACATGTAAGATAGACAACGTTGGCTGAGTCACATGAGTACCTGCCATGTACAAGGTGGGAGGTGTTCCCACGCATAATAGTGATATCTATGTCCACAATCTGACACGTCTTGCAGCGTCCACCGTGACAGGGTTGTATGGAGTTGTCCTGAGAGCCGGGCAGTTTGCTCCACACCTCCACTACTTGCCTTTAGACAACCGCCAAACCTCAAACAGGTCATTGTTCGTAGAAGGTAGAAAAGCGTACAATAGGTGAGTGGGGGTGGGGATGGAGGTGATAGGTCAAAGGAGAGGTTAGAGCGGATAGGTGGGAAGGGAGATTGGCAGGTAGGACAGGTCATGGAGATAGTGCTGAGCTGGAAGGTTGGAACTGGGGTAAGGTGAGCGAAGGGGAAATGAGGAAACTGGTGAAGTCAACATTGATGCCCTGGGGTTGAATGTTCTGAGGTGGAAGATGAGGCATCTCAGAGGACAGTTAAGAGTTAACCACATTGCTGTGGGTCTGGAGTCACATGTAGGCCTGACCAGATAAGGGTGGCAATTTTCTTCCCTAAAGATGATTAGTCAACCAGATGGGGTTTTTTTTCTGATAATCAACAATAGATTCATGGCCATCCTTAGACTCTTGATTTGACATTTTTATTGAATTTAAATTCTATCATCTGTCTGGACAGGACTCAAATCTGGATCTCAAGATTAACATTCGAGCCCTAATACCACAGGCCATTGTCTCTCCCATGAGGGAAAATGTGTCATTTCTAAGAAGGTATATGAATTCAAATAGAGATGTACAGCATGAAGACAAACCCTTCGGTCCAACTCGTCCATGCTAACCAGATATCCTAAATTAATCTAGTTCTCATTTGCCAGCACTTGGCCCATATCCCTCTCAACCCTTCCTGTTCATATATCCATCCAGATGCCTTTTAAATGCTGTAATTGTACCAGCCTCCACCACTTCCTCTGGCAGCTCAATCCATATATGCACCCCACTTTGCGTGAAGAAGTTGCCCCTTAGGTCCCTTTTAAGTCTTTCCCCTGTCATCCTAAACCTATGCCCTCTAGTTCTGGACTCCCCCACCCCAGGAAAAAGACCTTGTCTATTTACCCTACCCATGCCCCTCATGATTTTATAAACCTCTATATGACTGCCTTGCAAATGCCATAGTTTATTCTGTTAGATTTATGATAGGCAGAGTAAACACGTGAAAGCAATTTAGTTTAATTTTGATGTCAGAACAAAAGGTTCAAAATTTCGTCTCAGTTCAAAAGGTAGAACAGTCTCCTCGCAAGACAATCAAGTCAGTTCAGGGAATCACCTCAAAAAAATAGTTTCCAGTTTGTGAAGCTGCCAAGCCAGGAGAATTGTTTGAACTGAGACAGTTTCAACTGTCAATATTGTGAGAGTTTCATGCCAGTGGAATCATCAGGCAGCCTTTACAGTTTTAGAAAGAAGAAACTTTTGAAAGTCAATTAAGATTCCCGAAGCTGAGAAAGTGGGGATATTTCTTTGTGATTGAGTCTGTGTAATAGATAGAGTCAGGAGACAGGTTGAGCCTTCATTTTGCTGTTTGTCATTACCTTTCTAATTGTATTTGGTGTCTTTGTTTATTTATTCCATCTTCATTGTAAGAAACTTATATTCTGTAATAAAGAACATTTGCAGCTCATGTGAATATGTTTCAATGAATAATTTCCATGGTAACTAACTGCAGAAATTAAACATATGATCTATCAAGCCAGGTTTCATTCTCTGATCTGACTTGTCTCACGTTAACATCAGCTCTTAATGTTTGTGATCATTCATCAAAATTAGTAATATTTTTATAACTTTGATTTTTTTTTAGTTTTTGCAGTCCCTTCCACTTTAGTGTGTGATTGTGTGTGTGTCTGTGTGTACCTGTGTGTGTGCATCTGAGTGTATGTCTTTGTGTGTGCGTGTGTGTGTCTGTGTCTGTGTGTGTGTGTTTAATCAGAGAGTAGTTGATGGCAGACAGAGAAGGGGTTTGTAGGAGGTAGGAGCATAAGATCATAAGAGATAGAAGCAGAAGTGGACCATTCAGCCCATCGAATCTGCTCCTCCATTCAATTAGGTCATGGATGATCTGATAATCTTCAACTGGACTTTCTTGCCTTTTTTGCCATAGCCCCTTACTGGGAATTAAAAATCTTTTGAACTCAGCCTTAAATATACTTAACAACCAACCTCTCTAGCCCTCTGTAGAGGGTAAAGAATTCCTCAGATTCACTGCCCTTTGAGAGAAGAAATTCCTCCTCATCTCTACCTTCAATATTTGACCCCTTATTCTGAGATTATGTCCTTTGTTCATAGACTGTCCCACAAGTGGAAACAACATTTCCTCATCCACCCTGTCAAACTCCCTAAGAATTTTGTACAGTTCAGTAAGATCGCCTTTTATTCTTCTAAACTCCATTGAGTAAGACCCAATTTATCATCTCCTCACAAGACAGTCCCTCCCTAGTACCAGCTTAGTGAACTCTTATAGACTGCTTAGATAAGGGGACCAAAGCTGTTCACAGCTTTCCAGCTATGAGCTGACTGGTGCCTTGTATAGTTTTAGCAAAACCTCCCTACTTTTAATATTTCATTCCCTTTGAAATAAAGGCCAACATTGCATTCACCTTTGCTATTTCCTGTTGAAATTGGATGCTAGTTTTTGTGATTCATGGACATGACCTCCAAAATCCTCCTGTTTTGAGGCTTTCTTCAGAACTTATTGATTTAAGTGATATTCAGCTCCTCTAGTCTTCCTGTCTAAATGCATAACTTCACATTTTTCCTCACAATATTCCGAGTTTTTGCCCACTTGCTTAACCTGTCAGTATCCCTGTGCAAACTCTTTGTGTCCTCCTTACCACTTATTTTCCCATCTATTTTTGTGCCATCCACAAACTTGGCTATCGTACATTCAGTTTCGTCATCCAAGTCATTAATAATAGTGTAAATAATTGTGGCCCCAGCACTGATCCTTGTGGCACTTCGATTGCCATCCTGAAAATGCCCACCTTATCCCAACTCTCTCTCTTTTATTGGTTAGCCAATCCTCTACCCATGTTAATATATTACTTCCATCTATGGGCTCTTATCTTATTAAGTAACCTAATGTGTGGTACCTTAGCAGACCCCTTCTGAAAATCCAAATATATCAGATCCACTGCTTCCCGTTTATCTATCCTGCTTGTTCCATCCTCAAAGTGGCTCAGTGGTTAGCACTGCTGCCTCACTGCTGCCAGGGACCCAGGTTCAATTCCCACCTCGGGCAACTGTCTGTGTGGAGTTTGCACATTCCCCCAGTGTCTGCGTGGATTTCCTCCGGGTGCTCTGGTTTCCTCCCAATGTCCAAAGATGTGCAGGTTAGGTGAATTGACCATGCTAAATTGCCCGTAGTGTTAGGTGCATTAGTCAGGGGTGAATGTAGGTGAATGGGTCTGGGTGGGTTGCTCTTTGGAGGGTCGGTGTGTACTTGTTGGACCGAAGGGCCTGTTTCCACACTGTAGTGAATCTAATCTAATCTAAATTACTGTAAATTTGTCAGGCATGATTTCCCCTTCATCAAGCAAGTCCAAGTCTGCTTCATTATATTATGCATTTCCAAATATTCTGCTATTGCATTCTTCATAATAGACTCTAACATTCTCTCAATAATGACATAAAGCTAACTGGCCTATAGGCAACTCTGTTTTTCTCCTTGCCATTTTAAATAAAGTTGCTACATTGGCAGTTTTCCAATCCTCTGGGACTTTCCTAGAATCCCTGGAGCAACTTCCTTTAATATCCTAGGACACATCCCATCAAGTCCAGGGGACTTATCGGTCTTTAGGCCCATTAGTTTTCCTTGTATTGTTTATTTTCCTGTGATAATCATTGTAATTATTTCTTCTCCTTTTTCCCCTTGAATATGTCGTGACTTTAGGATTACTTTGCATCAGTGCCTTCTAGGGTAAAGTCAGAAGTCACACAACACCAAGTTATAGTTGAAAAATGTGGTGCTGGAAAAATGCAGCAGGTCAGGCAGCATCCATCCAAGGAGCAGGAGAATCAACGTTTCGGGCATAAGCCCTTCTTCAAGAAGAAGAAGGGCTTATGCCCGAAACATCGATTCTCCTGCTCCTCGGATGCTGCCTGGCCTGCTGTATTTTTCCAGCACCACATTTTTCAACTCTGGCTCCCAGCATCTGCAGTCCTCACTTTTCTCCTAGTTGAACACCAAGTTATAGTCTAACATGTTTATTTGAAATCTCAAGCTTTTGGAGTGCTGTTCCTTCATCAGATGAAGTGGAGGTAAGCACACCAGCACAGAATTTATAAAGTTAAAAATCACACAACACCAGGTTATAGTCCAACAGGTTTAACTGGAAGCACATTAGCTTTCGGAGTGACGCTCCTTCATCAGGTGATTGTGGAGGGCTCGATCGTAACACAGATCTGTGTTATGATTGAGCCCTCCACAATCACCTGATGAAGGAGCGTCACTCCGAAAGCTAGTGTGCTTCCAATTAAATCTATTGGACTATAACCTGGTGTTGTGTGATTTTTAACTTTGTACACCCCAGTCCAACATCGGCATCTCCAAAACAGAATTCATAGGCAGAGAAAAGACTGATGCAAACTATATATTCAACTCCTCTGTCATCCTTGGTATTCTTTATTACTTCCACAGCCTCATTCTCTAAGGGTCCTTTTGGCTTCTCTCTTCTTTTTCATATTTTTAAGGAAGCAATGGCTACCTCACAGCACCAGGGACCTGGGTTTGATTCCAGCCTCAGGCGACTGTCTGTGTGGAGTTTGCACATTCTCCCCGTGTCTGCGTGGGTTTCCTCCAGGTGCTCCGGTTTCTCCGCACAGTCCGAGGACGTGCAGGTTAGGTGCATTGGCCATGCTAAATTGCCCAGTAGTGTCCAAGGATGTGCAGGTGTCTACTGGATTAGCCATTGTAAACGTGAGGAGGTGGGTGTGTGTGGGATGCTCCTTGATGATTCAGTGCATTCATGATGGGCCAAATGGCCTCTTTCTCCACTTTCTATGATAAGCTCTTGCCTGGAAAGCCAATAATTAGACGCTTTCTTATCAGAGATGGTGATTGGCTGGCACATGTGAGGCACTTCTCATCCCAAGCCTGGATGTTGTTCATATAAAGGACAACAGTAGGCTCCTCAAGCCCAAGATCATGGCTGATCTAACTCTGCATTCCCTTGGTTCCTTTGTCAATTGATTGCTTTTCCTACCTTTTACAGAACTTCCCTTTTGTTATTTTCTTCCTTTATTTCATCCAGTCCATTTCTGAACCTGTTCAAAACCTGTTAACCCTCTGACCTATTTCCTTCTAGTTCTGATGAAAGATCATTGCTCTAAAACATGAGGTGGAATTTAATGAAATGTGCAGAAGTAGGGAGGGAGTCATAGGGATTGAATTACTTGGAGGTGTGAGTTTCAGAAACCTGGGCTGCTTTATAAAAGCACATGACATAGGAGCAGAAGCAGACCATTCAGCCCATCAAGTTTGCTGATCTGATCATTCTGAACGCCACTTCCCTGCTTTTTTTCCCATAATGCTTGATTCCCTTTCTGATTAAAAATCTGGTTATGCTGGTGTTCGGGAGGCAGAATGCCACGTGGAAGTGTCAAGAGCCATTTGAGTTGGTCGAGGAGGTAATTATGTCTCATTTACATGTAACTGAAAGGAATGTAATGCACTTTGCAAATTAAATGTGTGGCACCCAGGTGGTCAGATTCTTGATTGTTCGAAGCTGGTGGCATCAAGGAGAGGTCATCGGCTCTGGGGAGATATTCAGTCATGTGGAGCTGTTTCCATTGCAGTATAATATGCTAATGGAGCAAGTCAGTTAGCTCAGTTAGCTGGATGGGTAGCTTGCAGTACAGAGTGATGCTAACAGCCCACTCTGGCCAATGCTGCCGCCTTCTTGAACCTCAACCCTCATCTGAGGTGTGGGGGTCCTCACGTTAAATTCACCATCCCATTGTCTCCCTTTCTCTAGGCCTTTAACGTCCTCCCGGAACATGGTGTAGCATCACAGGTCAATCTTCACTGTCCATGCAGCTTTCTTAATGAAGATAGTCCACTATCCTACCATTAATTCACCAAAAGAGGAACTAGACAGATTGTGGTATACAGTTGTGGTGGAGTACCATGTCCAGTTCTGGTTGCCTAGTTACAGGAAGGATATTATTAAACTAGATGGGGCTCAGAAGAGATTTACCAGGATGTTGCCAGATATGGTAGGCTTGAGTTATAAAGAAAGGCTGGATAGGTTGGGACCTTTTTCACTGGTAACCTTATAAAGGTTCATAAAATCATGATGGGCGCAGTTAAGGTGAATGGCAAGTGTCTATTCTGTGGGTTGGTGATTTCAAGATGAGAGGGCATATTTTTAAGGTGAGAAGAGACAGATTTAAGAAAAGGCATAAGGGGCAAATATTTACATGTAGAATGGTTCACATTGGAATGAACTTCCTAAGGAAGTGGTGGATGTGTGCACAATTACAATGGATGACAAGGGAAATTGTAAGCTGAGTCAAAAGGAAAAAAGAAGCATATGATACGTCCAGGCAGCTACAAACTGACAACCCTTGGGGATTGTAGAGAAATTAGGAAAGAATGTAAACACAGAATATAGGTGTGCCATCAAGAGCATTCTGTCTGGATGTATCACTACCTGGTATGGCAACTTTACCAATTGGAGAAGATTAAAGAGAGTGGTGAACTCGGCCTGGACAATCACAATGGCCAACCTCCCATCTATAGAATCCATCTACCAGGCCCGCTGTCAAGGAAAGGCTGCCAGCATTCTCAAAGATCCATCCCACTCTGGCAATGTTTTCCTACAACCTCTACCATCAGGGAGAAGGTACAGAAGCCTGAACACACGCACCGACCGGTTTTGAAACAGTTTCTACCCTATTGTTGTTAGAAAACTGAACAGACTCACAAACTCTTAACATTCGCCTGTACCTGTGGTTTGGTTTTTGATGCTGTTTACCTATTATTGACTTATCTATGCCATTTAACTCTGTGATCTACCTGCTTTTCACTGTGCCTCGATACATGTGACAATAAATTCAATTCAATTCATTAGGAGGGGCCATGAAACATCTTTAGCAAACAGAGTCAAGGAGGGTCCCAAGCTTTTAATGCATATATTAGAAGAAAGAGGGTAGCGAGGGAAAGAGTTGGCCCACTCAAGAGTAAAGGAGGGAAGTTAAGCGTGGAGCCACAGGACATGGAAGATGTCCTTAATGAGTATTTTGTATCAGTATTCACCAAGAAGGTGGACATGACTGATGTTGAGGTCAGGGATGAATGTGTGAATCCTCTGGAGAATGGCAAAACATTGAAGGAGAAAGGTTTTGGGTATCCTAAATTGCATTAAGGTAGACAAGTCCCCAGGGCTAGATGGGATCTAACCCAGATTACTGTGACAGGCAAGGGACAAAATAGCTGGGGTATTAGCAGATATCTTCACGTTCTCTTTGACCAGAGGTGAGGTTCCAGAGAACTAGAGATAAGCCACTGCTGTTTCCTTGTTTAAGAAAGGAAGTAGGGATAATCTAGGAGATTATAGGTGATGGGGTTGACAAATGTGATTGGGAAGCTTTTGGAAAAGATACTGAGGAACAAGATAAATGCACATTTGGAAAAATATGGGCTAGTTAGTGACAGGCAGCATGGTTTTGTATGGTGAAAGTCGTGTCTCACCAACCTGATTGAAATTTTTGAGGAGGTGACAAAGATAATTGATGAGGGAAGGGCTGTGGATGTAGTTTGTATGGATTTGCGTAAGGCTTTGGTACAAAAATTAAAATCACATGGGATCCATGGTGGACTGGCTGGATGGATACAAAACTGGTTTGGTCATAGAAGACAGAGGTGGTGGAAGGGTGTTTTCAGAATGTAGAGCAGTAACTAATGGTGTTCCACAGTCTTAGGTGCTCCGTTGTTTATAGTATATATAAATGATCGGGAGGAAAATGTGGGTGGGCTGATTAGTAAGTTTGCAGATGACACAAAGATTGATGGAGCTGCGGATAGGGCTGACGATTGTGAAAGGATACAACAGGATTTAGATAAATTGGCGACCTGGGCACAGAAATGGCAGATGGAGTCTAATCCAAACGAATGTGAGGTGATGCATTTTGGAGAATCAAATTTAGGTGTGAATTATGCTGTAAATAGTAGAACCCTTAGGAACAGTAACATTCAAGACAGATCTGGGTGTGCAGGTCTACAGTTCCCTAAAGGTGGCAACACAGGTGGCCAGGGTGATTAAGAAGGCATATGGCATACTTGCCTTAGTCAACCAGAGCTGGCATGCCATGTTGCAGCTACATAAAACCCTTGTTCGGCTGCATTTGGAATATTGTGGGCAGTTTTAATTGCCGCATTACCAGAAGGATTTTTTTAGATTAGATTCGATTCGATTCCCTACAGTGTGGAAACAGGCCCTTCGACCCAACAAGTCCACACCGACCCTCTGAAGAGCAGCCCACCCAGACCCATTCCCTACATTTACCCCTGACTAACGGACCTGACACTATGGGTAATTTATCATGGACAATTCACCTAACCTACACATCTTTGGACACTGGGAGGAAACCGGAGCACCCGGAGGAAACCCACGCAGACACGGGGAGAATGTGCAAACTCCACACAGACAGTTGCCCGAGGTGGGAATTGAACCTGGGTCCCTGGCGCTGTGAGGCAGCAGTGCTAACCACTGAGCCACCATGCCACCCCAAGCATGGAAGCTTTGGAGAGAGTTGCCTGATCTCAAGAGCATTGAGCATGAGGAAAGGTTAAAAAGATGAGGTTTGTTTTCACTGGAAAGATGGCGGCTGAGAGGTGCACTGATAGAAGTCTACAAAATTATAAGAGGCATTGAGAGGGTAGATAGTCAGAGGCTTTTTCCCAGGGTTGAAGTTGCAATTTCAAGGTGGGGGGATGTTTAAGGGAGATGTACAAGGAAAGTTTTTTTTATGCAGAGAGTGGTAGAAGCCTGGAATGCAATGTCAGAAGAGGTGGAAAGCAGGCACGTTCATGACATTGAACAGGCATCTTGATGGTTACATGACTGGTGGGGGGGAATACAGGGATACGGACTGAATAAGGACAGATGGTTTGTTTTTTAGTTTAGTTCGGGCATGGTGATTGGTACAGGTTTGGAGGGCCGACGGACCTGTTTCTGTGTTGCACTTCTCTTTCTCTCTTTTGTTTAAAGGACACTTAGTTAAGTACATGAAAGGCAAAAGTTTGGAGGGATAAGGGCCAAGAGCAGGAAGGTGAGACTATGGGACTATGTTCGGCATGGACTGTATGGACCAAAGAGTCTGTTTCTGCACTATGTGACTCTATGACTCTATGATATCTTGCTTCTGATGTATATAATAAACCCTGATCCCCCTGCATTAATGCCTTGGCCTCTGGTCCCCTGGCAACACAGTAGTCTCAGTGCTCTAACTGTTGTCAGTTGTATGGGGCTACTTGTCAGCACAGAACTATGCTAATAGGAATATCAATTGACTGTCCATCTGCCACTTCTCCACATCAATGCTACAAGGCATCTCCTTGGCATGGTGCTGATACTTCCAATCAATAATTAGCCTCTTTAATGTTGCATGTAATCATTCTCCAATTCTTTCAATGACAGACTTAAGTATTGAAAAGCATTAATGTGCAATTAGCTCAGTGCTTAAAAATCTGCAGTTAAGTAGGGCATGTTCTTACCTTGAACCACCACTGCTCGGTACCTTGTCTTACCCTGATTCATGATTCCTCCTCAATGTCAGCATCTGTCAGAGCTCCAGCATTCAGCTACAAACAGCTGGAAGCCAAACCAGGGGATAACCTTTTTAAATAAGGGGTGAGCACGGGGATGAGGAGAAATCTCTTCATTCAGAAGGTGATGAGGCTTCAACCCCAGACAGTTGTGGAGGATCAGTCATTAAGTATGTTCAAGATAGAAATTTAGAGATTTCGAGATTGTAAAGATATTGAGGGAAACCCAGCGAGTGTGCAAGCAATGATACTGAGGGAGAAGATCAGCTGTGGTTGAGTTGAATGGTGGACCAGGCTTGAGGGAGCGAATGGCCTATTCCTGTTCGAACTTTCCATGTTCACCGAGAATTGATCGTCCTTCAGCAGCAGTTATCGGTCTGATTTTATGTGCATCTGACCAGACCCTGCAGAGAATAGGGACAAGGACATCTCAAGGTCCAGGACTTGGGGAACCTCCTCAACCATCTTTCAACTTTCAACCGTCATATAGGGAGGGGCTAGAAAATGTATCGTATCATCGAGATGTAAGCTTGATGTCGAATGAATATATTAAACATTACACATACTGTAATTGTAATAAAGCAACTCAAAAGACAATATACTGTGTGGAAAAGGGTGAATATCATTGCATGCTCTATAATGTCCAGTGTGAAATCTTTTTGAAAGTATTTTTACAAATTTCACAAATAAAATATGTATTCTGTACATATTTTATTTATAAAATTTGTAGAGGTACTTGCGAAATATATATATGATGCAATGGAGAGGCAAAGACCAAGTGGTAATATCATTAGACTGTTAATCTAGAAACTCAGCAAAGGTTCTGGGGACCCAGGTTTGAATCCCCCCAGAGCAGATGGTGAAATGTGAATTCAAATTTTTAAAAATCTAGAATTAAGTATCTACTGATGACCCATGAAGCCATCATTGATTGTCAGAAATGTCATTTAGGGAAGGAAATCAGCCTTTCTCACCTGATCTGGCCTACATGTGTCTCCAGACCCACAGCAATGTAGTTGACTTTCAACTGCTCTCTGGGCAATTAGTGATATGCAATAAATGCTGGCTTAGCCAGAGACACCAATATTCTGTGAATGAATAAAAAATGACAGTGAACTATGAGCCCAGAGGTGCAACTAGTCCAGTCTATGTGCTGGGTGAGTGCTGCTGAGGGCAACAGTGTTTGTTGCAATGTTTGTTGCCAGTACAGTCCACAGTATTGAGGTGTAGAATCATCCTGTATGTGGATTGAGATATATCATGAGGGTTTACAAGGCACCGAGCAATGGTGGCTCAAGGTAAGAACATGTCCTACTTAACTGCCGACTTTTAAGCACTGAGCTAATCACACATTGATGCAAATGTGCATAGACTTTGAGTGTGTATGTAGCATGTACCCCTGGACCGAGCCCTGAGATGTTGATAGCAATATGGATGATTGTTGGAGCAAGTGGTGAGCTGATGTTCATACAGCCATAGAGCAAGGAAACAGATCCTTTGGTCCAACTTATCCATTGTGACCAAACATCCCAATCTGACCTAGTCCCATTTGCCAGCACTTGGCCCATATCCCTCTAAACCTTTCTATTCATATACACATCCAGAAGCCTTTTAAATGTTGTAATTGTACCAGCCTCCACCACTTCCTCTGGCAGCTCATTCCATACACACACCACCTTCTGTATGAAAATGTTGCCTCTCAGGTCATTTTAAATCATTCTCCTCTCACCTTCAACCTATGCCCCATTGTTTTAGACCCCTGGCCCCCTTCCTAGACAACGAAGACCTTGGCTATTCACCTGATCCATGCCCCTCATTATTTTATAAGCCTCTATAAGGTCACCCCCTCAGCCTCCAGCATTCCAGGGAAAGAAACCCCAGAGTATTCAGCCTCTCCCTATGGTCATGTACTCACCTTGATTTACCTGTTGAGATTTCTCAAAGCTTACCATCTTTGGCAAGCTTTGTAAGATGAAAAGATGAAGATAAATGAGCTATCTTGCGGCATTAACAGGGCATTTAACAACCATAACCCACCAATTGACAACTTGACAGTGCCAAGTGAGAAACTCACCATGTTGCTTGTCAAAAACATAAAAGACAATGTGATGTCAAGATAGGCCTCACCAGAGTTCTCACCCAATTCAGTTCAAATTTCACCATAGCATATGTCTACAAGAGCCCTACAATATTCCGCCCTTAGAGAGGAATCTTCTGTTGCTTAAGATGGCAAGGTTGAAGGGAAAACAAGCAGGATATGGTGTACCTAATATCGACCACCTCCTGGCCGCTGTTGAAATGAGGTGATGAAAGGTGTTTGATTTATATATATATATAATTTTTTTCAGTGTTTGGGTTTCAAACAAGTGGTATTTGGATGTTGGGTCTCTTATGAAAGATGTTTTCAAAAATCAACAAGTTCAGTCATTCAGAAACTATGATTTCAAACCAGCCTTTTGGATTGCAAATGAGAATGCTTTACAACAAGAGAGAGAGAAACATTAAAACACATTTGCTTACTTTTGGGTTCAGAATGATCAATTTGCAAGAGATTTTCCACCATCACTTGAGGCCCTACCAGCCACAGACCTATGTGTTGTGCATGACAACTGCTACTCTACTTGTCACCTCAAATTAAGGGGATTTGGGGGTTTCCCCTCAATTAAAGATACCAGTACCTGATTGAGGGTGTGGTCATTGGGCAGGGGAATGGGGGCCACACCCATTCCTTTGCTTGCAATTTCTGGGATTGCACAACTGACGTATGAAGAGGGATTGAATTGGTTAAGACTATACTCACTGGAGCTTTGAAGAAAAAGGGGTCTCTTATAGAAATCTAAACAATTCTAACAAGACCAGACTGGGTAAAGGTAGTTCCTGATGACCAGAGAGTCCTGAACCAAGGTTCACAGTTTAAGGATAGACCATTTAGGACTGAGTTGAGGAAATATGTCTTCACCCAAAGAATGGGAAGCCTATGAAATTCTCTGCTACAAAAGTGGTTGAGGCCAAAACATTGAATGTTTGAAAGAAGAAGTCAGATATAGTTTGTAAGGCTAACAACATCAAATGTTTGGGGAGATATCTGAGAAACCCCTCCCCTTACATATCAATTAATTTGATCGCAAGATCCCCCCGGGGTTCCTGGAGTTGTTCATCCAATGAGCAGCAGCCACTGACAACTCCATGTCAATAATGAGTGTAGGAGCTGCCAGTCCCTGATTGGCTAGCTGTTCTCTCTGGGCACAACTTCTGTCCCTGGAGTCTGGATCGGGTAGGGGCATATGATTCAGTGGGTTTTCCTCAGAAGAGAAAGCGCAAGTAATTTCCCAGCTCTCCATCTGGCAGGTGAGGGCTCCCCTCCTACCATCTCACCATGCATTCATCCTTTGAGAAGGAGATGGAAGCCGTTCAGCCCATTAGGTCCATGCAATCTGTCAGTCCCATTCTCCACAGCCATATAATTTCCCTTAAGTGCCCAGCCAATTTTCTTTCTGAAAACAGTCATCATCTCTATTTCCACCAATCCTGTTTCCAGGTCATTACCGCTCCCATTATTTTGACTACGCACCACCTGATTTCCACCAGATGGGGGGAATTAAAATTGGGGCCCGTGATCAGAGGAGGAAATCCCAATGATCCAGTGGCGGTGGAATGCTCTGGCAGATGTTCATTATAAGATAAACAAGGTGCTAACATGATGCAGCTGAATAAGTCTGAAATCTGAGGTATCACTTGTGTGCTCACCGGCAACCCCTTTTGGCAGACGCCCGCTTCCATTACAATGAGGTTTATTGTTTCAATCTCTTTTCATATCAAGCATTACACTCTTCTTCAATAGCAAACACATGTGACCCTTTTTAAATAAATAAGGATTTGCAGTGCTAACAATGAACTCAAATGTGACAAAAACAAGGTACTTACTTTCCAACGTGTTACTGCCCAGAAGTTTCATCGTGTCAGATACAATTCTATATCAGAATGTTTCACAACTGTTTTAAATCTGCGTGACAAGCTCTGCAGCTTATGACTAAATATTCCTGCAATTCAAGGTGAAGTGAAATAATAGGAATCTAAACAAACTGAGAATAATTCCATTTGAGCTTTGTTTCAAAGCATTGATCACGGAAAATGAGGCAGATTCCAGAAATAAAAGAGAGAAAAGTTTGGTGAAGATATTTGAAGTGATTATCAAGAGAGGAAAGGTAAGGATTCTGATAATAACGAGGGAAAGATTGACACGTGTAAAGAGCATTCTGCAGCCTCGGGGTGCTTTATGGCCAATGTAGCCACTTTGAAGTGTGGTCATTTTTGTCATGTTGAAAATACAACAATCAATTTGTGCACAGCACATTCACACAATCGACAAAGTGATAATGACCAATCTTTTTTAGTGATGTCATTTCGGTGATAAATATTGTCTGGAGAACATACTCCTCAACTCCAATATAGTCTCTTGCTAAATTTGCATTCAATTGCGAGGACATAAGAGTTTGAGGTGGTGGGTGTTGGACACAGTTTAGCCTTACATCCAACAGTGCAGCACCCCCACAGCAGTGTAGTGGAAGTTCAGAAAGACAAAATATTCACAATGGATTCAGAACAGATTAAAGATAAAGCGTAGATTAGCCCCACTGGACAAAAGATAGGGTGACTACAAGGGGCATTATGGTGGGTTCGCGCTGTTGCCTCTCACCAACAGGGACCTGGGTTGGATTCCACCCTTTGATGACTGTCTGTGTGGAGTTTACATGTTTTCCCCATGTCTGTGTGAGTTTCCTCTGGGTGCACCAGTTTCCTCCTACATTCCAAAGATGTGCAGTTTAGATGGATTGGGCAAGCGAAATTCCCCAATTCCTGATGAAGGACTTTTGCCCGAAACTTCGATTCTCCTGCTCCTCTGATGCTGCCTGACCTGCTGTGCTTTTCCAGCACGACATTCTCGACTCTGATCTCCAGCATCTGCAGTCCTCACTTTCTTCTAAACTGCCCATGTGTCTAGGGATGTGCATGGAAGGTGGATTAGCCATGGGAAATGCAGGATTACAGGATAGACTGTAATGCTCTTCAGAATGTTGGTGTGAACTCGATGGGCTGAATGGCCTGCTTCCGCGCTGTAGGGATACAGGTAGGGACTCCCAACACCTCACAACTGCCCAGAGCCTGCCACCAAGGCACAAGTCAGAAGTATGAGGGAACACTTCCCATTTGCCTGGATGAGTGAAGCTCCCACAATACTGAAGGGGCTCAACACCATTTGGATAAAGCAGACAGTTTGATTGACCCACATCCACAAGCATCAACTCCCTCCATCACTGACGCTTAATAGCATCCACAATGATGCACTGCAGAAATTCACCAAAGACAGCACCTTCCAAACCCATAACCACCTCCATCTGGAAGGACAAGTGAAGTGGCTCCATGAGGACACCATCCCTGCAAGTTCCCCTCCTTTGGTTTGCCAACTCAGTCTTTTTTACTCATGCAGCGAAATTGTTGGCTTCCTTTGAACTCTGCCATCTTTGCACCTGTCCTGACAAGTGTAAGCTTTGAGGATCTGGCTATCATTCTGGTGACACTACAAAGGGGCTGCGTTTGAAAGTTACAGAAGGTTAAGAGGTTTGAGAAGCAGTGAGCATTCACTGTTAAAACAGGGAACGACTCAGCATTATAATTCACCTACTCTTACTATCGTCGGGAATTCCCACTTATTTAATTTCAGTCATGGGATGTGGATGTTGTTGACAAGGCTTTTGTGAAGAAAGTTAATTGAAAAGGCAGCAAGAATAAAAGAATAAAAGGAATAGGACTTAACAAATAGGGACAGGAGTCTGCTGTTTAACTTTGAACCTGTTCCACCAGTCAAACAAAAGAGAAATACCATATGGGTGGGACTAGATTGGGTTGGGATATCTGGTTGGCATGGACGGGTTGGACCGAAGGGTCTGTTTCCATGCTGTACATCTCTATGACTCTACGACATGTACATGAGTATCCAAAAGAGGATCAGAAAGAGACCATGTGACCCCTTGGGTCTGCTCCTCCATTCAATAAGATTATAGCTGATCCGTTTGCAATGATTAAAATTGTCATTGCTTCCACATTTCCACATGATCCCCATGTCCTTTCATTTACTTAAAACCCAACAGTCAATGAACGTAACATGGTTCATGTTACTGGGAATTGTTGGGTAATTATTGGTTGACAAGAGTAATCAAGCGGATCTTGTTTACCTGAAATTTTAATAAACATTTGATAAAGCTCCACACAGGAGGGTTAGAAGGCTGAGGGCAGAATAATCAGTATTTAAACACTGAATATTTTTTTTCCTTCTTTTCCCAGTTGGTAGTCAAAAACTAATTGTGATGGTGATTTTTACTCTGTTTAATTCTCTTGACATGGCTGTTTTGCTTGTTGGAAAGGGAATCAATGTGGCACTAATGTGTGAAGGTTTCTCCTGGTGAAAGGACTACCCTTCATTAATCACATTCTCCACCTCACTGTCTCTTGACCTCACTTACCTCCTTTGAGACACTCCTCAAATCTACCTCTTTGACCAAGATTTTAGTTCTCGTCTCCTTTCTATCAGAAGGATGTTGTGAAATTGAAAGAATTCAGAAAAGATTTACCAGGATGTTGCCAGGGTTGGTGGACTTGAGCTATAGGGAGAGGCTGAACAGGCTGGGGCTGTTTTTCCTGGAGCGTCAGAGTCTGAGGGGTGACCTTATAGAGGTTTACAAAATTATGAGGGGCATGAATAGGGTAAATAGACAAAGTCTCTTCCCTGGGGTGGGGGAGTCCAGAACTAGAGGGCATAGGTTTAGGGTGAGAGGGGAAAGATTTAAAAGAGACCTGAGAGGTAACCTTTTCACGCAGAGGGTGGTACGTGTATGGAATGAGCTGCCAGAGGAAGTGGTGGAGACTGGTACAATTGCAACATTTAAAAAGCATCTGGATGGGTATACGAATAGGAAGGGTTCAGAGGGATATGGATTGGTTGCTGACAGGTGGGATTAGATTGGATTGGAATATCTGGTCGGCATGGACAAGTTAGACAGAAGGGTCTGTTTCCGTGCTGTACATCTCTATGTCTCTATGACTCTATCTGACCTTACGGATCCTGTTATCTGACTCAGTGCCATACTTCATTTGCTAATGCATCCCCCTGAGCTGCCTTGGGACATTTCATTGCAATAAAGAAGCTATATAAATGAAGGTAATTGTTGTAATTGAATATGAAGTGGTGATATGGAGGGATTACCTGAAAACAATCATCATTTCCAGGGAAAAGTAGCTAGGATGTCTGTTGACCTATAGGCTCATGTCCCAGACAATTTAGATCTTAGAATCTTACAGGAAGTGGCAGTAAAAGTGTATATGCATTGGTTATCTCTTGCAGTATTCCTTAGATTCAGGATGAGGATTGGAAAGTCGCAAAAGCAACTCCTTCATTCGTAAGGGAAGGTGCAGGAAACAGGAAACCATAAGCCAAGTGGCTTAACATCTATTACAGGGAAATCTGAGGATCTCTTCTTAAGGAGATTAGAGCAGGATATTTAAAAGATCTTAATATGATCAGAAAAGGCAATCTGAAAAGCCATTCTCAAAGAAAAATCTTGTGGAAATAATTTGTATTTTTGATGCATGTGACATTTAGGATAGATTTGGAACTTGTAGGTTGACATACTTGGATGTCCAAAAGACATATGATTTCCATTTCAAATCTTGATAAACAAGAGAAGGTCCCATGGTCTTGGATGTAACGGATTAGCATGGATAAATGATTAAAGTAATGAGCGATAGATGTTGGAAATCTGAGACTAAATCAGAAAGTGCCAGAGAAACAGAACTCAGGGTTACTGGACCCAAAAGGTGAACTCTGGTTTTCTCTCTATAGATGCTGCCAGACCTGCTGAGTTTCTCCAGCATTTTTCTATTTCTAAGGGTTTCTCCAGTTTTTGTTTGAGCATGGGCAAAGGATTATTGAATTAACAGGAAGCAGAGAGTAAGGATAAACAGCTGTTTTTCAGGTTGGCAAGCTATAACTAGGGATCAGTGCTGGGGCCTCAGTTTGTAATATCTTGGATCGATGACTTGGATGTAGGAATGTATGGAAGCTAACTTTGCCAATGACACCCAGTGAGGTTGGAAAGTGAGTTGTCAAACAGAGCTAGAGAGTCTGCAGCAGGATAGAGTGAGTGGGGGAAAGGGTGACAGGGTGGAATATAAGGTGGGAAAAGTAAACTCACCCAGTTTGGCAGGAAGGATAGGAAAGGTGCATATTATTTCAATGGACAGGCATTACAAAACCTGGTGGTACAGAGGGATTTGGATGTTCTGAAATATGAAGCACTAAAATTAGTATGCAGATGCTACAAGAGATTAGGAAGGTAAGTGGAATATTGCCATGTATTGCAAAGAGAATGGAATGTAAAAGTGGAGACATGTTACAGTAGCTGCATTGGCGAGAGCATCTCTGCTCTCTATATTTGAAAAGAAGATAACATTGCTTTAGAAACAGTCAAAAAAGATTTAGCCAATGGGTAGCATGGTTGCACAGTGGTTAGCATTGATACCTCACAGCGCCAGAGACCTGGGTTCAATTCCCACCTCAAGGCAACTGTCTATGTGGAGTTTGCACATTCTCCCTGTGTCTGCGTGGGTTTCCTC
Source organism: Hemiscyllium ocellatum (assembly GCF_020745735.1). Lineage (NCBI taxonomy): Eukaryota > Metazoa > Chordata > Chondrichthyes > Orectolobiformes > Hemiscylliidae > Hemiscyllium > Hemiscyllium ocellatum. Next base: position 16,438,834 of record NC_083447.1, on the reverse strand, counting down.
CCACAGTCCAAAAATGTGCAGGTTAGGTGAATTGGCCATGCTAAATTGTCGTAGTGTCAGGTGAAGGGGGAAATGTAGAGGAATGGGTCTGGGTGGGTTGCTCTTCGGCAGGTTGGTGTAGACTTGTTGGGCCGAAGGGCCTGTTTCTACACTGTAAGTAATCTAATCTAAAAAAAACTCATTTCTAGGATGACGGCTTATTTTATGCAGGAATGTTTATTGGGTTTTTTTAAGTTTAAGGGAAATAACCACAGCTTTGAGGGAGAGAAAGGGATTGTATGTTTTACTTGACTTTGAGTTTGGAGCATTCTGTGAATTCATTGGAATAAGATGGCTGTAGCAGGGCTGAAAAGGGAAGAACTAAGTTACCTTTGAGGTAATGTTGGTCATACACCAGAAATGTTGGGATAGAAGCCTGAAGATTGTTTCTTAAGTCTCTCATCTTCATTCTAACATGGTCATTCTAAAGGATGAGAAACTTAACAAACAATTCAGGTCTTTTTCAATTCAGTTGCATCACACTGTAAACTTTTGCTATAAATTCTGTCTTACGATCTTATACTCCACAACCACCTGATGAAGGAGCGTCGCTCCGAAAGCTAGTGTGCTTCCAATTAAACCTGTTGGACCATAACCTGGTGTTGTGAGATTTTTAATGTTTTAGCGCGGGTTCATCTGTACTTCAGCTCAGACTGATGTCCTTGATTTAATTTAAACAACGTTATTAACAACATGATCCAGAAGATTACACAGCACTGTTCCCGGCTCTGAGCTGTGCTGGTTCCAACCTTCTAGCAGAGTCCTGCCACATAACTGCTGAAGTAACAGTTACATTACAGCTTACCTCTGAGAGTTATGTACTTATCATTAAAGCCTTTCTCTACAGCAGTGTCACTGGATGAGCAATCCAGTCATATGCTTTGGAGGCATTGGTTCAAATCCCACAACAGTAGCTGGAGGCATTTAAATCCAGTTAATAAATAAATCTGGAATTGAAAGCTACCTCAGTAATGGGAGCATAGACACTATCAGTGTTTCTTATTAAAAACCCATCTGTTCATTATTGTTCTTTAGGGATGGAAACTGCCGCCCTTACCCGGTCAGGCCTACGTGGGACTGCTGACCCAGAGCGATGTGGTTGACTCTCAACTGCCCTCTGAAAAGGTCCTAGTGAGCCACTTAGTTCAAGGGCAGTTAGAGATGGTTGGATGCTCCTTGCCAAGGTTTTCAGAACGTGTGGTAAATTCATGGTGATGCTCAATGTACTGCTGATGCATTGAGATTTCTGATGTGTGGTGAGGAGCTACCTTGCAAGTGCCTGAATCATCCTGACTCCTCTGTTCACTAACACTGACTGCATTGTTGTCTCATGCAGCGTTTATTGTTGCGCTCAGTCGAATGCCTGCCGGTGACTTGACATCATCCTTTACTTGCTGAGGGCCATCGTTGTTGAAAAAATCAAAGCTATGAGAGATGGAAAACTGAATCCCAATCTCTTTCCTGATAATACTGGGCTACTCAAAAGGTGGAATGTGCTACTATATAGAATAGTTGAGGGGGAACAGCATAACTAATTTTAATATCAACTAGATAATCACATGAACAAGAAAGGAAAGTAACCAAAAACTAATAGAGCGAATGGTGGGGAGGACAATGTGGAACAGAAACACCAGTGTGGACCCATTGGGATGAATGGTCTCTTCCTATACTGTGCACAATATAATGATAATAATGTCCCAGATTTTCCAGTTGGAGGACAGTGATGTACCTGGAAAATGAACTATAAGAGTACTGCACAGTCCCAGTGCACTGACTACCCATGAAATCTAACATGGAGGTTTACAGTGTGGAAACAGGCCCTTCGGCCCAACAAGTCTACAATGACCCTCTGAAGAGCAACCCACCCAGACCCAGCGAGCAAGCCTTCAATCGAACCCTCTTGATTCGAGTCAGAGATTTCAGAGGGTTCAAACTCACTTTTGTGAAGAGTTGGCCAGGAAAATAAAGTCTACTCTAACTCATAGGTGACCATTAGACTATCACAGCCCTCTCCACCCTCCTCTATCTCCCCCCCCCCCAACACTCTGAGTCCCCTGATTTCAATCGGACCCCATGTCATTAGCTGACTCTGCATCCAGTGAACCCAAGCTCACTATCTAATTTCCCTCCAATTTGACCGGACTCTCCCTGACCTGACCTGATTTTGACCTGACCCCTCTCCAACTTACTCTACTCTCTCATTGGCCTGCTACCTTACCAGCCTCACCCACAAACCGCCCTATCCTCTCACCCATATGGCATGCTACCCCCTCGCCCACATGCCATCCTATCCTTGCCACCCATCTTTCACTCTAACTCCCTTACCTGCAGGCCACCATATCACTGCCACCTATATTTCACCCCAACACCTTCATCCATCTGCCTCTCTACCCCTTCACCCATATGCTAACCTTACCCCTCTCACACTGACCTGCCATGCTATATCCTGTCACCCGCTACCTCCACATTCCCTTGCATTGTGGGTAATGAGAACAAGAAGGACAAGAAAATCCACAGACTTTTGCCGAAAGTTTGCAATGTTATTTCCAAAATAATGCTAGAGCTGTGAGCATTCTGTAGTTCATTATTCCTGTGACTATAAAGATATCTCCTTCTTCACCCCAGCATTGAAAGAGATAAGGGAGTTGGAAATAACACTCTAGACTGTGTCTGTTCAAGGAGAGCCTTAAAAGAAACGCAGGACCTATACATCTGCTTATGGCTTCGGACAGGACAGTAATGAACTTGAAAGTCATTTAGCCGGGCAAAGTCCTGATGTTACTTGATATTGGAAAATCAAAATAAGAGAAGGGATTTCAGAAGAGTTCTTATAAACAACGCTGCACTGCAGCCAGGACAGGCCAGATTGTTCGGTGCTGCAGGAGACATACCGGGAGAACTGTTCATGAACTCGTCACCTGAGATGGGACCCTAAGCAACCAGTCTCCTTATGAGAATGTACTATTGCTTTGAAGTTTAATGAAGGTGTGCCACATGACATGGAACAATATCCAAGTTGTTATTACAGTTTTTATTTCATTGTGTTCTGCCATTAATATCTGGGTTTCAATCTTGATTCCTATGAAGTACTTACACAGACAGCTTTGGAACGAAACGTAGCCATATTATTGAAATTTTGTTATTTGAAACTGAGCTGTTGTTTCCCAATAACTGTGGGCGGCACGGTGGCACAGTGGTTAGCACTGCTGCCTCACAGCGCCTGTAGACCCGGGTTCAATTCCCGACTCAGGCGACTGACTGTGTGGAGTTTGCACGTTCTCCCCGTGTCTGCGTGGGTTTCCTCCGGGTGCTCCGGTTTCCTCCCACAGTCCAAAGATGTGCGGGTCAGGTGAATTGGCCAAGCTAAATTGCCCGTAGTGTTAGGTAAGGGGTAAATGTAGGGGTATGGGTGGGTTGCGCTTCGGCGGGTCGGTGTGGACGTGTTGGGCCGAAGGGCCTGTTTCCACACTGTAAGTCTAATCTAAAAACCAGGAGCCAGTTGTGTGAATTCCTCAGCTTGAGTTCGATTCACTTGAGTGGTTGAAGGCATGAATCCTGGCATGAAGGCTTGTGTTCCAGAACCTTCTGTGGCCTTCGCTAAAGCTCTTCCAGTACAACCACAACAACCCGCCAATGTGAAAAGTTGCCCAGTGTGTCCCTGTACACCAAAAGAAAGGCAAATCCAGCCTGGCTAATCACCACCCCATCAATCTGCTCTCAATCGCCAGGAAAATCATTGAAGGTACCATCAGCAGTGATATGAAGCTCAGCAATAGCCTGCTTGCTCTTGTTTAGGTTAGGTTCCGCCAGGACCACTGAGCTCCTGATCTCGTGATCTCAACTAAAAGCTAAAGAAATAAAGTATGAGTAACAACCCTGATATGAAGGCATTGTTTGATCAAATGTGGTATCAAGGAGTCTTAGCTTTCAATACTGAAACCAATGAGAACCATGGGAGAAATCCTCTGCTGACTGGAGTCACATAGAGCACAGATAAAAGGAGCTGTGGTTGTTGGAGATCAATCATCTCAGTCCCAAGATATTACTGCAGAAGTATCTGGGATTGTAGGTCTAACCATCTTTAGCAGCTTCTTCAATGACCTTTCCTCTATCATTAGCCCAGAAATGGGATTGTTTTCTGGTGATGGCATGATGTTCAGCATTTGTGACTTCTCAGATACTGTCTAAATTCAGTAAGACCTGGGCAACAATAGGTTTGGGGCGACAAGTGGCTAATAACATTTATGCTAGAGAAGTGTCAGACAATGACTCGCCCTTTAATGAGAGAGGGCTCCTTGACATTCAGTGGCATCACTGAATTCCATCCCCATCCACCCTGTGTTATCAACATCCTGGAGGTTACCATTGACTAGAAGAGAAACTAAATTCACTATTTAAATACAGTAGCTACAAGAGTTAATCAGAAGTTGGGAATTCTGTGAAAATGTAATCACCTCCTGTCTCTCCAAACCCTTTCCATCATCTACAAGACACAAGTCTAGAATATGAAGGAGTACTCTCCAATTTCTTGAATGAGGTCAGCTCCAACAACACTCAAGAATCTCAACACCATTTTGGACAAAGCAGATGGCTTGATCAGCACATCAGCACCAGCTTCAACATTAATTCCCTCCACCACTGCACACAGTGACAGGCCATAAGACATAGTAGCAGAATTAGGCCATTTGGCCCATCAAGTCAGCTCCACCATTTAAGTATATAGAGTGGATATACGTAACCCCATTCTGCTATCTTCTCCCTGTAATCCTTGAGCCTTTAACCATTTTTCTCTGTCTTAAAGACATTTAATGACTTGGCCTCCACAGTCTTCTGCAGCAATGAGTTCCAGCGATGGACGACCAGGCCTCTCAGTAGACCTTCATCCAGATCATTAGGTAAAATCAGGGCATTGTTGCCAAGTTAGCAGATGACACAAAGGTAAGTGGAGGATCGGGTCGTGTTGAGGAAGCAGGGAGGTTACAGAAGGACTTCGATAATGATGCATGCAAAATGCAATACAGCAACTCACCGAAGGTCCATTGAGAGCACTTTCTAACCTTATGACCTCACTATCAAAATACTGCCATTTGAAAGTTCATCTCCAAACCACAGACCTTGCTTTCTTGGGACTATAGTATTATGGTTGTGCTGAAGTCCTCGAATTCCCTCCTTGACACCACTGAGGGAATCCCTACATCCTAAACACATCTGGTAAGATGGTGGCGGAGTAGGTCTTCTGAGTCCTGTGCTCATCTGCATTGTCCACTTTTCTTATTGTTTTTTTTCTTTCTCTTCTCTCATTCATTTTATCTTCTATTTGATTTTACTTACCTCTTGGTGAAGAGCTTGATCACAGTGAAGGCATTGGAGGTGGCAAGTGAACCCAGCAGCATGGATTCGAGTAGGCCCAGCAGCGCAGGTTCAGGTAGGCCCAGCAGTGCAGTCTCAGGTAGGCCCAGCAGCACAGTCTTGAGTAGGCCCAGCAGTGCAGACTCATGCAGGCCTAGCAATGTGAACTCGAGTAGGACCAGCAGTGCAGAATCAAGTAGGCCCTGCAGCGCAGAGTTGATTACGCTCAGCAGCGTGGACTTGATTAGGCTTAGCAGCGTGCATTCAAGTAGGCCCAGCAGCGCAGTCTTGAGTAGGCCCAGTAGCATGGACTTGCGTAGGGCCAGAAGCACAGACTTCAGTAGGTCCAGCAGCGCAGACTCAAGTAGACCCAGCAGTGTGGGCTCAAATAGGCCCAGCAGTGTGGGCTCAAATAGGCCCAGCAGCACAGAGTCAAGTAGGCCCAGCAGCACAGTCTCGAGTAGGCCCAGCAGCATGGACTCGAAGAGACCCCATAGCACAGACTCAAGTGGGCCCAGCAGCATGAACTCGTAGTGTCAGTGTCAGAGAGAGTTTGAAGTCCCGGTGGCTTTTACATCGCCAAGGCAGTCCTAGTGCCGGCTCATGGCTGTTGAGGTGGAGGTGAGTTTGGGTTGCCAGCAGAGCCTGGGTCCAACGCAGATTCATGGATGCAGTGGTGGAGTCGAGTTTGGGCTGGTGCAGTATCTGGCAGCATCGGTGAGTCCATCGAAGACTCATATTGGCAAGGAGGTGAGATGGCACCGAAGCGTGGTGACTTTCATTCCAGCAGCAATGGTGCAATGAAAGGGACTTGCAACTGTCCACAAGTCCCATGACGGAGCACTTAGTCATAGTCAGTCAGTCACACAGCATGGATACAGACCCTTTGGTCTAACCAGTCAATGCCAAACATAATCCCAAACTAAACTTGTCTCACCTGCCTCCTCCTGACCCATATCCCTCCAAACCTTTCTCATTCATGTACCTATCCAAATGTCTGTTAAACATTGTAACTGAACCCACACCAACCATTCATTCCACAGGTGCCTCCCCATGTAAAAATATACCCCTCATATCTTTTTTAAAATGTTTCTCATCTCACCTTAAAAATGTGTCCCCTAATCTTGAAATTGCCCATCCTAGGGAAAAATCTTCGAGTAAAAGCCCTTCCTGATGAAGGGCTTTTGCCCGAAACGCCGAATTTCCTGTTCCTTGGATGCTGCCTGACCTGCTGCGCTTTAACCAGCAACACATTTTCAGCATCCTAGGGAAAAAAACAGCTATGATTAACTCTATCAATACCCCTCATTATTTTATAAACTTCTATAAGTTCACCTCTCAACCTCCTACACTCCAGTGGTAAAAGTTCCAACCTGTCCAGCCTTCCTTAATAACTCAAATCTTCCATACCCGGCAACATTCTGGTAAATCTCTTCTGAATATCCTTCCTACAGCAGGGTGACCAGAACTGGACACAATACTCCAGAATGTCCTGTCCAACCTCAACCTGACTTCCCAATTCCTATATTCAAAGGACTGACCAACGAAGGCAAGCTTGCCAAATGCCTTTTTAACCACTCTGTCTGTATGTGATGCAAACTTCAAAGCATTATGTACCTGAACCCCTAGGTCCCTCTGTTCTGCAACACTACCCAAGGACAGGACAGCAGATACTGAGAGTCAGTAAAGAGTGGAGCTGGAAAAGGCGCAGTAGGTCAGGCAGCATCAGAGAAACAGGGGAGTTGACATTTCAGGTCGGAACCTTCCTGATGGAAGGGTCTGACCTTGAACTTTGACTCTCCTGCTCCTCTGATTCTGCTTGACCTGCTGTGCTTTTTCCGGCTCCACTCTTTATCCACACTAGCCAAGGCCCTATTATTAATTGTATAAGCCCTACCCGTAACATGAAGGACTGCAAAGTTAGACACTTTCTTTATTTCATAATTTTTCTGCTTTTATAGTCGGTGTTTTGGATTTTTTTCCCTGTTTTTAAGATAGCACCAGAGAGTATCTTTCAACAAGATAAACGTGACAATAAATAAGTGAAATCAAATCAACATCACGGTGGCTCAACAACACGTTCTCTCGGCCAATTATGGGCTGATAATAATTGCTGGCCTGGCTCAAATCACAGGATTAAATTTACAGAATTGCTACCCTTGTAGCACTGTCACATTGAGGGTCTTGAATTGTTTCTGATGACGTCTTGTCAGAGATTGCTTTACCGAAAGAGAAGCTGAAAGCCATCGTGAATTTGCACGTTGAAACAAGGAAACTTTTACTAGCCGCAATAAGAAGTTTGCCTTTCTTTTTCCATTGCAGTCCTTGAATCACTGCACAGTTTGTCTTACATGTGTTTGGCGAGGAGATGCTATTATATTAAAAGAAGTTGCTGGCTCTTGCAGTCTCCTGCTGTTCCAGTTCTTTTGAAATTCAGACAGTGTTACCAAATGCATATTAGATGTTGGCTGTTCCTTACACATTAGAGTAACGGCTGGATCTTTTTAAATTTCACACGCAAGGAACGATAAGTCTCAGGGAAGGAAGATAATACAGACCACTGGCGCTAAATGTATTTTATCTTAATTAAATTTCTGCTTGAGTCAATGTTCCTGCGATCTTTTTCTTTATCACACTGTTATTTTGTGCAATTTGTTACAGTTTTTCTTGAATCTTGGAGTTCTGCTCCATGCCACCTCTGACTTGGAAATATATCACCATTCCTTTAGTGTGGCTGGATCAAACCCATGGAACTTCGTCCCTACCTACCGCACACAGACTATGGTGACTTAAGAAAGCAGCTCACCTCACTTTCTCAACGGGCATCTAGGGACAAGCAACAGCTGCTGGGCCCAGTCAGCAACACCCACATCCCATGAACTAATCTAAAACTGGCATATCAAGAGACTGGTCAATCTATTGTCCCTGCACCTGCCCTTTGACAGGAAAATTTGCCTTCACTTTTAATTTTCTTGTAGTTTTACGCATGTTCAGTAAACTTGAAAATGCTGGAGATTTGCAGATCCCCCAGGCAATCAATGTCTTTAAGAAAAGTTTCAACAGATTTAGGGTTAAGGTAATCAGAAACTTGGAACCCACATCCTCCACACCCATCTTTGAGCCCTGTACGCATCTAATTTCATGTGTCCTATGCCAATTTGTATAGGGCTCAGGTAATAATCTTTGAAGGTCTGCTTTTTGATTTAATAATTTTAACTAAACTAAATTAGCTGCAATATAAATTATCAAACAGGCTGACGTTACCATGAAGGACTCTCCTTCTTAACCTCTGGTTAAACCACCACCAGTCATCTTTCTCTCTCTAATGAGAGCGAGAGCAGCCCTTGTGATCTGGTAAGCTCTCATGACTTTACCTTTACTGGTCCATTTGTGACCCTGCCTTTACTTGCCTAGGTTACATGCACTGAGAATCCACCTTATATCACTCTGTCTCGCTATCTTCCTTTTCCTCCCTATCTTTTTCTTATTCATTACCTTCCTCTCACCATCTTCCTCCACTACCTTCCTCTATTTCATTATCATCCATTACCTTACTATCTTTCTCTACCTCACTATCTTCCTCAATCTAACCACATCCCTCTAATTCACTACCTGCCACTTCTCGCTATCTTTGTCTACTTCATCATCTTCCTCTATCTCCCCAGCTTCCTCTATTTCACTATCTTCCCCAACCTCGTTATCTTCCTTTACTTCACTATCTACCTGGGTGTCACAGTCTTTCTTTAAGACAGTTCTTGAAGCCTACTTCATACTTTGGTTTATAATGCTCCTGTGTTGGGTCAGGGGAATTTTATTATGTTAAAGGTCCAATATAAGGGATGTTAAGAGGACATTGGTTAGGCCACGTTTGAAAAACTGTGTACACTTCTGGACCTCCTGCAATAGAAAAGATGTTAAACTTGAAAGGGTTGAGAAAATATCTTTTTTAGATTAGATTACTTACAGTGTGGAAACAGGCCCTTCGGCCCAACAAGTCCACACCGACTCGCCGAAGCGCAACCCACCCATACATTTGCCCCTTACCTAACACTACGGGCAATTTAGCATGGCCAATTCACCTGACCCGCACATCTTTGGACTGTGGGAGGAAGCCGGAGCACCCGGAGGAAACCCACGCAGATACGGGGAGAACGTGCAAACTCCACACAGTCAGTCGCCTGAGTCGGGAATTGAACTTGGGTCTCAGGCGCTGTGAGACAGCAGTGCTAACCACTGTGCCACCATGCCGCCCACTTTTTTTTTTAACAAAATTTATTTGTATAAATATATTTACCAGCAAATGTCACCAAAATTAGCCATGTAAGTAGAAAAATAAAAAATTGATTTTCCCATGTTGACAATATAAATTTCAAAACAGACATTTGATCATTACACAGCAGTAAAAACCCATAATAAAATGCTTAAATTCACATTGTTAATATGCTTAAAAAGGAGAATTCATGGATGTTCCCAGGATTAGAGGGTTTGAGCGTCAGAGGCTGAGGTGTGACCTTATAGAGTTTTATAAAATCATGAGGGGGATGGATAGAGTGAATAACAAAGGTTTTTCTCCCAGGGTAGGGGAATCCAAAACTAGAGGGCAACTCTAACTAATCCGCACTGAACATGTTCCCAAACCAAACTAGTCCCACTTGCCTGCGTTTAGCCCATATTCCTTTCAATCATTTCCTACTCATGTACATATCCAAATGTCTTTTAAGGTGAGAGGGGAAAGATTTTAGAGACCTGAGGGGCAACTTTTTCACGCAGAGGCTGGTGCGTGTATGGAACGAGCTGCCAGAGGAGGTAGTGGAGGCTGGTACAATTACAACATTTAAGAGGTATCTGGATGGGCATATGAATATGAAGGGTTTAGAGAGATATGCTGGCAAATGACACTAGATTAATTTAGGATGTCTGATCAGCATGGATGAGATGGACTGTAGGGTCAGTTTCCATGCTGTATGACTTGATGACTTTATGTTGTTGTTCTAACTGTTTGAATTACTTTGTAAAGGTGCTACATTAATTTGTTTTAGCACTTGTCTTTTCAGCAAGATGAGTTCACTTGGAAATATTGCCCCTAACTGAATGAAAACCAAACAGCAAGGTTTCGTTTTGGTTATTCAAGGCCAAAACTATACAAACTTGGCGTGTTTGTGACAAGCCTATGTGAATCTGTTTTGCAAAGAATCAAAAAGGCTGTTAAGAAGTTATAGTCGTGAGCATTAATTGTCCCAATTAAACTCATATTTCTTGGGCCTGCAAACCGAAGAGTTGATATAATTGACGTGTCAAAAATAATTGCGGAGAGCCACCAGAGAATTGGGCATCACTTTAAAATGAGAATGAGTCCATTCTGGAGTGATGTTGACAAACACTGTTCACCAAAAAGGGAAATGGAAATCTAGAACTCTAAGACACACCCCAACCACATCCCCTCAACAAAATAGTTCAAACTGAGGGTCAGCTGTAAGTGTCAAAACAATGATTGAAATGTTTTTCACAAGCAAATATTGTTAGTAAGTTGTTGATAAATCAGATTCTCGACTGAAATCTGGCTTGATAGATCGTGCATATTTGTTTCTTTTTTAAACTTGTCAATGTGGTCTTTCACTAAAATGTGAGACTAGTTGAATGCAATGATACAGACCTGATTTTAACAACAAAATAGAAGTTTATTATGCAAAGGAAATGAGGATAAAATAGAATAAACTAAACTATTTGCACATCACACAATATGAAAGATTTAAAAATGTATAGCAGAATAATATCCATCGATCCAAACGCTATCATTTTACTCAAATATCAGAGACTGTTCCCTTCTCTAATACACAGAGTCATATAGTCATACAATCATATAGCATGGGAACAGACCAACATGTTCCCAAATTAAACTAGTCCCACTTGCCTGTGTTTAGCCCATACTTTTCCAAACCTTTCCTATTCATGAACATATCCAAATGTTTTTAAAATATTGTTACTGTAACTGCATCCATCACTTTCACCGGCAGTTCATTCCATACATGAATCATTCTCTGTGTAAAATGGTTGCCCCTTCTGTCCTTTATAAAACTTTCTCCTCTCACCTTAAAAATATGTCCTCTAGTTTTGAACTCCCCCTGCCCAGGGAAAAGGATATTCACCTTATCTGTGCCCCTCATGACTTTATAAACCTCAATAAGGTCACCCCTCAAACTCCTATGCTCCAGTGAAAAAAGTCCCAGCTTACCTAGTCTACTTTGTAACTCAAACCCTCCATTCCCAGCAACAACATCTGAGCCCTCTCTGATTTAATAATATCCTTGGCTTAATGTCAAAGGCGACACTCTTCAGGCACCATCGATTGCCTCAGGACCGCCTGCACTGGACCCACCAGTGTCAGAGCTGCATCAAATACTGCTGAGCCCACCTTGATGTTGCTATGACACCATTCAGCCACTGCTTGACTGCTGCCTGCACCAGACCCATCAATGAGATGAAGCTGCCAATCCTCAGGTGCCATTCTTTGCTTCTGGGCCTTCCTCACCGATGTCATCTCTGCCAATGTAGCAGCCGCTGATTCCGATAGCAGGTCCCATCCTCATCCAGGAAAATTAAGAACAAAGAACAAAGAAAATTTACAGCCCAGGAACAGGCCCTTCGGCCCTCCAAGCTTGAGCTGATCCAAATCGCCCAATTCCTAAGGATCTGTATCGCTCTGCTCCCCATCTACTCATGCATCTGTCCAGATGCATCTTAAATGAATCTACCTTGCCTGCCTCTACTACCTCTGCTGGCAACGTGTTCCTATGCACTTACCACCTTCTGTGTAAAGTACTTGCCACGTGTATTCCCCCTTAAACTTTTCACCTCTCACCTTGAACACGTGACGTCTCTTTCTTGAATCCCTCACCCTGGGAAAAAGCTTATGTCTATCCACCTTGTCTATACCCTTAATGATTTTGTAGACCTCAATCAGGTCCCCTTCAATTTCCTTTTTTCTAATGAAAACAAACCTAACCTACTCAACCTCCCTTCATATCTAACAACTTACATACCAGGCAACATCCTCGTAAACCTTCTCTGCACCCTCTCCAAAGTGTCCACATCCTTTTGGTAATGTGGTGACCAGAACTGTACACAGTATTCTGAATGCGGCCGAACCAAAGTCTTGTACAATTTTAACATGACCTGCCAGCTCTTATATCAATACCTCATCTGATAAAGGTAAGCATACCATATGCTTTCTTGACCACTCTGTCCACCTGTGCAGCCACCTTCAGGGTACAATGGACCTGCCCTCCCAGATCTCTCTGCTCATCAACTTATCCCAAGACTCTTTCGTTTACTGTATAGTTCGCTCTAGAATTAGACTTTCCAAAATGCATCACCTCACATTTGCCTGGATTGAACCCCATCTGTCACTTCTCCGCCCAGCTCTCCAGTCTATCTATATTCTCCTGCACTCTTTGACAGTCCCCTATGCTTTCTGCTACTCCACCAATCTTCATGTCATCTGCAAACTTACTGATCAGACCAACAGTGCCCTCTTCCAGATCATTTATGTATATCACAAACAACAATGGCCCCAACACTGACCCCTATGGAACACCACTGGTCACCTTTCTCCATTTCGAGAAACTCCGTTCAACAACTACTCTCTGTAAGTTAAGGCCGCACTTGAGTCTGTGCTGGGTCCATTTGCTGCCACCACCATGACAAGAGAAAAAGAAAAACATTTAAAAAAAGAAAAGCAATAGGACCAGATGAGCCCCAGCTCAGGGGACCTACACTGCTGCCATCTTGTTTTTCCCCAAAACAGAAAAAAGAATAATTCCTTATTAGTCCAAACTGAGAGCAAGTTAATGCTTTTCAATATTTCGTTTCTTTGGTAATAAAACTCTCACAGTACAAACAAATGCCCATTATTATAACAAGAGCTGTCTCTTCCTCTCTCTCTCTCTCATCTAGTTTAGAAAAAGAGCATCATGTCTCCTGAAAGGCTAAAAACTTAATCATTAAGGTAGACAGGCAGGAGGCTGGAAGAACATAGCAGAGGCAGGAAGCCTCCAGGGTGGAAAGATAAATGGGGGTGGGTAGCTACCCTCCCTACCCCCCATTTATCTCTCCACCCTGAAGGCTTCCTGCTTCTACTCCTGATCAGGGGCTTTTGCCTGAAACATCGATTTTCCTGCTCCTCGGATGTTGCCTGACCTGCTGTGCTTTTCCAGCACCACTCTGATCTAAACTCTTGTTTCCAGCATCTGCAGTCCTCACTTTTGCCTGGAAGAACACAGCAGGCCAGGCAGCATCAGGAGGTAGAGAAACTAGCGTTTTGGGTCCTGAGGAAGGGTTACACTGGAAACATTGACTTCTCCACCTCCTGATGCTGCCTGGCTTGCTGTGATCTTCCAGCCTCCTGCCTGTCTACCTTGGAATCCAGCATTGAAGGTTTTTTAAAAATCTAGAACCAAGTTAATCAGTAAAGCCCATCATATGCATGGACCAAAACTAAATGCCACAAATTCGAGATCTAAGTTGAAAAATAAATGCAATCACAATGTATTCAGACATTCAAACCTTGGTGGTTAAATTGAGTTAAGAAACTGAATGGGACTAACCTTGTCATGGCGGTAATGTCCCTGGGCCAGTAACACCAAAACAAGTGTTATAGGGATGTGAGTTCAAATCCCACCATGGTAGCAATCTGCCATCCTTACCACAACTGTGGGGTGGCATGGTGGCTCAGTGGTTAGCATGGCTGCCTCACAGCGCCAGGGACCCAGGTTCGATTCCAACCCTGGGCGACTTGTCTGTGTGGAGTTTGCACATTCTCCCCATGTCTGCATGGGTTTCCTCTGTGTGTTCTGGCTTCCTCCCACAGTCTAAAGATGTGCAGGTCAGGTGAATTGGCCATGCTAAATTGCCCAAAGTGTTCAGGGATGTGTAGGTTAGGTGCATGAGTCAGGGGGAAATGTAGAGTAATAGGAGAATGGGTCTGGGTGGGTTACTCTTTAGAGGGTCAGTGTGGACTTACTGGGCGGAAGGGCCTGTTTCCACTCTGTAGGAATTCTAATTCTGATTATAATACTAATACAGATGTATTACTGTGTCCTTCACTCTTAACTGCCCTCTTGCCTGACCGAGCAAGCCATTCAGTGGAACATCAATAAATGCTGGTCTTGCCTTGAAAGAATAAGAAATTAAGAGTGGAGGTTTAAGGAGCAATCAAACATTGGCCTAATGTTTCCAGTAATGTATTCCTGAGGGATGATTAATCATATCCTTCATGGAAGGAGTAGTTTATTTTTTTAACAGAGCTGCTGTTGTAGTGTCACTGGCTTCTTAATCCAGAGATCCAGGTTAATTTTCATGGATACAAATTCCACCCTGGCAGGCACCTAAAAGAGTTCAAATTTAATAAATTAAGGAATCAATTCACTGATCAAATCTGTTTGTGTAATGGTCCTACAAAATTACCAGTAATTGTCATTGAAATCCCTCCTGCCTCACCTTGGGGAAGTAAATATGCCAGCCTTACTTGATCTGGCCTAGATGTGATTCTAGGCCCATAGAAATGTGGCTGACTCTTCACAAATGCCCTGAGCAAGTTACCCAGTTATCAAAAGGGACAGAGCACTCAATATATTACCAGAAGCTGGACCACATTCCCAAGGGCAGTTAGGGATGGGCAAAACATACTGCTGGCAGCTCAGAGGTGGAATGCCCCCATGTAATGTTGGATGAATCCAAGGTCAAAGAATCCTTACAATGGAAAAGCAGGTCATTTGGCCCTTACCCGGCTTTCAAAGGGCATCACACCCATCCCATCCCTGTAACCCTGCAATTCACATGATTAAGCCACATCCCTGGACTCTATGGACAATTTACCTACTCTGCACATCTTTGGACTTTGGGAGGAAACTGGAATACTCAGAGGAAGCCCATGCAGACACGGGGAGAATGTGCTAACTCTACAGAGACAAACACCCAAGGCTAGAATTGAACCGATGTCCCTGGTGCTATGAGGCAGCAGTGCTAATCACTGTGCCACCCATTTCATTTGCATAATGTGGTTTGCTCAGACATTTCATAAGGCAAACATTGCTGATGAAGGGCTTATGCCCAAAACATCAATGCTCCTGCTCCTCGGATGATTAGATTAGATTAGACTTACTGTGTGGAAACAGGCCCTTTGGCCCAACAAGTCCACACCAACCCGCCGAAGCGCAACCCACCCTTACCTAACACTACGGGCAATTTAGCATGGCCAATTCACCTCACCCGCACATCTTTGGACTGTGGGAGGAAACCGGAGCACCTGGAGGAAACCCACGCAGACACGGGGAGAATGTGCAAACTCCACACAGTCAGTCGCCTGAGTCGGGAATTGAACCTGGGTCTCAGGCGCTGTGAGGCAGCAGTGCTAACCACTGTGCCACTGTGCCGCCCACTGCTGCCTGACCTGCTGTGCTTTTCCAGTAACACACTCTCAACTCTGACTCTCCGGCTGCTGCAGTCCTCACTTTCTCCCAATTAAGAGTCAAGCCCATTGCTGAAGGTCTGGAATCACGTAGAGGATAGACCAGGTAAAGATGGCTTATTTCCCAGTGTATCACTTTATCTTTTCTTAATCATTGGCAGTGAGTTATCAGTTTGGTCCAAAATGCCTGCCCACCCGACCTCTTTTAAAGGTGTGAGACCAAATTTCCATTCAAGGTTCATTAGTTTGACAGGGTAACATTTGAGAGTTGCCAGATTGCACACCCGGTGACATTACCACTCAGCCACGTTTCACCTTCACCGTGAGCATTGATTCCCTGTTGAGGGTGACCACGTATTCAGGAGGTGTTATTAGGTGTACTGTTTATCAACCTCCTGAATCTGAAGTAGTTCTGGGCTCACTGTGGAGTATCCACAAGGCTGAGGTCTTTATGGACAGCACATTAGTGTGAGGTGGTCACGCTACAGAAAGTCAATGGGCAACTTCAAGTATAGAACATAGAACAATATGGCACAGAACAGGCCCTTCGACCTTCGATGTTGTACCAACCTGTGAACTAATCTAAGCCCATCCCCCTACACTATCCCATCTACACCCATGTGCTTATCCAAGGATTGTTTAAATCTCCCTAATGTGGCTGAGTGAACTACATTAGCAGCAAGGGTATTCCATGCCCTTACCACTCTCTGAGTAAAGAACCTGCCTCTGACATCTGTCTTAAATCTATCACCTCTCAATTTGTAGCTGTACCTTTTTGTAAAAGCTGATGTCATCATCCTAGGAAAAAGACTTTCTCTGTCTACCCTAGGTACAGTTAAAGCACCCCAGGCCTTCCATTTCTCTAATCGAGATTCCGCTTGGGATACTGTTAGAGGAGACGGTTTCTCAGGAGAATGCAGTGGGAGCCAAGTCCATGGGCTTGCTATCTTCACAACAGGGGTTGAGGAAAAAGGTAGGAAAGCAACAGTGGGAGGCGGTTTTGTCATAAGAACGTAAGAAGTAGGAACAGGAAGAGCCAATTCAGCTCTTCAACCTGCTCTGCCATTGATGTGATCATGGCAGATCTCATAGAGTCGTAGTCATTGAATCATCGAGTCATACAGCATTAAAAACAGGCCATTCAGCCCACCATGTCTATACTGGCCAGCAAACACCAACCTACAATCATCCCATTTACCAGTACTTGATACATAACCTACTATGCCCTGGCATTTTAAGTACTTACCTAGATGCTTCTGAAATGGTGCAAGGGCATTTTGCCCTTACCACCCTCTCAGGCAGTGTTTTCCATACTCCTACCACCCTCTGAGTGAAAGAATTCTCACATCTCCTCAAAAACAATTGCTCATCACCTTAAACTGGTCTTGGGCATGTCTGCCAAGGGGAGTCTGAGGAACTCTGCCACTCTGTCTGGGCCTCTCGTTAACTTTGATCCTCCATTCAGTCTCCTTTGTTCCAGGGAAAACAAGCCCAGCCTATTAATTCTCTCGTCATAACTGAGACTGTTCATCCCAGGTTACATCCTGGTGAATCTCCCCTTCACCCTCTCCAGTGCAATCACTTCCTTCTGATAATATGGTGACCACAACTACACACATGACCCCTAATCAATGCCTTTTAAAGTTGGAAAAGACTCCCTTGCATCTATATTATGTGCCCTGGCTAATGAAGGCATGAAACCTGTATAACTCCATCACCAAACTGTCTACCTGGGCTGACACCTTTAGGCATCGATGGACTTGTACACCAATGTCCCTTTGTTTGAGTACTTCCTAGGCTTCGACCTTCATTGTGTATATCCTTTTCTTATTAGACCTCTCAAAATGCATCACCACAAGACCATATAGCAGCAGAATTAGGCAAATTGGCCCATCAATCCACCACTTGATCATGACTGATATGTTTCTCAACTCCATTCTCCTACCTTCACCCTTGATCCCCTTTCTCATCAAGAACATATCTATTTCTGTCTTAAATATCTCAATGACTTGGCCTCCACAGCTTCTGCAGCAATGAGTTCTACAGAGTCTGACGAAATTCCTTCTTATCTCAGCTTTCAAGGGTTGCCCCTTCACTCTGAGGCTGTGCCCTCAGGTTCTAGTTTCTTCTACTAGTGGAAACATTTCCTCCATATTCACTGTATCTAGGCCTCTCAGTATTCTGTAAGTTCCAATCAGATTCCCCTCATCCTTCTAAACTCCATTGTGTACAGACCTAGAGCCATCAACTGCTCCTCATATGACAAGCTCTTCATTCCTGGGATCATTCTTGTAAGCCCACTCTGGAAATCCTATAAAACCAACACATCCCTCCTTAGATATAGAGCCCAAAACTGCTCACAATGTTCCAAATGCAGTCTGTCCAGAGCCTTGTACAATCTGAACAGTACATCTCTGCTCTTGTACTCTGGCTCTCTTGAAATGAATGTTAACATTGTATTTGCCTTTCTAACTGCCAACTGAACCTGCTTACTAACCTAAGTCCCTTTGAGTTTCAGATTTCTGAAGCCTTTCCCCATTTAGAAAATAGATTACGCCTCTATTCTTCCCACCAAACTGCACAACGTCACACTTTCCCACATTGTATTCCATGTGCCACTTCTTTGCCCACCCTCCTAGCCTATCCAAGTCCTTCTGTAGCCTCCCCGCTTCCTCCCACTGCCTATCCCTCCATCTATCCATCTGCAAACTTAGCAACAATGCCATCAGTTCCTTCATCCAAATCATTAATGTATAACATGAATAATTATGGTCCTAGCACTGATCCCTGCTGATCTCTACTAGTCAAAGGCTGCCATTGTAAAAAAGACCCCTCTATCCTCACTGTCTACTTTCTGTTAATCAGCCAATCCTCAATGCACGGCAGTATCTTGCCCTAATACCATGGGTTCTTATTTCACAGTCTCCTGGGCAGCACATTGTTAATGGCTTTCTGGAAATCCATAAAGATCACATCCACTGGCTTTCCTCTGTCTAACGTGCTCATTATCTCCCCAAGGAATTCTGACAGATTTGTCCAGCATGACCTCCCTTGATGAAGCCATGCTGATTCAGCCCTATTTTACCATGTACTTCTGAGTACTCTGCAATCTCACCCTTAATAATGGACTCTAAACAATATTCCCAAAGATCACTTTCGTCAGGAAAGTCTATCTGCCGTTGCTGTGCCCAATTTAACAGCTTGTTCAGTCCTAATGAAAGGTTCCAACCTGAAACATCGACTCCCCTTCTCCTCTGATGCTGCTTGACCTGCTGCGCTTTTTCCAGCTCCACTCTTTATCCACTCTGTCTCTCCAGCATCTGCAGTCCTCACTATCACAAACATCAGACTGTAGCCAACCTATCCTACTCATTATCAACAATACCACCAATTTTCATGTCATCTGCAAACTTACTAATTAAGCCTCCAATATTCACATCCAAGTCATTAATCTAAATAACCAACTCTAAGGGTTCCAGCACTGCATCCAGTGGTACACCATTAGTCACAAGCTTCCAATTATGAAAACAACACTCCACTGTTATTCTTGTCTCCCATTTATAATCCAATTTTGGATCCAGTTTGCCAACTTTCTTTGGATCCCACGGACTCTTACATTTTGGACCAGCCTTCCAGATAGGATCTTACTGAAGTCCATCTAAACAACATGCCCTCATCCATATATTTAGTCACTGTTTCAAAAAACTCAATTAAATTAGTTAGGCAGGATCCCCCTCTAATAAATCTGTGCTGCCTACCTCTGCTAAATTCCTGCTTTTCCAAGGATTGATTAATTCGTTACAAGAATTGATTCATCTCATCTCAACCTCAACTCCATTTCCTGCTACTTTCTGTAACTCCTTAACTTCACCCCTTAACGAATTAATCATCTGTCTCCTGCACCCTTAGATAGTCACAGTACTCTGGGGTAGTAAATTCCACAGATTACAGAGAAGTCTCCTCATCCCTGTTTTAAAAGTGCTACCCCTTATCCTAAACCTCTCATTCTGGATTTCCCCCCATGAGGAAACATCCTTTCTCCATCGTCTTTGTCAATCCTCTTTAGCATCTTAGATACCTCAAGGAGATTGCTCAGGAGAATATAGGCCTAAACTGTTCAGTCTCTTTTGATAAGGCAAACTCGAGAATCAATAAGGTGGGCAAATATAGCTGCAAATGTGACACCAGGATGTTTTTTTTTCCCTGTTCCCAGGGCCAAGCAAGTCATTGAGTGTCTACAAAACATTCTGAAAGAGAAAAGAGAACAGTCAAAGGTTATGGTTCATGTTGGTGCCAACATAGGTATAAAGAGGGATAAGGTCTTGCAACAGAGTATAGGGAGCTTGGAGATTAATAATTCAAAGGTAGTAATTTTAGGGTCACTCCCAGTACTACATGCTAATCAGTCATAGAACCCGTACACTGTGAGAACAGGCCATCCATCCCAAAAGGTCCACATCGACCCTCCGAAGAGTAACCCACCCAGACCCATTCCCCCTATCCTATATTTACTCCTTATTAATGCACCTAACCTACATACTTCTGAACACTATGGGAAACCCAAGCAGACATGGGGAGAATGTGCAAATTCCACACAGACAGTTGCCCGAGGATAGAATTGAATCCGGGCAGAAATGCTAACCACTGAGCCACCGCGCCACCCCATTGAAGTTGAGGTTTCAAAGAACAATGAAAATAACAGCACAAGAACAGACTCTTTCTGCATCGATCCAGATTGTCTTTTAAAACCTGATGCCTATTTTCTGAGGGTCTCTATCCCTCTGCTCCCTGCCCATTCATGTATCTGTCTAGATGCATCTTAAATGATGCTATTGTGCCCACCTCTACCAACTCCAGTGGCAATGTGTTCCAGGCTCCCACCATCCTCCATGTGAAGAACTTTCTACACATACCTCCCCTAAACTTTTCCCCTCTCACTTTGAACTCGTGACCCCTAGTAATTGAGTCCCCCACTCTGGAAAAAGCTTCTTGCTATTCACCCTGTCTTATACCTCTCATGATCTTGTAGACCTCAATCAGCTCCCTCTCAACCTCCATCTTTCTAATGAAAATAATCCTAACCTACTCAACCTCTCTTCATAGCTAGTGCCCTCCATACCAGGCAACATCCTGGTGAACCTCCTTTGCACCCTCTCCAACACATCCACACGCTTTTGATAATGTGGTGGCTGTATGCAGTATTCCAAATGTAGCCAAACCAAAGTCTTATACAACTGGAACATGACCTGCCAACTCTTGTTCTCAATACCCCTTTCAATGAAAGAAAGCATGCCGTATGCCTTTTTGACCACTCTATCAGCCTGAGTTGCCATCTTCAGGTTACAATGGACCTGGACATCCAAATGTCTCTGTATATTGATTTTTGCCAGGACTTTTCCATTTACTGTATAGTTTGCTCTTGAATTGGATCTTCCAAGACGCATCACCTCACATTTGCTTGGATTGAACTCCATCTGCCTTTTCTCCATCCAACTCTCCAATCAACTCTGCTGTATTCTCTGACAGTACCCTTTACTATCAGCTCCTCCACCAATCTTAGTGTCATCTGCAAACGTGCTAATCAGACCACCCATACCTTGCTCCAGATCATTTATGTATAATACAAACAATGGTCCCAGCACGGATCCCTGTGGAACACCACTGGTCACAGTTCTCCATTTTGAGAAATTCCCTCCACTACTCCTCTCTGTCTCCTGTTGCCCAGCCAGTTCTCTATCCATCTAGCTAGTACACCCTGGACCTCATGCAATTTCATAACGCCTTAATGAAGTCATGTATGTAAGATCTACAGCCCTTCCCTCATCAATCAACTTTGTCACTTCCTCAAAGAATTCTATTAAGTTGGTAAGACATGACTTTCCCTGCACAAAACCATGCTGCCTATTACTGATAAGCCCATTTTCTTCCAAATGCAAATAGATCCTATTCCTCAGTATCTTCCCTAGCAGCTGACGTCAGGCTCACTGGTCTATAATTACCTGGATTATGCCTGCCTCCCTTCTTAAACAAGGGGACAATATTAGCAATTCTCTAGTCCTCAAGGAGCTTTCCTGTGTTCAAGGATGCTGCAAGGATATCTGTTAAGGCCCCAGCTATTTCCTCTCTCACTTCCCTCAGTAACCTGGGATAGATCCCATCTGGACCTGGAGACTTATCCATCTTAATGCCTTTTAGAATACCCAACACTTACTCTGTCCTTATGCTGACTTGACCTAGAGTAATCAAAGATCAATGCCTAACCTCAACATCCGCCATGTCCCTTTCCTCGGTGAATACCAATGCAAAGTACTCATTTACAATCCCACCTATTTTCTCTGACTCACTCATAACTTTCCTCCTTTGTCCTTGAGTGGGCCAACCCTTATCTAGTGACCCTCTTGCTCCTTATATATGAATAAAAGGCTTTGGGATTTTCCTTAACCCTGTTTGCTAAAGATATCTCATGGCCCCTTTTAGCCCTCTTAACTCCTCATTTAAGATTGGTCCTACATTCCCAATATTAGTCCAAAGCTTTGTCTGTTTTCAGTCATCTAGACCTTAGCTATACTCCCTTTTTCCTCTTAGCTAGTCTCACAATTTCACCAGTTATCCATGGTTCCCTAATCTTGCCATTTCGATCCCTCATTTTCACAAGAACATATCTCCCCTGCACTCTAATCGACCTCTCTTTGAAAGCCTCCCATGCATCAAATGTGGATTTACCTTCAAACAGCTGCTCCCAATCCACAATCCCCAGCGTCTGGCGAATTTTGGTATAGTTGGTCATCCCCCAATTTAGCACTCTTCCTTGAGGACCACTCTCTTCTTTGTTCATGACTATTCTAAAACATACAGAACTATGATCACCATTCCCAAAGTAATCCCTTACTTTCTTAAAGCATCAGGAGACTGATGGGATTTCAACATACAACCTGCTGATCTGCAGTCAGATACACCACCATTGCACCACAAGCCCATACGTTCAACATGTTGCAGGTAGATAAGGTAGTGAGGAAGGTATTTGCCTTTATTGGTCAGTGCCACAGTTAGAGGGTTTAAACTATAGGGAGAGGTTAAATAGACTGGGGCTGTTTTCCCTGATGATTTGAAGGCTGATGGGGTGATCTTATAGAGGTTTATGAAATCATGAGAAACATGGATGGGGTAAACAGCCAAGGTATTTTTTTTCTCCCCAGGTGGGGGAGTCCAAAACTAGAAGATATAGGTTTAAAGTGAGAGGGGAAAGATATAAAAGGGACCTAAGGGGTAACTTTTTCACGCAGAAGGTGGTGCATGTATAGAATGAGCTGCCAGAGGAAGTGATGGAGATTGGTACAATTACAGCATTTAAAAGGCATCTGGATGGGTATATGAATAGATATGGGCCAAATGCTGGCAATGGGACTGGATTGATTTAAGAAATCTGGTTAGCATGGACAAGTTGCGTTGAAGGTTTTGTTTCTGCACTGTACAACTAGATGACTCCATGACTCCCTGGAAGAAGGTAGATTTCTAGAGCCTGAAGATATCAAGGGGTTTGGGAAAGGGTGAGAGTGTGATGTTGAGATAGAAGATTGACCCTGGTCATGTTGAATGATGGAGTGGACTTGATGGACCAAATGGTATCTTATTTTCTATGTTTCTACATTGGCCTACCTATTGATATCCATATCACACAAAAGAATAATTTTTATGAAGTAAATAAAATGTATATTGCACTTATTAAAACTAATCATTAGTTCATATCCAGAACACATTACTGTTTTTCATCATTAATGATAATGCAATGGCACTGTTTAACATTTCATCATTAAAATTGTTCCAATATTTAAAATGTTGTCAGCCCGACATCAGGCAGAGTGCGTCAGGGTCATGTATGTATTTCTATGTTTTGGATCGAGATTTATCCCTCACTAACATGCACATTTCAATTCTGTTTATTGATTTAAGCCTCTTAAGGTAAATAGATTATTAAGCCTTTCAAATTATTAAATGATTTTAAATGATCAAGCAGCCAGCTGGCTAATCGCAGTGACACAAACTTTAACAGATGTTGAGAGACATACATTCTTTTACAAACCTGCCTGCCTCCAAACGCCAGAAATATTGTATCCTTCCTCATTAAACAGTTCATACTCCATCATTTAAGCAGCCTCAGATGTATGACCCAGATTTTCCGAGTGGATATACTGGCAAGGTTAATGGCGCTCACCACCCCCCCCGCCCCCCCCCCCCCCCCCCCCCCCCCCCACCCCCCCAGTTAATGTACAAATGTTAAAGCAACTTCAATAAAGAGGCAGAAGTGCAGCCAACCCAAGTATGTCAGATTACACCAAGCCACTAATAGCTTCACAAAGTGGTGTCTCGTTGTCTGCCACTGAGATTAATTGAGCAGTGCTTCATTACTTTGTTTGCGTGGTAGGTACAACTACTCTCGTCAAAGCGTGTTGTCCAATGCAGATTTATGATATAGTGGTAATGTCACGAGACCAGCAACGAAGTGGCTAGACTGGCCACTTCCCTGAAAATGTGAATTCAAATTCCACGGATCATAATTCAAGAACAGCTTCTTCTCTGCTGTTATTAGCCTCCTGAATTGACTCTCAAATTTTCAAATTTAATGCTGATCCTGCTCTCTGTGCATTTTCTCTGCAGCATTGTATTCCTTGCTCTGTTCTTTGCCTTAATGCACTTTGTATCACATGATCTGACTGTATTGCATGTAAAACAAAACCTTTCACTGCACTGAGATACACGCAATGATAATTTCTTTTTCTTTATTCATTGGATGAAGGCATCGCTGGCTGGGCCTGCATTTATTGCCCATCTCTAATTGCCCAGAGGGTAATTAAGAATCAACCATGTTGCTGTGGGTCTGGAGTCACATAGAGGACAGATCAGGTAAGGATGGCAGTTTCCATCCTGAAAGGGCACTAATGTTTTTCTGACGATTGACAATGGATTCAAGGTCATCATTAGACTCTTAATTTCAGATTTTTTCTATACTGAATTCAAATTCCACCATCTGCCATGGTGAGATTTGAACCCCTCCGTCACCAAAACATTACCTGAGTCCAGCGATTTTCCCGCCAGGTCATCACCTCCCATAAATCAAATCTGGAATTGAAAATGAATGGCAATGATGAAGCTCTCATTGAATATTTAGACAAATCCTATCTAGTCCGTTGTACTTTTAGCTAATGCCTTCAGATCCAGAGTAATGTGGTTGACTTTTAAATACTCTCTGAAATGGCCTACTAAACCATTCAGATCAAGAGCATTTAGGTCTGAGTAATAAATGCCAGTTTTGCCGCTGATGCCCACATCCCTAAAAACAGAATTTCTGAAGTTCACTGTTGATGTGTATTAATTAATCTCTGACATGGAAATTAGCAATCATGATCTCAGGTAGTGGATGTTTTCTGAATGACAGAGTCAACAATGGTTTAATAAAGAGAAGTGATGTTTGACAAATTTTACAGCTTTTTAAGGTTGGAGTCAGCAGGTAGAAAGGGGATGCAGTGCAGATGAGTTTTCAAAAATGATTTGATATAGTGTCATGCAATGGAGCTATGTTGTATCTCTTGAAGGAGAGTGTTGTTAACCTGATGCTGAAGTGTCTGCTCCATGGAAAGCAAAATAAATAGTTTTTTAAAAAAAAATTAGACAAGAGAAGCATGAGTGAGTAGACTCAAGCTCACACGGAGCCAAGGTTTCAGTTTTTGCTTTCAGTTTTTTGAAATTGGGGATTTTGGAGTTGAAGCTGCTAGACACATCTGATGCTAAATTCAATCTGTCAGCGTTCCTTCTCTTAAACTGGAGGAGATCACAAGTGAGGAAGTCTGAGGAAGGGTCACTTACTACAAAAGGTTAACTCTGATTTCTCTCTACAGATGCTGCCAGACCTGCAAAGCTTTTTCAGCAATTTCTGTTTTTGCAAATGAGGAAATCTGTTTTGCTGAATTTGCCTTTGTAAGAGTGTGTTTATGGAATGCTGCTGTATTGGCACAGTTGATGAGTAGTATATATATAATTTTGTTAAGTATTTTGATAGAGCTAAAGTTCGGCCAATTACTCTTTTTTTTGTTTGCATCTTAACTGAGGTGTAAGAGTAAAGTGTGTTTTGCATAAAACCCAATAGCTTGACATTTCGAATTACATCTGGAACACAGTGCTTTACACTTACCTTTAAATAAGATACATTTAGGGTCTAGGTTATCTCCTTGATATGTTTTGAGGTGGCTTGATCTGGTTCAATGCAGTGCCCCTAAAATTGGGAATAACATATTAGCATATATTGAGGATCCCTAAACAGACAGAATTGAGGAGTGGGAATGAATGGGGAATTTTGAGGTTGGTGGTGAGTTGTAACTTGACGTGTATCGCAAGGACCAGTACTTGACTTTCAGCTAAGTACAATCTACATTCATAACTGAAATGAGGGGACTGAGTGTAAATGATTTAGTGGGTACAAATTTAGGTGGGAAACTAAGCTTTGGGAAGGAGACAGAGTCTATTTGCAAAGAGATGTTAACAGGTTAGGTGAGTGGACAAGAACATGGCAGACAGGATGTGATATGGCAAAGTGTGAAGCTATTAATTTCAGTCGGAAAAATAGAAAAGCAGAATATTTTTGTAAAAGTAAGAAGCTGGGAAGTCAGGAGGAGAATAGGAGAATTTAAAAAGAATAGAGGAATAATTATGGGTGACTTTAATCTTCCTGTTGATTAGATTAATCAAATTGGAAAAGGTAGCAATG
Organism: Hemiscyllium ocellatum; assembly: GCF_020745735.1. Taxonomy (NCBI): domain Eukaryota; kingdom Metazoa; phylum Chordata; class Chondrichthyes; order Orectolobiformes; family Hemiscylliidae; genus Hemiscyllium; species Hemiscyllium ocellatum. The sequence goes on along the minus strand of NC_083447.1, from coordinate 16,412,222 downwards.
ACAATTAATTATTGGAGTGCCTTAGGTATAGTTTTCTGAAGCAATATGCCATAGGGTGAACTAGGGAGCAGGCTATCTTGGATCTCATGTTGCATGACGAAGCAACTTCAATAAATTATCACAGAATAAAAGATCCCTTAGGCAGCAGTGATCATAACATGATCGAATTTAATATTTCATTCAAAAGTGAGAATGTTGATGGGAAAGAATTGTGTTTAACCTAAATGAATGGAATTGCAATGAGAAGAGGATAGAGTTAGCTAAAGTGAACTGGGTGGAGAGATTAACAGGACTGACAATAAGCACGCAGTTTATGGAGGTAAATCATGTCTCTCAGAAACAACACATCCCAGTAAGAAGGAAGGGCCACTCGACTCAAAACATTAACTCTGATTCCTGTCCATAGATGCTGCCAGACCTGCTGAGTTTTTCCAGCAATTCCTATATTTGTCTAGGGTGACCCAGGGGTTCAGGTACATAATTTTTTGAAGTTTGTGTCACATATAGACAGGGTGGTTTAGAAGACGTTGAGCACACTTACCTTTGTTGCTTAGTCCTTTGAGTATAGGAGTTGAGATGATGCATTGAGGTTATATAAGACATTGGTGAGCCCTCTACTGGAAAACTGTGTTCAATTCTGTTCAGTCTGATATAGGAAGACATTATTAAATTGGAGAAGATTCAGAAGAGACTTCCCAAGATGTTGCCAGGAATGGAGGGTTTGAGTTTTAAGGAGAGGCTGGATAGGCTGGGACTTTTTTCCTTGGAGTGTAAGAGGTTGAGGGGTAACCTTGCAGAGATTTAAAAATCATGAAGGACATAGACAGGGTGAATAACAAGGGTCTGTTCCCTAGGGTGGGAATTCAAACTAGGGGGCATATTTTTAAGGTGAGGGGGTAAGTTTTAAAAAGGACATGAGGGGCAACTTTTTTAACGCAGAGAGTGGTTCATGTATGGAATGAACTGCCAGAGGAAGTGGTGGACACAGGTTTAGTTACTAATTTAAGATATTTGGATAAGTACGTGAATAAGAAATGTTTAGAGGTATATGGGCCAAGTGCAGGCAGATGGGATAAGTTTAGTTTGGGAACATGTTGGCATGGACTGGTTGGGCCAAAAGGTCTGTTTCTGTGCTTTTTGACTCGATAACTCCATAACAGCAGATACTGGAATTCAGAAGCAAAAACAGCATCTGTGGAAAGAAGTCCGAGTTAACGCTTCAGGTCGGGTAACCCATCTCAGAACTGGAAATTTGAATCGCTTTAAAAAGTTTTTATTTCCTTCAGTACTCACAACGCAAATGTAAGTTGAACTGGACAAATCTTCATGAATCGCTTGAGGAGATCGTTAAGAAGGCAAATAAGAAAATGTTTGAATGCTGTCTATATGGACAGAAGTCATATTATGAGGCTTATCCAGTTCCAAAGGAGAGTCAGCCTGGACCCGAAGCATTGTCTCTATTTCTGTCTCCATTCATGTTTCCAGACATATTGAGTTTCTCCAGCACTTTCTGTTTTTATTTCAGATTTCCAGCAGTATTTTGATTTTGTGTGGCAAGGCTTGATGGAAGAGATTGTTGACAAAATTTACAGAAGCATGGATTTGGTAGTAACCTTTCAACTTGAGTTAAAAATTGATTGGGAGCAATAAGGGTCTGTACTCTGATTGGTGAGGTATGATCAGCCATGTTTATCAGGGATCAGCTGTGAGGCCTCAACATGAATTAAGGAATGGAGGGTCATATATCTAAGAGGGGTGGACCACATCAAGTTAGGTGGGACATTGAGTAGTGAGGACAAGAGCAGGATTTGAAAAGCTAAGTGTAGACATTAGGTATAGGGAAAGATTATGGCAAAGTGTAGTTATAGAGGACCATTGGTGAAACCACATCTGGATTACTGTGTACAATTCTGATCACCTTGTTTGAAAAAAAACGTGATTGCTTTAGCTGCAGTTCAAAGAAGGTTTATTTGACTCAATCCTTCAATAAAGAAGTTATTGATGAAGAAAACTTGAACAGATTGAACCTTTACTGTTGAAGTTTAGAAGAATGAATGATGATCTTTTTGAAACATATGAGACCCTATGACAGGGTGGATTCTGAAAGGATGGTTCCCCTTATAAGATAGATTAGAGCTAGGGGGCACCATTTAAAAATAAGAAGCTCCATTTTTTTTAAGAACAGTGTTGAAGAGACTATTTGTCTTCCCTCAGAGGCTTGTTAGTGTATGAAATTCATTGCATATTCCCTACAGTGTACAAGCAGGTCACTCAGCTAATCAAGTCCACATCAACCCTCTGAAGAGCATCACAACCAGACCCAGCCCCCTTATCCATTCTAGTAATCCTATATTTTCCATGTAAAATCCAACTAACTTGCATACCCCTGGACACTAAGGGGAAATTTAGCACAGAAAATCCACCTAACCTGCACAGTTTTGGGCTGTGAAAAGAAACCAGAGCACCCAAGCAGAAACCCATGTGGACAAGGGGAGAAGGTGCAAACTCCACACAGACAGCCGCCTCCAAGCAGACAGGTCCTTGGCAGTGCAAGGCTGCAGTGTGAACCACTGGGCCATCATGCCACCCTGTTCTCATTCTCATTCCGAGAAAACAGGCTGAGTTACTGAATTTACTTAAGGCCGAGTTCGATTTTTGGAAGATAAGGGAGTCAAGGAGTATGGAAAACAAGGATGAGACAGAAAAATCGAAAGCACCATCAGATGAGCCATGATCCAGCTCAGTGGCAGGACAGGCTCAAAAGGCCAAATGGCCTATTCCTGGTCTTAATTCTGGCTTTCCTAATTAGAATTTATGGTGAAAAGTGCAAAGTCATTTACTTTGGCTCCCAAAGCGATAAACTGGAATATTCTTTGTATGGTGAAAATCTTGGAATTATAAACACACAAATCATCCAAGGCTCTTCAACGTGTGCCCAGCTAGCTGAAGAGTTTGAATATGAAGATGAGGAAGTTGTGCTTTAGTTATGATGATGATGATTTATTGTCACTTGTACGCTACAATGAACACAGTAAAATACAGCGAAAAGCTTCAACTGTTGTCGCAATCTGGTGTCATTTGAATATTTTAAGAATAATAAATTAGTCATTGTGACCAGCCCTTAACTGAGTAACTGTGGGCAGATTTCGACACTGCCTCAGGGAAGGGTGTGCTGAACTTGGAGTAGATGCAGCAATACTTCACCAGAATGAAACTTGATGTGATTTGATTTGATTTATTACTGTCCCGTGTACCGAGGTACAGTGAAAAGTGTTGTCTTTCATGCTCTACAGGCAGATCGTACTAAACAAATGCACCAGGGTTACAGAACAGAGGGCAGGTTACAACTGCCAAGAAGGTGCAGAGAGAGAGAGATCAGCATTAATATTAATGAGGTCCATTCATAAATCTGGGACTGCGAAATTGAAATTATACAGAGAGGTTCCAGAAACCTGAAGGCTGAGGGTTGACCTGGTTGGGGAATGTAAATTGTTAAATGGAATTGGCTGAATAGGTACAGATAAACTACTTCTCCTTGTAGCAGAATCAGGCTTATAAACTTAATATTAGAGCTAAGCTGTTAAGGAGCAAGACAGGGAAACACTTTTTCACATGAATGGGAGAGAGGTTCTCCCTCCCTTAAAACTATGGATGCATTTGGATAGTTGGTGATTTGTAAATTGTATAGAATATTCTTTGGGTACAGGTATCAAACGATATAGTAGATGGAATTGCGATGCAGATCAGCCGTAATTAAATTATAGGTTTGACGGACTGAATGGCCTTCTGCTGTTCCTAAAGCCCTTAGAATCCTAATCATCCACACGAACACTCATGTTCTTTCATTCTCGTTTAAGGTGTGTTCAGTATTCCACAATGAGGGAAGCTCCCACCTTGAGTATAACCTGATGAAAGGTTCTAATGACTTGTGAGACAAGTTAGGACACTATGCATGAACAGAAGTAGCAAGCTTGGGCGAGAGACGGAGACAGCTGAAAAGATGCTTTCCGATTTTGAGAGTGTGAGTACACGCAGCAGGAGGTGCAACAAAGTTTCCCTTGTGACATTCTGATTTGGAACTATATCACTGTTCCCACTCTGTCACAGGTTAAACCCCTTTGGATTCCCTTCCGAACAGCACTGAGGGTGTACATAGAAACATAGAAAATGGATCTGGGTGGGTTAATCTTCAGAGGGTCAGTGTAGATTTGTTGGGCTGAAAGGCCTGTTTCCACATTGTAAGGATTCTAGACCTCTCATGATTTTGTAGACCTCAATCAGGGCCCCCCTCAACCTCCATCTTTCTAATGAAAATAATCCTATCAACTCAACCTCTCTTCATAACTAGTGGCCTCCATACCAGTCAACATCCTAGTGAAACTCCTCTGCACCCTCTCCAAAGCATCCACATCTTTCTGGTAATGTGGCGACCAGAACTGTACGCAGTCCTCCAAATGTAGCCGAACCAAAGTCCTTTACAACTGTAATATGACCTGCCAACTCTTGTCTTCAATACCCTGTCCAATGACAGAAAGCATGCCGTATGCTTTCTTGACCACTCTATCAATCTGCGATGCCACCTTCAGGGAACAATGTACCTGAACACCCAGATCTCGCTGTACATCAATTTTCACCAGGACTTATCCATTTACTGTATAGTTAGCTCTTGAATTGGATCTTCCAAAATACATCACCTCTCATTTTCCCAGATGGAACACCACTGGTCACAGTTCTCCAATTTGAGCAACTCCCTTCCACTACTACTCTCTGTCTCCTGCTGCCTAGTCAGTTCTCTATCCATCTAGCTAGTACGCCCTGGACCCCATGCGGCTTCACTTTCTCCATCAGTCTTTCATGGGAACCTTATCAAACGTCTTGCTGAAATCCATGGATATGACATCTACAGCCCTTCCTTCATCATTTAATTTTGTCGCTTCCTCAAAGAGTTCTTTTAGGCTTGTAAGACATGACCTCCCCTGCACAAAACCATGTTGCCTATCACTGATAAGCCCATTTACTTCCAAACGTAAAATAGATCCTATCCTTCAGTATCTTCTCCAGAAGTTTGCCTGCCACTGACGTCAGGCTCACTTGTCCAGAATTACCTGATTATACCTGCCTCTCTTCTTAAACAAGGAGACAATATTAGCAATTCTCTAGTCCTCAAGGACCTTTCCTGTGTTCAAGGATGCTGCAAAGATATCTGTTAAGGCACCAGCTATTTCCTCTCTCACTTCCCTCAGTAACCTGGAATAGATCCCAACTGGCCCTGAGGACTTGTCCACCTTAATGCCTTTTAGAATACGCAACACTTCCTCCCTCCGTATGCTGACTTGACTCAGAGTAATCAAACATCTATCCCTAACCTCAACATATGTCATGTCCCTTTCCTCGGTGAATACGGATGAAATGTACTAATTAAGAATCTCACCCATTTTCTCTGACTCCGTGCATAATTTTCCTCCTTTGTCCTTGAGTGGGCCAAGCCTTTTTCTAGTTACCCTTTTGCTCCTTATATACAAGTAAAAGGCGTTGGGATATTCCTTAATCCTTATAAGGAGTTATAAGGAGAGGCTGGATAGGCTGGGACTTTTTTCACTGGAGCATAATAGGGTGTGGGTTGACCTTATTGTGGTTTGTAAAATCATGACGGGCATAGATAAGGTGATTGGTAGGTATCTTTTCCCCTAGGGTGGGGGAATTTCAACATCGTGAGGCATATGTTTAAGGTGAGAGGAGAAAGATTTTAAAAAGATGTAGGGGGGCAACCTTTTTGCACAGAGAGTTGTTTATATGTGGAATGAAGTTTCAGAGGAAGTGGTGGATGTGGACGCAGTTACAATTTTTAAAAAGGCCTTTGGTTAAGTAAGAAATGCTTGGAGGGATATGGTTCAAGTGTAGGCCGGCAGGACTGATTTAGTCTGGGATTATGGTTGGTGTGGATTGGTTGGGCTGAAGGGTTTGTTTCCGTGCTGTATGATTCTATGACTCTAGATAGAAGCAGGACTGGCCATTCTACCATTCAATGTAATCGTGGCTGACCCTGTGTCACAAAACCATGCTCACTTACCCCCCACCCCCACCACCACCACCACCACCACCTCTCTCTCTATACCCCTTTGTGTCTAGAAATCTATCTCTTTCTTAAACGTATTCAATAACTTTGCCTCCATGGCCTTTTGTTTTTGATTCATTCATAATCAGCCATCCCCTGAACAAATACAAGAAAAGCACATATTGGTTAAACTTTAGGTTATCTGTTTTAGTATCGCTTTTGGTTGAACATTTATGTTTTTTCTTAAACCTCTGTGAGCTCTGTGGATACCTACACTAAAAATGTAGGCTGTTGATGAAAAATTTCACATCGGGTAAACTCATTTTTCAACTGATACCAAATGTTCAGTTGGCTCTTTCTCTCTCTCTCTCTCTCTCTCTCTCTCTCAACCTAATATTCTCAATTTCTGAAGAGCTGTTACAGACACAAAAGCATTCCTGGGGATTTTTCAAAGCAAAATCGAAAAGACAGTTCCAAAGATAAAAAAAATTCTAAGCCTAGTTTCTAATAATAAAGCAGTGGGAATTGAGAACGCACAGGGAACTGCAAATAAAATATTTTGATTTTATCTCTCACATGGTATTTCTCCGAGTCAAGATAAAAAACAGATTTCCTCAAATTGATTTGTCAGTGGTCACTGATGTAATATGATGGACATAAAATGAGATAATTAAAACCTTTAAGATTTTTAATCCCCTCTGGTATTTGCTTCTTGATTGAATGTCGAGCTGTGGAAATGAAGATGCTGTCAACAACTGAGATTTTGTGGTTAGGGATGTTCAAAAGATAATGTATGTTACTCTGAGCAAACTAAATCCCAGTCAGTATCTTTCAAGGAACATAGTACTAGCCTTTATAAACATAATGAATGCTTCTTTGTGTCAATTAGTGAGCATAAAAGAAACTGGAGATTTGTCAGGTTTCCTCACAGAATCCTATTCAAGCACGTATATCTCCAATACATTGTCCACTTTTAAATTTGTAAGCGTCTATAGTGAGGATTTGCTTCTGGCCTGCTATTTGCTAACACTTTATCATTAACCATTAGAAATGGTCAAATAAAAGCAAAAAATTGTGGATGCTGGAGATCTGACATTAAAACAGAAGAGAGAGTCAGCAGATGTAGCTCAGGGATACAGAGTTAACATCCAACTCTCTTTCAGAACCTAAATGGGCGTTCTGAAAATGTGCTCCCACTGCTCCTGGCCACAACATATATGAGATGTATTTTAAATACATCAGTCGGAGGTGATAGTTGTCATCATGTTTCATCATTCAGCCAAATTGTACAATGGCTTCTCCTCTACACATCGTTGTCTTTGTCTTCTGTTTAACAGGCACTGGTACTGTTCCCATAAGGACAGGAGCAGTTCAAACACTAGTCCATCTCTTCACTAAACATAACATATCATTTTTGCCAGAGTCTATTCAGTGTAGTAAGCTAAATAAGAACTCATCATTTTTAATCCACTGAGGAGTTTTCTTCTTGGGTTCTTGGCCCAAAGACAGGTCCAACCCATGATCTCCAATACAGGCAGGGCAAGGAGGCAGGTCACAGATCCAAGTGGCTCAGTGGTTAGCACTGCTGTCTCACAGCGCCAGGGAGCCGGCTTCCATTCTGCCCTCAGACAACTGCCTGAGTGGAGTTTACACATTTCTCCGGGTGCTCCGGTTTCCTCCCACAGTCAAAAGATGTGCAGGTTAGGTGAATTGGCCATGCTAAATTGTCCAGGGTGTCCAGGGATGTGCAGGCTAGGTGGATTGGCCATGCTAAATTGTCCATGGTGTCCAGGGATGTGCAGGTTAGGTGAATTAGCCACACTAAATTGTCCATGGTGTCCAGAGATGTGCAGGCTAGGTGGATTCCCCCGATGTTGAAATTCCCTACCCCAGGGGGAAAAAAGTACCTGTCATTCATCTTATCTATACCTCTCATTATTTTATAAAACTCTATAATGTCATGTTTCAAACTGCTGCAGTGAAAGAAGTTCCAGTCTATCCAGCCTCTCCTTATAACTCAAACCTTCCAGTCCTGGGCACACCCTGGTAAATCTCTTCAGAATCCTCTCCAGCTCAATGATTCTACGTCAGTGCAGTGACAGTATGTTATCTGTACTTCTTATTGATATTATTGCCAGTCACCCACAATGGTTTGAAATTGGCCTCCATTCGCAAACTTCAAAGCAGAATGGGAAATAGACTCTATTATAGACATAGATGACGAGGAGCAGTTTTCTGAGATTCCCAGTGCATGTCCCTGACCAGCAACAGAGATTGCATTGTTGACGACTACAACTTTGCACCTTCCCATTTTAATGTCAATCATAATCTGATTATTTGATGTTTCCTAACCTGCAGCTTTTCAAAAAATAAATTCTTTTCATTGACTGACATTGTTAAATTGTTCTGGTAACACTTCATAAATATCTAACTTGTTGAGGTGTCCTGAGATGATGAAAGTCACTATATAAATGCAAGCCCTTTCTTTCTTTAGGAACCATTCTCAGTGTGGTTTTATTATACTGCATCTGATCAGACTCAGTGTCTGCTCAAGACAGATGGCCACAATAATATGATAAAGGATTTGAACCTTGTTTAAGTTCTTTGGCACTTTTGTCCCATTTATGTTGCATTTCATCAGCAGTGAAGTTAGAAGCAGCATGCACCATTTTGGGAAGATTTGCAATCATATGGATGATAGCTTTAGGAGAGAGTCAAGATTAGAGTGGAGCTGGAAAAGCACAGCAGGTCAGGCAGCATCCAAGGAGCAGGAAAATCGACATTTCGGGCAGGAGCCCTTCATCAGGAATGAGCATGTTGCCCCAAACATCGATTTTCCTGCTCCCCAGATGCTGTCTGACCTGCTGTGCTTTTCCAGCACCACTCTAATCTTGACTCTAATCTCCAGCATCTGCAGTCCTCACTTTCGCCTAGTTTTAGGATATGGTCTGACTTTCAAAACGAAAAAAATGCTTTCGGCTTAGCCTGGACTCTTGCAGGTCAACTAATTTGAGTCAGGGACTGTGTTTCCCAGGGGAGAAAGGGTCTTTTTGCTCTTTCGAAGATGTGGCACAGGCAGGGTTGGATCCAGTGATGCCCTTCTGTGCTCTAATATTCTGTAACTCCACAATTAGGCTGCTTCCCCTTGAGATAGTTCTTTATTCAGAAGATTTTTCTGCATGATTCCAGTGCAAGTTTTCTATCGGGATTTCAAAACCCATTTTCGAATGAATATGGGAGGTAAGGAGACATGATGTGGAGGTGTTGGGACTGAAGTGGACAAAGTCAGAAATCACACGACACCAGGTTATAGTCCAACAGGTTTATTTGAAATCACAAGCATTTGGAGCGCTATTCCTTTGGAGGGTAAGTGACTTACTCGGATACTGCCTGGATTAGAGAGTTTGAGCTGTACGAAGAAGTGAGAAAACTCAGGTTGTTTTGTTGTGGTTCTGCTCGCCGAGCTGGAAGTTTTTGCTGCAAACGTTTCGTTCCCTGGCTAGGGAACATCATCAGTGCTGTTGGAGCCTCGTGTGAAGCGCTGCTTTGATGTTTCTTCCGGTATTTATAGTGGTTTGTTCTTGCCGCTTCCGGGAAGAAGATGTTCCCTAGCCAGGGAACGAAACGTTTGCAGCAAAAACTTCCAGCTCGGCGAGCAGAACCACAACAACGGATACCCGAGCTACAAATCTTCAATCAGATTTTAATCAGGTTGTTTTCTTTGGAGCAGCAGGGGCTGAGGGGAACCTTTCTAGAATTCTATAAGATTATGAGATCATAGATGGGGTTGAGCATACTCATTTACGGTGAGTTCAAAGGAGATGTGGGAGGCACGTTTTTTAGACAGAGAGTGGTTAGAGTGTGGAACATGCTGTCAGAGATGGTGGTGGAGGCAGCTACAACAGGGATGTTTAATGGGCTTTTAGATAAGCGCATGAATATGCAAGGAATGGAGGAAGATGCACTGAGGACAGGCAGAAGGGATTAGTTTAATATGGTGTCAGGTTTGACACAACATCATGGGCCGAAGGACCTGTTGCTGTGCTGTACTGTTCTATGTTTGTTTTAAAAATTCAGTGGAATGCATTCAGAAAGTAATTTAGGACCAGCTCTCACCAACATGTTGCTGAAACTAAAAGGATTGAACTAATTTAGGTTTTACTTTCAGACCATGAGATGTATACAATTCAGGGCACCATAGAATTATAAGTCTTCGGAGCAGGAGTAGGCCATTCAGCCCATTGAGTGCTCTGCCATTCAATGAGATCATGGCTGATTTGATAATCCCCAACTCCACTTTTACTCCACAACCCTAGATTCCCATCCTGATTAAAAATCTGTCTCAGCCTCGAATACACTTAGCAATCCAGCCTTGACAGCCCTCTGTAGTAAAGAACTCCACAGCTTCACTCCTCCCCCCCACCGCACCCCCCCCCCCCCCCACCACTGAGAAAAGATGTTCCTCCTCATCTCTATCCTAACTGGGAGATCCCTTACTCTGAGATGATATCCTCTGGTCCTAGACTCTCCCTCCAGGGAAAATAACTTTTCCATATCTACCTTGTCAAAACCCTTGAGAATCTTGCATGCTTCAATGAGGTGTCATCTCATTCTCCTAAACTCCAATGAGCGCAGAACTAGCCTGGTCAAACTCTCCTCATAAGACTGTCCCTCCTTACTGGGATCAGTGTAGCCAATGTTTTCTGGACTGTCTCCGTTGCCAATCTATCATTCCTTATGTCAGGGCTCAACACTCTTCATAGTATTCCAGCCAATGTCTGACTCCTGCTTTGTATAGCTTGTACCAAGCCCAAGGTGGACAGTGGAAGCGCTTCAGGGATACCCTCAAGGCCTCGCTGGCAAAGTGCTGCATTCCCACAGACACCTGGGAATCACTAGCCCAAAGCAGAGGAGGAACAGCTCGAGACTTGCTGTCGGGAGAAAGCAGAGGCCGGGTGAAAACAGCGAAAGGAATGCGTTGCCACACCAACATCCCACTCATCCCTTCCCATGACCACCTTCTGATCCAAGTGTAACAGAGCCTGCGGTAGTCACGTTGGCCTGTACAGTCTCTAAGGACTCACCCTGGAGAGTCATCCTTGTCCACAGCGGACCACCAATGATGATGGTGTATAATTTTAACAAGGCCTCCCTATTTCCATACTCTTATATTCTATAAAGTAAAGGCCAATGCTTCATTTACCTTCTCTATCACCTAGTGAGCTTGAGTGATTCCTGCACGAGGACTCCCAGATCCCTCTCCCTCCATTTAGATAATATTTAAGGAATACAATTATGGCGTGCACAGTTCAATGAGAGAGTGTTGCTGAGCAAAGAGACCTTAGAGTGCAGGTTCATAGCTCCTTGAAAGTGAAGTCTCAGGTAGATAGGATAGTGAAGAAGGCGTTTGGGATGCTTTCCTTTATTGGTCAGACGTTAGGAGGTCATGTTGCGGCTGTACAGGACATTGGTTAGGCCACTGTTGGAATATTGCGTGCAATTCTGGTCTCCTTCCTATCGGAAACATATTGTGAAACTTGAAAGGGTTCAGAAAAGATTTACAAGGATGTTGCCAGACTTGGAGGATCTGAGCTACGGGGAGAGGCTGAATTGGCTGGGGCTGTTTTCCCTGGAGCCTTTGAGGCTAAGGGGTGATCTTATAGAGGTTTTCAAAATTATGAGGGGCATGGATAGAATAAATAGGCAAAGTCTTTCCCCTGGAGTCGGGGAGTCCAGAACTAGAGGGTATAGGTTTAGGGTGAGAGGGGAAAGATATAAAACTGATCTAAGGGGCAACGTTTTCACATAGAGGGTGGTATGTGTATGGAATGAGCTGCCAGAGGATGTGGTGGAGGCTGGTACAATTGCAACATTTAAGAGGCATTTGGATGGGTATTTGAATAGGAAGGGTTTGGAGAGGTATGGGCCGGGTGCTGGCAGGTGGGACTAGATTGGGTTGGGATATCTGGTCGGCATGGACAGGTTGGACTGAAGGGTCTGTTTCTGTGCTGTACATCTCTATGACTCTAAGTATTTGGACGTGTGCTGATGGACAGCTTGCTGCAGCAAAGCAATGTCCAACCTTCTTGTCTGGGGGATCAGAAGTATTTAATTAGTTTAGCCAAAGGGTGAATGAACACACACACCTATAACCTCCACAACATAATAAACCCAACATCGCTAGTTGGAAAACTGAATAGAAAAGAAAGTGTGCATTTATCAAATTTCCTTAATTCATCCACTGACTTGTAACAATTGCTGTTTAGGACCGTAGATAATGTTGACAGTCAAATACTCATAGAACCATGAATAAGTAGCACAGACATATTTCCTGTATTCAGTATTCATACCCAAGTTCTGTTTCAAATTATAATTACACCCTGGAGAGATTTCAAAAACAGAATGATTTTATTCAAGGCTATCGGCAAATGTGGTAAAATTACAATGTACAATGGATCGGCAATACTTATCTGTCATACTTATTAAAGTGACAATCCAGTAAACAGACCACAACTTTACATGTGCTCAGTCATCCTGGAGCTAAAATCATTTTGATCTTTCGGATAAGGCTATTTTCTGTGGCAGGCCATGTTCATGATCTAAACCACAACAGCAGAGACAGCGGTGTAAGGCTGCTTCCACTGGACCTGCGGTGCAGAAGCTCAGTTAAGGCTCTGGGGGAAGTGGGCTCTAATCCCACCACAGCAGCTGGTTGCATTTAAATGCAGCTAATAAATCTGGAAATGAAACTGATCTCAGCCATGGTAACTATGAAAACATTATCAAATATTGCAAAATATGGTTCCATTCAGCGAAGGAAATCTGCCATTCTTACTCAGTCTGACCTCCGGGTGACTCCAGAACTACAGCCATAGGGTTGACTCCTAACTGCTCTCTGAAATGGAGATACTCAGTTCAAGGGTAATTGGGGATGGGCACCAAATTAAATTCCCTACAGTGTGGAAGCAGGCCATTTAGCCCAACAATTCCACACCGCCCCTCCGAACACTAACTCACCCAGAACCATTTCCTACCCGATATTTACCTCTGACGAATGCACCTAACACTGTGGGCAATTTAGCATGGCCAATTCACCTGACCTGCACATCTTTGGACTGTGGGAGGAAACCGGAGCACCCGGAGGAAACCCACACAGACACAGGGAGAATGTGCAAACTCCACACAGTCACCTGAGATTTGAATTGAACCCAGGTCCCTGGCGCTGTGAGGCAGCAGTGCTAACCACTGAGCCACTGTGCCACCCGAAATGTTGACCTTGCCAGTGATGCCTGTGAAATGTTAAGTGGAAAGAAAATATTCCTGATATTTGGGATGCAATGTCCCATACTATCCCTTATCCATGTCATACTGTCAATCTATACAGGCAACATGGTGGCTCAGTGGTTAGCGCTGCTGCCTCATAGTGCCAGCGACCTGGGTTTAATTCTGTGTGGAGTTTGTGACAATTCTGTGACTGTCTGTGTAGAGTTTGCACATTCTCCCCATGTGTGTGTGGGTTTCCTCCAGGTGCTCTGGTTCCCTCATACAGTCCATAGATATGCAGGTTAGGTGGATTGGCCATGCTAAATTACCTATAGTGTTCAAGGATAGTTAGGGATGTCCAGGTTAGATGGGTTAGCCATGGGAAATGTGGGGCTATGAGGGATAGAGTGTGTCTGGGAGGTTGCTCTTCAGAGGATCAATGTGACTTGATTGTCTGAATGGCCTGCTTCCACACTGTACAGATTCTATATTTAAATCAGAGACTCTTGGCTGGTTGAGGGGGGATCTCATAGAGCTTTGTACAATTATGAAGGGCATAGCTAAAGTGCATAGCAGGTGTCTTTTCCCTTGGGTGAGGGATTTCAAGCGGTATATTTTTAAGGTGAGGGGAGAAAGATTTATAAAAGACGTGATGGGCAACCTTTTTTCCACAGAGAATGGTTCATGGGTGGAATGAACTTCCAGCGGAAGTGGTGGATGTGAGTGCAGTTACACCTTTAAAAGACATTTGGACAAGTACATGAATAGGAAAGGTTTGGAGGCATATGGGCCAGGAGCAGGCAAGTGGGATTGTGTCCAGCATGGACTGGTTGGACCGAAGAGTCTGTCTCTGTGCTGTATGACTTGATGACTCTATAAAAGCTATTTGAGACCATTTGGCCCCTTCATGTTGAGGAAAGCTCTCAACTAGAGCAACTCAGTTAATCGTTTTCACATTGGAAGCACATGATTTCAACTGGTTCAAAATTACTCTCTGGATTAAGTTTAATTGTGGTCAAACAACCAGAAATGGTAAAATGGAGTGCAAACCGAAAATGCTGAAGGCAAGCAACAAGAATTCACCTGTCGTTGTTGGTGGGAATGGGCAGTTGGTTTAATCTGCTCTTGAACGTGGATGTTGAGTAGCAGGAATGTATTGAATGGGGAATTCTTGTCAGCCAGCACCCTGCTCTGGCACAGCAGTACTCAGCATGACCAACATCGAACACCACTTGGCACATGTGCTCCAATTAGTAAATAAATTTGGGACTCAGACATTGGCTGAAAAGCTATTTTGTTATGGGTTAAATGATTTCCTTCTGAAAATAATCTATGTTGCTTGCACATGAGAAACCACCAGACGGTAATAAATTATTAGACTGATTTGGAACTTGTTCAGAAGGCCCCATGTCTTCTGCCTTTGGTGCCTAATTACTGTAGAATCCGTCAAAAGTATCCAATTTGTTTCTGTCTGAAATTAATATAGTTTAAAAACTTTTTAGTCTGACTCAGCTCAGCTGTAATATCCTTGACACCAGTCAGTACTCTTGTCCCTGAGCCACATCTTACTGAGGTGACACAAATCACACCAGCTGCTGGTGAGTCACTGAGAGATCCATGGCTGCCCTTTACAGGAAGTAGGCCATTCAGCCATTTGAGCCTGTTTTTCCATTCAATGAGATCATGACTCGTGACCTCATTGGGGTGGCACAGTGGCTCAGTGCTGCCGCACAGCGCCAGGGACCCGGGTTCAACTCCTGCCTCGGGCGACTGTCTGTGTGGAGTTTGCACGTTCTCTCCGTGTCTGTGTGGGTTTCCCCTTGGCTCTGGTTTCCTCCCACAATCCAAAGATGTGTGGTTCAGGTGAATTGGCCGTGCTAAATTACCCATAGTGTTAGGTGCATTAGTCAGGGTCAATATAGGATAGTGGAATAGGAAATGGATCTGGGTGGTTACTCTTCGGAGGGTCAATATGGACTTGTTGGGCTGAAGGGCCTGTTTTCATAGTGTAGGGAATCTAATCTACAGCCTAAATCCATTTACCTGCCTTTAGCCTGTACAACTGAATACCTTAACAAAAAACAATCTACCACAGATTTAAAGTTAGAAACAAATCCAACATCCACAGCTATTTGTGGAAGAGAGTTCCAAACCTCTCCCATGTTTTGTTTGGAGAAGTGCTTCCTAACATCTCTCCTGAACGCTCTGGCCCTAATTCGCAGACTATGCCCCTAGTTCTAGAACAATGGAACAAATCAGTTAAACGTGATTTTCTTTTAACAAACCCACTCTGATCCATCCAAAAGAATCTGCATTTTTCAACATGTCTATGTTCAGGAGAAATATATTCAAATCCTACCATGACAGGGGGTGGAATTTGAATTCAATAATAAAAATGTCTGGAATTAAATGCCAGCACCCTTTAAGGAAGGAAATCTGCCATTTTTACCCAATCTAGCCAACATATGACTCCAGTGCCCCAGCAATGTAGTTCACTCTTCCTGTTAATATCTTAAAAACGCCAATCAGATCACCCTTTAACATAGGCCTAATTTACATAATCCCTCCTCGTAATTTAACCCCTGAAATTCAGGTATCATTCTTACAAACCCTCTGGCAGGCCAATCTATTCTTTCTAAAGTGCAGTACCCAGATTTTTTCGCAGTGCTCCAAGGGTTTGTATAACTGCAGCATAACTTCAGCATCCTTACACCCCAGTCTTTGAAATATAAAGGGCAACATTTTGTTAGCTTTCTTGATTATTTTCTGCACCTGTCAGTGACATTTTAAAGATCTGTGTACCTGAACCCCCAAGTCTCTTTGGATATCCACTGTATTTAACTTCACATCATCTGGAAAGAAGTCTAGTTCATAGAATGGAATACCTACACTGAGGGAGGTCATTCAGCCCATTACATCCACTCCAAGCCTCTGAAGTGCATCTCATCCAGACACTGCCCTCCCCTATTCTTCTTAGCCTGCATTTCCCATGGTTAATCCACCTAGCCTGCATATCACTGGATACCAATTTAGCATGGCCACCCCACCTCACTGGATTGTGGGAAGAAACCCACACAGATACAGGGAGAATATGCAAACTCCATGCAGTCAGCTCAGAATGGGATCGAACCCGTGTCCCTGGCGCTATGTGGCAGCAGTGCTAGCCACTGAGCCACTGTGCTATTCCAAACCTCTTGTCAGTCCAAACTAGATAGGATCTCAATTATGGGGAATGCCCGGCAATCACACACCAGTCAGGTCTCTAATGAATTACAGAATTGTTACAGTGTAGAAGGTACTGCCCATTGTGTCTGTACTGGCAGTCTGAGCACTTTAACTTAATGCTAACCTCTCACCTTTTCCCTGTAACCAAGTACATTGCTTCTATTTAAATCATTATCCAATGCCCTCTTCAGTGCCTCAATTGAATCTGCCTCTACCACACTTCCAGATCCTAACCACTCAACATGTGAATTCTTGTGCAAAGTGTTTAAAATCTGTGTCCTCTGGATCTTATCCTTTGGGAACTTTGTGTTGCACTGTTTCTCCTCGTCTTTTCTGGCCAGGAACATTCTCACAAACTTTTTCTGCAGTCTTTTCAAAGTGTTCCTGCACTTCCTGAGGTGTGGCATCTAGAACTGTACACAATACTCCAGCTCACGTCTCCAATATAAGCTCATTATAACCTTACCTACTCTTCTACACAATACCCTAATGAATGAAGCGTAGAACCCAGTGTCCTTCATTAACTGCTCTCTCTCCACTTGCTGCCATCTTAAATAATTTATGCACATATACAGACAAGTGTTTCTGGTCCTGCACGTCCTGCAGAATTTTGCCCTTTGGTTTACATTGTCTCTCTATGTACTTTCTACCAAAACGTATCACCTCTCATTTCTCCGCATTCAAATACATTTCCCGCCTATCGATCCACTCCACAAACTTGCAAATGTCCTTTTGAAGTTCCAAACTGTCCTCACAGTTTACAATGCTCTCGGGTTTTGTATTGTCTGTAAACTTTGAAATTGTCCCCAAATCTAGATTATTGAAATATCTGTCAGAAAGAGGCAGAGATTCCTAATAACAATCACTGGGCAACTCAAGTACAGACTTTCGCCCAGCCTGGAAAATAGCCAATACTCTCTGTTTCCAATGTCTCAGCCAATTTGTATCAACATTGGCAGAATCCCCAAATGCAGAAGGAGGCCATTCAGCTCATCGAGTCTGCACTGATCCCTTAGGGAACACCCCAACCCTGCTACCCTATATTTCCCAATGGCCAATCCACCCTGACTTGCACACCTTTGGACTGTGGGAGGAAACCAGAGCACCCAGAGGCAACCACACAGACATGTGGAGCATGTGAAAACTCCACCCAGACAGTCACCCGAGGCTGGAATCAAAGCCAGGCCCCTAGTGCTGTGAGGCAGCAGTGCTAACCACTGAGCCACTGTTAGTCTATGGTCTATAACTTTCCTTACAAGCCTGCTGTATTAGAAAGTTCATGCACAAACACATCAACAGCCCTGTCCTCATCAACCATCTATGTTGCCCCTTCAAAAAAACACCAACAAATCAGTTAAACGTGATTTTCTTTTAACAAATCCACTCTGATCCATCCAAAAGAATCTGCATTTTTCAACATGTCTATGTTCAGGAGAAATATATTCAAAACCTACCATGACAGGGGGTGGAATTTGAATTCAATAATAAAAATGTCTGGAATTAAATGCCAGTACCCTTTAAGGAAGGAAATCTGCCATTTTTACCCAATCTAGCCAACATATGACTCCAGTGCCCCAGCAATGTAGTTCACTCTGAAATGACCCTAACATGACATTTAGTTCCAGGGCAGTTAGGCATAGATAACAAATGCCAGTGATATCCACACCCCATGCATGGAGATGCTTCTAGAATCATAGAGTCATGCAGCACAGAAGAAGACCCTTCAGTCCAATCGCTCCATGTTCCCAAACAAAACTAGTCCCATCTGCCTGCACTTGGCCCATATCCCCCCAAACCTTTCCTATTCATGTACTTATCCAAATGCCTTTTAAATGTTGTAACTGCGCCCGTACCTACCTCTTCCTCTGACAGTTCATTCCATACACGAATCATTCTCTGTGTGAAAAAAGATTGTGTAAACTCTTTAATTCTTTGTGCCCTTAGAAAAGGTTCTCTTCCTTTTACTCAATGCTATTATCAGTGATGTTTCATACAACATATCGTAAATGTTTAAGAATGTTCTGGAGGGAGCTGAATAAAAAGGTTAATCAAAATGGTTGCTGACTCAGTATAAACATGATTGTGTGACAGAATGGCATGACCCTTAGTGAGTGTGGAAGCTGTTTTTCCGTCATGGTGTTGCTCTCTCCTGGCTTGGCCCTAGCCTGCTGGAACATCCTGTTTATCTGCAGAAAGCGCAACTCAGCCAGATGTTATCAAACGGGTGAATGTAATATCTGGAGTGTGCATTGACTCACAGTCTGAGAACAATACCTCGTTATGTACAGTCCTGAGAAACTGTCAGCTTGGCATCTTTTGTACGATATAAATCCGCGGCGATCTGGAACACTTTCGAGATGTACCAGATCATACTAAGGTACGGGTGTGCTCCCCATGGTATCATGCAGTAAAGTTGGTCCATGCTCAAGGTCTGAGTTTGGGGAATATTTTCAACAGTGGGAAACCTAAACTCATGAGAGACGTAAAACTGCTATTATATTCTAGAACATTTTCCAAACATCAGGTGACAGATATTGAACAGCCAAGGGGAGAAAGTAACCAGGCTCTAGCACTTCTGATTTCTCACATTTTCTGTCAAAGTTCAATAGAGGTTTTGGCAACCAACATCTGTTGAAAAGCAGCACAGCTTTAACTCCATGTCCCACCTCTTTGCTCACTTTATGCTGCCTAGCTTTGAATGTAGCAATGCTATTTGATATTTCCCTAACACTTAACTTCTCTTTTAAATCCTTAGGACCCTGTGGTTGCATCGACAGCAAAACTGCTAATGTTCGCCATAGTGTCTTGTGGAACCGAAGCTGAGCATTAATGTTTGCAGCTGAACATTTTAGTTTATTCATCCACGGGATGTGGGTGTCACTGGCTAGGTCAGCATTTCCAACTCATCCCTGACTGCCCTGAGGGCAAGTAAAAGTTAACCACCTTGCTGTGGGTCTGGACCAGGTAAGGATGGCAGATTTCCTTCCCTAAAGGACATTAGTGAGCCAGATGGGTTTTTTCAACAAGCAAAACTGCAACCAAATGACAGTCAGCAACTTTGGCCTCGCAGGCTTGGAATTGCTTTATGTATTTCAGAGTGTCCCTGGACAAGCAGCAAACAGATCACTGTTGTGAATCCCAGAATTCTCTTCTTTTGACCACCGTAGCTGGAATTCACCTCTGCGAGTGGGAGACAGTGGTATTTTCATGGTGGCCAAATAATTCCTGGGTTGGTGGGGTTTGGGGGATGTGGGGGGGAGGTATTTAGATAATAACCATGTTAGGTATTCCATGGGATCTCCTCCTGAATTGGTCAGGAGAGATTGTTCGGTTCAGGATGGCGGGTTAGAGGGCCTAGTTGAGGAAGTGCCTCTGGTTTACAGGACGGAGTAGCAGCCTGCAGTTGGAAGGCGAGTGGGAGAGAGGGTGTTTCATGCTGGAGGAACCTTCTCTGCTTTAAACTTCAAGTTGAAAATGTAGGTTCAGCAGCCAGGCCACTCTGTGTGGGGTGGGGTTCAAAGGGGAGAATGAGGGAAGAACTTTTGCTGAAGGCATCTTGTACTGTACGTGGACAGAGTAGGCCATCAAGCCTGCCTGTACTGCTCTGGTCTGCCTCTGGGGGGCTCCTTGAGTCCTCTGCTGCCTGACAGAGGCCCAGCAATAGGTCACTGGTGGCTCCCTGAATTGGCCTCAAATGACATTAATAATGGCGGGAAGGTTGAGTAGGTCAGACCTGGACCCATTACACTTTAGGAAAATGGGAGAAGACCTTCTTAAAACATGCAGCTTTTTAGGGTATTTGACAGGGTAGATGTTGAGGGCTTTTCCCCCTTGTGGGAGAATCTAAGATCACAGAGGGGCATCATCTCAGAATAAGGAATTATACATTTAAGACAGAAATGACAGAAGGGGCATTTCTTCTCTCAGAGAGGAGTGACTCTGTAGAATTCTATACCACAGAAGGCTGTCAAGGCTGGGTCATAAAGTATATCCAAGGCTAAGATAGAGAGATTTTTAATCAATAAGGGGAAAAGGCATGAAAGTGGAGTTGAGGATTATCAGATCAGCCCTACTCTCACTGAATGGCGATAGGCTGAATGGGTCTAATTCTGCTCCTGAGTCTTATCATCCTGTGAATCTGACCAGCCACAGCCCAGAGATGGTTAGGTTTACTCTGCTGGCCTTGAATCCCTAGGCCAGGCTGATGTGGCTTTCGTTATTTCCCACCTATCTTTGACACGATGAATATCCTGATCCCGGTGTCGGTGGGGAGATTGGTGTTGGGCTGTTTGGCTCCAATTAATCTTTGTGACTACCCTGGATGCAATTGCTCACAGCCACCCCAGAAATATGTGAGACAATGTCTGTCCAACATTGGAGTGGTGGAACCAGCTCAAACTGTCTCTGAGATTCCCCAGCTTGGACTGGGCTCATTGTTGGTAAAACCTGAACACTCCTTCATTGTGTTCGATCCCTATTTTGACTCTCAGTCATGATTGGACCATTTGTAATAAGATTTATCCTTGGTGCTCCAAGAGTGAGATTCTGAATGCAATTCCCTCTCTGCAGCAAAACCAGAAGCCTAACCAAATAATTTGGTGATGAATCATTCTGAACTTGTCATATCTCTGAAAACAAGTCCACGTCGTACTATCTCATTCCTCCCCTGATGATATCTGCCTTGCTCTGTGAGGTAGAATTGCTTCCAGTTGCTGTTTGATGTAAATATATTAGCGGTGGTTTCCCCGTGACCTCTAAAGTTACTGTTCATGATTTCACTCATAATAATCGCCAATGTATTTGCAGTATCTCTGCGCACAGCCTGAAGAAATACTGTACCCTGTTTCACAGAATCTCTACAGTGTGGAAGCAGGCCCGTAAACACCGACCCTCTGAAAAGCACCCTACCCTATCCCCGTAACCCTGCATTTCCCATGGTTAACCCTGCACACTTCACTACTGCGTTCTTGTGCAACCCCGCATTATAAAAAGATTGTGTTGTAGACACAGCGCTTAAAATGCTGGCAATGTAATCATGATACAGCCAATGCACATTTTACAATTGTGTCCTCCACAACCACCTGATGAAGGAGCGTCGCTCCGAAAGCGAGTGCTTCCAGTTTAACATGTTGGACTATAACCTGGCGTTGTATAAATTTTAACCACGTTTTAAAAGTTTGTGTTAAAGAAACAATGTCCCTGAGTTTTCAATCACGTTACAGCGAATTCACGTTAACAAAATGTATATTATAGCAGAATGACTTGTATTGGCAATTGAGCATGGCCAATCAACCTAACCTGCACATCTGGACTGTGGGAGGAAACCCACGCAGACGCGGGGGAGAATGTACAAACTCCACACAGACAGTCGCCTGAAGCTGGAATCAAACCCTGGTCCTTGGCGCTGTGAGGCAGCAGTGTCACTGTGTCACCCAATATCAGCAATGGTTTCCTCATGATTTGAAGCTATTGTTCATGATCTCTCATAATCACCATTAATTGCATCCAGGTAGTCACTAATGTATTGCTGGTATCTTTACGCACAGTCTGAAGAAAATGGAGTCCATTTTGACAGTTTGTGGTGGTTAACACCCACAACTATATCATAATGATTAAAGCATTATTCCAACAATTAACGATTAACCTTTTAGTACTGGGTTCATTGGATTGTAATCCTGTTATTGGAAAAGCAAGCTTACAGTTCCCTCATTTTCTGTTGGTGTTCAGGCCAACACTTACCTCTGCACCAAGACTGCCAGAAATAGATCATTGTGTGATTTACCTTTGTTGCAGTTTGTGCGAGCTCTCTGTGCTGCAGATGAGCTGGGTACTTTGTATCAGTTATGGCATTATGCCTTGGAAGTTAATTTATTGCAAATTACTTTGCCACATCCTGAGGTCATGAAATTGGATTTATTTTTAATAGACAAAAGCAAAATCAGTTTGTACTCAGTTTTGTAGAAAAAGGCTTTATGTGGTGTCTCAGTGCTAACAATCAGTAAATTTAACAAAACGCTTTTAAAATTTTAACATACCATCTCCAACATTCTTTATGACTCTTAAACTGTGTTAATTCCTCTGTTGTTGGAGCTATCTGTCCCATGAAGATAGTAGTACGTATTAATGGGCTCAGTTACAAACACCCACATGTTTAAGTAAAGTATCATAGCATCACTACATCACGCCCGGTGGCTCAGTGGCTAGCATTGCTGCCTCACAGCACCAGGGTCCCAGGTTTGATCCCAGCCTCGGGCAACTGTCTGTGTGGAGTTTGCACATTCTCCCCGTGTCTGTGTGGGTTTCCTTCGGGTGCTCCGGTTTCCTCCCACAGTCCAAAGCTGTGCAGGCCAGGTGGATTGGCTATGCTAAATTGCCCATCATGTTAGGTGCATTAGTCAGAGGGAAATGGGTCTGGGTGGGTTACTCTTCGGAGGGTTGGTGTGGACTGGTTGGGCCGAAGGGCCTGTTTCCACACTGTAGGGAATCTAATCTAATCTAACCATTTGGCTCATCAAGTCCACACCAACCCTTCGAGGAGCATCCAACCTGGCCCCATCCCCCGCTAACCTTATTCCCTGTAATCCTGCATTTCCCATTGCTAACCCCCCTAGCTTACACAACCCTGGACACTTTGGACAATTTAGCCTGGTCAATCCACTTAACCGGCACATAGAATCACTACAGTGGGGAAACAGGCCAATCTGACCATCAAATGCACACTGACCCTCTGAAGAACATCCCACTCAGATCCAACCCCCACTAACCTTTTTCCCTGTCACCCTACATTGCCCATAGCTAAGCCACCTAGCATACATATCTTTGGATTGTGGGAAGAAACCCATGCAGACACAGGGAAATGCGCACATTGAACCTGAGTCCCTGGCACGGTGAGGCAGCAGTGCTAATCACTGAGCCACTGTGCCACTCTCAAGTAATGTACCAAGGGATACTCAAACAAAAGGCAATTGTCAGTAATTGCAGTTTCATAGCTGCCAGCTGATCGACTCCACCTTGGAATTACAGAGTTACTGGATGATTACAGCACAGAGGAGGTGATTTGGTGCATCATGTATTTGTCGTCTCTCTCTCTCTCTCAGAGTGATTAGCTTAGATTCACACTGCACTATTACCTGTAAACAGTTTCCCGTCCCAAATGATCAGTTCTTTGATTAGATTAGGTTATTTACAGTGTGGAAACAGGCCCTTCGGCCCAACAAGTCCACACCGATCCTCCGAAGAGTAACCCACCCAGACCTATTTCCCCTCTGACTAATGCACCTAACACTAAGAGCAATTCAACATAGCCAATCCACCCTAATCTGCACATCTTTGGACTGTGGGAGGAAACCGGAGCACCCGGAAGAAACCTATGCAGACTCGGGGAGAACGTGCAAACTCCACACAGACAGTCAGCCGAGGCTGGAATCGAACCTGGGACCCTGGTGCTGTGAGGCAGCAGTGCTAACCACTGAGCCACCATGCCGCCCATGACAAAGCAATGATTAAGTCTCCTTCAGCCACACTCTCAGACAGTGCTTTCCAGGTCCTATCCAGACCCTGTATTAAAATATTATTCGGAACCACACTTCTGCCAATCACTGCAAGTCGGCATCCATTGGTTCTTAATCCTTCTAGCAGTGGGAACAGTTTCTCTCTGCTACTCTGCCCTGACCCCTCATGATTTTGGACACCTCTTAACCCTCTCGTAAATAAATCTTTTCACACTATTCTGAAGAGATTGAACATTAACAGAGCACAGATCAAGTCAACGGAGTCAATTCTAGCGATCATGTTACAGCTGTCTTGTTGCACAATCTGTAACACATGGTAAATTCTGCATAGCAAAATGTTAATGAAAGTAAACAATGAGCATGCACGCAGAGCAAACCTCTCCCTTTAATGTTGATTTTGATTAATGACAGTTTTCCTGGGGTTGGGGGGTCCTCTGGGGAAAAGGAGGGCGCCTTTAGCTTTTGGAGTGGACAGACCATACGCTTCACTGACATTCCCCCTCATCTTGTGAAAATGAAATCTGAAAGATGAATGTACTGGGAACTCTGTCATATTTCATATTCATTTCAGAGCTTGTTAACATTTGGTAATAGCCTTCAGATGCAGGCCGCTTCTGGCTCATTCCCGGACACTTAGAATCAAACGCATGGACCTCAGCAACAAATACTGCTTATTTTTCTGTCTGATAAATTACCCTGACTCTTTCTGATTCTGCACAAACACAGTCCATAATAAAACATTTTCAGGAAGGATTGACTGGTACAAATTCCCAATTTGTTACTGGTTTGTTGAAAATGATTAGCTTCATTTTTACAAGCCTGCAGATGATATATGACATTTGCAGCTCCTACAACTTATCCGTGATTCCGGTGATGTTATGTTTTACAGCTTGTCACGTACATCTTGCAGGAGAAAGTGAGGACTGCAGATGATGGAGATCAGAGTCGAGAGCGTGGTGCTGGAAAAGCACAGCGGGTCAGGCAGCATCAGAAGAGCAGGAGAGTCGACGTTTCGGGCATAAACCCTTCATCAGGAATGGCGTATATTTTACACTCAGTCTTCAAGTATTGATTCCTCAGTCAGATATTCTGTATTTTTTTTAAAAAATTATGTTTGCCTGCAATGTTGCAGTTATCATATTTTATTCTATCAGAGTAGCTATAGTTTGCTTGAATCAGTAAACTATTTTTAATTTGTCTTTTCAGTAGTTTTCATGTTTTGTAAATTCAATCAGGGCATTGCTGACTAGACTAGCATTTATTACCCAGAAGACAGTTAAGAGTCAACCATCTCACTCTGGGTCTGGAGTCATGTGTGGGCCAGACTGGGTATGATTGACAGTTTCCTTCCCTAAGGAGGATTAGTGAACCCAGATGGGTTTCCCTGACGATTGATTCATGGTCATCATTAGACACTTAATTCTAGATTTTTATTAAATTCAAATGCTACTATCTGCTATGCCGGGACTTGAACATCAGAACATCACTGGGGTTTCTGGATTAATGTTCCAGCAATAATACCATTAGGCTACAACGCCCCCCTCACCACTGAGTTTGTGATGCTGAAAAGTTAAAGATTGGTCAGAGGTTTAAAGTCTGGTTGAAGATTTGTAGCTCGGGTGTCCGTTGTTGTGGTTCTGTTCACCGAGCTGGAAGTTTTTGCTGCAAACGTTTCGTTCCCTGGCTAGGGAACATAGCACTGATGATGTTCCCTAGCCAGGGAACGAAATGTTTGCAGCAAAAACTTCCAGCTCGGCGAACAGAACCACAACATTGGTCAGAGGATTGGGAGCTTAATATATCCTTCATGGAGAGGGTAGCAGTCCCTGAGTACTGCTGTGAAAGACCAGCCTGTATTATGTAGCAAATTGCCAGAAGTGAACCCTGAGTGTATTGCTAGCATTGAATCAAAACTAGCAATTGATATATGTCAAATGTGACCACTTTAGTTCAATTTGGTCTCCATTTGACTCTGATATAAATAATTGGGTTTGTTAAACATGCTTTTAAATCAAACAACCATAGTCAAGATTTGAAGTGTTTCCTGGTGGGTAAACTGTTTACTTTCATTCAAGTGGTTTATGCATCTTATAATTGTTCTGCCGACTCTCAATTGTCAATACATGCCTTAGTGCAGTGGAGAAGGCTACTTCATTGTCATTATGTTCGATTCCAGTCATCAGGATGGGCGCATCTGACAACTGGTGACAGTTTATGACATTTAAGTATTGCTTGACAAAGAGTCATTTGTCAAAGCAGATCATTGTGAAATTGTCAGGACAGAATTGCAAGAATACCAAATCTCAGAGGAAACAGCAATGCATTGTGCATGAAGAAAAGGTTTTGATTGGTTGCCAAGTCAACTTTGATTGCTTGCTGTACTTCCAGGGAGAATGCAACAGGAAAATATTGCCCCGCACACTTCTGTTTAATTCGAGCAAAGTGCAGTGTTCGGGCACATTCTTTGTAGCTGCAGAGGACATGGCTCTGTGAATGAATAGATGGAGATATTGGAAATGCTCCAATCACATGGCAATGTCACAACCAACCAGAGTCAACTTGACAACCAATTAACCCTCTCTTCTCATGTAGTATGAGTTGTTGTTACCTATGAAATTTGGTATTCTTGTGTCTGTCCTGATGAATTTAAAACAAAGGATCTCGATTGGCTATCTCTTTTTTGGCAATATTCAGCTTTCAAACTGCAATGTTGCTATTGATAATATAATCATTATAAAGGAAAGCTCTAAATAATGGATGAGTGTAGAGAATCTTGTTTCTGATTAGTCAGTGATACTCTGCACCCAGACTATTACTGATTGGCATATGTATCAGAGTTGTGGTATCATGTATCTTTTTGAAGACCCAATCACTTGTGTAAACACAACCTTCTTTCAAATAAGGCATTACCCTGCTCAGGTGGGTGCAGAAGACCCAGTTCTGGTTGGTATCCTGCTCAAAATGCACCCCTCAACCTCGAGATTTATTACTGCCTCGAGATTTTCTGTTCAGTGTTTTATTGTTCTTTAATGTCACTGTACACACATAGGCTGCTGTATCTTTTATATCTTTACAGTAATGACATATTGAAAGTACTCCATTGAGCGGAAAGCATGTTATGACATTCTGAGGTTGTGAAAGGCACTACATGAATGCAGTTCTTTTAACTCTCATTTTCCATTAGAGCTGAAAATATGTTGCTGGAAAAGCGCAGCAGGTCAGGCAGCATCCAAGGAACAGGAGAATCGAAGTTTCGGGCATGAGCCCTTCTTCAGGAACGAAATGTTGATTCTCCTGCTCCTTGGATGCTGCCTGACCTGCTGCGCTTTTCCAGCAACACATTTTCAGCTTTGATCTCCAGCATCTGCAGTCCTCACTTTCTCCTCATTTTCCATTAACCTTGGTGACATGAAGATAGAGAAATGTGACTGCAGGAGGCAATTTCAAAGGGAATGCAAGAAGAATACTCGATTCCTTTAGCACAGTGGGTTTAAGATTTCAATCCTGATCCTTCAGCAACCACCCAATCTTTGCACTGGAGCAAGGGTCCTATTGTGCAGTCACTCAAACAGATATTCAATAGCAATTGGTATCCCCATCCCCAGTCATCATTATCAACCATGCCGGTTGGAGGAAGAGCGCCTCATCTTCCACCTCGGAACCCTCCAACCACAAGGGATGAACTCAGATTTCTCCAGTTGCTTCATTTCCCCTCCCCCCCTTTGTCTCAGTCAAATCCCTCAAACTCAGCACCGCCTTCCTAACCTGCAATCTTCTTCCTGACCTCTCCCCACCACCCCCCCCCCCCACCCCCACTCCGGCCTATCACCCTCACCTTGACCTCCTTCCACCTATCGCATCTCCAATGCCCCTCCCCCAAGTCCCTCCTCCCTACCTTTTATCTTAGCCTGCTGGGCACACTCTCCTCATTCCTAAAGAAGGGCTTATGCCCGAAACGTCGATTCTCCTGTTCTTTGGATGCTGCCTGACCTGCTGCGCTTTTCCAGCAACACATTTTCAGCTCTGATCTCCAGCATCTGCAGTCCTCACTTTCTCCTCCATCATTATCAACCACTAAACCATGACACTTCCCAATCCTTCCTTTGTTTCCATTGGTAGTGGCTCAGTGGTTAGCACTGTTGCCTCAGAGCACCAGGGACCCAGGTTCGATTCCAGCCTTGGGTGACTGTCTGTGTGGAGTTTGCACATTCTCCCCATGTCTGCGTGGGTTTCCTCCCACAGTCCAAAGATGCACAGGTCAGGTGAATTGACCATTCTAAATTGTCCGTAGTGCTAGGTTTATTAGTCAGAGGGAAATGGGGCTGGATGGGTTACTCTTCGGAGGGTCAGGGGGGACTTGTTGGGCTGAAGGGTCCATTTTCACACTGTAGGGAATCTAATCTAATCTAATCAAAATTCCTAGCGATTTGTGATGTTTCCCATCCCTGAGGACCCTCGTGATACCCATCCAATTCCTCCCCACACCCTCCAAATCATCATGGTCTGCAATCCATCCTCTCCTTGACGATTAGCAGCCCAAATCCCTCCCCCACATCCCAACGTTGCCAACCTGACGAGAGACCAGTCCCATTATTAACCATCCACCCCACACCCCCACTGCTGCCCCTCCCACCCTCCAACCCAGTTGCAGCCAATTAACATTGGCCTTACTGTTCTGGCCAATTAACAATCAGTGAGCTGTAGATCACGTAAATTAAACTGCAGTTAAATTTGGGTCTCTTTGCTTCCAATATTACTGGATTTGCCCACTCTGCTCCCAAACTGCATCCCCCTCCCACAACCCGTCCTTGGCACTACCTTCTTATAGGAAGCTGAGGACCCTGGAGTCATTTATCAAACAGAATGGGAGAGTCACAGAGCTCTGGCTTGGTGGATGCCCCTCCCCTTCACCTTCACTGTGCCTTTTTACCTTCAGTCAGCTTCAGCTTGCATAAAGACCATGGATCTGCTGCCCCTGTCCAAGGTTCCAAGTCCGTATCTTGAGAGGTCCACCCAGCATGCAGGGAGACCCTAGAGTGAAGCCGGGCCCGGATTGGGAAGTGGATCAATTGTGTCAATTGCCCTGATTATGTTCACCTTTGAACCCCGACAAGGATTGGTGTCTGTGATGTTAAATACTGGATCACAGATTCAGCAGTTGGCCATTATCCCTGCGTACTGAAACACCCATTGGTGCCTATGGCAGAATCCAAACGCTGTTTTATGTAATCCACAAGTAAATTAGAATCCCTACAGTATGAAAGCAGGCCCTTTGGCCCGACACCGACCCTCCAAAGAGTATCCCACCCAAGCCCATTCCCCATTACTCTACATTTACCCCTGACTAATCCACTTAACCTACACATCCCTGAACACCCTGGGTAATAGCAAGTTTTGGGAAGATTTGTAGCTCAGGTTGAGGTGCTGGATGTAGGTTTGCTCACTGAGCTGGAATACCCATATTTGTTTTTGAAATAACCCTTCCAGCTCAACGAGCAAACCTACATCCAGAGATATGGGTAATTATCCATGGCCAATCCACCCTATTCTGCACATCTATGGACTGTGAGACTGTGGAAATCAGACCACTCCCACACAGACACTGGGAGAACGTGCAAACCCCACACAGGCAGTCACCCGAGGTTGGAATCAAACCCGGATCTCTGGCGCTGTGAGGCAGCAGTGCTAACCACTGAGCCATTGTGCTGCCCCTGTGGATGTAGAGACCAGAAATTTGATAAAGTATCAGCGGGTGTTAGGAAATCAGTGTCGCATCATCAGCTGCTAAAAGAGGTTGTATCATTTGAGACTGACAGCCACATTGGGAGCTGGATCAGGCATCAGTATTTGCACAGGCAAGGAATGATTCTTAAAAGTGGAATTCGGTCAATAGTGGGGCCTTACAGAGACCTTTATCAGCAACAGATCTCTCTATATCCTCTCTAACAATAGCAGCGTGTGCAAATTCATGCAATTACTATGACAGAGGCACCAATATTCTTCCCATCTTGCAACTAACTGGGTATTGGTCCTGCTCATGCTGGTATTTGCTATTGGGCATGAGTTGGAAGTAATTGTGAGTAGAATGTGCAAACTGTTCAGATACATTACGAATGTCCCTTCCTCAGCCATTGAGTACCAGAATGGCATTTGAACCTGGAGTTGCCACATTGGAGTAAGGAGTGTCCTCTCTATGTCCTTTCTTTAACCAAGACTGTAGTTAGAAGGAGTTTTACACAAGCTTGCATGACTATTGTGAGAGCACCAGAGGATTATTCCCAAATGTCTAGATGGGCTTGTTTGGTTTTAGTTATTTATGTTCAAATGAGTTTAACTCAGTCTAGAGAACTTGGATAGAGGTTTAACCTTCAGGATCAGCAAGTCCATGTGCTAATGTAGTTTAAATGTTGAAAATCACACAGTTTAGTTTCACTGAAAGTCCTCATGTTATTCAATAAGGTAAGAATACCACATGAGTTAAGGATTGAATTGAGTCGGAAAATCCAACCCCTGAATTTCTCCTCTAAGTCCCAGGCTGGCTGGTCAATCATTAACATTGCTCTGTAACACAGAGACCTCAACTAAATCCAACAATGTAAATGCAAGTCTGCCAAATGGACCAACGTGACCCCCAAGGAGACCTTGTTTACTTATTTCCAGAGACAATATTTCCAATTTTATGTCTGCTCTGCCTTTATGGCAAGAATGTATTAAACTCCTTTTGATTAATTAGCCAATCTTCTGAAGAGTGGTTGACTTAACTTCATCTGTGCGGTCTGACGGACAACGCAGACTTGAACAAATGAGGTTTTCTGAAGCATTCTCATTACACAACAAAAGAAAGACATACATTCTTCATGGCGCTAGCTGCATTTCTGGAAGGCGGAACACTGATGACAAAGATGGCTGGTGTCACTGAGGACATGTCTTCCTCTTTGAAATACATCCAAGGAACAAAATGATCCATCTTCCTATTTTTATCAAATTGAAAGCACAGCTTCATTTTTAAGTCAGTTTTGTTGGTGGACTTGATGTTGCCTTTTGATAATTAATGATTGATGCATTTCCTTACCTTTCTTGTCTGCATTCTTCAATAACCTTACGACATTATTACTTACGCAGAAACTAATTTTTTTTTAATAGGTTGCAATTAATTGCCAACTTCGAAGTATGGTCTGTTTTATGTACTTAGTTTATTTGAATTTTGTCTTTTGAAAAATGCATGCACATTGGAATTCTATTCCATACATGAGGTCAGAAGGAATAGAAATATTTTGTACAACTTGACAGGAGTTAGGTAAAAATTTGTTTAACCCTTTAGCAGGCTCGACCACACAGATACTGTTCGGACAGTGTCAAAACCTGGCGTTCTGATTGATATTTCAAGATGTTGCTTTCAAGTAATATCTACTTAGATTTTATTTAATTTTATAAAAAAAAACCTAATAAATACCATTAATTTTGGTATTGCTAAGCAGAGATGTACAGGGAGAAAGTGAGGTCTACCGATGTTGGAGATCAGAGGCTAGAATGTGGTGCTGGAAAAGCAGTCAGTCAGGCAGCATCCGAAGAGCAGGAGAAATGTCAATGAAGTGCTTATACCTGAAACATCAATTCTCCTGTTACTCGAATGCCGCCTGACCTGCTGTGCTTTTCCAGCACCACACTTTCAGCACACTTACAGTTCAAGCTTTCATCTTGCACACATTTGTCAGACTTGCAATACAACTCACTTACACTGACTAGAAGCTACATCGATTCTTAAACAACAACCTGTCCTCTTCAGAAAAGAGCAATAAGTCCAGACAATATGCCCCTTTTTAAATTAAACCAAAGTTGAAGCAAGGGACAATAGTTCCTCAGTATGCTCTCTTTTGCAATGCCCAGCCAATCAACGTCATTTCTCACACAGTACAAATTGTTGCTCCTTTGCAAATTTGCTATTCTTGCGCCTGTCCTGATGAGTGCAAGACAAAACAAATCTCAATAGCATGTCTATGTTCTTCAGCAATGTGGAAGTTCTGTGCTGCCAAATCACTTTAATGCATTCTGAATCTTTCCAGGTGAAATTTGCAATTTTAAACATAAATTTCAGATTCACATACAGAAGCCATTCAGTCCAACTGATCCATGCTGGTATTAATGTTCCATGTGGACCTCCTTCATTTTACTTATCACCCTGTCAGAATATCCCTTGTATCTTTTCCTCCTTATGTTCTTGTTCAGTTTTGTCTCAAATACCTCAGTCCCATTCAGCCTGGCTACAAATGAACAATGCCTTTATATTAAAACCTGTCCACCATCATACAAGGCTCAGGGTTGGAATGTGGAGGGATGCTCTCCACTTGCCCTGGATGGGGGCAGCTTCAACAGCACTCAAGAAGCTCGACACCATTAAAGACCAATCAGCTCATTTGATTGATACTAAATCCACAAGCATCCACTCTCTCCACCACCAACGCTCAGCAGCAGCAGGGTGTACCACCTACAAGATGCACTGCAGAAATTCACCAAAGATCTTCAGACAGCACCTATCAAACTCACAAGCACTTCCATCTAGAAGGACAAGGCAGCAGATACATGGGAACACCACCCCTTAAAGCTCCCCTCCGAGCCACTCACCATCCTGACTTGGGAATAATTTCCTGTTCCTTCAGTATCGCTGGGTCAAAATCCTGAAATTTCCTCTGCTTTGTGGGTTTACTTACAGAGAGCTAGTGCTTCCAAATAATTCTGTTGGACTATAACCTGGTGCTATGTGATTTTTAACCTTTTATTAGAAGGGTGGGAATGTAAAAGCCATGAAGTATATAAGCCATTTTACATCTAAGATGGATTTTGAGGTATTAGGGAGCACTCACTGGCGATTCATTAGGGATGTTAACTGGTCAGAGGAAATGCAATCATGGTTTGCTTTTGATTAGTACAATGCTACATTGCAAACTGACATAAATGTGTACATAATTGAATGATAGATAAAGGCAGAAAGTAGCAGATTGTTTCCAATAGTTGTGGTGTCAAGAATTTCCTTTCTTTACTCTTACATGGGTTCAGAAAAGATTTACAATTATGTTGCCAGGGTTGGAGGGTTTGAGCTACAGGGAGAGGCTGAACAGGCTGGGGCTGTTTTCCCTGGAGCATCGGAGGCTGAGGGATGACCTTATAGAGGTTTATAAAATCATGAGGGGCATGGATAGGATAAATAGATGAAGTCTTTTCCACAGGGTGGGGGAGTCCAAAAATAGATGGCCTAGATTTAAGGTGCGAGGTGAAAGATTTAAAAGGAATTTGAGGGGTAACTTTTTTACACAGAGAGTGGTGTGTGTATGGAATGAGCTGCCAGAGGAAGTGGTGCAGGCTGGTACAATTACAACATTTAAAAGGTATCTGGGTGGATACATGAATAGGAAAAGTTTAGAGAGATTTGGGGCAAATACTGGTAATAGGGACTAGATTAATTTAGGATATATGTTCGGCATGGATAAGTTGGACTGAAGGATCTGTTTCCGTGCTGTACATCTCTAAGTCTCTATGTGGGCATTGTTGATAATGCCAGCATTTGTGGTTCATCCCTAACTGTTCCTGGAAGTGAGTGGATTGCAATGCCATTTCAGAGGCCAGTTAAGAGTCAGTCACATCGCTGCGTATCTGGCGTCACATGGAGGCCAGACCAGGTAAGAATGGCAGATTTCCCTCCCCAAATGACATTAGGGAACCGGATGGGTTTTAAAAATCATATTTGGATCTGTAAGCCTGTTTTGCTATCCAATACAATCAGGACTGATCTGATTCTGGCCTCAAATACTTATCTGATTCTGACTTATCTGATTCCCTTGGCTATCACACGTTTGTCAACTTCTGTCTTAAGTGTGTTCAATGAACCAGCTTCCACTTGTCTCTGGAAACATGGGTTCCATAGATTCTCTGAGAGATAGACTGATTTAGGCTCCATGGCCTATTTTCACATTTTATCTTCCATGTATTTCCATCTATTAACACATGTTCAGTGTAATGTGATTTGACTGAATGTTGATGGCTTTCTGATATTCCACTTCTAGATGTAGGTTTGCTCGCTGAGCTGGAAGGCTCATTTTCCGATGTTTCATCACCATACTAGGTAACATCTTCAGTGATGAAAATGTGTTGCTGGTTAAAGCACAGCAGGTCAGGCAGCATCCAAGGAACAGGAAATTCGATGTTTCGGGCCAGAGCCATTCATTGGGCTCTGGCCCGAAACGTCGAATTTCCTGTTCCTTGGATGCTGCCTGACCTGCTGTGCTTTAACCAGCAACACATTTTCAGTTCTGATCTCCAGCATCTGCAGACCTCACTTTTTACTCCAACATCTTCAGTGAGCCTTCAAATGAAGCACTGTTAGTGTAGCCTGCTTTCTATTTATATATTTGGGTTTCCTTGGGTTGATGATGTAATTTCCTGCGGTGACATCATTTCCTATGGTGACATCATTTCCTGTTCTTTTTCTCAGTCTAATGTAATTTACAAAATACCTTGCAAGAACGTAACAAACATTACATTGGACAAACAGGCAGAAAACTAGCCACCAGGATACATGAACATCAACTAGCCACAAAACAACATGACCCACTCTCACTAGTATCCTTACATCTGGATGAGGAAGGACACCACTTTGACTGGGACAACGCATCCATCCTAGGACAAACCAAACAGGGACATGCACAAGAATTCCTAGAAGCATGGCATTCCAACCAGAGTTCTATCAACAAACATGTTGACTTGGATCCCATTTACCAGTCCCTGAGAAAAAGAACAGGAAATGACATCACCAGAGCAGGAATAGACTATTCAGCCCCTCTAGCCCAATTCACCATTCATTATGATCATGGTTGATCTCTTCTTGGTCTCACCTCCACCTTCCTGCCCACTCTCCATAACCCCTCAACCGATTGCTAATTAAAAATCTGTCTGTCCCATCCTTGAAATTATTCAGTGCCCAGGAGTTCACCGCATTCTGAGGAAGGGAATTCACAGATTCATGATTCTTTGAGAGAAGTAATTTCTCCTCATTTCTGTTTTAAATCTGCTACCCCTTCTTTTGCAGCTGGGGTTTTTTCTCATTATAGATTACCTTACAAGGAAACATCCTCTCTCAGTTAATTTTGCAAATCCCCTCAGCATCTCCTATCCCTCAAGTAGATCTCCTCTCATTCTTCTAAACTCCAAAGAATATCGGCCTAAGTTGCTCAGTGTCTCTTCATAAGACAAGCCCTTCATCCTCTGAAATCAATTGAGTGAACCTCTCTGAACATGCTCCAATGCAATTACATCCTCCCTCAAATGAGGGGATAAAACCTGGACACAATACTCCAGATGTGCTCTCACTGATGCCTTGTGCAGTTGCAATAACACTTCCTTACATTTATGCTTCAATCTTGTGGCAATAAATGCCAAAATTCCACTTGTTTTCCTTATAATCTGCTGTACCTGCATGGCAGTCTCTCTTTGTGGTGGTCTCTTGGTGACCCAGTGTGGCGGTCTCTCTCTGTGGTCTCTCAGTGATTGGGTGTAGTGGTCCCTCAGTTGTCCCTTAGTGGCCCGTCATAGTAGTCTGTTGATGGCCAGGTGTGATGGTCTCTCGGTGACCCGGTGTGGTGGTCTCTCGGTGGTCTCTCGCTGGCCTGTCATGGTGGGCTCTTGATGGCCTGTCGTGGTGGTCTGTTGATGGCCAGGTGTGGTGGTCTCTCGGCTTGGTGTGGTCTCAGCATGGACTTCTGGTCTCGAAATGGTTCCAGAGCAGTCTTCTGGAACCTGGAAGTGAAACCTGATGCAGCCTGGAGTCAAGGCCAGTGTAGACTGGAGGCTATGTGTCAGTATGGACTGGGTTGGAAGGGCTGTTATTTTGGACTTTTCATTTCTGTATATTTCTAATTATTTTCCCTGGGTGGCACGGTGGCACAGTGGTTAGCACTGCTGCCTCACAGCGCCAGAGACCCGGGTTCAATTCCCGCCTCAGACGACTGACTGTGTGGAGTTTGCGCATTCTCCCTGTGTCTGCATGGGTTTCCTCCGGGTGCTCTGGTTTCCTCCCACAGTCAAGAAATGTGCAGGTTAGGTGAATTGGCCATGCTAAATTGCCCGTAGTGTTAGGGGTAAATATAGGGGTTGGGTTGGTGTGGACTTGTTGGGCCGAAGGGCCTGTTTCCACACTGTAAGTAATCTAAGAATTTGTACTGAAGAACCAGTACCTTTGTACATAAGTGGTGACTTGTAAACTTTTCATTGTTCTCATTTGAGTACGTGTGACAACAAAGCTAATTCTAATTCTAGCTTTCTGCAAAAAAAATTCGCTCTTCCTATCTGGTTGTAATTGAGAGATTCATCTGTAATGGCTTTTCTTCCTGAACTGTTACCTTAGCCCCTGAAATTCTCATGTACATTCTGCCCCTCAGCGATAATATCAACAGATGTGTCAGGTTCACATGTGTGCTAAAGATACAACCTCACTCCCACCTCTCTCAACCCCTCCACTGCCTCTGCTCTGTCCCCTTGTGCAGTCACATTGACATTCAGTGGTATTGCCATCTCTGAATCCCCCACCATTAACATCATGGGGGTTACCATTTACCAAAAACTCAACTGCAATTGTCACCTAAACACAGGGAAGCTGCAAGGGAAGGTCAGAGGCTAAGAGTCCCAAGGCCAGTAACTCGTCCCTGACTTCTCAAAGCCTGTCCACTATTTACAAGACACATGTCAGGAGTGCAATGGAATAGAGTCATAGAGTAATAGAGATGTATAGCACGGAAACAGGCCCTTCGGTCCAACTCATCCATGTCAACTAGATATCCCTAATCAATCTAGTTCCATTTGCCAGCACTTGGCCCATATCCCTCTGAACTCTTCCTATTCATGTCCCCATCCAAATGCCTTTTAAATGTTGTAATTGTACCAGCCTCCACCACTTCCTCTGGCAGCTCATTTCATACACGTACCACCCTCTGCATGAAAACGTTGCCTCTTAGGTCCCTTTTATATCTTTCTCCTCTCACCCTAAACCTGTGCGCGCTAGTTCTGGACTACTTTTGATGGTATTAAGCAAGAACTTTCAAAAGCTGATTGGGCACAAATGTTTGCAGGTAAAGGGTTGGCTGGAAAATGGGAAGCCTTCAAAATTGAGATAACGAGAATCCAGAGACAGTACATTCCTATTCGGGTGAAAGGAAAGGTTGGTAAGTATAGGGAATGCTGGATGATGAAAGAAATTGAGGGTTTGGTTAAGAAAAAGAAGGAAGCATATGTCAGGTATAGACAGGATAGATCAAGTGAATCCTTAGAAGAGTATAAAGGCAGTAGGAGTATACTTAAGAGGGAAATCAGGAGGGCAAAATGGGGACATGAGATAGCTTTGGCAAATACGGTTCAGGAGAATCCAAAGGGTTTTTACAAATACATTAAGAACAAAAGGGTAACTAGGGAGAGAATAGGGCCCCTCAAAGATCAGCAAGGCAGCCTTTGTGTGGAACTGCAGGAGATGGGGCAGATATTAAACAAGTATTTTGCATCAGTGTTTACTGTGGAGAAGGACATGGAAGATATAGAATGTGGGGAAATAGGTGGTGACATCCTGAAAAATGTCCATATTACAGAGGGAGGAAGTATGGAGCAATTATTGCAGACGCTGGAATCTGTACTGAAAACAAAAAAAGTGCTGGAAATCACAACGGGTCAGGCAGCGTCATTGAGAGAGAACAAGCCAGCATTTCCAATCTCGATAACTCTTCATCAGAGCTGACTAACTTGCTCTCTCTCCACAATGCTGCTTGATCCGCTGTGATTTCCAGAATTTCTTTTTTGTTTTCAGTGTGGTGGAATACCACCTACTTGTCTGGATGGAGACAGCTCCAACATCACTCCAGTAGTGGGCGGCATGGTGGCACAGTGGTTAGCACTGATGCCTCACAGCGCCAGAGACCTGAGTTCAATTCCGCCTCAGGCGACTCTCTGTGGAGTTTGCACATTCTCCCCGTGTCTGTGTGGGTTTCCTCCGGGTGCTCTGGTTTCCTCCCACAATCCAAAAATGTGCAGGTTAGGTGAATTGGCCATGCTAAATTGCCTGTAGTGTTAGGTGAAGGGGTAAATGTAGGAGTATGGGTCTGGATGGTATACGCTTCGGCGGGTCGGTGTGGACTTGTTGGGCTGAAGGGCCTGTTTCCATACTGTAAGTGATTTAATCTAATAAAGCAGCCCCAATTGATTGGCACCATATCCACAAACATCCACTCCCTTCACCACCAGCACTCAATAGCAGCAGTGTGTACTATCTTCGAGATGCACTGCAGAAAGTCACCTCAGAGAGTACCTTCCAAACGCATTACAACTTTCATCTGGAAGGACAAGGGCCGCAGTTCCCCCTGAAAGTTCCCCTCCAAGCCACTCACCATCCTGACTTAGAAATATATTGTCATTCCTTCAGTGTCTCTGGGTCAAAATCCTGGAAGTCTCTCCCTAAGGGCAGCGTTTCAAGATGGCAGCTCACCACCACCTTCTTAAAGACAGCTATAGGGGCAGACATTAAATACAGGGCCCAGTCAGTGATGCCCATATCCCAGGATTAGAGGAAAGATGATGCTCTCCTTGAAGCAAGGCAGCAGTAGCACTGGTGATTGGGAGGAGCTTGCTTTCAGAGTGGTGCCAGCTTGTGCATCAAGTGTAAAACATGAGGGTAGAGAAGGAAAGGAAAGGCAGCAAATCCTGCCCTCCAGATCCCACCGCCCCATCGATGTCCATTCCCTGGTGCCCAAAGATCCACTAATCAGCTTGTTCAGTCATATGGCAATCCATGGCAGAAACTCACGCCCTTCAGTAGACATCAGCATTGAGTCAAGAGACAGAAGACAATAACACTGGCCGAGTGAACAGGAATTGGTTCGAATTAAAAACTGGAAACCAAAAGACATTGTCTTTAATTTTCACCACAAAGTCCCCATCCATCCCACCAACTGCCAATGTTTTGAGGCTGAGCCAAGATGCTTGTGATAGTGGTATCCTGTCTCACCCAAGGTGACAGTCTGAACCCATTTCCTCAGGCAGCCAGCCTGGAGATAATTAACATCATGGTGATAGACCTAGGTAGACTTTGCAATGGAGAAGATTGGGATGTGAGGCTGAACTTCTAGTTTGAGAGAATTTCAAAGCTGTGAACAGTCCACATCCAATTTGAGTTTGTATGAATGAGAAGACAGGATAGATCGAGTGAATCCTTAGAAGAGTATAAAGGCAGTAGGAGTATACTCCTTCCATGCTTGTATATTGCCCTGTTTTTTTTTAAGAGAGGTTTATGACAGGTAACGGACAGTCTATTTGAAGCCAATTAAGTAAACAGCTTGGAACAATAGAAGCAGCCTGAATGGGTGGAGTCCAACTCCAACAAAACAAGGATTTTTAGTTTTAGTTTTGCAGTTACTGTGTTTGGAAGTTGCTGGATATCTCTCCCTGCTTTTCTCCATCTCTCTCAAAGTTTTCTCTTGATGCCTTTCCTCCTGGTTTGGAGAATAGCCTGTGAGACAATCTAGGAGAAAGTGAGGACTGCAGATGCTGGAGATCAGAGTCAAGAGAGCGTTGCTGGAAAAGCACAGCAGGTCAGGCAGCATCCGAGGTGCAGGAAAATCGACGTTTCGGGCAAAAGCCCTTCACCAGGAATGTGATATAATCTATTTTACTGATTTTGCCTTTGCCAAGGGTGTGCTTATGGGATGTGGCTATCTAAGAGCAGTAACTGTCCAGTAATTAAATAATCTATTATTCTGTTAAATTTTGCAATAGTGTTGTTATTCCAATTTTTAAATTTTATTGTATTTTAACAAAAGTGTATGCATGAAATGTGTTTTGCTTCAAGACTGAGCAATTGAATTACATGCAGAACCCAATGCCTGGCATTTACCTTTAAAATAAGGAACCATTCTGGCCTAGGCGATCTTCTTAGTATATTTGGAAGGGGTTTGGTCTGATTAATAACAGAAAGTACTTCAAATTCAAGACCCACCCTCTCTAACAGTATTGAAGTATGAGATCACAGTAGCTGGCAGAAATCTGCTGTGGACAATGGGTTTATACAGGGCAGCGAAAACCTCGAGGGCAGTCAGAAATTCCAGTCCCTTGGTCTATCACAAGGCAATGAATGATATTGGCCCCACTACCTGCAGAAACCTGGGGGCTGACTGGAAATTCCCAGTCCGCCTTGTCCTCATTGAGGTCAAAGAACTCTCGATGAGCATGCTCAATTGTCCTCTGTGTGTTGGGAGGTAGCCATGCCATCTCCCAATACTGATCTCTAAAACCGGCCCGGAAGGGGGATTGTACATGGGAAGCATGGATGACACAGTGATTCAGTGGTTAGCACTGCTTTCTCACAGCACCAGGGACTCGGGTTCGATTCCAGCCTCGGGCGACTGCCTATGTGGAGTTTGCACATTATCCCCGTGTCTGCATGGTTTTCCTCAAGGTGCTCTGGTTTCCTCCCACAGTCCAAAGATGTGCAGGTTAGGTCGATTGGCCATACTAAATTGTTGGAAGCATTAGTGGGCGGCACGGTGGCACAGTGGTTAGCACTGCTGCTCACACAGAACCAGAGACCCGGGTTCAATTCCCGCCTCAGGCGACTGACTGTGTGGAGTTTGCATGTTCTCCCCGTGTCTGCATGGGTTTCCTCCGGGTGCTCCGGTTTCCTCTAAAGATGTGCGGGTCAGGTGAATTGGCCATGCGAAATTGCCCGTATTGTTAGGCAAGGGGTAAATGTAGGGGTGTGGGTGGGTTGTGCTTCGGGGGGTCGGTGTGGACTTATTGGGCCAAAAGGGCCTGTTTCCACACTGTAGGGAAATTTAAATCTAGGCAGCACATTACCCAGAAAGACTATTCCCAGCTCTTGCCACCTCAGCTCCCAGCCCTGCAATTTCCAAAAATCCAGCCCCATTGTGTGCGCAATGGCACTTGAACCGGAGCCATTCTGAGGCCAGTATCCGAGTTCGGCTCAGTAATACGGCCCGCATAAACTCCTGCTGATCCAGTAGCTGCTGTAATGTCAGAGCCGTCTCT
The DNA here is from genome assembly GCF_020745735.1 of Hemiscyllium ocellatum. NCBI lineage: Eukaryota > Metazoa > Chordata > Chondrichthyes > Orectolobiformes > Hemiscylliidae > Hemiscyllium > Hemiscyllium ocellatum. The sequence goes on along the minus strand of NC_083447.1, from coordinate 16,371,098 downwards.
CATGCCTGGTGCAACAGTTACTGTCAGTCAGCTACACTGAGCAGGCCACTTGCCTGACTTCCAAAACAAGCTCCCTATTCCGAGCTATGCCACAGCCAGCAGCCGGCCAGAGGAATCCCTTCCCGGAAAGAAAGACGCAACATCCCCACTTCCTCCTGGGAATCCCTTTCCCCAGACTGGCGAAGAAGCATCCTCACAGATGCCATCTATTTTGAGCGTCTTTAACAGGCCCAGGTAATGGGCGAATGTGAAAGTCACCATCTCAAACACAGGATGAAGCATCGTCTGTTCAGTCAGTCCAGGACCACTTCTCACTGGAAGAAAGATAATCCTCAATCTGTCCAAGAAACAGAAACTACCGCTTAGGTGTGACTGACAAATGTGTATTTTTTTATTCAGTCACTTCGCTGACTAGGATTACCCATCCCAAGGGGCACTTAAGAGTAAACCACATTGCTGTGGGTCTGTGCAGTAACATGTAGACCACACTGGCAGGTTCATTCCCTAATGGACATCAGCAAACAATTCCTGACAATTGATTTATTATTAGACTCTTAATTCCAGATTTCATTGAATTCAGATTCAACCATCTATTATGGTGGGATTTGAACCCAGGTCCCTGAGGTTCTGGATTAATAGTTTGCCTATATTACCACTCGCCCATCACCTCCCGTAACAAAGTTGAAAGTTAAAGCCTTTTTTGGAACTGAGTATCTGACTTTGGCAAAAGCTTCATGAAATAAAGCTATTAATTAAAACAATCCTTTACAGAAATTCTCTCCAATTTTTCATACACTGTTAAAAGCATCTCATCTTTCGGCCTTGCAATAAATCTCCAGAGGGAAAACATTCATACCAGAATGATAAGCGCAAAATATTTATTTAAGAATATTTCTGGTTACATTAAAAGGCTGGTCAAGTCAGATCAAACTAGCCTGAAAAATTAATTTGTCTGAAATAAAAGGACTTAATGAGTACTAAGGATGGTGACTGCATAGGCAGATCCAATGTCTGCAGAATTCTCCTGAAAGAATAAAATCGTGTAAAGGCAATTTTATAAAATGAAAACAGAAAGTGATGGAGAAACTCAGCAGGTTTGATGACATCGTTGGAGAGAGAAAGAGAGTTGACATTGTGGATTTGGTGATGAAGAGAAACCTTTCCACTTACAACGGTGTCACACATTTCCATCTCCCTTATCACCTTCCTCCGTCACTTTCCAGGAGAAAAACAGTCCCCCAGTGAGGCAGAAAGATTCAGAACAAGTGGTGTCCTGCCTAACATTCAGACCCTCACCCCTTATGTTGAGATGATCCTATTTCTGACTGTCCCAAGTCGCTGACTCACTGTGTCCAAGCATCTAGACTGGGATTGGAACCTGCCCTTGACATAATCTGTGAGGAACACAGAGGCTGAGGGATCCAGCTGCATGATGTTTGTGTCACATGTAGACAGGTTGGTTAAGAAGGCATTTAGCACACTTGCCTCCATTGCTCAGACCTTTGAGTATAGGAGTTGAGTAGTCAGGTTGAGTTTGTACAGGTGAGGCCTCCTCTGGTGTACTGCGTCCAGTTCTGATCGCCCTGTTATAGGAAGGATATTATTAAATTGGAGAGGGTTCAGAAAAGATTTACTAGGATGTTGCTGGGAATGGAGGGTTCGAGATATAAGGAGAGACCAGGACTTTTTTCACTGGCTTGTCAGAGATTGCAGGGTGAAGTATAGAGATTTACAGAATCATGAAGAGGATCGATACGGTGAATGGCAGGTGTCTTTTCCCAAGGGTGGGAGGTTTAAAGACAAGGGGGCATATCTTTAAGGTGAGAGGAGAAAGATTTAAAAAAAACATGAGGGACAACTTTTTCACACAGAGGGCAGTTCATGTGCGGAATGAACTGCCAGGGAAAGTGCTAGATGTGGGTATAGTCACAACATTGAAAAGATATTTGGACAGATACATGAATAGGAAAGGTTTCGAGGGATAGGGTAAATGGGACTAGTTTAGTTTGAGAAACTTGGTCGGCATGGATGAGTTGGACTGAAGGGTCTGTTTCCACACTGTAGCAATCTATAATTCCTCACCCACTTCCTTCTCACTCCCCTGTTAAATGTCAGGACCGTGAATCTTGCCACAATGGACTTTAACTTAACTCTAAGTATTTCAGCTCCTGCGTTTCAAACGTAATGGATGAATCTTGTGAATAATTTGGTTAGTTTCTGATACGTGCATTGGAGAAAGAACAGAAAACCTTTCTGCTCATGATTTGACCTACCCTTACAATGCCTACCCTGCCCTTTAACAAGACTTGTTTTCGTCTTAGAAAATTAAAAGTCACACGGGCGCCTGGTTATAGGTCATATAACTATAACCTGGTGTCATGTGACTTTTGATCTTGTCCACCTCAGTCTAACAGTGGCACCTCCACATCTTAGAAAGTTAATGCAGCATCTCCACATCAGAATATAGATTGGAAAATGAATAAACTAAACATTGTCAGTATGCATACTAAATAAATCCCAAACTGAAAAAAAAATTCAAGATTGAAGTTTACGTGTTGAGATACACTTGAGCAGTTAATCTTTAAATACAAGTATTTTCTTTCTGCTTGGATTTCTAACCGATATTAGCTGACTTAATAATTTACTTTGAGGGTTACACTTTGCTGAACTTTATTCTGTATAACTCACGGTTGAACAGTTTCAACTTGTTAAACACAAAAAGAAGCACTGACCCTTGTGGAGAATTTTTTTATGGCCACTCTATGCTCCTCAGTGCTTTCCACCCAATGTTTATTCTTGAAGTGTGATGTAATGTGGGAAATGCATTAGCAAATTTGCACACAGCCAACTCCCACCAATGGGATCAGGGCCAAATAACGTGATAGACATTGGCCATCATGCCAGGGGAAATTCTTCTGCTGCTCTTTGGAATTGTGTCAGGCGTTCTTTTACAGTTGCCCAGGAGAGTAGAAGGACCCTTTAATAGTCATCTCATCTAAAAGTCCGGCACTGGGAACACTTCTTGTGCATAAATCTCTGGGGATTTGAACCCATGACAGAAAGCAGTTGATTCTGGATTAGAGTGGTGCTGGAAAGGCGCAGCAGTTCAGGCAGCATCCGAGGAGCAGGATAATTGACATTTCGGGCAAAAGCCCTTCATCAGGAATAGAGGTAGAGTGCCTGCAGGGTGGAGAGATAAATGAGAGGAGGATGAGGGTGGGGAGAAAGTAGCATAGAGTACAATAGGTGAGTCGGGGTGAGGATGGAGGTGATAGGTCATGAAGGAGGATGAGGGAAGGTAGCAAAGAGTACAATGGGTGAATGGGCATGGGGTGAAGGTGATAGGTCAGAGAGGAGGGTGGAGTGGATAAGTGGAAAGGAAGATAGGCAGGGAGGACAAGTCATGAGGACAGTGCTGAACTGGAAATTTGGAACTGGGGTGAGGTGGGGGAAGGGGAAATGAGGAAACTGGTGAAGTTTACGTTGATGCCCTGGGGTTGAAGTGTTCCGAGGCAGAAGATGAGGTGCTCTTCCTCCAGGCGTTGGGTGGTGAGGGAGCTGCGGTGAAGGAGGCCCAGGACCTCCATGTCCTCGGCTGAGTGGGAAGGGGAATTGAAATATTGGGCCACAAAGCAGTGTGGTTGATTGGTGCGGGTGTCCCGGAGATGTTCCTAAAGCGCTCTGCTAGGGGGTATCCAGTCTCCCCAATGTAGAGGAGACTGCGTCGGGAGCAATGGATACAATAAATAATATTGGTGGATGTGCAGGTAAAACTTTGATGGATGTGGAAGGCTCCTTTGGGCCCTTGGATGGAGGTGAGGGAGGAGGTGTGGGCGCAGGTTTTATAATTCCTGCGGTGGCAGGGGAAGGTGCCAGGATGGGAGGGTGGGTTGTTTGGAGGCGTGGACCTGACCAGGTAGTCATGGAGGGAATGGTCTTTGCGTAAGGCAGAAATGGTGGGGAGGGAAATATATCCCTGGTGGTGGGGTCCGTTTGGAGGTGGCGGAAATGTCGGCGGATGATTTGGTTTATGCGAAGGTTGGTAGGGTGGAAGGTGAGCACCAGGGGCGTTCTGTACTTGTTACGGTTGGAGGGGTGGGGTCTGAGGGCGGAGGTGCAGGATGTGGACGAGATGCGTTGGAGGGCATCTTTAAACACATGGGAAGGGAAATTGCGGTCTCTAAAGAAGGAGGCCATCTGGTGTGTTCTGTGGTGGAACAGATCCTCCTAGGAGCAGATACGGCAGAGACGGAGGAATTGGGAATACGGGATGGCAGTTTTGCAGGAGGTAGGGTAGGAAGAGATGTAATCCAGGTAGCTGTGGGAGTCGGTGGGTTTGTAAAAAATGTCGGTGTCAAATTGGTCGTCATTAATGGAGATGGAGAGGTCCAGGAATGGGAGGGAAGTGTCAGAGATGGTCCAGGTAAATTTAAGGTCGGGGTGGAATGTGTTGGTGAAGTTGATGAATTGCTCAACCTCCTCGCGGGAGCACGGGGTGGTGCCAATGCAGTCATCAATGTAGCAGAGGAAGAGGTGGAGAGTGGTGCCGGTGTAACTATGGAAGGTGGACTGTTCTACGTAGCCAGCAAAGAGACAGGCATAGCTGGGGCCCATACGGTTGCCCTTTGGTCTGGAGGAAGTGGGAGGATTCGAAGGAAAAATTGTTAAGGGTGAGGACCAGTTCGGCCATACGAATGAGAGTATCGGTGGAAGGGTACTGTTGGGGACCTCGGCAGAGGAAGAAACAGAGGGCTTGGAGGCCCTGGTCATGGTGGATGGAGGTGTAGAGGGATTGGATATCCATGGTGAAGATGAGGCATTGGGGGCCGGGGAAACAGAAGTCTGTGGTAGAGGGTGTGGGTGGTGTCCTGAACGTATGTAGGGAGTTCCTAGACTGGGAGAATAGGACAGTGTCGAGGGAGATAGAGATGAATTCAGTGGGGTAGGAGCATGCTGAGACAATGGGTCGGCCAGAGTGGTCAGGCTTGTGGATCTTGGGAAGGAGGTAGAACCGGGCAGTGCGGGGTTCCCGGACTATGAGGTTGGAAGCTGTGGGTGGGAGATCTCCTGAGGTGATGAGGTTCTGTATGGTCTGGGAGATGATGATTTGGTGAGGGGGGTGGGGGTCATGGTTGAGGGGGCGGTAGGATGAGGTGTCCTCGAGTTGGTGTCTGGCTTCAGTGGTGTAGAGGTCAGTGTGCCAGACTACCACTGCACTCCCTTCATCTACTGGCTTGATGGTGAGGTCCAGGGTGGTCAGGCTTGTAGATCTTGGGAAGGAGGTAGAACCTGGCAGTGTGGGGTTCCTGGACTATGACGTTGGAAGCTGTGGGTGGGAGATCTCCTGAGGTGATGAGGTTCTGTATGGCATGGGAGATGATGGTTTGGTGATGGAGGGTGGGGTCATGGTCGAAGGAGCGGTAGGAGGAGGTGTTCTCGAGTTGGCGTCTGGCTTCAGCGGTGTAAAGGTCAGTGCCTCTAGAAAGCAGTTGGTGTCTGGTTAAGAGGAAGAATCATCAAATTGAAGTGTGCAAGTTATGCATAGGACTTGGGAGCCAGAGTACACCATGCAGTCATAGAGTCACAGAGTCATTGAGATGTATGTCAATCATATACAGTGCAATCTGAAGGAGCAGTAGAAATTGTCAGGAAAGAACTATAGGTTTTTGCTTCATACAATTGATGGTATAATTGTTTGACTTGTGCTTTATACAATGAGTTCTGATACAGAGAGGATGCACTCATTCTCTAATATGGGAACAGGTTGTTGTGAAAGGGCTGGGTGGATATGATAAACTTGGACATCAGTTGTGAATGAGTTGGCTCATGGTTCTCTTGCCCAATGGCACCTTTCCATTGGTAGACTTTTCCCAAAGAAACTCGTGCGCTCAAATTTCCTTAGTGTAATGGAACTGGTCTTCAACTGCCAGGATAATGAACCCCCAGCAGGTACTGGGGTTGCCATTTCTCTCCCAGAGTTCATGTTTGGCCATTCCAACTTCTCCCTTGCGTTGCCTGGCAACACAACCATTTTTCTGATCCGTCTCATCCCAAATGTATTGAATTCAAAATGCTTCTCCTTAATTGGATTGGAAATGGTTAATACTGAGGGAAGTCCAAAAGTAGAGGGCATAGGTTTTAAGGGTGAGAGGGGAAAGATTTAAAAGGGACCTGAGGGGCAACTTTTTCACGCAGAGGGTGGTGCGTGAATGAAATGTGCTGCCAGAGAAAGTGGTGGAGGCTGGTACAATTACAACATTTAAAAGGCATCTGGATGGGGACATGAATAGGAAAGGTTTAGAGGGAATGGGCCAAGTGTTGGCAAGTGGGACTAGATTGATTTAGGATAACTGGTTAGCACGGACAAGTTTGCTTCCATGCTGTGTGGCTCTAAGAGGATGGTGAAGCAAGCTTTAGTATGAGCAGTAGCACAGTGAGCTTGCACAGCCATGCAACGTGGTGGCAGTGGTGAAGAATGAATGTTACTGCTCAAACAACACAGTCTTTATTCATTCATGAGATGAGGACATCACTGAACAAGTGGTATTTATTGCCCAGAGGGCAGTTAAGAGTCAACCACATTGCTGTGGGTCTGGAATCACATGTAGGCCAGTTCAGGTAAGGATGACAGTTTCCTTCCCTGAAGGGCACTAGTGACCCAGAGGTGTTTTGCCTGACAATCAGCAATGGTCATCATTAGACTCCTAATTCCAAATATTTTTATTGAATGCAAATTCCACCATCTGCCCTGAGAGGGTTCGAACCCAGGTCTCCGGACATTAGCTGGGTCAACAAACCAGCGATAATACCACCAGGCTATCACCACCCCATGCTGGGATATTCAGGCTCATCTTGAAAGTGTCTGCTCATGCAGCATCAGGCAGGAGTCGAAGACTTCAGAACCTTACAGAAGAAATCCTCAACAATGAAGAATATTCCTGCCAAGGGGAAAAGCATTCTCGACCTGGTAGGACAGACATTGCAACAGAAGAGTTGGCAAGTCCCCAGAGAAGGGGAGTTAGTAACTCTAAAGCAGACTCGAACCGCACACTTTAATTCCTCACTGGCTACAGGGGAAATGCCAGAGAGCTGGAGGATGGCTAACGTGGTTCCACTTTTTAAGAAGGGTGGTAAAGATGAACCTAGGAGTTTACAGAGCAGTGAGTCTTATGTCAGTGTAGGGAAGCTACTAGAGAAAATTCTGAAGGAGTGAATTAGTACCACTTGGAAAGGCATGGGTTAATTCAAGATTAGATTAGATTACCTATACCGACCCTCTGAAGGGTAACCCACCCAGACCCATTTCCCTCTGACTAATACACCTAACACTATGGGCAATTTAAGCATGGCCAATTCACCTGATCTGCACATCTTTGGATTGTGGGAGGAAACCGGAGCACATGGGGGAAACTCATACATACACAGGGAGAATGTGTAAACTCCACACAGACTCCACTCCTAGGCTGGAATCGAACCTGCTAATCACAGGGCCAGCATGTTCCCCCCATAGCTTTGTCAGAGGGAAATCATGCCTAACATATCTGTTAGAACTTTTTGAAAATCTAATCAAGTGTAGAGGTGAGGGAAGTTCAGCTGATGTGGATTTTAGCAAAGCTTTTGACAAGACTGAGAAGGTTAAAGCCCATGGAAATGAGGGACTCTTGGTGAAACAGGCCTAATCACAGGCCACAAGGGTAATGGCAGAAAGCTGTTTGAGTGATCAGAGGTGTAGCACAGGATTGGTACTGAGATCCTTATCGCTTGTTATATACATAAATGAGAGAGGGGAAAATGTGGGGAGAATGTTTAGCAAATTTACAGATGACACCTAAATTAATAGAGTGGGTAATAGTGAAGAGGATGATTGTGGGTTACAAGAAGATATAGATGGGTTGGTCAGATGGCCAGGCCAGTGGTAGATGGTATTTAACCCTGATAAGTGCAAGGTGATACACTTTGGAAGAAGAAACTGTAGGGTACATGAATAGGAAGGTTGAGAAGGATATAGGCCAAATGCTGACAACTGGGACTAGATTAATTTAGAATATTTGGTCAGCTTGGACTGTTGGATGCTGTTGGGGAGGTTGACCTACCAGGGGAAAGCCATAGTGGCCAAGTCTCTGGCATTGAGCCTGGCTTTGTGGCACAGAAGGGATGGGGAGAGAATAGAAAAGCAATAGTGGTAGGAGACTCAATAGTTAGAAGACCTGAAGGGAGATTCTGTGGTCGCGAATGGGTCTCCTGGATGGTATATTGCCTCCCAGGTGCCAGGGTCCCGGATGTCTCTGATAAGTACGAGATTCTGAAGGGGGAGGGTGAGCAGTCAGAAGTTGTGGTGCACATTGGCACCAATGACATAGCTAGGAAAAGGGATGAGGATCTGAAAAGTGATTTCAGGGAGTTAGGTTGGAAGCTAAAAAGCAGGATGAGTCAAGTAATAATCTCAGGATGACTACTGGTGCCATGTGCTACTGAGGTGAGGAATAGAGAGTAAATTGAGCTAAACACGTGGCTACAGGGCTGGTGTTGGGAGGGAGGGCTTCAGGAACATAAATCATTGGGGTACCTTCTGGGGAAGGTGGGTTCTGTACATTAAGGACAGGTTGCATTTAAACTGATGGGGCACCAATGTCCTCAACAGGAGATTTGCTAGAGCACTTCGGGAGGATTTAAACTAGCTTGGAAAAGGGGATGGGAACCAGTGCTTCAGAGCACAGGAGAGGGTAGTTGTTGAACGGGCAGAAATAGAATGCAGAGAGTCTGCCAGGAAGGATGCCCAGTTGGTAGGGAGAGGAGTACATTGTTAATGTACATCACAGCTGCAGAATATGAGGTTGTTGAGGAGGGTTTGTCTACTGAGTCAGTATGGGTGGAAGTCAATAACAGGAAAGGAGCTGTCGCTTTATTGGGTGTTTTCTACAGACCCCCCAGTAGCAGCAGACAGATGGAAGAACAGATCGGACAGCAAATCTTGGAAAGGTGTGGATGTAACAGAGTTGTTGTTATGGGTGAGTTCAACTTCCCCAATATTGATTGGAACCTCCTTAATGCAGATGGTCTGGATGGAGCCAATTTTGTCAGATGTGCCCGGAAAGGATTCCCGGTTCAATATGTAGATAGGCCGACTTGGCGGGGGGGGGGCATATTGGATTTGGTGTGAGGCAATGAGCCAGGCCAGGTATCAGATCTCTCGGTGGGAGAGCATTTCGGTGACAGTGACCATAACTGTCTCACCTTTACCATAGAGACAAAAAAACTGCAGATGCTGGAATCTGAAGTAGGCAGGCAGAAGGCTGGAAGAACACAGCAAGCCTGGCAGCATCGGGTGGTGGAGAAGTCAACGTTTTGCATGCAACCCTTTGTCAGGACTGTGTGTTGTTCTGGGGGGAGCTGCAGGTAAAGGGAGTGGTGGGGGCGGGTCTTGTGAAGTGGGGATAGGTGAAGACAGGCAGAGGGTACGACCTGGTTGGTCAATGGGAGGAATGAATCCGAGTGGTGGCGGAGAGGAGTGGAAGGGTGGGAGAAGGGCTGGGAAAGGAGTCTGGGGGATTGGAATGGGGGCGATTTGAAATTGGAGAACTCAATGTTGAATCTTCTGGCCTGTAGGGTGCCCAGTTGGAAGATGAGGTGTTGTTCCTCCAATAGGAGCTGTGGTTTGTTTTAGCAATGCATGACGCCGAGGGTGGTTCAGATCCACAAGCACAACCACTATGGCCAACCTATCGTCTCGGCATGCTCCTGCCCCATCGAGCTCTTGTCCTACCTCGAGTCCATCCTCTCCCCCTTAGTTCAGGACCTTCCTACCCACACGCACGATAAAACCACACCCTTCATACCTTCAGCAACTTCCAGTTCCCTGGCTCCCAGCAATGGATGTACTGTCCTTATACACATCCATACCCCACAAGGATGGCCTCCAGGCCCTCTGCTTCCTCCTCTCCAACAGACCCATCCAGTCCCCCTCCACCAATACCCTCCCCTGCCTCGTCAAACTCGTCCTCACCCTCAACAAATTTTCCTTTAACTTATCCCATTCCATCCAAATCCAGGGGGCGGCCATGGGCACCCGGATGGGCCCCAGCTACGTCTGCCTCTTTGTGAGCTATATCGAACAGTCCCTCTTTTGTACCTACTCAGTCACTGTGCCCCAACTCTTCCGCTGTTACACTGACGACTGCATCGGCGCAGCGTCCAGCGCCCAGGCTGAACTGGAGCAGTTCATTGACTTTGCCCACAACTTCCACCCCATCCTCAAATTCACTTGGTCCGTCTCAGAGACACCTCCATCCCCTTCCTTGACCTCTCCATTTCCATCTCCGGCAACAGTCCCCAGATGGACGTTTACTACAAACCCACAGACTCTCATAACCACTTGGACTACACCTCTTCCCACCAAGTATCCTGCAAGAACTCAATCCTGTTCTCCCATTTCCTCTGCCTCCACTGCATCTGCTCGGATGAGGAGACATTCCATTCACGAGCATCCCAGATGTCCACCTATTTTGAGCAACGTGCTTTTCCACCCTCTGTCATCACTACCGCACCACCTCCATTCCCCACTCCACCGCTCAAACCCCCCTCCCCCCCGATGAAATAAAGACAGGGCCCCCCTTGAGCTCACCTACCACCCCACCAGTCTCCACATCCAATGCATCATCCTTAAACACTTTTGCCAACTCCAACAAGACAGTACCACCAAGAACATCTTCCCCTCCCCACCGCTCTCTGCCTTCCCCAAGGACCGTTCCATCTGACAGTCCTCGGTTTGCGCCATTCTCTCTCCCCCCCCCCCCGAACCCACAGGTACCTTCCCCTGCAAACAGAACAGATGCAAAACCTGCCGGCACACCACCCCTCTCACCTCCATCCAGGGCCCCAACCACTCCTTCCAGGTGGGACAGAGGTTCACCTGCCTCTCTTCCAACCTCGTTTACTGCATCTGGTGCTCCCAATGTGGTCTTCTCTACATCGGGGAGATGGAACGTTAACTTAGCAAACGGCTCATCGAGTGTCTCAGTCAGGCCCTCAGAGGCCGAGCGGACCTCTCAGTCACTGCCCAATTTAATCCCCCTTCCCAATCCCTTTCCGACATGAGCATCCTTGGCCTCCTCTATTACCAAAACAGACCACAGCTCCTATTGGAGGAACAACACCTCATCTTCAGCCTGGGCACCCTACAACCTGGAGGAGTCAACACTGAGTTTGCCAATTTCAAATAACTTCCCTTCCCATCCCTGACTCCCGTCCCAGCCCCTCCCCCTCCCTTCCCCTCCTCCCAGCCACCAACCAAATTCATTCCTCCCATTGGCCAACCAGGTCATACCCTCTATCTGTCTTCACCTATCCCCATTTCACTACCCTGCCCCCCTGCCAGCCCCTTTATCTGCAACTGCCTCCTACACTCACCCCCAGTCCTGAAGAAGAGTTGGACCCGAAGTGTCTGCTTCTCCACCTCCTGATGCTGCCTGGCTTGCTGTGTTCTTCCAGCCTCCTGCCTGTCATCATTACCATAGCCAATGAGAGGGATGGGAACAAGCAGTGTGGGAAGATATTTAATTGGGGGAGGGGAAATGATGCTGCTATTAGACACTGTGGAGTATAAATTGGGAACAATTATTCTACAGGAACTGCACAAGGGAAATGTGGAAGCTTTTTAAGGAGCACTTGTAAATGTTGGATAATTGTCCCACTGAAACAGGCAAGAAATGGAAAGGTGAAGGAGCCTTGGATGACAAGGGAAGAGGAGCGTTCGTCAAGAGGAAGAAGGAAGCTTACTTAAGGTTGAGGAAGCAGGGAACTGGCACAGCTTTCGAGGGTTACAGGGTAGCTAGGAAAGAAATCAAAAATGGACTAAAGAGAGCTCGGGAGGTGGGGGGGGGTGTGGGGGGAGGTGGTGGAGCGGGGGGCAAGAAAAAGCCTTGGTGGGAAAACACAAAGGCTTACATGAGGAATAACAGAATGATCAGAGAGAGGGTAGAGATGATCAAGGATAGTGAAGGGAACTTGGAGTCTGAAGAGGTTAGGGAAGCCCTTAGAGAGTCTTTTGCTTCAGTATTCACTGGAGAGAGGGATCTTATTGATAGTGAGAACACCATGGACCAAGTTAATAAGCTTGAACAGATTGATATTAAGAAAGTGGATGTGCTAGAAAGTCTGGGAAGCATCAAATAGATAAGTCCCCAGAGCTGGGCCAGATATATCCAAGGTTACTACAGGAAGTGAGGAATGAGATTTCTGCACCTCTGGGGATGATCTTTGCATCCTCACTCCCCACGGGATGATTGGAGGAAGGCTAATGTTGTTCCTCTTTCAAGAAAGAGAATAGGGAAATCCCTGGGAATTACAGACCAGTCATTCCTACGTCTGTGGTAAGCAAGGCACTGGAAAGGATTCTGAGAGTTGGATTCATGACTATTTCGAAAAACATAGCTTGATTAAAGATAGTCAGCATGGCTTTGTGAGAGGCAGGTCACGCGTCACAATCCTCACCTTTGAAGATGTGAGGAAATAAGTTGATGAAGGTTGAGCAGTGGATGTGGTGTATATGGATTTCAGTAAGGAATTTGATAAGGTTTCAGGAAGTTAGGAGGTATGGGATACAGGGAGATTCGGCTGTCTGGATACAGAATGGCGGGCTGAAAGAAGACAGCAAGTGGTAGTGGATGGATAGTATTCCACCTGGAGGTGGGTGACCAGTGGTGTCCCGCAGGGATCTGTTCTTGAGTGTCTGCTGTTTGTGGGTTTTATAAATGACTTGGATGAAGAAATGGAAGGATGGGTTAGTACATTTGCTGATGACACAAATGTCAGTGGTGTTGTAGCTAGTGTTAAGGGCTGTTGCAGGCTACAACAAGACATTGACAGGATGCAGAGCTGGGCTGAGGAGTGTCAGATGGACTTCAGAGCTGAAAATGTGTTGCAGGTCAGGCAGCATCCAAGGAGCAGGAGAGTCGACGTTTCGGGCATGAGCCTTTCTTCAGATGGACTTCAACCTGGATAAATGCTAAGTGATTCACTTTGGAAGGTCGAATTTGAATGCAGAATACAGGGTTAAATACAGGATTCTTGGCAGTGTGGGGGGACATTGGGATCTTGGGGTCCATGTACACAGATCCCTCAAAGTTGTCACCCAAGTTGATTGGGTTATTAAGAAGGCATATGGTGTTTTGGCTTTTATTAACATGGACATTGGAGTTTAAGAGCTGTGTGGTTTTCCTGCAGCTCTATAAAACCCTGGTTCGACCACACTTAGAATATTGTGTCCATTTCTGGTGACCTCATTATAGGAAGGATGTAGATGCTTTAGAGAGGGTACAAAGGAGATTTACCAGGTTGCTGCCTGGATTGGAAGGCATGCCTTATGAAGAGAGGTTCATGCTGGAGAGAAGGAAGAGAGGTGATTTGATAGAGAGGTGTACAAGGTAATGAGAGGCATTGAGAGAGAAGATAGCCAGAGACCTTTTCCCAGGGCAGAAATGGCTGTCACAAGGTGTCATAATTTTAAGGTGATTGGAGGAAGATAGGGGGGAGATGTCAGAAGTAGGTTCTTTACACAGAGAATGGTGGGTGCGTGGAATGCACCTCAATGGTGGTGGAAGAGTCAGAGTCATCAGGGACATTTAGATAACTGCTGGACAAGCACATGGACAGCAATAAATTGAGGGATGTGTAGGTTAGATTGATCTTAGATTCAGATAAATGCTCAGCACAACATCGTGGGCTGAAGGGCCTGTACTGTGCTGTACTGGTTCTATGTTCTAAACAAGATAAGGGAGTATTTAATGATCAGCAAGACATGCAGTGGATTAAAGGATCTTGAGGTAATTATTCACAGATCCCTGAAGTCAGCAGAGCACATGAATAGGATAGTTAAGAAGGCATAATGGACACTTGCCTTCATACTAGGTGTACATTTAAGGTTCAAAGGAGATGTGAGGGGCAGGTTTTTTACACAAATAGTGGTAGGGGTCTGGAACACACTGCTAGGGGTAGTAGTGGAAACAGATACGATAGGGATATTGAAGGGACTTTTAGATAAGCTCATGAATATGTAAGGAATAGGGGGATATGGATCAAGGGCAGGTGAAAGGGATTCGTTTCATTTGACGTCATGTTCGGCACAACATTGTGGGCTGAAGGGCCTGTTCCCGTGCTGTACTGTTCTAAGTTCTATGTTATGTATCAGTTGTGGGATAGAGCGTAACAGTGAAGAGGTAATGTTGGACTTGTACAGAGCATTGGCTAGGCCACAGCTGGAGTACTGTGCGCAGTTCCGGTCACCTCACTGCAGGAAAGATGTGATAGCACTAGAAGGAGCACAGAGGAAATTCAGAAGGATGTGGCCTAAGATGGAGAAATTGAGCTACAAGGAGAGACTAGATAGGCTTGGATTGTTGAGGGAGGGACATGACTGAGGTGTATAAGATTGTGAGGGGTATGGACAGGGTGAATAGGGAGCAGCTGCTCCCCTTGGTTGAGGGGTCAATCACGAGCTGGGGTGTGATAGTTTTAGGGTAAGGGGCAGGAGATTCAGAGGGGAATTGAGAATAAACCTTTACACTCAATGGGTGATGCAAATCTGGATTGCACTGTCTGGGAAGGTAGTGGAGGTCAGAAACCTTGCAACTTTTAGATTAGATTACTTACAGTGTGGAAACAGGCCCTTCAGCCCAACAAGTCCACACCGACCCTCCAAAGAGCAACCCACCCAGACCCATTCCCCTACACCTAACATTATGGGCAATTTAGCATGGCCAATTCACCTAATGTGCAGATTTTTTTTTGGACTGTGGGAGGAAACTGGAGCACCCAGAGGAAACCCATGCAAACACGGGGAGAATGTGCAAACTCCACACAGACAGTTGCCTGAGGTGGGAATTGAACCCAGGTCTCCGGCGCTGTGAGGCAGCAGCGCTAACCACTGTGCCACAATGTCCCCCATTCAAAAATATTTGGATGAGCACTTGAAATATCATAACATTCAAGGATGTGGGACAAGGGCAGGAAATTGGGATGAAAGAGCCTTAGTGGTAATTATTGTGAGCGCAGATTCGATGGGCTGAAGGATCTTTGCTGCGTTGCATGGATCTATAACTCAATGCTGTTTGAGGTTGGGCTGTGTGAGAGTGGTCCTAAATTAGAGTTCAGTGGTGGACAAACAATGATCAGAGGCTCAATGTGCAAAACTTAACATCTCCAGTGGGCCCAGGGAGACTAACCCAGGCCTGAAAGCACTAGAAGTTAAAACATTAAAAATTAAGCAGTTTAAAAAATTGCTTACAGCTCAGATCGAGCGACCCTACCATCAAAACAGCCATGAGAGACACATTATTTCAAAGCCATAGACCTCAAGGCCATTGCATTAAAGTGATATCACTGAGTAGGTTAAAAACCCTAGTCTAAGAGGAAAAAGGAGTTTGAAAGATTAATTAGTTCCACAGAAAAGATGGGAGATTCTTCAGAACAGCTGCGTTAAAGGTGAAAATTGTTTATTTAAGCTGAGGGGAGAGAAAATAGATGGGGTACATTACTGCGTACAGTAACCTGGGCAACATCACAAGAGGGAGACAGTGATGGGGTTGTAAAGAGATGTGGCTGCTGGGAAGGGTGCATGGTGTAACATAAGATCAAGAAGCAGAATGTCGCGGGGTAGGGGGAGGCGCTAAAGATCATGAAAGCATGAAAAGGGCATGATTGGGAGATGATTATGATCATCCCGAGATCTGTTGCAGAGAGAGAGATAGAGAGGAAATGTGGGGAAGCAAGTCCTCGATGTTGGGGACTGCCTGCAAAAATAAAAACAAAATCCCGATGGAAAAATGTGGTGGCAAGAGACTTAAATACAGCAGTCAGGGTGACACGGTGGCTCATAGTGCCAGGGACTTGGGTTCAATTCCAGCCTCGGGTGACGGTCTATGTGAAGTTTGCGTGGGTTTCCTTCGGGTGCTCCAGTTTCCTCCCACAGTCCAAAGCTGGACAGGTAAGATGGATTGGCCATGCTAAGTTACCCCATCATGCCCAGGCTACGATAGTACAGTAGTGCATGTGGGATTACAGGGATAGGGTAGGATACTCTTTGAAGGGAAGGTGTAGTCTTGATGGGCCAAATGTCCTCCAGCTGCATGACAGGTTTGGAAGAGGAATGGATGACTGACAAGCGATGACGGTGAATACTTGCCAACCAGCATTGTGGTGACTCTCAGTAAAATGGCAGAGATTAAAAGAAAAAGCAGCAAGGTAGTTAATCTGATTGAACTTGCCCAAGTTTCACACCAGTACAAAAGGAATTGTTTGTAATTTTTATTAATGATTTGGATGAGGGGATTGAAGGATGGGTCGGCAAGTTTGCAGATGACACAAAGGTTGGAGGTGTTGTTGACAGTATAGAGGGCTGTTGTAGGCTGCAGCGGGACATTGACAGGATGCAGAGATGGGCTGAGAGGTGGCAGATGGAGTTCAACCTGGATAAATGTGAGGTGATGTATTTTGGAAAGTCGAATTTGAAAGCTGAGTACAGGATTAAAGACAGGATTCTTGGCAGTGTGGAGGAACAGAGGGATCTTGGTGGGCAGCTACATAGATCCCTTAAAATGGCCATCCAAATGGAGAGGGTTGTTAAGAAAGCATATGGTGTTTTGGCTTTCATTAACAGGGGGATTGAGTTTAAGAGTTGTGAGATCTTATTGCAGCTCTATAAAACTTTGGTTAGACCGCACTTGGAATACTGTGTCCCCAGTTCTAGTCTCCCTATTATAAGAAAGATGTGGATGTTTTGGAGAGGGTTCAGAGAAGGTTTACCAGGATGCTGCCTGGACTGGAGGGCTTATCTTATGAAGGGAGGTTGACTGAGCTAGGACTTTTTTCATTGGAGAAAAGGAGGAGGAGAGGGGACCTAATTGAGGTATACAAGATAATGAGAGGCATAGATAGAGTCGATAGCCAGAGACTATTTCCCAGGGCAGAAATGACCAACACAAGGGGTCATAGTTTTAAGCTGGTTGGAGGAAAGTATAGAGGAGATATCAGAGGCGGGTTCTTTACACAGAGAGTTGTGAGAGCATGGAATATGTTGCCAGCAGCAGTTGTGGAGGCAAGGTCATTGGGGACATTTAAGAGACTGCTGGACGTGCATATGGTCACAGAAATGTGAGGGTGCATACATGAGGATCAGTGGTCAGCACAACATCGTGGGCTGAAGGGCCTGTTCTGTGCTGTATTGTTCTATGTTCTATGAAAGATCTAGTATTTATATGGACCTTAAGATGACTCACATGCTAATTTGTGTATAGCATGTCACCAAAACAGTAATGTTTAACAGCACATTTAAACATCTGGGGTTGTCCTTTTAAAATAGAGCTAAGACCATTTTATTTCTGTCAGAGGGTTATGAATCTTTGGAACTTTCTTCTTGAAAAGACAGTGTTGACAGAGCCTTTGAAGATATTGAAGACAGAGGTGGCGAGATTCTCATCAATCCATGAGGTCAAAGGTTATCAGGATGGGCAGGACTGTGGATTTGAGGATGCAGTCAGATCAACCATGGTCTTATTGGATGGCAGAGGAAGGGGTTAATGGCCTACTCCTCCCCCTCCTTTATTATAACGGTCAAAAAATTTCACTTTAATGATGTTTGAGGAACCAATATTGGCCGTGTTTCCATGGCTCTCCGTCAAAATACCAGAATCCTTTATGTTCACCCAATGGGCCTAGTCTAATATCTCTTCCAAAAGAGGTTACCCACAGTAAGTGCCAATCAGTGCTTTCTACTCCACCAACTGGAGTTGGATTTGAACCCACAGCCATTCTGGCTCAGATGA
This sequence comes from Hemiscyllium ocellatum, assembly GCF_020745735.1. Taxonomy (NCBI): domain Eukaryota; kingdom Metazoa; phylum Chordata; class Chondrichthyes; order Orectolobiformes; family Hemiscylliidae; genus Hemiscyllium; species Hemiscyllium ocellatum. The sequence continues at coordinate 16,353,282 of NC_083447.1, read as the reverse complement.
AGCAAGCTACCACTGAACCACAGCATCCAGTGCATGCTGTTAAAAAAAAGCCACTGGGTTTCTCTTTTCATCACTTCGCTGTAAATGGTTTTACAAGATTGGATTCCAGCGCAAACTGATTAGAATCACTTGAACTCTGCAACTAATTACAATTAAAATGGTTAGTAACGGGCAAACTATACAGGACACTACCCAACATAAAACTACTGGTGTCTGTGAGGTTAGGAACCAGGTCTGTTCTAACTGCAATTGTAATCAGATTAGGAACAAATCCGGTTCCTAACCTCACAGACACCAGCAGTTTTATGTAGGGTACAGTGTTGTATAGTTTGCCCGTCATTAACCATTTTAAACTGACCATGTCAAGGGAACTGCATGTCTGAGCAAGCTCTGTAAACACTAAACTTAAAGGTGTCCATTCCTTCATCACTGTGGAGCCACTAATACAGGACAGGACATGTTTTCTCGCACGGGAACCTCCAACAAGAAGCAAGGTAAGTAAGAAAGCAAGAGGTAAGCGGCTGGAAAAGCAGCACACTGTGGATGCTAGAGGTCTGAAACAAAAACCAAAAGTGCTGGAGAAACTCGGTAGGTCTGGCAGCATTGGTGGAGAGCCATGGGCCCCAAAACGTTGACTTTGTTACGACCTCCATAGCTGCTGCCAGACCTAGCAGGTTTCTCCAACGCTTTCTGGTTTTGTTTCTGTATTTTTTTTTCTAATGATGCCTGAAGCTAGTTCAGTTAGTTCTCCGTCCTTGGGAAAGGCAGGGTTCTGCCAGAAGCATTTAAGATGTCTTGGGTAGATTCACTAGCGCCAATCTTTTTTGCCGTTTTTAGTCTACTGCCTCAGGAGCTGAAGGAAATTCGACATGTCCACAAAGATGCACCAAAAGGAGTATTCCATCTGGAAACATCACGGCTTGGTATGGCAACTGCTCTAACCAAGACTGCAAGAAACTACAGAGAATCATGAACATGGCTTAGTCCCTAACTCAAACCAACTTCCCATCCATTGACTCCATCTACACTTCCCACTGCCTTGGGAAAGCAGCCAATGCAATCAAAGACCCCTCCTACCAGAGGGGTTATAATCTCTTCCAACCTCTTCCGTTGGGCAGACGCTACAAAAGCTTAAACACACGTACCAACAGATACAAGGACAGCTTTATCGCTGCTGTTGCTGGACTTCTGAATGGACCTCTCTAATTTCAAATTTGATGTTGATCTCGTTCTTTGTGCACCTTTTCTGCAGCTCTGTTCTATTGCCCTGATGCACTTTTTATGGAGTGATTTGCATGTATGGCACACAAAACAAATCTTTTCACTGTAGCTAGGTACAATAATAAATCAAATCAAATTGAAACTGCTGCTAGCATTTGGGGAAGAATACCCACACAATGGCCGAGGAAGAAAATAATCTGAGTGTTCGCGAACCAGAAATGCATTGATTACACGTAACGAAATAGTTAGTAAAAATTCCATCTGAGAGACATGGTTGTGCTGCACATTAGTCAGAACAATGAAAGCCAATATAGAATAGAGGGTGCAATGCTAAAGGGGGTGTAGGAGCAGAGACCTGGATGTACACGTGCACAGATCACTGAAGGTGATCTACGCAGGGAGAGACTTAATAAAGCATGCAGCAACCTCAGCTTTATTAATAGGGGCATAGATAACAAGAGGTGATGTTGAACTTGTACAAGATCTGTATTAGACCTCAGTTGGAGTAATGTGTACAGTTCCGGGCACCACATAATAAGGAAGACGTGAAAACACTGAAAAGAGTTCAGATGGCATTTACTGCAACCGTTTCAGGAATGGGACGTCCTGAGGATAGATGGAAGGAGTTGGGACAGTTCTCCTCAGAGAGAAGGAGGCTGAGAGGGGGATTTGATCAAGGGTTTCAAAATCATTAGTGGGGCTGGAGAGAGTAGGGAGGGAGGAGCTGTACCCAGATGTAAAAGAAACAAGATTGACAGGGGCACACATTTAAAGTGATTTGTAAAAGAAACAAGGGTGATATGAGGAAAAACGTTTTCACGCAGCGTGTAGTTAGAGCCTGGAAATGTGGTGGAGGCAGGTTCAATTGAGGCGTTCAAGAGGAACATTGGATGGTGATTTGGATAGTAATGGTGTGCAGGGATATGGGGAAAAGGCATGAGGGTGGCAATATGGGATAGATCTGGTACAAGCACGGTGGGCTGAATATCCTTCTTCTGCACTATAACAGCTCTCTAATTCTGTCTTGTCTCATCTTAGGAGTGAGTTCAGCACAGGACACTAACAATTCTGGTTCACTCCTCTTTAATGTAAAACAAAGCACTGTGGATGCTGGAAATTTGAAACAAAAACCAAAATTGCAGGAGAAGCTCAGCAGGGCTGACAGCATCCGGGGAGGGAAAGCAGAGTCAATGTTTCAGATCCCGAGACGCTTTTTCAGAACTATTCCTTAATATCCTGAAGGTTGGAGCATATGCTATGATGTCAGCTTTGAATTTCTAGCTCTGTTCTGAACCTATCCTTTTCAGCGTGATGGTAATGTCACACCAGATGATAGACGGTCCTCAGTGTGAAGATGGGACTCCTTAAGGACTGTGGTGGGTGCCCCTATCTTATTATCATGGACAGATCTATGCACAACAGTTTGATTAATGAGGACAAAGCCAACGAGGCATTTCTTTTTCTCTTGCTGGTTTCCATCACCATGTGCTATTGACCCAGTCTCACAGCAATGTCCTTTAGGATCTAACAAGCTGCTGCCAAGCCACTGTTGGGCATTGAAGAGTACATACTGTGCCCTTGCCACCTTCAGTGCTTCCTCCAAGCGTTTAGATTAGATTAGATTACTTACAGTGTGGAAACGGCCCCTTCAGCCCAACAAGTCCACACCAACCCGCCGAAGCGCAACCCACCCAGACCCATTCTCCTACATTTACCCCTTCACCTAACACTGCAAGCAATTTAGCATGGCCAATTCACCTAACCTGCACATTTTTGGACTGCGGGAGGAAACCGGAGCACCCGGAGGAAACCCACGCAGACACTGGGAGAATGTGCAAACTCCACATAGTCAGTCGCCTGAGTCGGGAATTGAACCTGGGTCTCTGGCGCTGTGCCACCGTGCCGCCCACTGCGGAGGATTGCTGATTCAACAGGGGGGTGGAGGTGCAGGAGCTGGTGATCACTAAAGAGTTTCCTGCCCATGTGTGCCCTGATACCTTCAGGCTTCATATAGTTCAGAGTCACTATTGAGGATAATTAGAGTCATGCAGAATGGAAACAGACCCTACGGTCCAACCAGTCCATGCTGACAATGTTCCTCAACCAAACTTGACCCCTTTTGGCCCATATCCTTCCAAACCTTTCCTATTCATGAACTTATCCAAATGTCTTTTAAACTTTGTAACTGCACCTAAATCCACCATTTTCTCTGGAAATTCATTCCACACATGAATGTAAAAAAGTTGTTCCTCATGTCCTTCATAAATCTTCTCCTCTCACCCTTACAAATATGCCCCAGAGTCTTGAACTCTCCCACCCTAGGGAAAAGACCCTTGTCAATCATCTTATCCGTGACCTTCATGATTTTATAAACCTCTATAACAGTGAGCTTAAACAGTGAAAAAAGTCCCAGTCTTTCCAAGTTATTTCTATAACTCATACCTTCCATTTCTGGCAACATCCTGGTAAATCCTTTCTGAACCCTCTGCAGTTTATTAATATCCTTCTGATAACTGGGTGACGAGAACGACACAGTACTCCAGAAAAGATACTGTGATTCCTTCTCTTCTACTGCTACCAGACCTGCTGAGTTCCTCCACCACTTCCTGCCTTTATTTCTGATCTCCAGCATCTGCTGTATTTTGCTTTAATTTTATTCCTATCCATTTTGTTCTGAATTATGAAAGGATGACTTGAGCTCTTTATCTTGCATTGGAATCATCTTGTGGAGAGGCTGGTGATGGACAGGGCTGGACCGAGTCAGACGTCACATGACACCAGGTTATAGTCCAACAGGTTTATTTGAAATCGCAAGCTTTCGGAGTGCCTCTTCTTCGACAGGTAAAGTGAGAATAAACACACAAGCACAGAATTTATAGGCAGAGAGATCAAAAGATTATATCAATGGTATGAGTGGAGTGACAGGCTGAATAAAAAGGAGGCCATCAAAAGTGTCAGATGGCGTGAGTAGAGTGGGAGAAAGTGAGGACTGCAGATGCCGGAGAGTCAGAGTCGGTGTGGCGCTGGAAAAGCACAGCAGGTCAGGCAGCATCTGGGGACCAGTTTCCTGATGAAGGGCTTATACCTGAAACATTGACTCTCCTGTTGTGGTTCTGTTCGCTGAGCTGGGAATGTGTGTTGCAGACGTTTCGCTCCCTGTCTAGGTGACACCCTCAGTGCTTGGGAGCCTCCTGCGAAGCGATTCTGTGATGTTTCCTCCGGCATTTATAGTGGTTTGTCTCTGCCGCTCCTGGTTGTCAGTTCCAGCTGTCCGCTGCAGTGGCCGATATATTGGGTCCAGATCGATGTGTTTATTGAGAGAATCTGTGGATGAGTGCTATGCCTCTAGGAATTCCCTGGCTGTTCTCTGTTTGGCTTGTCCTATAATAGTAGTGTTGTCCCAGTCAATCTCATGGTGCTTGTCATCTGACTGTGTGGCTACTAAGGATTCCTAGAGGCATGGCACTCATCCACAGATTCTCTCAACAAACACATCGACCTGGACCCAATATACTGACCACTGCAGCGGACAGCTGGAACTGACAACCGGAAGCGGCAGAGACAAACCACTATAAATGCCGGAGGAAACATCACAGAAGCGCTTCACAGGAGTCTCCCAAGCACTGAGGATGTCACCTAGACAGGGGGCGAAACGTCTGCAACACAAATTCCCAGCTCGGCGAACAGAACCACAACAACGAGCACCCGAGCTACAAATCTTCTCACAAACTTTAAATTGACTTTCCTGCTCCTCAGATGCTGCCTGACCTGCTGTGCTTTTCCAGCACCATGCTTTTTGACAGTGAGGGTAAAGCGTCAACAGCTAAACAGCAAGTGGAGGGATCGTCTGTGACCTGATTATTTGAGGCAGAGAGATGGTTGCACCAGTTTAAGAATAAGGTGGTGCAGGAGACACAACAAATGTCTGGAATAACATGACAGGAATGACAGTCACATGCCGAGGGTCGAACCAAAGTAATAAGTAATCCAAAATGGTACAGACTAACTTGGGTAGAGAGCTCATGATAAGTTGTCAAAGTGATAGTGTCGAAGCAGGACAGTAAGAAGAGTGTACAAATACAGAACAGTGCAGTGGAGTTACACTAACCCAAGATCACAATTGGGGCTATCTTCATGGGTTTGGAACCCAGTTCTCAGTTTCTGCTTGGTGATTCTGCATTGTTGGAAGTGAATACATGATCATGATTCATGATGTCAAAATAGCCAACAACTGTAACCTTAACATGTCTCACTTCCTGCCCCAGCATTTCCTAATCTCCAAATGCGTTGCACCCAGACCCGTTCTCCTCTTCCGAAATGTGAACTTGAGCCTTGAACCGCTTTGTCGAGGACCTTGGAAGATATTAAGAAATGAGTCGCCTGAAATTGGCCAAAGACAGGGAAGGAATAAAGGGGCTTGGACGCACAATCTTAGCAGCATGGGGAGGTCTCCTGACGGATGTGGCTTTATTTTAAAGTTCGACATTTTGAAATGTTTGCATTAAGTTCCAAGCACAGACATCTGGTAGTGCTAATGTCAGGAATTTACATTCCCCGACTGTGAAACAAACATCTTTCAAAGTCCCTGAGAAGTTCAGTAACATAAATAAATCATGAGCTAATGGACAAAGATTGAAACTGTGGCAATTTTGTAGCTTTAAACATGGATATGTTCACCGAATCCTCGGAACAAATTGCTTGCACATTTCGGGAATGGTTCCATTTCCTAATCGTTCACCTGAATTCCTAATAAAGGTGCACCGCCCCCACCACTCCCACTCCCACTCCCACATGTTAGCAAGGTCATGTGTGGTTCAACCCTCCATTGCACAATCAACCTCTTCTTGCCATGTGAACTCATTAGTTCATTGTTCTGGCCATGGGTTTTGTTTGGGAGTGTTACTAGTTACAATTGTTTTGGCAGCGATTGTAAGCGGGCCACAGCAGTTCAAACCCTTTTGTCTGATGTCCTTTCATTTAGGTGCTCAACTTGGGCTCCATCTGATGTCCAGGATCCCACTGAAGCAGTTCTTATAAAAGATGTCCAATTTTCTTGACAGCTTAATGACACTCTTCTATTCATCACTGGTGTACGGACTCAGGGCATGTAGAGCCTCATTGCTGAGTTGATGGCATTGGATGTGTTCATTGTGTGGAGCTGCTGGAAGACCAATGTGTTGAAAGATGAATGTTCACCACTGCTCACCATGTTGTATGTGCTAGCTGACTATTGGTTATGAGAGGTGAGGTGTACTGCCCATGTGTGCCCCTGATACCTTCAGGCTTCATGCAGTTCAGAGTCAATATTGAGGACAATTAGAGTCATAGAGTCAGACAGTATGGAAACAGACCCATCGGTCTAACTGATCCTTGCTGGCCATGTTCCCAAACTAAGCTAACCCTTTTAGTTTGGGAACCACAGCTCTTGCTTGGTCTAGGGGTGTTGGTAGAAACCTATTAGACTGTCTAACGAGAAGACACTCTGAAACAAGATGTAGCTTGTAGTGTTTACGAAAGCATAAGGGGCATCGATAAGGTGGATAGCAAAAGTCTTTTCCTGAGAGTGAGGTAGTTGAAAACCAGAGGGCAGAGCTTTAAGGTGAAAGGAGAAAGATTTGAAAGGGTCCTGAGGGGCAACTTTTTGACACGGAGAGTGGTTCATATGAACTGCTAGAGGAAGTGAAAAATGCGGCTACAGTTACAACATTTAAAAGACGCTTAGATAGGTACTTGAAGAGGAAAAGGTTAGAGGGATATGGGCCAAATGCAGGCAAGTGGGACTAGCTTAGTTTGGGCGACTTGGTTGGCGTAGACGAGTTGAACAGAAGGGCCTGTTACTGTGCTGTTTGACTCTTAGGTGTGCTTGGCATTGTTACTGAGACTATGATGGTGGCCTTGATGTTAGGTCTGACTCATTCAAGATCAAGTCAATGCATCTTAATCATATTAACCCGAACAATACAAATCTGCTTTGCCAATTCTTGTGTGGACATCAATCTCTACATTATCCTCCTCCACGATTTCAAGGAAAACAATAATTACTGGAGAGACTCAACAGAGTTCTTCAGGAGGTCACTTGGCTCAAAATGTTAACTCTGTTGCCTAACCTACTGTGCTTTTCCAGCAACACCCTCTCAACACTTGTCACCACCACAGGCCTGCTGAATTTCTCTAGTGATTATTGCTTCTTTTTGCTTCAAAACCTCGATTACTTTCACTACCCAAACTCAGCAAACCTACCGTGGGAGAAAACAGAGTTAACGTTTCGAGTCTAGTGACCCTCTAAAGAACTCTGTTGAGTTTCTCCAGCCATTTCTGCTTTTGTGAGTTTCAGCTCTCCAGCATCCACGGCTCTCTATTTTATCGTTGCCCTTAATGTTCTCTTGCCCTGTGGTGATGGTGGGTAGGTGACTGTTTCCACCAAGTCATCATCATCTGTGTCTTCTCGCAGCTGGTGTGTAGACCAAACCTGGCACCCTTGGTTCCAATGCTGCTTTGGCACAGTTGGTATCCGTTCAGACTTCTCAACCAGCAGGTCCTTGGTGCCTCTAGAAATGGGACCTGTCACCTGATGGTGTTGCCAAGGGAATTCTAGCAAAGTCTAGTTGAGAAAGGGCGAGATGTCCTTGTAAAAAGCTATTGTCCTCTTGGAACAGCGAGAAGGAGCTGGTTGAAGAGAGCAGATGAGATTTGAATTACGACTGGACTGGAAAATGAGGAAATGAAGCTTAAAATCGATCTGATTGGAAAATGGAAGAGGAAATATTCTTGCTAATTAAAGCTATGTACAACTTAACGAGGCACAGTGAGAGACTTGCAGCTGTGGAGAAAACAAAGGTTAGCTCTTTGCTTTAATCTTTTCTGTTGGATATAGTTAGGAGCTTCTAACAATGGACTAAAACCCTGGAATAGATAGGACATGGTACCACAATGTCTCAAAGGCAATTGTCTTCACTCTCGGAATGAATGGGATTATAAAGTATCCACTTGTTCAATAATAAAACAAACAACTGAAAATCTGAAACAGAAAATTGCTGGAGAAACTCAGTAAGTCTGGCAGCATTTATGAGAAGAAAGCAGAGTTCCAAAGAAAGGATGCCAGACTCGGCTTCCTCTCTCCACAGATGCTGCCGGACCTACTGAGTTTCTCCAGCAATGTGCTTTACTGGTTCTCTGCTACCCTGGATTTCTATGATAACCGTGGTTTGATATTTGCATGGAAGCCACTCCGCAAAGTGTCATTGTGCCTGTTTCTAAACATTTCACACCTATTCCGCCAGTCCCTGAAATCCGTGTCCATAATTTCGTTGACTCCAGACTCGATGAATCTGCTGTTCCTCTTGTCCACTCCCAGTAAATGTCAGCTCATTCAGACCTGCTGCTCATGTCCAAACCCACAACGATTCTCATCCCCTCCTCAGTGCCGTACTCACGGTCACAATTTAAAAACCCTCCTCTATGGCTCCAGTTCCTTCCATTTCCCGATCTCTCTAATCTCCTCCATTCCTGTCAACGAGCTGCCTCAGAATTTGACATGTCTCCAGTTCAGGTCTTCACCCATGCCCAGTGTGCAATGCTTTTGATTTTGACTTTATTCTCGAGGACAAAAGTACAGAAACTACAGAGAAAAATATATGATGTCACCACGCAAGGCGCCAACTTAGGTACAAGAGGGTGGTGCGGGTATGGAATGAGTTGCCAGCGGAAGTGGTTGAGGCGGGTACATTAGCAACATTTAAAAGGCCTTTGGACAAGTGCATGGATAGGAAACGTTGAGAAGAATATGGGCCAAGTGTAGGGAAATGGGGGTCAGCGTGAATGGACATTTTGGTTGGCATGGAGCAGTTTGGACCGAAGGGCCTGTCTCCGTGATGTTGGACTATATGACTGTATGACTCTAAGTACCCAGGTACAGAATCGTAAGAACAAGGGAGAGAGAAAGAACAAAGTTAAAACTTAAACATAGCAGTAATTATAGTACAGCATAAAACATACAAAATTAAGTTAAAAGTTACACAGTACAGACCTTCTCAGTTTGAAGGAGAAAATGAGATAAAGGTGAAAGTTCAAACATTTTAGTCTTTCTGAAGTGCTTCAGCATGGTGGGATTACACTTTGAGGAATTGCCTGAAACTCCATGCTGAGGCCATGTAGACCTGGTAATACCTGCAGCTACCGGTGCCCCAGGCTTGAGAATTCCCTTCCTATCGCTCTCAGCTCCCCCTCCTTTCTCTCCTGCTTTAAGATACTGTATAAAATTGACCCTGTTTGGGTCAGCTTTTGATCTCCCGCCTTACTATTTGCCATCATGGCTTGGCTATGAATCCAATGCTCTTCAGCTGATTCTTCCCATATTTTGGCTAAGTGCTATCTTCAATGAGTTTTATGGAGGGTTTCCCTCTGTGGGCCATAGTGGCTACCATAGAGTCCCTGCATTGTGTAGACAGGCCATTCAGCTCCACAAATCCATACCAACTCTCCTGAGAATATTCCACCCAGATCCATTCCCCTACCCTACACATCCCTGGAAAACATAGCATGGCCAATGCATCTGACCTGCACATCTTTGGATTGTGGGAGGAAACTGGAGCACCCGGAGGAAACCAGCGCAGAATGTGCAAACTCCACACAGGCAGTCGCCCGGGGCTGGAAGTGAACCTAAGTCCCTGGTGCTATGAGGTAGCAGTGCTAACCACTGAGCCACCCTGCTTCCCAAGTGATGCTGGCCTATCCTCAAGCAACCTTCTACTGCATGTTAAAGATGCTCCCAGGGTCCACAATGGCTTTCACGGTACATTATACACTCAAGTTGGAGGCACAATGGCTCAATGATTAGCACTGCTGCCTCACATCGCAAGGGACCTGGGTTAGATCCCACTCTCGGGTGACTGTCCATGTGGAGATTCCACACTCCCCCCCTCCTCCCCGGTGTCTATGCGGGTTTCCTCCCACAGTCCAAAGATGTGCAGGTTAGGCTGATCGGCCACCCTAAATGTGGGGTTGCAGGAATGGGTTTGAATGCTCTTTGGAGGGTTGGTGCCAACTTGATGGGCTGAATGGCCTCTTTCTGCACACTATAGCGACTCTATTCTTGTGCTGTACCTCATACCACTGGGTCCATCTGGCATTGGCATCGTGGGCACAATATTTAAACCTTGGTTGATCTCATATCAAAAATTGTGAGGTAGGAATCACCAATTCCGAGTGTATCTCTAGACCAAAGGAAATGGCTGAGGTAGGAGAGTTGGCACTCCAGCTCACAAACACAGAACTGGAGCTTGGGGTCGGTGGGGTGTTGGAGGGGAGGACCACTCTCTTGCCCCTGGTCTGTCAGCTGAGTGGACCGTGATACATACCCAAGTCAAATGGCCTCCTCTTGTACCCAGCTACAATTCTATCCCCAGATCACAGGCAGGTCAACGGTTGGCTGAATTGTTCAGCAGTGCCATAAGAAGTTCAATGCCCTTTTTGCGTACCACCACTGAAGTTGTCTCTCTGCTGGACCACATACTGGTAGGAGTCAGCCATTGCACCCACTTCCCATCAAGATGCATGATCTAACCACTCTCATCTCCTGAACAACAAACCCTCCCCGCCCTCTGCACTTCCCAATCACTCAGTGGGCACATTTTGGCAACCTCTCCCACTTGTGTACCAACGCGACATCTCCTGCCTCATTGGAGGAGATGATGTTGCATCATAGGGCAGAGAGGGCAAAGCTAGGAACTGGGCTTGGCAATATTTGTCTCCTTGCTCTGCTACTAAAAGGAAGTACTTGAATTTATGGAAGAGGATGGGAGCCACTCATTAAGAGATGGCCAAGACCTTCATATCAAGTGGCCAAGTAAGTTGTATTGTGCTCGTCTCCCCTCATACCACTGGGAAACCATGTGTAACATGCTCAATCTCCTACCCATGTTGCACCTCTCATCTCTTGTGTAGCACCCATAGAGATGCCAGCTGCTCACTCTATTAGCTTCTCCTCCATCCCTGAAGGAGAAAGCACCAGTTCTTCTGAGGATAAACTGGCCAGGCTGCCTCCTGCGCCAGCTCAGAGGTTTGTTGAGAGGACATCATCCACCCACCTCCACAACAGGTTTAGGGGGAAGCATTGATCCTCAGATCATTGGCACTTGGAGGATGCCTATGGACCAGGCCCTTGCTGAGCCCCAGGAAGGGAGGATCCCTATGGTGTTGGTCATTACTGACAGAGGGGCACTTAGAAAACTGGCCTTGATAGTTAGAGGAGTCCACCAATGTTCTCAGAACCAACTGGCTGCCAATGTGGGGCAGGTTAGTGGCTGCTGGATTTGCCCCAAGAGATTTTCCCCATGGCTGCAGCCATTGTCTCTCAGCATCAGCAGCAGAGTCACAGGGCACAGGGGACCCAGGAGCTCAATCCAGGTGCCCATCCTTCCAAGGACACAGGTTGGTACCAGCTGGCAACCAGATAGATGGGGAATACACAACCACCCTCTCTTCTCAACTCCCTTTCCAGAGAAGACCACCTCCAGTCTGCCTGTGCTCTCCCAACTCTGTAGCATTGCAACTGAGGAATGTGAATCTACATCTGTACAGGGCACTCTCAGAGAGTCTGAGACAGCAACACCACCACCCCCCTCCTCTACCCGGGGCTGGTGCAGGCAAAACCTTCCAGGTGCAGAGGGCTCATGCAGAACAAGCTCTACCTATAGACCCAGGAACTGCAGCTTGGGGTAACAGGTGGGCCGGGATATAACATCCCCCCTGAGGGTATGGAGCTGGATCAGACAACAACACAGGAGGACCTGGGGTACTGAGGGAGGGGGGTGGGGGGGTGGGGGAGCGGTGAGGTGGCAGTAGGTTCGGGAATCACTGCCAACCAGGCTTTAATGGGGTGGGAAGAGACAGTGGACTGCAATACCGAGATCAGCTGTGCATCAGAACAGGGGTTGGGGTGTGTAGGAGACATCGAGAGTTAAATGGAAAGCTTCAATAGGGAGGCTTAAAGTTGATGAAGTTGAGAGAGACAGGTATATCAAAGCGAATCTGAAGGGGAAGGGAATATGATATGAAGGGAATATGTAGTGTGAGGGGAGGGACGTTGATTTTAGGCAGAGCTTGGAGCTAACTCTCAGGGTTTCTGATCTGGAGAGTATTTTTGTCTGCACTGAAACTCAGCTGCAGAATGGGGGTGAACAGCAGCTACCAGCATGCTCACAGTGAGCAGAACAAGTTTGCTTTACCTGAACAGTTCTGACAATGGGCTTGAAACATTAACTCTACATTCCTCTTTCTCTCCACAAATGTCAGATTTGCTGAGTTTCTCCAGCGCTTTCTGCTTTAGAACATAGAACATAGAAAAGTACAGCACAGAACAGGCCCTTTGGCCCACGATGTTGTGCTGAGATTTAATCCTAATGTAAAATAAAGTAACTTAACCTATGCACCCCTCAACTCACTGCTATCCATGAGCATGTCCAACAGTCGCTTAAATGTTCCCAATGACTTCACTTCCACCACTACAGCTGGCAACGCATTCCATGCATTCACAACTCTCTGCATAAAGAACCTACCTCTGACATCTCCTTTATACCTTCCTCCTAATATATTCAAACTGTTGACTTCTCGTACCAGTCAATCCTGCCCTGGGGAAAAGTCTCTGGCTATTGACTCTATCTTTTCCTCTCATTATTTTGTACATCTCGATCAGGTCTCCTCTCTTCCTCCTTCTCTCCAGAGAGAAAAGTCCGAGCTTATTCAACCTTTCTTCATGAGGCAAGTCCTCCAGGCCAGGCAGCATCCTGGTAAACCTTCTGTGAACCCTCTCCAAAGCCTCTGTATCTTTCCTATAGTAGGGCGACCAGAACTGGACACAATATTCCAAGTGTGGTCTCACCAGGGACTTGTAGAGCTGCAGCTAAACCTCGCAGCTCTTAAATTTGATCCCCCTGTTAATGAAAGCCAAAACTCTATATGCTTTCTGAACAACCCTATTCATTTGGATTCACTTTGAGGGATCTATGTACTTGCACACCGAGATCCCTCTGTTCCTCCACACTGCCAAGAATCCTGTCTTTAATCCTATATTCAGCATTCATGTTCGACCTTCCAAAATGCGTCACTTCACATTTATCCAGGTTGAACTCCATTTGCCATTTCTCAGCCCAGCTCTGCATCCTGTCTGTGTCGTGCTGCAGCCTGCAGTAGCCCTTTATACTATCAATGGCACCTCCAACCTTAGTGTCATCTGCAAATTTACTAACCCATCCCTCAACCTCCTCATCCAAGTCACTTATAAAAGCTACAAAGAGCAGAGGCCCAAGAACAGAGTCCTGCAGGTTGTCACTCATCACTGTCCTCCAGGCAGAATACTTTCCATCTACAACCACTCTCTGCCTTCTGTCAGCCAGCCAATTCTGAATTCAGATAGCCAAATCTCCCTGTATCCCATACTTCCTGACTTTATGAATGAGCCTACCATGGGGAACCCTATCAAATGCCTTGCTGAAATCCATATACACCACATCTACTGCTCGACCTTCGAGGACCTGTCTTGACACCTCCTCAAAGAACTCAATAAGATTTGTGAGGCATGACCTGCCCCTCACAAAGCCATGCTGACTGCCTTTAATCACACGATACTTTGCGAAATAGTCATAAATCCTATCCCTCAGAATTCTTTCCACATCTTTGCTGACCACAGATGTAAGACTGACAGATGTAAGGTTTGTAATTGCCTATTACCTTTCTTGAAAAGAGGAACAACATTCGCCTCTTTCCAATCCTCCGGTACGACTCCTGTGGAGAGTGAGAAGGGAAAGATCCTCGCCAGCGGCTTCGCAACCTCCTTTCTCACTTCCCGGAGCAGCCTAGGATAAATCTGGTCTGGCCCTGGGGACTTATCAATCTTAATGTTTTCCAAAATTTCTAGCGCATCAACTCCATCAATCTTGATCTGGTCAAGCCTGTTTCCCAGCTCCTCTAAGTTTTCATTTACAACAAGGTCCCTTTCCTTGGTGAAAACCGAAGCAAAACATTCATTTAGACATTCCCCTAGCTGCTCAGACTTCACACACAAGTTCCCTCCGCTATACCTGATCGGCCCTACCTTCTCCCTGGTCATTCTCTTATTCCTCATGTATGAGTATGACTTTAGATTTCCAGCATCCAGCATCTTTGTTTTAAAATTAATGCACATTCCAAATACTGGGCCACAGACAATCATTTCCCAACAATTATTGAGTCATAGAGTCATAGAGATGTACAGCACGGAAACAGACCCTTCAGTCCAACCCGTCCATACTGACTAGATATCCCAACCCAATCTAGTCCCACCTGCCAGCACCCGGCCTATATCCCTCCAAACCCTTCCTATTTATATACCCATCCAAATGCCTCTTAAATGTTGCAATTGTACCAGCCTCCACCACTTCCTCTGGCAGCTCATCCCATACACGTACCACCCTCTGTGTGAAAAAGTTGCCCCTGAGGTCTCTTTTATATCTTTCACCCTAAACCTATGCCCTCTAGTTCTGGACTCTCCTTCCTCAGGGAAAAGACCTTGTCTATTTATCCTATCCATGCCCATCATGATTTTATAAACCTCTTTAAGGTCACCCCTCAGCCTCTGATGTTCCAGGGAAAACAGCCCCAGCCTGTTCAACCTTTCCCTGTAGCTCAAATCCTCCAAACCTGACAACATCCTTGTAAATCTCTTCTGAGCCCTTCAAGTTTCACAACATCTTTCCGATAGGAAGGTGATCAGATATTTCAGATTTAAAGAAAAATTGAATTCAAGTTCCACAATGGTAGGATTCAAACTCAGGCCCACAGGACATTACCTGAGTCTTTAGATTAACACTCTAGTGATAACACCACTAAGCCATCACGACCCTACTCTGTTGGCCTGTGTGAATGGGGCTGAAAACGAATGTTTCAGGTTTAAAGCATAGCCATTAATCAGGTTACCGCGCTGTTTAATTTTCTCTCTGCTGGTATCAGTTTATATTTAATAGGTTTGTTCAGTCTTTTGCTTAAAGTACAAAATTGGTGTCTGGAAGTTAATTATTTCTGGGATTGGTTATTCAGAAGTCTGGTTAGGAACCATTGGAGAGACTATTTGGGGGTGTTTGATGATTTATTTTTACTGTCCTGTGAATACTGAGGTAGAACGGCTGATTTCATTTTGCTATCTGTGCCTTAGTACTGGAAAAATGTGAGACCGTGGGCCCTTAAGTTGCAGTTGTGGCTGACTTTGATTTAATTTGATTCGATTGATTGTAGTCACGTGTACCTACGTACAGTGAAAAGCTTTGTTTTGTGAGCAGTACAAGCAGATCATAGGGTGCTTAGACAGAATGAGGCACACAGGGTTGTAACTGCAGACAAAGTGAACGTAGCAAGGTCAACATTATTTGAAGTTAAAGACTCTGGTCAGCAGCTTAATAACGGCAGAAAGAAGCTGGTCTTGAAGCTGTTGCTGCGCGTGTCCAAGCTCCTCTATCTTCCACCTGACAGAAGAGAGCAATACTGGGGTGGGAGGGGTCATTGATGATGTTGGCAGCCCTTCCCCAGCAACGAGGCATGTAAATGGAGCCCATGGATGAGAGGTTGGCTTCCGTGATGGTCTGGGCTGTGGATTTGGTGTTCGGGGTATTGAGTAACACGGCTGTATTCGAAACCACCTTGTGATATCCCAATGTATAGCAGCTCATATCTGGTGTTGCACATGTTCGCATACCGCAAAGGTCCACGGAAAGGCTCAGTGAGTTAAAATGCCTGAGATGCAGATACAGAGGCAGTGACCTGGCTGAGGTAAACTGAGAGTGAGATCCAAAAGTGCAGCCGCTTCTGAGTTTAGTCTGAGATTGCCCATGGTGAGGCTGGTGCTCTGCCATATTCCATGGATGAAAGCTGGGGGTGATGACTGCCTTTGGCAAGTGCCATGAGATGTTGGAGACGGATGATCAACATGGGGAGCTGAGGAAGAAACTGTTGGATCTTCCAATTGGTGCTCCCTAGTTTCTCTCCCACCGCCCCCCCCCCCACCCCGGCGCACCTGGGAGAGTTGTGCACTCCATAGAAATGGGAAGACAGAGACCAGCTAATAACGAGCCATAAATATACGGGGGAAAGGGATCTCACTGCTTCCTGATAAACATAAAGGGGAAAATCAGATTTCTTTCTCCTGATGCTGTGAATCACGTTTTCTTTCTCATGCTTGCTATTGTCCCCAGTACTCTCAGGATGGGATAGTGC
Source organism: Hemiscyllium ocellatum (assembly GCF_020745735.1). NCBI lineage: Eukaryota > Metazoa > Chordata > Chondrichthyes > Orectolobiformes > Hemiscylliidae > Hemiscyllium > Hemiscyllium ocellatum. The sequence continues at coordinate 16,336,821 of NC_083447.1, read as the reverse complement.
TGCCCAAAAACACATTGAGGAGCTTCACAATGTCATGGGGGGTTACAGAAATGCAAGCTGTTGTTGTTGAACTCAGTTGACTATGAATCTATGTTGCTACTGAAGGCGAGACTCTCAGGAGCATCCCAGTGTGCTGAAAAGCCAGCATATATAGTACTGGGACATTATGGGGTCTTAAGGACTGCTTTGACACTAAAATGAATATTTACCGTAATAGTCATCCTATAAATGTTTGCCATGTCTTTCCATTCCCTTCTATTTTTATTCTTTCCAATCTTCTAAATCCACCAACGTTAACATCCAAAAGGACATGGGCAGCAGATACAGGGGAACACCACCCACTGCATGTTCCCCTCCAAGCCACTGACCATCCTGATTTGGAAATATATCGCCATTCCCTCACTGCCGCTGGGTCAAAATCCTGGAATTCCCTCCGTAAGGGCAGCGTGGGTCTACCCACAGCATACATGGACTACAGCGGTTCAAGAAGGCAGCTCATCACTACCTTCTCAATGACATCTAGTGAATTAGATATTAACAAGTAGCTCAATAGACACCTCCCCAGCCAGCGACACCCATGTGGAAGAGTATGGAAAAAAAGTAATCAACTTAAAATAAAGTTTAGTTCTATATTTTCCTTGATTCCTTTCATCTTCAAATAACGGATCCTTAAACTTCCTTTTAGTCATTTTGCACCTAAGAGTGGAAAGACTTTGGACCCTGGCTCTGATGTAATCAAGTCAACAGTGTTCATGATAGAGTAGAAACGTGGTTCCAGGTTAAGCCCCAGGGTCATAACCACGGTTCCAACAAAAAGCTTAGGTAGCAACAGCAATGCACCTGCTAGTGGTTTATGACAGAGCTCACAGCAAACAGTCTGTTTTTGCAGCAATGACCATACCTACGTTAAACACAGCCTTGGTAAACCTCAGCAAACAGAGCTCATGACTGAAACGTCAGCGCGGTGGCCCAGTAAGAGTGGGATTTCACAGCAAAATATAGTCAGTGGAGGAGAGTTACAGACAAGTGCTCCCTTCTGCTACAGCATTTGAGTGTTACTGAGAGAAGAGACAAGCTGTCGAAGATTTTACCCTTGTCAGGACACTTGCAAGAATGCCAAAATTCAGAGGGAAAAGCAATTTATGCATCCCCCCTGTGGTTGCTCCCTTTGAAATTTTACATTCTTGCAATCCTACCCTGATGAAATCAGGATAAAAAAGTCCGGCAACATGGCTTTTTTTTTCCTGCAATAAGATGGTTTATTTTGAGTAAAGTTAATCCCAGTCACAGTATTCACAGTCGTGAATAATAGAAACTGCCCAATTAAATAAATATTACTTGGGATAGCTTCTGTCGTAGCTACAAAATAATTCATTGCAGTTTAATAGCAATTAAATGTCTCAAAACGTTTTTCATTCATTCATATTTCAAGGGAATTTCCAAATCATTGAGTTGAATCAAAGATTGCAACACAGATGAAGCTGTTCAATCCATTATGTCAGTACTGGCTTCCATGTCAGTAACGCATCCTGTCCTACTGCCCAGTAGACCAGCTACTGTTGTCGCTTCAGATAATGAACCAATTCCATTTTGAAGTCTGTGGTTGAACCTGCCTCCCCCGCACTCTCAGACAGTACACTCCAGACCCTAACCCCTTGAATGCACTTGCCTCCCCCACATTCTCAGACAGTCCATTCTAGACCCTAACCCTTCGAGTCAACCTGCCTCCCCCACACTCTCAGACAGTACACTCCAGACCCTAACCCCTCAAGTGAACCTGCCTCCCCCACACTCTCAGACAGTCCATTCCAGACCCTAACCCCCTCGAGTGAACCACCCTCACCCCCCACACTCTCAGACAGTCCACCCCAGACCCTAACCCCTCGAGTGAACCTGCCTCCCCCACACTCTCAGACAGTCCATTCCAGACCCTAACCCCCTCGAGTGAACCACCCTCACCCCCCACACTCTCAGACAATACACCCCAGACCCTAACCCCCTCGAGTGAACCTGCCTCCCCCACACTCTCAGACAGTACATTCCAGACCCGAACCACCCGGTGTCTTCTGCTGTCCTGTTTCTTCTATTGTCAATCATCTTGAATCGGCATTTTGCCAACAAGAACAGTTTCTCTCTCTTTGCTCTGATTTTGGATCCCTCTATTGAACAACCTCCTAACTGTCTCTTCTTCAAGACCAGATAGCCCCAGCTTCTCCAATCCATGTGTATAACAGAGCTCATTGGGAAATCTTTCGAAAGGTCCATCTGCAGCTATTTGACATTACAACAGGCGCTCACTGTCTCACAGCGCTGTTACAGTGGGAGGGCCAGGATTTTGACCCAGCGACACTGAAGAAACAGCGATATATTTCCAAGTCAGGATAGTGAGTGACTTGGAGGGGAACTTGCATGGGGGTGGTCTTCCCAAGTATCTGCTGCCCTTGTCCTTCTTGGTGGAAGTGGTCGTAGGTTTGGAAGGTGCTGTCTGAGCATCTTTGGTGAATTTCTGCAGTGCATCTTGTCGATGGTACACCCTGCTGTTACTGAGAGTCGGTGGGGAGGGAGTGGACGCTTGTGGGTGTGGTGCCAATCAAGCGGGGGCTGCTTTGCCCTGGATGGTATCGAGCTTCTTGGAGCTGCCCCCATCCAGGGGCAAGTGGGGAGTATTCCCTCACACTCCTGACTTGTGCCTTGCGGTTGGGGGACAGTTTTTTCAGACTCCACCTGATAATGTGGTGAAACCATGGCCTAAGCATTTTTACTTTGGATCGATTTATATTAAACTGCAGCTGCACTTTGTAAGCTCATCAAAACTTCTGAAGTGCAACCTGAAAGGTTTGAAACAGAGGATGCAGATTACTTGAAGCCTTCCTTTATTGGCGACATGTGCGGAGCTCTAGCCTAGTGCTGCTGCCTGTCAGCCTGTATACTTGTAACTGAGATGGGGAACAGTTGTAATAACTCCTCAAGTTGGATACAATTTTGTGAAGTTCTGGAACAGCACGAAAGGGAAGTCTGTTTCGATTTAAGGGAAGCTTCTTCCTGTCTCCATGCAGAGAAAAGATATTCAAAATATTATACAACTCTTCTCATTTATCAAGATGTTCAGTAGGTGTAAATTCCACAATCCCACATTCCCAGCAGGCAACCCGCTCTCAAATGTAGCGTGATTCCGAGATGGGTTAAACATGACAACTCTGAGTCCAGATTCCTTCAAGGCAAGAGGAGAAATTAACTTGATAAACTTCATTGATTTTTTAAAACAACTTTACGCGTTGAGGAACACCGGTGACTGACCTTGCTGATCCTAGCGGACTTCCATTTATGTAGCACCTTTCACAAGCTCACAAAGACCAAAAATGCTTTACTGAAAGTGAATTTAGCCACCATCAAAGATATTCTCAAATTAGCTTCTTCAGAGATATTGGTGCACACTACCGGAGGAGGTGGGACTTGAACCTGAATCTCCCAGGTAGGGGTATGGCCTAGGCACTATAACAACTATTAGTAGCCGGGATGTTCACCATACAAATGGCATTGTGACATTTAAAGGTGGCTCAGTGGTTAGCACTGCTGCCTCATAGCACCAGGGATGTGGGTTCAATCCCACCCTTGGGTGACTGTCTGTGTGGAGTTTGCACGTTCTCCCCCGTGTCTGTGTGTGTTTCCTCCAGGTGCTCTGGTTTCCTCCCCTCATCTAAAGATGTGCAGGTCAGGGTGGATTGGCCGTGCTAAATTACCCCATAGTGTGCAGGAATGTGTAGGTTATGTTGATTAGCCATGGGTTGAGGGGGTTAAGATGCTCTTTGCAGGGTCAGCATAGGCTTGATGGACTGAATGGCCTGCTTCTACACTATAGGAATTGTATAATGATGATGTAACTTGCTTTTAGCTGACGGGGGCATCAATATCGTTCATGGCACCAGAGACCGCTGTCATGGTCGTCTTCAATATCGTGTTTTGGAATTCGCAGACTCTGGCCCTCGCTGAAATATGGCACTGTTAGCAGCGCTGCCCTGTCACACTTCTGCTGTAGAATATTAGCCAGCAGATCACTCAACCCTTTGAAATGAGCCATCCGTCGATGTGAATAAAGCACTACCACAGAGTCACACATTAGGCACACTGGGGTCACATTGTCTCAACCGGTCTGCAATTTGTTTTTGGAGGGGGGTGGGGTGGGTGGAGAGTGGTGTGTGAATGATTTATTTAAGCAAACAACTCTTTTATATATTTTAGTATGTGAACCATACAGGTTTGCTATAGGGGACTGACTTGTTCACAACCTGCACTTGGTCTTAGAGATTAGCTGTCCAGCTTTCTGGGAAAATACCCCAATTCATATGGAAACATTGAAGACAGTAACTGGATTAGGCCATTCGGCCCTTTGAATCCATTCTACCATTCAATATGATCATGGCTGATCTTCCAACTCAGTGCCCTGTTCCTGCTGCCTTTCTTTTGTCTCTTTAGACTTAAAAACTCTTTCTTGAAAACATGCAGTGTCTTCATCTCAACTTTCTGCATGAGTGAATTCCCGGGGCGCCCCACTCTCTGGGTTTCTCCTCATCTCAGTCCTTGGCCACTGCCAAGAGGAAGAAAGCTGCAGAATGCAGAAAAATATCAGGGGACTGGTCAAGTAGGTGGAAAATGGACAGATATTTGTACCGGGGAGGCAGTGACCTAGTGACATTATCTCTCGATTGTTAATCTGAGGATCTGGGTTCAAATTCCTCCATGGCAGATGGAAGAATTTGAGTTCAATTAAAAAAACAAATCTGGAATTCAGAGTCTAATGGTGATCATGAGGAAACCATTGTGGATGGTTATTAAAACCCATTTGGGTCACTAATGCCATTCATGGCCTACCCCATATCCTTAGACTGGGACCCCCTGGCTATGGGATACATCCTTCCTTTGCTTATCCTGAAAGAATTCTACAGGTTTCTATGAGATTTCCCTCTTCATTCTTCTATACTCCAGTGAATATAATCCTTACTGATCCAATCTCCCTCCCATTGCATTAATCTTGCCATCCCAGGAATGTTGTTGCTATTACATTTGGAGTGATTTTCCTCAAAGAACTTAATATGCTAAAGTGTCAAGTACCCAGGAGTTAGCATATGACCACAGGTCTCTGACTCTCTGCACTGCAACATTATAGGGCCAGACTGTGTCAGGAGTTTACTCTGTGTCGCAGACACCTGGAAATAAATCCTCAATAGACTTCAAGGTGAACTGAATCTATGCACCTCACCTTTTTTTACATTTAGACAGCAGAAGAGTGTTGTTACAGAAAACTATTGACATAAAAAACGTACTCTTCATTTCCTGCACCTTCACAGGCAAACTTTAGAGTTCTTTGTTCTATTGAATTGTTACATTTTTCATTATTCTGGTGTTCGGTCAGATAAGCACTTTCCCTTTCTGTCACCTCAAGTGCTGCTAATTCGTGCCCCTTTGTGGGACTATGTATAATCTTTGTTCTGTTTGCTATAATGCTAACCCAGATCTGGGAGGTAGCCTCACATTTACTAAAGTTCTGGGTTAATTTGCTTTTCATCATTTTGCCATTGTTTTGCCTGACGTAGCTGTGTTCAGGTTTGTCAACAATTTCCTTTTAGTTTCTGCCGTGGCATCTGAGGCTGCCTCAGCAGATGACGGGGACTGCATTTGTGTAGCACTTTGCTTCTCAAAATGCTTTACAATTCATGAACACTTTCAAACTCCAGTCTCTGCGACAGCGAGTGTGTAACTCATTTTCCCAGCAGTGTCCTAGAGGCTTTAGTTAAATAAACGAGCAGATAATCTGTTTTAGTGATGTCACAGAATCATAGTCATAGAGTCATAAAGCATAGAAACAGATCCTTCCGTCCAACTCATCCATGCTGACCAGTTTTCCCAAACTAAACTAATCCCACCTGCCTGCTCCTAGCCCTTAACCCTCCAAACCTTTCCTATTCATGTACTTATCCAAGTATCATTTGTATGTTGTAACGTCAAAGAGTCAAACAGCCCGGTTACAGACCCTTCAGTCTAACCCGTCCAGGTCATACAGATATTCTAAACTGAACTAGTTCCATTTGCCAGCATTTAGCCCATATCCCTCAAAACCCTTCCTATTCGTATACCCATCCAGATGCCTTTTAAATGTTATAATTGTCCCAACCTCCATCGCATCCTCTGACAGTTCATTCCATACACGGTCCACCCTCTGTGTGAAAAAGATGTCCTTCAGGTCCCTTTTAACTCTTCCCCCTCTCATCTTAAACCTATATCCCCTAGTTCTGGATTCCCCTACACTGGGAAATAGACTTTGATAATTCACCCAATCCATGCCCATCATTATTTCTATCAAGTCACCCCTCACCCTCCAGGGAAAAAAAAACGTTCCCCCTTCTCCTTAATAACTCAAACCCCCCCCCCAGTCCCACCAATAATCTTGTAAATGTTGTCCTATATGATGAGGAGATTAAAACCCTGCATTTCTTCAGAACACACTGTCAAGAGGCAGAAAGCTGCAGACTGCAGAGAAGTGTCAGGGGACTGGCCAAGTAGGTGGAAAATTGGCCAATGCTTGTACTGGGGTGGCAATGGCCTAGCAATATTATCGCTAGGCTATTAATCCAGCGACCCAGGTAATGTTCTGGGGACCTGGGTTTAAACCTCACCGTGGCAGATGGGTGAATTTGAGTCCAATTTTTTTAAAGAATTTGGAGTCTAATGGTGACCATGAGAAGCTATTGTGGATGGTCATTCAAACCCACCTGGGTCGTGAAGGGAAGGAAACGACCATCCTTACCTGGTCTGGCATGTGACTCTAGGCCCACAGCAATGTAACTGCCCTCTGGGCAATAAATAGTAAACTTGCCAGCAACACCCTGATTCCTTGATGCAACTTTTTAAAAGTCTGAGAGATGTAGAGGAGGTAAAGGGTCATGTGTGGTGCATCCTTGAATGCAGTTAGATAGGTGTACAAGGTGATTGAAAAGGCATACGTGATATGTCCCTTTATGGGCTGAAGAATGAAATATCAAATCAGGGAACTTGTGACAGAACACGTGTGGAACCACAGTACGGCTCTGGTCACCGTATATCAGGAAGGATGTAAATACACACTTGAGGTGTGGAGAGGAAATTTACAAGGATGTTACTAGCAATGGCAAACTGTTAACTCTGAGGAAAGATAGGACTAGCTGGAGTTACCTTCTCAGAACAGAAGATTTAGTTGATTCTGAGGTACAGGGAGAAGCTGGAGCTATTTCCCCTGGACCATCTGCGGGGTGACTTTATAGAGGTTTATAAAGTCATGAGGGGCATGGATAGGGTGAAAAGCCAAGAGCTTTTTCCCAGGGTAGGGGAATCTAAAACTAGAGGTTTAAGGTGAGGGGGGGAAAGGGAAAAGGGACAACTTATTCACACAGAGGGTAGTGCACATATAAGACCATAGGACATAGTAGTTGAAGTAAGGCCATTCAGCCCATTGAGTCCACTCCGCCATTTAATCATGGTTGATGGGCATTTCATCTCCACTTACTCGCACTCTCCCTGTATCCCTAAATTCCTTGTGAGATCTAGAATTTATCAATCTCTGCACTGAAGACATTTAACATCCCGGCCTCCACTGTGTTCCATGGCAATGAATTCCACCGGCCCACCAGTCCCTGGCTGAAGAAATGTCTCCTCATTTCCATTCTAAATTGACTCTCGGCTGTGCCCACGGGCCCTAGTCTCCTCGCCTAAAGGAAACAACTTCCCAGTGTCCACCCTTTCTGAGCCATGCATTATCCTGTAAGTTTCTATTAGATCTCCCTTCAACCTTCTCAACTCTAATTGAATACAATCCCAGGATCCTCAGCTGTTCATCGTATGTTAGGCCTACCATTCCAGGGATCATCCGTGTGAATCTCTGCTGGACACGCTCCGGTGCTGTATGTCCTTCCTGAGGTGCGGGGAATATAAAATAAGCTGGCAGAGCAAGTGGTGGAGGCTGGTACAATTGCCACATTTAAAAGGCATCTGGATGGGTATATGAGAAAGGAGGGTTTAGAGGGATATGGGCCAAATGCTGGCAGATGAGAGTAGATTAATTTAGGATACCTGGTTAGCACGGGCAAGTTGCATGTTTCCATGCAGTACAACTCTGGGAATCTCTGACCACTAGACCAGGCAGAGTACATAATGAAGACCCAGTTCCTGAGCAGGGAAGTTAATAAGCAGGGAGTGTGTGGGCTTAATGGGAGGAGAATTAGAAAATGTTGATACTCAGGGGAGCTTGTCAATGAATCACAGAGAGTTAATATGTGGTTCAACAAGCAGTGAAGAAGGTCAATGATGCTTTAGTTTTTCTACACAGGGACTTGAGTACAAGAGTAAAACCATTTTACTATAATTATAGTGAGGCAACACTTGGAGTACAGTGAACAGCTTTGGGACCAAAGGGATACTTATCCTGGTGGGAGTGTAGCTCAGGAGATTCTCCCGTGAGGAAAGGTTGAGAGAACAGGACTTTTATGTCACTTAGAATAATGGGAAGGCATCTCATGAAAATGTAGCAAATTCTTTTGGGGCTTTACAGAGTCGGCGCTGACAAAATCTCCCCCCAGGCTTGGGAATAAGGAGTCACAGAGTCATCTACATGCACAGCAAGGAAAAGACCCTTTGGCCCAACCCGTCCATGCCAGCCAGATATCCTAACCTAATCTGATCCCATTTGCCAGCACTTGGCCCATTTCCCTCCAGTTCATGTACCCATCCAGATGACTTTTAAGTCACCATCTCACAACTAAGCCACAATCTCAGGAGTTACCTCAACAAGGTGCACTGTTGCATCTCACCAGGTCTCCATTGAAAACACCCTGGAGGAACTCCATTGTCAGGTATTTGCAAGAAATTATTCCGTAAACTTTTGAATGCTCAGCAAACTAAAAATTGAGTTAGATTAGATTGAGGTTCTATTGTCATGTGTACTCAAGTACAGGGCACAAGAGAACAGTGATAAGTGTATGATGTTGGTGCATGTGCACCATCTTAGGTACAGAGTACCTCGCTACAAAATCATAGTTACAGGAGTAGAAAAATAAAGTAAAAAGTTAAAGAGTTCAGCACTATAGTCTTCTTAGTGTAAAAGTAGCAAAATAAAGAAATATTGTTAAAAAAAACAAACATTGCAGTCCTCTCATAAGGCATGGGCCTTCAGATGTCCCAAGCTGGGTTTTCCCCATGAGGGCTCACTCTCCCCTGCGGTGGGTGATAACCTGCCCGTGCTCGCCAGCTGCCTTCGTCACTCCCTCGGGCACACCAGGCTTCACCCCCCCCCCCAACTCACAAGGCTTCGGCCCTGACCACCGCTTTGTTGCTGGCTCCTGCCACCAGCCAGGCCTGTGCTGGGCCCTCCCCACTGCTCCGCTCTGTCATCACATTGGCCCTGCCCCTCCCCCTCCCCTTGCAGATTCCCACTCCGGACATCGATGCCGTCGCGATGCAGCCCACTGCCAGAGCTCGGCCTGGGCACACCAGCTGCCCGGTGGGAGGTGCACTGCAGGTAGGTCAGTCATGATCTCTGAGAATGATGGGAGCAATGAGGGGCTGGTGACCTACTCTGCTCCGGTTTCTGATGTTCTGGAGAAATGAAGGGAAATGGTTCATATGTGAAAGATGCTGTGGATGTTACTTCAAAGAGTGGCAGATCCAGAAAACCAGGTTACAATTATTCAAAAAGAGGCACTTAGCCTGAACATGGACCAGGCTGGATGGCTCTGTCTCGGTTGATGATGGGCTGAACGGCCTCCTTCTGCACTTGCACAATTTCTAGGCTGCTGCATTTCTATAACTTTTTTTTATTTCAAAAATATACTTTATTCATGAAATTATTTGGATCTCTATACAATTGGTCCTGCCATTCTTGTACACACATTACATTGCTTTACATACAGACATCGATATTTACTTTTTCTGTATACAAATCTGTACATTTACTATCCAGCTCTTCTGCTGAGGCAACAGTGGAGCCCAGATGACTGGGTGGTCGGCCTGTTCTTCTTTAGGCAGGCAGATGCTACACGGTGGTCTTTCCCCACCGCGCCTTGGCGGCAGCTGCCCCAAGCTTCAGTGCATCCTTCAACACGTAGTCCTGGACCTTGGAATGTGCCGGTCTGCAACACTCAGTCGGGGTCAACTCCTTCAGCTGGAAGATCAACAGGTTTCCGACAGCCCAGAGAGTGTCCTTCACCGAGTTGATGATCCTCCAGGCACAGTTGATGTTCGTCTCGGTGTGCGTCCCGGGGAACAGACAGTAGAGCACGGAGTCCCGCATCACGACGCTGCTCGGGACGAACCTCGACAAACACCACTGCATTCCTCTCAAGATGTCTTCTGCATAGGCACGTTCCAGAAGGAGGTGTGTGACAGTCGCGTCCCCCCCGCAGCCGCTTCGAGGGCAGCGTGCGGTGCGGCAGAGAGTCTGGTTGTGCATAAAGAATCTCACAGGTAGAGCCCTTCTCGCCACCAGCCAAGCCAAGTCTTGGTGCTTGTTGGAGAGTTCTGACGATGAGGCATTCTGCCAAATGGCTTTGACAGTCTGCACAGGGAACTGCTCGATCGGATCTGCCCTCTCCTTTTCCCGAAGGGTTTCAAGGACACTACATGCTGACCACCTCCTGATGGACTTGTGATCAAAGGTGTTTTTCTTCATAAACTTCTCCACGAAGGACAGGTGGTACGGAACGGTCCAACTACTCGGAGCGTTCCGCAGCAGCGAGGCCAGGCCCATCCTTCGCAACACCAGGGACAGGTAGAACATCAGTACGTAGTGACACTTGGTGTTTGCGCACCGGGGATCCACGCACAGCTTGATGCAGCCACACACAAAGGTGACCATCAGGGTGAGGGTGGCATTGGGTGTATTTTATCCCCCATTGCCCAGATCTTTGTACAGCGAGTCCCTTTGGACCCGGTCCATCTTTTACTTTGTCTAACATTGCCCTGAAAGAGTGCAGCACTCAGTTATAATTCTTTATTAATCAATCTGTTCACACTTAAACTCAGACCTTCTAATTCAGAGGTAGGGTCGCTACCACCTCAGAGTGCTTTGCTTCGGTTGCTACCCATGTAGCAACAGTGATTACACTTTGAAAGTAGTTAATGGTCTGTGAATCACTGCCCTCAGGCCAGGCAAAGTGCTGTGTAAACACCAATCTTTCATCTTAGCTTCACAGGAGGCGAATCAGACAATTGGTACCAATTAGCCAATCAAAGATAAACTTGGAGGGCTGATGGGAAGCCCAAATCTGCGTTAACTTTCCAAAAGCATTGAAACCAAAACAAAGGAAACCACGCTCAGGGGGGCTCGAAGTGTCAGATGAGGGTGTTCTCATCTTTCCCAGCTCATGGGCTTCATTAAGTTGCAGGGCTCCCTTCAGATGAGGCCGTGCTTTTGAAGTCCCTGATTGCACTTCCTGCCGGTCCCTTCATCGCGAGGGAATGTTGAAGGTTTTGTTAGTTTTGTGGACTCGATGAGCCATTCCGATGTTTTCTGATGCCGTGACGACAAGCATTTCTTTCCGGCTTGGAAACTCTTTCAGTGCAATAAGTGAGTTTCCGACTCGGGAACTCGATCGCTGGGTGGTTTGTCATTTTCCATCTGTCGCACGCCTAAGGCTAGAATTTACACAGCAGGCCCTGGCATCGAGGGGCTGGGTCAGGGCCCGGTAATGAAGGCCCAGGTTGGGGGCTCAGAGCCCATGCCAGGAGCAGCACTGGTGTCCGTGACTTCTCTCCCTGTCCCTGAAATGGCAGACAACCAGGCTTCTGGCACGTGGTGGCACTTTCGCCAACGGAAGGCCAATTTAGGGCGGCACGGTGGCACAGTGGCTAGCGCTGCTGCCTCACAGCACCAGGGACCCAGGTTCAATTCCAGCCTCGGTCGACTGTCTGTATGGTGTTTGCACATTCTCCCCGTGTCTGCGTGGGTTTCCTCCGGGTACTTCAGTTTCCTCCCACAGTCCAAAGATGTGCAGGTTAGTGTGGATTGGCCGTGCTAAATTGCCCATAGTGTGAGGTGCGTTAGTCAGGGGTAAATGTAGGGGAATGGGTCTGGGTGGGTTGCTCTTCGGAGGGTGAGTGTGGACTTGTTGGGCCGAAGGGCTTGTTTCCACACTGTAGGGAATCTAATCTCATCTGAAACCACTGCCACTGGAGACGCCACCTCATTCAGAATGACGGTGAGCCCCTCAAGATGATCCAGTCAGAAGGCGGGCAGTCAGCTGCTTCAACACTGCCACCATGAATGGTGGTCATCATCGGAGTTGCGCCCAAACTTGTGTTCGGGGGCTGAGGGAGCACACGATGAGGGGGGAGGGTTGTTACTCAAATTTGGGGAAGTGGCACCTGGGGCACAACAGGGACTGTCGAACAGACTCCAGCAACAGGCGTGGGAGGGGTCACCAAAGACAGTTGGCAATGGCCTCCCCTCCACAGGTCAAAGAGCGTGAGAAAATCAGGTCAACCTCTCCCCAGCCTGAGCCCTCAGGAGATTGACAATGACTGGGTCCCGGCAGGTGGCAAAACAGTGTTGCCCAATTGCCCGCATAGAAACAGGTTTTGTAGGAGCAAGTTGGCTATATTGCCAGCTTTCCCATCATTGACAATGTGGCACGGCAAAGGGAAGATGAGAGGTAGACCACCCCCTTCCAAGGTCATATTGCCAACCTACCAGACTCCAAGCTGGCAAAATTCAGCAGCAGCTTCTGGTGAGTAGAAATTCTGATCATTTTCAGCAATGTGACTTGAAGTGTTTTAAGTTAGTGCCAATAGTAGGGAGAATACATAGCAGTTTGGCACTGCAGCAGTAAATGAGGAAGGTTACTGTACTGATCTGGTGATGGGCTCTGGCAGTCTGGTTTAGTGGCAGCACTGCAGTTTCTGAGGTTGAAGGCTGTGGGTACAAGCTCCATTCCAGTCGCTGATAGTTCACCATGACACCGAGAGAATGCTGCATTATGGGAAATTGAGCCTGTTCAACATAGAGACTAAACTGAAGCCTCTCTCCCCTCTCAGGGAGGTGCTAACAATCCCACATGGCTCAACACAACAGAATTAACATTTTCCCTTTGCTTTCCATGATTCAAAACCTTTTGAAAATTAGAGGCAAGCGTTTTCTGAGTGATTGTCTATTTAATTCAGCAGCAAGCCTTTGTGAGTTTAAAATAAAGAAAGTTAATTATTGACACTCAGTGGAAATAAACAATGATATTTACTTGATCTATCTCTCACAAACACACACACACTCACAAACATTGGTTGAGGAAGACAGTGGACATTTTGGAGGCCCCCTTGTTGAAGTTGGCATCATCAGAACACATGCGACGGAGACGGAGGAACTGGGAGGATGGCACAGTGACTTTACAGAATGCAGGGTGTGAGGGTGGAACTATGGGAGTCAGTGGGAGTCAGTTCCACATTCAGAGGGATCATTAACCACCATTTTCGTCATCTCCAGCAGGATGTCACCACCAGACACATACTCCCTTTCCTCACTGTCAGCCTTCTGCAGGAACTGTTCTCTCAGCATACTTTGGCCCACTCCTCCTCCACTCTCAGCAGCCGCCTCCCCTCCCTACCCCCACAGCCTCACAGCACCTTCCCCTGCACCTGTCCGTTTACCTCCTGCACCCCTCTCACTCTCCAAGGTCCCAGACACACCTTCCAGGTGAGGCAGTGCTTTACCTGCACCTCACACAACGTAGCCTGCTGCATTCGCTGCTCACACTGTGCTCTCCTCTACATTGGGGAAATGAAGCGTAGACTGTAACTGCTTCGCAGAACACCTACATTCTGTGTGCAAAAAAGGACCCTGAGCTTCCAGTTGCCTGTCACTTTAACACATCCCCGTGTTCCCTGGCCAACACCTCTGTCTCGGGCTTAATGCAGTGCTCCAACGAAGCTCTGCACAAGCTGGAAGAACAACTCCTCATTTTCCGCTTGGCGACCCAGCAGCCTTCAGGACTCAATAATGAGTTCAATACTTTTAGGGCCTAAGCACCTTCTCCCAAGTCCTTAATCCAACACACCTGGCCTTGTCATCACATGGGTTGCTTCCTGATGAAGGGCTTTTGCCCGAAATGTCAATTTTCCTGCTCTTCAGATGCTGCCTGACCTGCTGTGCTTTTCCAGCACTACTCTAATCTTGACTGCTACCATAAACAGCCCATTGTCAGCATGGTCCCCATTATCAGGTATTCAGGGTAACCTTTATCCATACTTATGTTTATCCAATTCCCCTCATTGTTTACACCTCACCACCTCTCTCGACCTCACCTTCAGCATATATATCAACCAACCTTATGTATAAAACTGAAAGAACGTGAATGCTATTAATGAGAAACAATCCTGAGAGAGGGTCACTCAACCCTAAACATTAACTCTGCTTTCTCTCTGTAGGTGCTGCCAGACCTGCTGAGCTTTCTCAGCAATTTCTGATTTTGTTTTTGATTTCCAGCACCTGCAGTTATAGCGTCATAGGAATGTACAGCACGGAAACAGACCCTTCAGTCCAACTTGTCCAGGCCGACCAAATATCCTAACCTAATCTAATCCCATTTGCCAGCATTTGCCAGCAAACCCTTCCTATTCACATACCCATCCGGAAGCCTTTTAAATGTTGCAGTTGTACCAGCCTCCACCACTTCCTCTGGCAGCTCATTGCATACACACACCACCTTCTGCGTTGTCCCTTGGGTCTCTTTAAAATCTTTTCCCTCTCATCTTAAACCTTCCAGTTCTGGACTCCCCTACCCTGGGGAGAAAAGACCTTGACTATTCACCCTATCCATGTCCCTCATGATTTTATAAACCTCTATAAGGTCACCCCTCAGCTTTCGATGCTCCAGGGAAAATGGACCCAGCATATTCAGCCTCTTCCTATAGCTCAAACCCTCCGACCCTAGCAACATCCTTGTAGATCTTTCCTGAAACCTTTCGTGTTTAACAAGATCTTTCCTAAAGCAGGGAGGTACAAAATAAAATGTTTCGTTAAATTAAAATAGTCCAGTTCCTAACTTGAAGGACATTCAACTGTCAGACTGAATTTAACTCAGTCCCAGTTTCTATGTGTAAAATTATGCATACCTCTTACAAAATTCTACTTTGGACAAAATCTATGAGCCAGGAAGTAATGTTATGCTGTGTCCGACTATGTGCAGAAGAGTTCTTGCTCAATGGTTTGTATCAGAAATATTTCCTGGTTGGTTTGGAAGTGCCAGGATAGTATTCTGGTGAAACGTTAGTGTGCCTTTTCCACTTCTCAATCGCCACATGGACTGCAGCGGTTCAAAGATGAGGGCTCACTATCTCCAACTGTACAAGGTGCTGGTGAGACCACATGTGGAGTCAAGAGAGCAGCCTTGGTCCCCTTATTGAAGATAGGGTATCATTTCATTGGAGGCAGTTCAGAGAAGGTTCACTGGGATCATCCCTGGGATGGGAGGGATTGTCTTATGAACAAAGATTAAACAGGTTGTGGCTCTACCCACTGGAGTTTCGAAGAATGAGAGGTGATCTCATTGAAGCCTATAGGATTCTTAAGCCACTTGACAGGGTCAAGGCTGAGAGGATGTTTCCCCTCGTGGGAGAGGCTAGGACCATAGGGCCCAGTCTCAGAATAAGGGGGCACCAAATGAAGACTGAGGTGAGGAGGAGCTTCTTTTCTCAGACGGTTGTGAGTTTTGGAACTCCTTGCCGCAGAGAGCTGTGGGGGAAGGGTGTATATTTAAGGCTGAGGTAGATAGAGTCATGATCAGTCGGCGAACCAAGGGTTAAATGGAAAAGGCAGAAAAGTGGATGTGAGGAAGCTGGGATCAGCCAGGATGCTATTGAATAACAGAGCAGGCTCAAAGGGTCGAACGGCCTACTCCTTTTCCTCTTTCTATTGGTCTCATTATGGCCTTATGACCTGATTGTTTTAAACCCCAATGGAGACAAGCGTGGCCAGTCCAATTATCCTCATTGGATAAGACAGACCTACTCCAATATATTGCTTCCTTCCTAAAAGAGCAGACCAAAACTGCATAAAGTAGTTGAGGTGGGATCTCACTGATGGCCTGTATAACTGAAGCAAAACATCCTCATTTTTATGTCCAATTCGTCTTGCTTAATGCCGTCAGGTTTCCCCACTATTACCTTTCTGTTTCTTTTACTCGCTCAAATCTGTAGTGATCACAATGAGATCAACCAGGTGGACCTCATTGAATAAGAGTTCCCTGACTGGGGCTGTTAAGCTGGTCCAATCAGGGACCCCTGATTGACAGACATAAACAGGATAGTTGATCACATAGCATTGACCTTTGATGTGAAGGGCATTGCTTGTCACTGGCCACCCAGGTGTCTTCCTATCTTCCTGGTGGTGGAAATTGAATAAAGATTTGTGCACTTTGTGTCTCTCACTGTGTCTCACACCTGCACACACACACACTGTGGGTGCTGGGGTAAAAAATAAGCTCTACCGCAGTTAGGCGGTAGTGTGGGGATTAAAAAATAAAATAAAAGTAAAAGAAAAAAAAAGAAAAAAATTAACCAGGAGGTTGATCACACAGAAACAAAAAAAAATATAAACAGGATAGTTTAGTTTTTCTCCTTTGGCCCAAAACGTTGATTTTCCTGCTCCTCGGATGCTGCCTGACCTGCTGTGCTTTTCCAGCACCACTCTGAGCATAACACGGGATACCTGCCTCTGTAGAGTATTTCACTTTTCAAACGCATATCATTTCTGATGAAGTGTCGCTGACCTGAAACCTTAATGCTGGCTCCCTCCTGCAGATGCTGCCTGGCCCTGCCATGCATTTCCAGTATTTGCTGGTTATGTCTGCAGCGAGCATCACTGCTAGTTGCAGTGAGAGTGTTGCAGTTGGTGAGTGTGGAGGTGAGAGGGCTACACCTTGGAGAATTGTGGCAATAATGATTGTATCAGTTGCACTGAAATTCGCTCTGAACAGAAAACTGCAATTATTCATTACGTTCCATTTTAAACTTGCTGTAAGATCTGGAAAAACACAACAGTCCTGTACAAGTTCCTTGCAAGTTTACACTTCTGGCTATTAAGTAGGCTGGTCTCTATATAGTATCAGTGTGAATGCGTCTGACAAATACTCAGCTTTCTTTACATTGAAACCAAGAAATTTAACCAAAGGAGTTTGCAAACTTGTTATAGTTGTTGCTGTGTCTTTCCAGCCCTTACAGCTGCAGGCAGTCCCCAGGTTCTGTTCCAGAGTTTGCTTGCAAGTTGATTTGTACACAAGGTGGAAAACGTAGCCTGTTCCATTCATATGTACAGGGTGGCACGGTGGCTCAGTGGTTAGCCCTGCTGCCTCACAGCACCAGGGTGCCAAGTTCAATTCCAGCCTTGGGCAACTGTCTGTGTGGAGTTTGCACATTGTCTGCGTGGGTGCTCCAGTTTCCTCCCACAGTCCAAAGATGTGCAGGGCAGGTGAATTGGCCATGCTAAATTGTCTATAGTGTTAGGTGTATTAGTTAGAGGGAAATGGGTCTGGGTGGGTTACACTTCGGAGGGTCAATTTAGGCTGAAGGGCCTGTTTCCACACTGTAGGGATTGTATGACATTCTTCAATTTACAATATCCAGAGGCAATATATTCTGTACCTTTTACAGACTGATGATTAGGCTGTGTGAGCGCTCCAAACTCTGATAGCTTGGCATCATCTACAATGGAGGTTGCCTGTTCCTGCATTGGCCACCTGAAATGGGAGTTGTCCCTCTTTTCACATGGAAAGAGGCATTAGTCTTTTATATTAGTCTTACACTACTATTATAGGACAAGCCAACAGAGAACAGTCAGGGAATTCCTAGAGGCATGGCACTCCGTCCACAGATTCAATCAATAAGCACATTGACCTGGACCCAATATACTGGCCACTGCAGTGGACAGCTGGAACTGACAACCGGAAGCGGCAGAGAAAAACCACTATAAATGCCGGAGGAAACATCACAGAAGCGCTTCACAGGAGGCTCCCAAGCACTGAGGATGTCACCTAGACAGGGGACGAAACGTCTGCAACACAAATTCCCAGCTTGGCGAACAGAACCACAACAACGAGCACCCGAGCTACAAATCTTCTCACAAACTTTGAACACCTACAGGCAAGAGACGCTAAGATAAGCCAGGAAATGGGGATCCTGTGCCAACCGCCTAAGTGCCACATACGAACAACTCCGGTTCCTGCACGAATGCCGAAAGAGTCGAATTCTTCCACCATGTCTCAGATACAGACCACCAGTCAACAACCCACAAGCCAGGGACACAGCCAGATCGGGATGATCCAGGTAATGATTACAGACGCACACAACAGACTTCACAAATACAGACAAGAAATTGCGCGCCAAAAATCGTTAATTTAAAAAACCACCAATCAGGAATGGACCCAGACCATAGAACAGGCCGTCACCATAGTACAGAATAGGACCACACATCACAAAAAAACGGCACTAAAAGAAAAAATGGCCAAACTAACACACAACAGAGAGGACACCACAACACACACCTGGGTTAGAAACCTCTCCCGCAGACAGCTCACAGACACGGAAAGAACAATACTGGCCAAGGGACTCAACTACAACCATAGGGACGCCAAGACAGCAGACTTCCTAGCAGCACTCGAATGCACACTCAGGAACAATGGACTGACAGAAGAGACACAACAAACAGTGAGACAAAGCATTGTACCCCTGATAACAAGGAAAAGACAAACACAAAACCTCAACACCAAGGAGAGGGAAGCACTAAAATCACTAAGAAATGATAAGAACATAATCATACTACCAGCAGACAAAGGCAGAATGACGGTCATTCTGGACAAAGCAGAGTACATCCAAAAGGCACAACAACTACTTGCAGTTACCAACACCTACCAAAAGAGGGAGTTTGACCCCACCCCACAGCTCACCAGTAGGATAAACAACACACTGAGGAACCTACAAGAAAATAGACAGATAACCAGGTTTGGTCTACAGAGAATGAAACCTGAAAGCAACAACACCGCCAGATTTTATGGACTACCTAAAGTGCACAAACCAAACATCCCACTCAGACCCATAGTATCACTACCAGGAACACCATCACACAAACTGGCTAAAGAACTACAGCAGAAACTGAAACACCTGATCAGCAGATCCAGACACTCTATACAGTCAGCACAACGATTCTTGGACATCATCAGAAATATACACATAGACAAGGAAGAAACTATGGTCTCATTCAATGTAACGGCACTGTTCACCTCTATCGGCATAACCCTAGCCAGAGAAACAATAGCCAACCTGCTGGACATACAAAACAGACAACAGGATGGGGAACCTATCAACAAAGGCGGCATACTCAAACTACTGGACCTGTGCCTCACAACACACTTCACATTCAACAACCAAATATATGAAGAAATCAACGGCACCCCCATGGGCTCACCCATCTCTGGACTCATAGCAGAAATGGTAATGCAAAGGTCAGAACAAACAGTCTTACCGCAAATTCAACCCAAACTCTGGGTCAGATATGTAGATGATACCTTTGTAATCATTAAAAACACAGAAATAGAGAACACACACCTGATCATCAACGCCACACTCACAGGAATCCGATTCACGAGAGAGGAAGAAAAGGACAACCAACTCCCATTCCTAGACGTGATGGTACAGAGAATACCGAATGGAGAATTCACCACAAAGGTATACAGGAAAGCCACACACACAGACCAAGTCCTAAACTATAAAAGCAACCACCCCAACACACACAAAAGAAGTTGCATCAAGACACTGTTCAAAAGGGCCACAACACACTGCAGTATACCAGAACTGCAAAAAGAGGAAGAAGAACACCTATACAATGTATTCACCAAAAACAGATACCCCCGCAATTTCATCAACAGATGCCTACGGGAAAGACAACAGAACGAGGACATGCAGCAACCCAAAGGACTAGCCACACTACCATACATCAAAAACATTTCTGAACTGACAGCCAGACTACTGCGACCACTAGGACTCATAACAGCACACAAACCAACAGCCACTCTCAGACAACAACACACCAGAACGAAGGACCCGATACCCAGCATGAGCAAAACCAATGTAGTGTACAAAATCCCATGCAAGGACTGCACAAAACACTATGTAGGACAAACAGGAAGACAGCTAATGATCCGCATCCATGAACACCAACTAGCCACGAAACGACACGACCAGCTATCCTTAGTAGCCACACACGCAGATGACAAGCAATATGAGTTCGACTGGGACAATACTACTATTATAGGACAAGCCAGACAGAGAACAGCCAGGGAATTCCTAGAGGCATGGCACTCATCCACAGATTCAATCAATAAGCACATCGACCTGGACCCAATATACCGGCCACTGCAGCGGACAGCTGGAACTGACAACCGGAAGCGGCAGAGACAAACCACTATAAATGCCGGAGGAACCATCACAGAAGCGCTTCACAGGAGGCTCCCAAGCACTGAGAATGTCACCTAGACCGAGGACGAAACATCTGCAACGCAAATTCCCAGCTCGGCGAGCAGAACCACAACAGGCATTAGTCTTGACCAATAAAAACAGCAAGTGCAGCAGCACAGAACATACAATAGGATGTACTGACAAGAGTATGGACTCAATACGTTAACTCTGTTTCTCTCTCCACCGATGCTGCCAGCCCTGATGAGCTTTTCCAGCATTTTTTCCACCAGTTTTCCAACTTCTGAAGTATTTTGTTTGAGTGTTGAATAGGCCAGGTGTTACAGGGTTTGAGGAGAATTATAATGCTCACCTCCACCCCCAACCGTACTCCCCCACCCCCACCCACCCCCAGAAAGCACAAGGTGCTTAAGAAAGTAGTTGAGACACCAACGTTTTCTTATTTTAAATAAACAAGTGCAAAGTGTTGGGTTCAGGATACAATTCGATTGGTCAAACTGCCAATCTTAAAACAAAACACACTTTATACATACACTAGCATTAAAGTGTAACAAAAGAAAGATCAAGGAAAATAATTAGTTTAACTCCATTGGAAAAATTGACCAAATAATGGATTATTTGTCTACTAAACAGTAACTGTTCTAATGCAGTAACATCCCGGAAATATGCCCTTGGGAAAGGCAAGTTCAATAACACAGATTGTCTCTCAGGCCATTCTCCAGTCCAGAAGGGAAAAATAAATATACGAAGAGAAACCTCTGAGAAAGAGTAGCAGGGAGAGATATACTGCAGCTTCCAAATCCAGCTTTTATACCCCAGCAACAACTGCCACTGATAAACTAAACTAAAAATCCTGATTCTGTGGGAACTCGACCTCACCCATCCAAGCTGCTTCTATTGTTCCAATTTTTAAGAAAAGCATCCAAGGCCTCACAAACTGCTCCCTTTTTTTTTAGCTCTGAGTAGATTAAATGTTACCTCTGTCTCAACATTTCTTTATTGAAAAGCCAGGAGAAAACACACATCCTAAACTCATAATAACATCACATGGGAGACGAATGTCCCCTTTGTATGGAGGATATACCCTGCCGCTATGTACATTCCTTACATGTCAACCACTTGGGTGAATGACGACCTTTCTATTCAAGTCCACCTTCCTTTCTCCACTGCATTATGGCACTGGAGGTGGATTGAGGGTACCGGGCGGACAATAATTGGTCACTAAAGAGCCTCAATAGACCATAGGCATGGGAGGTGGAGGGACAGTTGGGTGCTTTCTCCTGGGATTATGGGGGCTGACCAGCGGTTTAGCCCAATTTACGTATTGTACATCTGCCCATCCCAATCTGAAAGACAATTGGGAGAGAGGGCCAGCCTCTACCAATAAGAAAAGTGATGCGGCTCTGTAACATGATCAGCTGTCCAACATCGAGAGTGCGGCGCTGGAACAGCACAACGGGTCAGGCAGCATCCGAGGAGCAGGAGAATCGACGTTTCAGGCATAAGCCCTTCATCTGGAAAGGGTACGAGGGTAAAGTCCACATTTTATGCCCTAAATGGTGGGAAACACACAATATTGAAACTATTAGTCAGATATATAAAAAAACAAGACATCTACAGCAAAGGACGGCGAGCACTGGAAATGTGATACTGAAGCGGAATAAGCTGGAATACTGTTCGGGCATGTGAGGAGAGAGACAGAGTTGAGGGGCCAGATTTCCCCATTGGAGTCAGGAGGGAGGAGTGAGCCCATGTCACATTCCCATCCCGTCTCCTGTCCATGGGGCTTTTGGAGGGATATTGGTAACCCTAGGAATGAAAATCCTGATCGGAGAGGGGGTGGGTATGGAACATGGAGAGTGGAAATGAACCTGGTATACCAGGGAAATGGGTTGAGTCAACAAATATTGCTTCTGTCACAAGTTGATTTAAAGTAAGTGAGAGGGATGTTATCATCTGATCAGTCACATTGTTCACAACAGCTATGGGTGTTGGACAAGAGGTTTTAAACTGAGTGAGTCAATAAGCTCACACCATAAAGAGACCTAACGAAGGGATTCAGCCTGAAATGTTGACTTTCCTGCCCCTCGAATGCTGTCTGACCTGCTGTGCTTTCCCAGTTTCACATCTGATTCTGACTTCCAGCATCTGCAGTCCTTACTGTCTTAAGGTATCTTGATTTCTTCCTGCTTTTGGCTTGCGTTGTATTAACCAATCTTTATTTCCAAAGTGACCTGGTCAAAGGGTGAGTTTTAGCCCAGGTTAGCTCAGTTGACTGGATGGCTGGTTTGTGATACAGCGTAACACCAACAGAGGGTTTGAGTTATAGGGAGGAGCTGAATTGGTTGGGACTGTTTTCCCTAAGTGTAGGGGGCTGAGGGGTGACCTTACAGAGATTCATAAAATCATGAGGGGCATGATTAGCCTAGATCTTTTCCCCAGGGTAGGGAAGAACTAAAATGAGAGGGCATTAGTTTAAAGTGAAAGGGAAAGATTTAAAGGGACTTGAGGGTCAACTTTTTTCACAAAGAGGGTGCTGTGTATATGGAACGAGCTGCCAGAGGAAGTGGTGGAGGCTGGTATAATTACGGCATTTAAAAGGCATTTGGATGGATATATGAATAGGAAGAGTTTAGAGGGATATGGGCTAATGCAGGTCAGTGGGACTAGTTCAGTTTGGGAAACCTGGGTGGTATGGAAGAGTTGGGCAAAAGGACCCGTTTCCATGCTGTATGACTCGAAGACTCTGTGAGTGAGTTCAATTCCCGTACCAGGCTAAGGTGACCATGAAGGATCCTCTTCAACCTCTCCCCTCCCTCAGGCGTGGTAACCCTGAGGTTAAACTCACCATCCCTGGTCTCTCTCTCTCTCTCTTTCTCTCTCTCTCTCTTTCTCTCTAATGAGAAAGCAGCCAATGTGGGACTATGGTGCCTTCACCTTATCTTGAAGTTCGGGGATATTTTGTTATTCGAAAATAACTGAAGTGTTCTGTCAAAGCCTCCGCTTCTTTGCATTCAGTGAGACTCTCTCAGCAATCTCACCAGACCCCTGCCCAAACCCACCCAGTTCTGGAGACGGTGAGATTTTGCCCACAGTGTTAATGGATCTGAGGTGAGTACCTCACTGAACCTCAATGTGCTGTACCCATTCTCTGACCCAATCTGCTCCCTTCCCAGTGATTCCCACATCCTGCCATTGTCCCAGTATCCCTGTTTACCCAGGTATTTCCTCCCCATTTGGCCAGGAGATGCAGTGAGAAGTGTTCTATCACCACAACCTGGCACCATTTTGAGGTACAAGAGAATAAAAAATTTACAAGGATGTTGCCGGGGTTGGAGGCTTTGAGCTGTAGGGTGAGGTTGAATAGGCTGGGGTTGTTTTCCCTGGAGCATCAGAGGCTGAGGGGCGACCTTATACATGTTTATAAAATCATGAGGGGCATGGATAGGGTTAATAGGCAAAGTCTCTTCCTTGGGGTGTGGGAGTCCAGAACTAGAGGGCATAGGTTTAGGATGAGAGGGGCAAGATATAAAGCAAGACCTAAAGGGCAACGTTTTCACACAGAGGGTGGTACGTGTATGGAATAAGCTGCCAGAGGAAGTGGTGGAGGCTGGTACAGTTGTAACATTTAAAAGGCATTTGTATGGGTATCTGAATAGGAAAGATTTGGTGGGATATGGGCCGGGAGCTGGCAGGTGGGACTACATTGGGTTGGGATATCTAGTCGGCACAGACACATTGGACCAAAGGGTCTGTTTCCGTGCTGTACATCTCTATAACTCAATGACTCTAAAAAGAAAGTACTTAACCAGAGTTCAACATCATTGATCAGTGATCCAAAGACAACTCCAGAACTTCTGCAAGTCCAGGCTCTGGGTGTATAGCAGCAAGGAGCCTTCGCTCCAGGCACCATTGCAGTTGCCAATCCACCCTACCAAGAGTCCACGCTCCAGAGATTTTGTGGAGTGGATGTATAAGAGTAAGCCCCAACTTACCGGATATCTCAAGCATTCACTATTTCTTGTTCATATTTGTAGAATTGGCAGTGTTTTTCGGTTCTACAGTCCCAACACACGGCCTGCTCTTTATTAATATTTGAATGTTTCTCTGTGGATGTTTTCCTTGAGTCGGGTTGAGCAGCGTGAACGGTGGCTCCTGGTCTGTAGGTCCTATATATGGACTCCTGGAATAGTGGCTGCAGTGATGGCGGAGCGGGGACTCCTGGTTGTTATAGGCCCAGGGCCTGGACTTTTGGGAAGGGGTGGACGGGTCATTGACTGCAGTGGTGTTGGTGTCTGGAGTGAGAGCTGCTGCAGGCTCAGAGCAGGGCCCTAACTGAAGTCCTGGATCCATGTTTAGGACACTGACCAACGAAGACGTACTCTATTTGAGTACTTCCTTTTGTACCTCAAAATGGTGCCGGATTGCGGTGACAGAGCACTTTTCATTGTATCTCCCTGGATATGTGTGACGATAAATCAATCATTAGTCATTCATCCAAAATCCCAAGGCCTGAAAATGATTTCTTAGCAAGTTCCCTGAAGAGGTCAGAAACATCCAGTTAACCCAACAGGAGCCAAGTCGCTTTTGTCACCCAGCACCAAACGACTCAAGAAAATCTCAAACAGCCTTGAGTTGCTTTGTAAGCAATCCCAACTTTGGAAGAGTGAGGCTGGAGATTCGTTTGCTGAGCTGGTGCAGATGTTTCGTCACCTCGCTCAGTGCACCTCCGCAGTAGGATTGGAGGTCTGTCCCGCTACTTATCTGTCTCTGTTTTCTGCTACTTCATCATAAAATCCTGACAGTGCAGAAGCAGGCCTTTCGGCCCATCAAGTCCACAATGACCCTCTGAAGAGCATCCCACCCAGACCCGTTCCCCTGTAACCCTGCATTCCCCACCGCCAGCCTATACATCCCTGCACACTCTGGGCAATTTAGCATGGTCAATCCAGCCTAACCTGCCCATCCTGGGAGGAAACTGGAGCACTGGGAGGAAACCCAGGGGAGAATGTATGAACTCCACATAGACAGTTGCCTGAGGGTGGAATCGAACCAGCGTCCCTCGTTCTATGAAGCAGCAAGCTAACCATTGAGCCACAGTTATGTCCTCAATACACATTTAGAGGGAGAATGACACATTTCTGTGAGAACTCTGCAGCATCCTGACAAATCACTACATGGTTAAACAATTGCACTCACACTTTACTGTTGTACCAAACATAATTAATAAATGTGCTTTTATAATTCACCGAAATCTCAGTCCTATGTTAATTCATCAGCATTAAGGAATAATACTTGGGCTGACAAGAATACTGATTTTAAAAATATATTTATATAAACAAATGTCATTTAGTTCAATCTCTGCAGTATTTTAATAATTTTTACCAAATGGATTTTGGAATTTGCTGAGTGCAGCGATGTCTCTGGCAAATGGATTGTACTAATTTGTCATCGCCTGCTCTGTTCCAGTGTGCTTACACAACCTGCAGTTCTTTGAAAATGATGTCCAGAATCGGTAAATCTGACATTCCACGGGGAATCACTTCATTTCAGAGACCGGAAGAGAAAGGAGAGAGTTGCATTTTTGTAGCGCCCTTTAGGGGACCTCGAGGTCACCTGATACGCTTTAAAGCGCATGAAATTCTTTCCAAGTGTTTTCATTGTAGGAAACACAGCAGCCGTTTTATGGATGGCACTCTCTCCCCATAGCACAGCAATGGGATGATGATCTGTTTCAGTGGTGTTTGTTGATGGATCAGCATTGGCCAGAACAGTTTTCTTGGTGTTATTTTACAGGGTGTGAGTGTCCCTAGCTCTCCATTTCTAGTTGCCCCTTGTGAAGGTGGTCGTAAGTCACCATGAGCTACTACTGCAGCCCACATGGTGTAGGGACACCCCAGCCCCCACTGGTGTTAAGGAGGGAACCCTGGATTTTGACCCAGTGCCACTGAAGGAACTGCCAATACAGCTGCAAGTCAGAATGTTGTGGCTTAGAGGGGAGAATCCTCCTGCTCTCCTTCTGAATAATGTCTTGGGATCATTTAGATCCATCTGAGAGGGGAGATAGCCCCTTGAGAAAAAAAACCTCATCGAAAAGATGCCACCATCCCGCTGGTGTGGCGGTGTCTTGACGGACTCGAGTGGCAGTCTCTCAGCCTCAACGTGGACTTCCAGCCTCGAGATGATTCCAGGGCAGTCTCTAGGCCTCAAGAGCCTCAGGGCGAGGCCTGGAGTGAAGGCCCGATGTGGACTGGAGGCTCAGTGGACTGAGTTAGAAGGACTGTTACTCCGGACTTTCCATTTCTTTATTTTTCTAATTTTGTTTTGCTTTCAAAGAGTTTGTACTTACGAACCTGAACCTAGGTAACTCAGGTAGCGGGTCAGTGATGACTTGTAAACTTCTCAATTGTACTTATTTGGGTACATGTGACAATAAAGCTGATTCTAATTCTAGTTTTAATTCTAATTCTCTGTCCTGCAGCACTCCCTCGGTACTGCACGGGGGTCTCTGACCAGGGCGTCTTGCATATGTTTCCAGATTACAACTTGAACAAACAAGTTTCTGACTCAGGAGTGAGATTACTGCCAACCTGCAGAGTTTCTAACATGCGCTCTGGAGTTATTACTTTATGAATGGAGCACAGATCAGGGTTACCACCCATGTGTGATTCTGATGACGAATTAGCACCGGTATCTCAATGCAGTTTTTGCAAATGTATCCTTTCAGATTGTTCCCCCGCGATAGCATTTAAATCGATGTTGGGTACAGGCACACCCCCCACCACGTTTTGAAAGTTTGCTTTTACGAATGACCTACGTTGGTACCTGTTTTCACTAACTGGAAAAAATCCGAAGAGGATTTTCGCTTTTACAAGAAAAGGTGAAATCTTTCCCATGTAAATTAATGCTTCTTCGCTTTTCGCCCTTGTTTGGCTAACAATAGGTTTCAGAAGGACGCTCTAAGTTTGGATAGCGGGGGGAGTACCTGTATAAATCATAGATGCATAGTTAAGATTATTTCAACGTTACTCATTTTGATAAATTTAGTCTCGGAAACATAATAAGATATTGGGGGGGTATAATTCAGTGGCTGGTTGAACAGTGTGAGGAGGCCACAGACAACAGAACAATGAACAACCGAGTTAATGCTATGTTTCCTGGCGGTAGCTGTAGGGGGAGTATTGCAGTGGGCAGCAGGAAAGCCAGGATCACTGTCCCTCAATCTCCTGTCCCTGGAGCAGGTGGACTCAAGGGAAGATAGTAAGACTTGCATTTTGAAAGCACCTTTCCCGACCTTTGGACAACATGTGAGGAAGGCATATGGTGTACTGGGCTTTATTGGCAGAGGAATTGAGTTCCGGAGTCCTGAGGTCATGTTGCAGTTGTATAAGACTCTGGTGAGGCCTCATCTGGAGTATTGTGTGCAGTTTTGGTTGCCATACTATAGGAAGGATGTGGAAGCTTTAGAACGAGTGCAGAGGAGGTTTACCAGGATGTTGCCTGGAATGGTAGGAAAATCTTATGAGGAAAGGCTGAGGCACTTGGGGCTGTTCTCATTGGAGAAGAGAAGGTTTAGGGGAGATCTGATAGAAGTGTATAAGATGATTAGGGGTTTAGATAGGGTAGATACTAAGAACCTTTTACCGCTAATGGAGTCAGGTGTTACTAGGGGACATAGCTTTAAATTAAGGGGTGGTAGGTATAGGACAGATGTTAGGGGTAGATTCTTCACACAGCGGGTTGTGAGTTCATGGAATGCCCTGCCCGTATCAGTGGTGAACTCTCCTTCTTTATGTTCATTTAAGCAGGCATTGGATAGGCATTTGGAAGTTATTGGGCTAGTATAGGTTAGGTAGGACTCGGTCGGCGCAACATCGAGGGCCGAAGGGCCTGTACTGCGCTGTATCCTTCTATGTTCTATGTTCTATGTTCTATGTGTTAAAACTAATCTTTCTGAAGTGTAGTCACTGTTGTAACGTAAGGAAATCATAGTATTTTGGTGCACACTCGAACCTCACTTAAAGGTGTACCAGACTCGACAGGCACTTGTAAATTCACAAAATATGCACATGTTCAGGTCTTTCAGATATCAGCGTACAACTACACGGGCTGTTTGACCAGAGCAAGGTGAGAAATGAGAAGATATTGTTCTGTAAGAGTCTGAAAGGGTTAATGCTAATGAGTGCTTCAGGTGTCAGCCATTGTGATGATCTCATGTGGACCTGGTGGGAGCAAGCGGAGGGTATCACTCCCTTCCAGTGAGAATGTAGTGAGAATCGAACAGCAAGGGGAGGTCTAGGCTTTTGCACGCTTGAAATGCGAGCTTAGGTTTACAACTAGGATAGGCAGAAGTGAGGACTGCAGATGCTGGAGATCAGAGTCAAGATTAAAGTGGTGCTGGAAAAGCACAGCAGGAAAGGCAGCATCTGGGGAGCAGGAAAATCGACATTTCAGGCAAAAGTCCTTCATCGGGAATGCTCATCAGGAATTCCTGATGAAGGGCTTTTGCCCGAAACATCGATCTTGACTTTAATCTTGACTTACAACTAAGATAGGTCTGGATCCTCATGAACATCATAAACATGCAAACTTTTGGGACCGGAAGCAATTGGAAGCTCTCGGGACTAAACCAGGAAGAAGAGGTCACATATGGTCAGAGGAGGAATATTGTTTGAGTTAGAATATCTATTTATGGGAAACTCATTCATAAATAAGAAAATATCTAATATCCTTAAGAGCAAAGCACCAAAGCAAATATCTGACGGAAGAATAAAGCTGAACTAGAGTCCTAATCCCTGTCCCAATTGACAAACTCTTCAATACATGACTGAGGAGAATTTAGATATATGGTACAACCTCGATTATCCGAACATCCATTATCCAAATTTCAGATTATCTGAACAAGATCACAAGGTCCCGATGCTTAGGTAAACTGTGTTATCCGAAAATTCAATTATCCGAACAAAATATTCCCCGCCCGTGTCATTCGAATAATCGAGGTTGTCCTGTGGATACATCAAGCTGTGCTCCCTGAGGTAGCTAAGGGACTTCCTGGACTACCAACACGTAGGGATTTAGATGAATAACTTACTCAGGCAGAAGGGTTAAAGGGTTTTTCTCACAATTTCTGTCACAATGTCTATTGTGCAAATGTGACTGGAACTGATTGCTGTCATGTTTAAGAAAAGTTGCCTCTTCTCATTAGATTACCAAGTAGCTATCCTTGTTAAATTACCAAGTAGCTATCCTCCACTACATCAAGGCAAAAGCAGCCCCTATAAATCCCAACCAGGTTGGTGACACAAATCTGCAGATAACTCACACAGCACCATGAGCTAAGGTGCGGATTCATCCTATAACATGGTGGCAGTGTTGGAGACATGATGATTCTTCAGGCACGGCTCCGGGAAGGCTGGAAGAGCTGAACGCTTGCAAAACCAGCGGAGGAGAACATTATGGCATGGAGAAATCTCCTGCCATTGGGAAAAACGTTGCAGACCTTGGAAGAGTTGGAGAGCCAATCACACCAAGGCAGTTATCAATGGCAACAGGCTCCAACATTCTGCAGGAGCTTTCCCCAGTCGAGATCTAACCAAACAGACATCGAGCTTCCAGAAGTAAAGTTGAATTGCCCAGTGGGCAGGGGAATCATTTAAACATGGTGAAAGCATAATTTACACATTGGGAAAGCTGGAAATAAGGCAAGAGATTTACAACTTAGACTAGGTACTATGAGGCACTGCTCCAATAAGAATTTCTTATTGGAACATCTAAATTGAGGTAATAAGGGAGTAGTTTAACAGCTTTTGCAGATTGTATTTAATGGAAAGAGGAAGTTAGGAAACCATCAATGGTCCAGATAAGGTGGAAGATCCATTACTTAAAGCTGTGGTAAAGGCATGATGCATTTACTTAAATCGCGCATAGTGGAACACATCCAGAAACCAAGCTACAAAAACAACGACAGACAGAGGGCAACAGTGAGGCAAGACCAATAAAGAAAAGGGGTTCTTCTTAAACAACTTCAGAGTGAGGGTCTTACTCAGAGCCAAGAATCATTGTTAAAGCTGCCGGCAGTGGGATTAATTCAATAAAACTGTTAGGGAAAAGTCGTCATTGGCGAAGGCCATAATTAGCCAGATTCATCTGGAAAAGCGAAGTGTTGTCTGGGTGACGAGTTCAGAGATATTACCACTGTGCCACCTCCTCCTCACTATTTCACACATCTTCATTTTCCAATTTCCAAAGATTTTCTCCATGAATTAACAGGTGCACTTGGTAGAAGCAACAAATTATTGCATCTTCCTCCCTATCCTATTGTTGACAAAGTGGCATCACAGGTCAGCAGGGTGGTGAAGGAGGCATTTGGCCCACTTGCCTTCAGCAGTCAGAGCATTGTGTACAGGAGTTGGCACATCATGTTACGGCTGTGCAAGACATTGGTAAGATTACATTTGGAGTGCTGTGTGCAATTCTGGTATCCCTGTTTTAAGAAGGACGTTATTGAACTGGAAAAGGTGCAAAAATGATTTACAAGGATGTTACCCAGACGAGCAGGTTTGAGTTTTTCTCTGGAGTTTTCTCCAGAGTTTTTCTCTGGAGTGTAGGAGTCTGAGGGGTGAACTGATAGAGGTTTATAAAATCATGAGGGACATGGATAGGGTAAGCAGACAAGATCTTTTCCACAGGGTTGGGGAATCCAGAACTGGAGGACAAAGGTTAAAGATGAGGAGGGAAAATTTTAAAAGGGGAATGAGGGGCAACGTTTTCACACAGAGGGTGGTGCGTGTATGGAATGAGCTGCCAGAGGAAGTGGTGGGGGCTGATACAATTACACCATTTAAAAGACACTTGGATGGAGTATAGAGGGAGATGAACTAAATGCAGGAAAATGGGGCCGGCTTAGTTTTGGAAACCCGGTCAGTTTGGATAAGTTGGGTCGAAGGGTTTCCCTGCCCTGTAGCTCTATGATTCTACCTCTTTATGAATGACCATTTAAAATCTCTGTGAAAGCAAAGGCATAAAATGATTAAAGTGAGTGCCATGAAGTGGTATTAAACATGTATTCACAATTACAGGAATAAGGGGGAGAGAGATGCAGGAATAGAACATTGAGCCATCAATCTGCTCAGCTTTCAACTCGATCATCTGCCTCATTATCATTCTCCCACGTTATCTCTCAATATTATTAATACCTAGAAATCTCAATGACTGACCATCAATTGCCTTCAGGGTAGAGAATTCCAAAGATTCAGCTCCTTCCGAGTCAAGACATCCCTCATTAGCTCAATCCTAAATGGCCTGCTTCTTGCTCGCAGACCAAGTCCTCTGGTTGTAGGCCTCTGCGTATCCCTCTTCCACTATCAACTGGAGACCATCTTTTCCACGCCTACCCTGTCAAACCCTGGCAGAAATTTCCATGTTTCTAAGAGACCTCCTCTCATTCCAAAGTGTTGTGGCCCAATCTCCTCAATCCATCCTCCCGAGACAAGCCCAGGAATGGTCTTTGTCACAGTCCCTCTACAACGTGTATGTCCTTCCTTAGATAAGGGCAGAATCATAACTCAAAGATAAAAGTTAAGTGAAATATAGCAACAGCATTCCTCACTTTCTTCTGAACTTTAGCTGTTCCCCCTTCATGTATACAACAGCGTTGCACAGCAGTATCAGATGACAATAAACGACTCCCAAGTGAAGGTAATGTTATGACCCTGCTGTAGGTCCACTGTGACCTGGAAATAATACAACACAACAATAGGTCGCTATGGGTGAGCAGGCACTTGCTCACTGTTTTCAGAGGGGGAGGGAACTCAGTGAAAGTCTCTGATCTATCCTGCATGGCGGTGCTGGATCAGAACATGTTTCAAAGTGTATTTTATCCTCCCTATCCAACAGGGTCACTGAACCTCCCAAGAACTAAATTGCCAAAGGATCAGTTTGCAGTCGTTATGATAGTGTGACATTTAGCAATGACATACTCCCATTTTACACTATTCAAGTCTATGTCTGTCTTGTTCATACCCAGGATGTAGAGGTGCCAGTCTTGGACTGTGATGGACAAGATTAGGCGTCATTTGACACCAGGTTATAGTCCAACAGGTTTATTTGAAATCACAAGCTTTCAGAGCGTTGCTCCTTCAGCACATTTTCAAATAAACCCATTGGTCTGTAATCTGGTGTCGCGTGCTTTTTGACCTCGGAGCAGTGCTCCGAAAAGCTTGTGGTTTCAAATAAACCCATTGGACTATAACCTGGTGTCACGTGACTTCCAACTTTGTTCATATGCAGGTAAGGAAATCTCTTGATGTGAAACTAATTCACCCTCCCTGCTGATTCCACCTACTGTTGCGGTTACACATATTTTGTATAATAGCAATCTCACATTTCAGAAAGAGTGGGTCAGTTCGATCAATCAGGTGGACACTTTGTTCAGGGTGTAAAATGATGCCAATAGCATGGGTTCAATTCTTGTACTAGCTGACGTTATCAAGAAGGATTCTCCTTCTCAACCTCTCCCCTTGCCTGAGGTATTGCGACCAGGCAGAAGTGAGGACTGCAGATGCTGGAAATCAGCGTCTAGATGAGAGTTACGCTGGAAAAGCACAGCAGGTCAGGCAGCATCCGAGGAGCAGGAAAATCGACATTTTGAGCAAAAGTCCTTCATCAGGAACCCTGGTTAGATTCCCTATAGTGTGGAAACAGGCCCTTCAGCCCAACCAACCCTCCAAAGAGTCACCCATTTCCCTCTGACTAATGCATCTAACACTATGGGCAATTTAGCATGGCCAATTCACCCTAACCGACACATCTTTGGACTGTGGGCGGGAACCAGCGCACCCAGAGGAAACCCACACAGACACAGGGAGGACGTACAAACACCACCCTTACAGTTGCCTGAGATAGGAATGGAACCTGAGATGCTAGTGCTGTGAGGTAGCAGTGCTAACCACTAAGCCACCATGCCGCCCATAAGCTTTTGCCCGAAATGTCGATTTTCCTGCTCCTCGGATGCTGCCTGACCTGCTGTGCTTTTCCAGCATCACTCTAACCCTGAGGTATGGCGACCGTCAGGTTAAATCACCAGGACTATCCCTCTAATGAGAAGGCAGCGTTTAATCCAGCAGAACAAAAAAAAGCTTTACCTGTATTTACAGCAGACAATTAGGGACTGGACGCTAAGCAGGACAGAAAAACAATTACAAATAACACAGCAGGCCTATTGCCGAACTATATACTGAACACAGAAACTGCACAAACATAATTACAGACTGAAAACTGCACTACAGCATGGAACAAATCCACCTGATGTGGTGAAAATCTAAACAGATAAATCTAAATAGACAATTCCAGTTCATATTCAAAAAGCCTGACTCTATGTATCTGAAATTCATCCTGGAAACTCCAGATAAGCTTATCTATTGGACACAGAATGTTACAACAACACAAGGACCTGAGGGGTAAATTTTTCACACAGAGAGTGGTTCCAGCATGGGACAAGTTTTCAGAGTAGGTGCTGGAGGCTGGTACAATTACGGCATCTAAAACGTGCCTGGGTGGGTATATGAATAGGAAGGGTTTCAAGGGATATGGGCCAAGTACTGGCAAATGGGTCTAGGTCAGATTGGAATTGCTGGAAAAACTCAGCTGGTCTGGGCAGCAGTTGTGGAGAGAAATCAGAGTTAATCAGGGGGTGGAGGAGGCCCAGGACTTGCATGTCCTTGGCGGAGTGGGAGGGGGGAGTTGAAGTGGTGGGCGACAGGGCGGTGGGCTGTTTGTTGTGGCTGACCACTACTAGTTACCCTCCCACTCCAACCACACGGCATCAACATCGATTTCATCAGTTTACTCATCACCCCGTCCCAGATCCAACACTCCAACTCGGCACTACCCTCTTGAACTGTCCTACCTGTCCGTCTCCTGTCCCACCTATCCGCTCCAGCCTCACCTTCGACCCATCAACATCGCACCCCACTTGCATCTACCTAGCGCCTTTCAAGCTACCATTCTCCCAGCTCACCCAACTTCCCCCCCCCCCACCGCCCCAAACACACGCACATTTCTTATGAAGGGCTTAAGCCTGAAACATCGATTCTTCTGCTCACCAGGTGGTGCCTGACCTGCTGCGCTTTTCCAGCACCACATTTTTCGATTCTGATCTCCAGCATCTGCAGTCCTCACTTGGCTAACCCACCTGACCTACACATCCCTGGGGTCACAATGGATAATTCCCCAGGGCCAATCCACCCGAACTTGCACAACCTTGGATTGTGGGCGGAAACCGGAGCACCCGGAGGAAATCCACGCAGACACGGGGGGGAATGTGCAAAACTCCACGCAGACAGTCACCCGAGGCTGGAATCGAACCTGGGTCCCTGGCACTGTGAGGCAGCAGTGCTCGCCACCTTTGTCAACTCAGAAACTCTTGCTGTCAATCCTACCCCCAGAATTAACACAAAAAGGACAAATCACTGCTATGTGTGTGCATGTAAGAAGTGTGCGTTAGAAGGCAGAGGGAAAGGTCATGTAGATCAATGGCCGAATGCTGTGGAACTAAAGTCTTGGGTTTAAATCCTGGCTGTCCTGAAGGTATGTGTCTGAACAAGTATTCTATAATATTAGTGAGCTGTCTGCCGACCCTCTGTATGCTTCCACCCCATAACTCCTGAGCGTTGCCTCTCTCTCAGTCACCCATCTCGGATACCAACCGGGTTAGAAATAATTGAAGAGGCAGAGGGCGTGACTTGCAAAGGTAACCATGGGCATCAGTGTGTAAGATGGGCTACCATTGGGGTGAATGAATGAAACTACAGAGAGTTAAAGTGAACCGTTCATGCGGACACTGATAAAAATTGGTGGGAGCAGGTTTTCGGATGTGTGTATGTTATCGACAGTACAATCACTCATCAACAGAAGATTGATTTATAAGCCTTGACCGCTTCCCCCCCACCCAGACAGGTTTGGATTGTCTCAAAATTAGATTACAAGAAGGAAGCTGTGGCTTTACTTACCATAGAATTCCTACAGTGTGGAAAGAGACCATTCAGCCTATCGCATTCACAATGCCCCTCCAAAGAGCATCCCACCTGTAATCCTGCATTCCCCATGGCCAATACTCTTAAGCTGCAGGAGGAAACCCATGCAGACACGGGAGAATGTGCAAACTCCACACAGAGAGTTGCCCAAGGCTGGGATTGAACCCAGCTCCCGTGCACTGTGAGACAGCAATGCTAACCGCTGAGCCACTGTGCCACCGAATATTGCCACAGATGGTTGGGAGATGCCGTCCTGGTGACCATCCACAATTAACCAACGCCACCAAAACTCCATCATTTATTCATTTCTTCTGGCATCTTGCTGGGTACAACATGGCTACCACAGCAACATTCCGAACATCTCTTCACTGATAGCAAACCCACTGGCTGTGGAATTCTCTACCACCACAGGCTGTGGAGGCCAAGTCACAGGATATATTCAACAAAGGGTTTGATCAGATTTTAGACCTTCAAGAGAGAAAGCGATTAGATGACAATGAGATAGAGGGTCAGCCATGATCATGTTGAATGCTGGAGCAGGCTCAAAGGGCAGAATGGCCTACTCCTGTTCCTATGTTCTTCTGTTGTAGAGTGACCAGGGTCATTGTGAGACTGTGCAATAACCACACATTCTCCTTTTTCCCTGCTGACCACACCCAGCAGTCTCCTCAGCCTGAAACATCTCGAGTTAACCTGATGCCTGCTTGCAATCTCATTTAGTCAGTAACCCTGGGTACTGCAGCTTCGTCGAACGATAATTACCCTGTCCCTGCAGAGGAAGTGATTTCTGTCTCTCGCCCAAATCCATCTCTTAACTTTTCGAGCTTTTGTCTTTCAAGCCCACTCCAAACTTAGCCTAATGTTGCTCATGATTTGGAGATGCCGGTGTTGGACTGGGGTGTACAAAGTTAAAAATCACACACCAGGTTATAGTCCAACAGGTTTAATTGGAAGCACACTAGCTTTTGGAGCGTCACTCCTTCACCAGGTGATTGGAGCGTCGCTCCGAAAGCTAGGGTGCTTCCAATTAAACCTGTTGGTCTATAACCTGGTGTTGTATGATTTTTAACCTAACATTGCTGTTTACTTAGAAGCCCTACAGTGTGGAAACAACAAGCCATTTGGCCCAACAAGTCCTTACTAGCCCTCCAAAGAGTAACCCCCCCCCCCCCGATCCATTCCCCTACTACTCTTGACTAATACACCTAACCTACATATTTATGAACACTACGGGCAATTTAGCACAGCCAATTCACCTGACCTGCACGTCTTTGGACTGTGGGAGGAAACCGGAGCACCCGGATGAAACCCGTGCAGACATGGGGGGGAATGTGCAAACTCCACACAGACAGTCGCCTGAGGCTGGAATCTGTGAGGCAGCAGGGCTAACCACTGAGCCACCGTGCCACCCCTTCATAACAGGAGATCAAACTGTTTGATAAATTCATCGCGGGCTCTCAGTCAGAAGAAACTACCCTTTTTTGGCTCATTTACATCTTTAACTCAAATCCTGGTTATTGTACTTCTGAAAAGTTAGAAGCTGAATTAAGCACCACCCAATCTGAAGATGTCACATAGGCGTAGATGGGAATATGTCAATAGTCCTTAGGAGTGAAGACCGGTACACACAGGTCCCCTTGTATCTTGTTAGAAAATAATGGACCTCATGGCATGAATCTAACTGATGCTAATAATGGAAATGTTGGATCCCAGAGTGAGACCCTAACCTGGTTTTCTCTTATGAGCGTGGAGGCCACTTACTGAACACATTCACATAGCATACTTTTACCATGAACAAAAAAGGTGTTTATCCAGCGAGAAGCATGAACGACATTAGAGTAGAAAACAAGGTTGCCAGAAGCAAACACAAACCACAGGAAATGGGAATGTGAGTGGGCCATTTGGCCCCTCAAACCTGCCCCACCATCTCACAAAGTCACTCCGCTTTCATGCCAGCTCATCAATGGCCTCAAATCCCCAATATTTCAAAACTCTACCTGCCTGCTCTCCAAAAACTGTCAATGGTTCGCCTCTACAACTCTCTGAGGTAGTAAATTCTCCATCGTCTCCTTCGGTTTTAAGTGAGCGTCCTCTCCTTCTGCAACAACTCCCTTCGCCTTAATTTGGAGACAGTGAGGATTGCAGACGCTGGAAAGTCAGATTCAATAAAATGTGGAGCTGGAGAAAGCACAGAGGTCAGGTAGCATCAGGAAAGCAGGGGAGTCAATGTTTCAGGCAGGTCCCTTCACTCAGACTGGAAAGTCATGCTCTTCTGATGCTGTTTGACCTGCTGTGCTTTTCCCCCACTAACATCTTCCCTATCAAGCCCCCTCAGGAATCCTGAAGGAGTACTGGACCTGAAACGTTAACTCTGCTTTGTCTCTCTACAGATGCTGCCAGATCTGTTGAGTTTGTCTGGCGATTTCTGTTTTTGTTTCTGATTTACAGCATCCACAGCTCTTTTTCCCCCTCAGGAGTTGGTGCATTAGAATAAGATCCCCCATCAGTCTCCTAAACTCTCATAAATAAAGGACTACTTTATTCAGCCATTTTTGTTAAGTCAACAAAGAGACCTTGGAGTGCAGGTTCATAGCTCCTTGAAAGTGGAGTCGCAGGTAGATAGGATAGTGAAGAAGGCGTTTGGTATGCTTTCCTTTATTGGTCAGAGTATTGAGTACAGGAGTTGGGAGGTCATGTTGCAGCTGTACAGGTCATTGGTTAGGCCACTGTTGGAATATTGCATGCAGTTCTGGTCTCCTTCCTATTGGAAAGATGCTGTGAAACTTGAAAGGGTTTAGAAAAGATTTACAAGGATGTTGCCAGGGTTGGAGGATTTGAGCTACAGGGAGAGGCTGAACAGGCTGGGGCTGTTTTCCCTGGAGCGTTGGAGACTGTGGGGTGACCTTATAGAGGTTTATAAAATCATGAGGGGCATGGATAGGATAAATAGACAAAGCATTTTCCCTGGGTTGGGGTAGTCCAGAACTAGAGGGTATAGGTTTAGGGTGAGAGGGGAAAGATATAAAAGAGACCTAAGGAACAACTTTTTCATGCAAAGGGTGGTATGTATGTGGAATGAGCTGCCAGAGGAAGTGGTGGAGGCTGGTACAATTGCAACATTTAACAGGCATCTGGATGGGGATATGAATAGGAAGGGTTTGGAGGGATATGGGCCGGGTGCTGGCAGGTGGGACTAGATTGGGTTGAGATATCTGGTCAGCATGGATGAGTTGGACCAAAGGGTCTGTTTCTGTGCTGTACATCTCTATGACTTTATGACTCTATTTGCTGCCAATCACTCATTGCCTTTGACCTGATTGGCTTTCCAAGGGCTCTTAAGAGTCCACAAGACTGTTATTGGTTTGGTGTCACATATAGGTCAGACCAGGTAAAGAGATTTGCTTTCCTAAAGGGCATTGGTGAACCAGAGGGAGTTTTATGAAAGTATGACTCTAACCTGCGAATGGATTTAAACTCAGATTCTTCCCAGAAGCATCCTTACAGACGTCAAAAAAAAACCTCACTTGGGCTTCATGCTAAAGTCACCATATCCCACACCCTCAACAGAGAGAGGGAAATGGTGGGGAGATTTACCTGAGGGTCACCACACCTTGGGCAAGGGGGAAACTAAAAAGGTGACACCTTCATTTGGTACAGGAACTGAGCCCATGCTGTCAGCTTTTACACATCTAATCACCTGCAAAATGAAACAAGGAAATAAGCTCAATAAACGTGGCAAATGCGGGGCTAGCAAAGAACAATGTAACCATGAAAGCTGCTGGATTGTCATAAAAACACAACTGGTTCTGAAAAGGGAATCAAAAACGATGAGCATGTGCTTGAAACGCCAATTCTCCTGCTCCTCGGATACTGCCTGACCGGCTGTGCTTTTCCAGCACCACACTCTTCAACTCTGATCTCCGGCATCTGCAGTCCTCAGTTTCTCCCCTTCAGAAAAGGGAGCCTGCTGCCTGGGCCCGCATCTGTGGGAGATCAGAAAAAGGTGGAGGACTGGGAAAGGAGATGGCTTTGACTGTATTGCAAACCAGCTGCCCAGCCAACTGAGCTAACTAACTGCCAGCTACGGCTGGCACAGCTAAAGCAGGCTGTCTTCCAGAAAACTACTGCGCACTCACAAATCAGTTTTCTTCAGTTCCCCGAGGCACCAACAACAAACTGCAAACTGAACACAACGAGGCCAAATTTGACTAGAAGTTGGCCAAGTGACAATGAGGAGGGTTTCTCTCCTCATGGCCTGGCGGATTTTTGCATGTCACATCTTCCCAAATTCGCCTCACTACCTTGGCACTGCGCCCATTTGGTGCCCCACTCCTTGCAACTTCCCTCTCGCCACAGGTGGACATGTTGGCCAATGCCAGGGTCTCTTTGGATTTCCGGTACCATCTTTAAAGCCCAGTCATGCTCCCAGCCAAGTGCTGGGCAATCCTCAGCATAGTCTCTGCCCATGGTCCCTGTTATATTGGGCTGCCCATGGCATATGCCCTGAGATGTTGGTATTGATGGATATTGAAGCGAAATGCTGGAATTTCCAGGCAAACACGTGGTTTGGATGAGCTCTGAGGAAACACTCTTTCACCAGGGGGTGGTAGAGATATCTAACATGCTGCCTGAGAGGGCGGGGAGGCAACATTTGAGAAGCTTCTGGATGAGCACTTATAGTGCCAGGGCATAGTAGGCTACAGACAAAATGGAGGCAAATGGGATTAATGTAGTTTGGTGTTTCTTCCCACAGTCCAAAGATGTGCAGGTTAGGTGAATTGCCCATAGTGTTAGGTGAAGGGGTCAATGTAGGGAAGTGGGTGTGGGTGAGTTGTTCTTTAGAGGGACGGTGTGGACTTGTTGGGCCAAAGAGCCTGTTTCCACACTGAAGTAATCTAACCATGACTCTAAGTAATCACTCTGTGTCACTGGTGGGAGAACAGGATATTGTGTTTTGCATTGATACAAGGTGTGGTAATGAGAATGTAAATTCATGAAAATAGGCTGCTCACCTGGAAGAATCTTGCTAAATAACACCTGATGGGACAATAGGGCACTTTACATTAGGTGACGACAAATTCCTCACTGCTCATCTCACACGATTCACCCAACTTTCTCTCTGTTGCACGTGTCATTCAGGTATGATGTGATTCAATCCACTATCACTTCAACTTCAGAGTAAATATGCACGATCTCAAAATTCGGTGTTGAGCAGCATTGCAGGATTTCTTACGAAAGAAAGATTTTCTACTTTTGATCTGCTTTCAGCATTCTTGCTTCCTCATAATGATTGTCTGAGCGTGTGTCTAAACACATACCACTGGAAAACAGCATTGCTTTTTCCACATATACAGGTCTTAGAACCCCCTACATGGTGAAAACTAGAAATTCAGCCCATCCTGGCCCTCTGAAAGGTATCCCACCCACACCGGCCCCATCCCTGCATCTCCCATGGCCAGTCCACCTAGCCTGCACACCTTTGGACTAAGGGAGGAAACCCACACTGACTCAGGGGGAAGCATGTGGAAACTCCACACAGACTGTAGCCTGAGTCTGGAATCAAACCTGGGTCCTAGATGCTGCAAGGCAGCAGTGCTAACCACTGAGCCACCATACCACTCCACGTCTGATGCCTTCATCAGAACTGAAGAAGCCTTATTGGATTTGAACCATTAACTCTCTTTCTCTCCCCACAGATGCTGCCAGTCGTGCAGAATATTTCCAGCACTTCCTGTTTTTGCTTCAGATTTCCAGCATCTACAGCTCTTTGATTCTTCAAGTTTTTTAATGCACAGAAACAAGCTTCCAGACCTCCCTATTCCAAGGTCACAAAAACAACTCTAAAATTGAAACTAAAATGACATCTCCCAACCTAATCCTAACCCTAACCTAACCCTAACATATTCACAGCACCTTGAAAGCTCCAGTCTAATTTATAATATTCTGGGTCATGTTGTGCTGAGGAACATGCACAAAGTTGTGTTGGAGTGAGGAAAATATTCACTTTATTGAGGAAGAGTCTTCAAAGTTGTAAGAGAGAGCAAGATTGTATAACAGTGCATCACTTCCTGCAATGATATATACTGTCTGTCATCCCAACTTGGAAATATATCATTGTTCCCTCACTGTCACTGATCAAAATCCCAGAATTCCCTCCCTCAGGGGTGGGTATGTCTACAGCAGGTGGATTGCAGTTGTTCAAGAAGCTCACCTCCAGCTTCTCAAAGGCATTGCCAATAAAGCTGGCCAAGCCAGTGCTGCCCAATCCTATAATAGAGTCTCAGAGATGTATGGCATGGAAACAGATCCTTAGGTCCAACTCATTCATGCGGAACTTATATCCTAAACTGAGCTAGCCCCATTTTCCTGCATTTGGCCCATATCCCTCAAAACCCTACCTATCCACATACCCATCCAAATATCTTTTAAATGCTGTAATTGGACACACCTCTACCACTTCCCCTGGCAGCTCATTCCATACACGCACCACCCTCTGCGTTAAGAAGTTGCCCCTTAGGTCCCTTTTACATCTTTCTTGTCTCACCCTAAACCTGTGCCCTCTAATTTTGGACTCCCAAACTCTGGGAAAAAGAGCTTGGCCCTTCACCCTATCCATGCCCCTCATGATTTTATTAACCTGTCTCAGGTCACCCCTCAGCCTCCGACGCTCCAGGGAAATCAGCCCCACCCTATTTAGCCTCTCCCTATAGCTCAAAACCTCCAACCCCAGTAACGTCCTTGTAAATCTTTTCTGAACCCTTTCAAGTTTAGCAGTATTCTTCCGATAGCAGGGGGACCAGAACTACACGCAGTATTCCAAACGTAGCCAAACCAATGTCTGGTACAACTGCAACATGACCTTCCAACTCCACACTCAATGCACTGACCAATAAAGGCAAATGGACCAAAAGCCTTCTTCACTATCTTATCTACCTGCAACTCAATTTTCAAAGATCTA
Organism: Hemiscyllium ocellatum; assembly: GCF_020745735.1. Lineage (NCBI taxonomy): Eukaryota > Metazoa > Chordata > Chondrichthyes > Orectolobiformes > Hemiscylliidae > Hemiscyllium > Hemiscyllium ocellatum. The sequence continues at coordinate 16,294,353 of NC_083447.1, read as the reverse complement.
TAAACCTGCACCCCAAGGTCTCTTCATTTGGCAACACTCCCCAGGACCTTGACATTAAGTGTATAAGTCCTGCCCTGATTTGCCTTTCCAAAATGCAGCACCTCACATTTATCTAAATTAAACTCTACCTGCCACTCCTCAGCCCCTCTCATCACGGTCTTCTCCACTGTCCACTACATCTCCATCTAAACTAATCTAAATAGTTCTGTTTGAGGATGTTTATCTTCCAGTCTAGTTGCAGTGAGTGCTGAGGTCATGGTGGCTCAGTGGTTAGCACTGTTACCTCACGGTACCAGGGACCTGGGTTCGATTCCAGCCTTGAGTGACCGTCTGTGTGGAGTCTGCATATTCTCCCCGTGTCTGCGTGGGTTTCCTCGGGGTGCTCTGGTTTCCTCCAAAGATGTGCAGGTGGATGAATCGGCTAAGCTAAATTGTTCGTCATATTCAGGGATGTATAGGTTAAGTGCATTAGTTGGGGGAATGGGTCTGGGTGGGGTTACTCTGTGGATGGTCATTGTGGACGCGTTGGGCTGAAGGGTCTGTTTCCACCCTGTTGGGATACTAATTCTAAATAGTCCAATATTTGGATGTGCAGACCCTATTGGGGATGGGGGTGTCAGGCTGTGTTTATTCAAGGGCAAGAAATTGTCCTTTCACATCTGAGACTGTTAGAGCCTTTTGAAATTGCTGCTCCCTTTTGTGAATGTTTCTTCTTCAGCCTGGGCAGGCAATGAACTGCAGATTCCCATGTGTCACAGGGAATATTCCTGCTGTTTTTCAGGGAGTGCTCTCGAAGCACTTCCTCCACCTTCTTAGTGACTATTCGCTTGGATGAGGCTCAGAGTTCAGAACTTAATTTGGAAATCTTGTGCCGGACATATGGACAGTGTGGCTTGGTCTTCCCACCTCCATAACTCTTTGAGATATCTGACCATCTGTAATTTTGTCTCCTTGCACATTCCAGTTTTTAATTACTCCACTTTCAGTGGCTGGACCTGGTCCCATGCCCTGGAACATCTTCCTCCTCTGTCTCTCGCTCTCTCCTTCTCTTTCCTCCATCTACCTCTTTGAGTTTCTGGTCATCATACCTAATATCTCCCAATGTGGGCTGGTGTCAACCTGTAAGATCTGTTCGGTTTGATTTAATTTAACATTAAGACAGTGATTAACTACAGTTAAAAATTAACTAAGTACAAAACTGGACCTGCAGCTCAGACAATGGTAAAAGGATGTACAAATTCTAAAGGTGAGCAGGTTCAGGTGGATTGGCCATGCTACATTGCCCACAGGGATGTGCAAGTTAGGTGGGTTAGCCATGAGGAATATGATAGGGTGGATCTGGGTGGGATGGTCTTTGGAGGGTCAGTGTTGACTCGATGGGCCAAATGGTCTGCTTCCACACTGTAGGGATTCTATGATTCCATGATGTATACACACACGTCACAGACTTTGTTCAATTTTCTACGTTAAGCCCCAAATCATGATCTTTCGCAAAAGGCCAGTGCTCAACAGCCATTTTTAATCCTCACCCTCTAATTGATGAGACTCTTGTCTCTTGATTGAAGGTTATCTACTGTCTTCTTTTGTTGATAATGATACTGAGTAATTTCATCACCTTGTCTGCAGTTGTCCGCTTTGCTCTGTGCCACTTTGGTCAAAACTCTGTTTCTGCCCAATTGGTTGGGTAGTCATTCCTCAAATGGGTCTTCCATGATGGTACCTTGAATCTGGAATAGGTCAGTCCCAGATTTGTGTTTGTCTGCTGTTTGTTCATCATCGAATCATAGAATCATACAGTACAGAAGAAATCCTTCCACCCATTGAGCCTATACTGGCAAACCGGTTTCCTCCCACAATCCAAAGATGTGCGGGTCAGGTGAATTGGCCATGCTAAATTGCCCGTAGTGTTAGGTAAGGGGCAAATGTAGGGGTATGGGTGGGTTGCGCTTCGGCAGGTCAGTGTGGATTTGTTGGGCCGAAGGGCCTGTTTCCACATTGTAAGTAATCTAATCTAATCTAACCTAATCATACACCACAACCCACTTTCCCACACTAGACTCATAGCCTTGAATATAATGACACTTCAAGTGTTTAACTGAGTACACCAAACTTTGTTTTAACTGACACTTTATGAACTGGCACTCTCAATAAACCAACAAAAATTATATATCTGAAATACTGTGAAGTTTACTGTAGTATTCTGTCTAATTATTATAGTTTCAATTTATTTCGCTCAATGTAAAATTCTTACTGCTGAATGAAATGGCCACTCAAAATATCAATAGTGGTTTCAATTTCAAGTCAATTTCTCCTCAAATCATGTGACCTATTGCTATGTCCAAGTGGTCAGTTGAGGGTGCAAGTGAGTTTTATTTAGTAAGTTTTATTTAAGGCAGAGTTGCGTTATTGTTGAAGTGATTTCTGCTCTAACTAAAGTCTAACAGACCCACTGCGTTACATTTCTATTACTTAGTGTGTGTTTTTACATTGATTATGCAGATTCCTTGATTCTCCAGAATATTCAATCAATCGATACATGTTTGGTCCCAAAGGTGCCAGATAATAACAAGTTTACTGTATTTCCTAAAAGTTGTGACAATAAGCATTGAACAAGATTAATGCACATTTTCCCCCACTGCAGAGTTATTTAGTTTGACATGGAGAAAGTGAGGTGCTGGAGAGTCAGTTGAAAAGGTTGGCACGGGTCAGCATTCCTGATGAAGGGCTTATCCCTGAAACATCTACTCTCCTATTTCCCGGATGCTGCCTGACCTGCTGTGCTTTTCCAGCGCCACCCTTTTCGACTATTTAGCTTGACATATTTACAGCCGTTACTGGTTAAAACCCTCCCTGAGGAAACCCACATTCTAATAACTTGCAAACAAAGGATCTTTGTGTGGATCTGAATTAGTCCTTGGCTGAAGTTGTCCACACGTAGTGACTATAGCTAACATTTGCTGAACTTGTGCATCATGCATTGTGGTTCTGTAACAAATGAAACACAATTTTAACTGACAAGGGCATGACAACTGAGTTCTGAAGTTCTAAGATAAAGTAAAGGTGGCTCAGTGGTTAGCACTGCTGCCTCACAGCGCCAGGGACCCGGGTTCGATTCCAGCCTCGGGTGACTGTCTGTGTGGAGTTTGCACATTCTTCCCGTGTCTGCGTGAGTTTCCTCCAGGTGCTCCGGTTTCCTCCCACAGTCCAAAGATGTGCAGGCCAGATGAATTGGCCATGCTAAATTGCCTGTAGTGTTAGGTGCATTAGTCAGAGGGAAATGGGTCTGGGTGGGTTACTCTTCGGAGGGTCGGTGTGGACTGGTTGGGCCGAATGGCCTGTTTCCACACTGTACGGAATCTAATCTAATCTAAATGAAATCCTATACTATGTTGGGGTGACATGGTGGCTCACAGCACCAGGGACCTGGGTTCAATTCCACCAGGGGGTGACTGTCTGTATGGAGTTTGTACATTCTCCATGTGTCTGCATGGGTTTCCTTCGGGTGCTCCTGTTCCTCTGAGAGTCCACAAAGATAAGAGTCAAACGACACCAGGCTCTAGTCCAACAGGTTTATTTGGAAGCACTAAGTTTCGGAGTGCTGCTCCTTCAGCAGGACAACCACCTGATAAAGGAGCATTGCTCCGAAAGCTAGTGCTTCCAAATAAACCTGTCGGCCTATAACCTGGTGTTGTGTGATTTTTACTGAAAATGTGTTGCTGGAAAAGCGCAGCAGGTCAGGCAGCATCCAAGGAGCAGGAGAGTCGACATTTCGGGCATGAGCCCTTCTCATGCCTGTAACGTCGATTCCCCTGCTCCTTGGATGCTGCCTGACCTGCTGCGCTTTTCCAGCAACCCATTTTTCAGCTCTGATCTCCAGCATCTGCAGTCCTCACTTTCTCCTAGTTGTGTGATTTTTAACTTTGTACACCCCAGTCTAACACTGGCACCTCCAAACCATGGAATCCACAAAGATGTGCAGTTTAGGGTGGATTGGCCTTACTGAAGTGTCCTTGGTGTCCAGGGATGTGCAAGCTGGGTGAGTTAGTTAATGTAAAAATGGCGATCGGGTAGGATGCTCTACAGACGGTTGGTACAGACTCAATGAGCTGAATGGCCTCTTTCCACACTGTCGGGATTCTATGTTGTATAAAACTCCTGTAAAGCTTTTTGACATGTTTTAATATGTTAAATGGGCTTCACAAATATAAACCACTGTGCTAAATAATGTTAGTTGCTGTTTCAAACAGGAAAGACAAAATTCATACTTGATGTTGTACTTAGAGGCCAACTCAATTAGAGTTGGTGCATGTGGTTTGTCACAGTATACTGCATGTCTCCTGCATTTGGCTAGGAAACAATTTAAAACCACTGGTGTAAACAGGTCTTTGATAGGCACTTGTTTGGATAAAGGATCAGCCCTTTCATCCAGCTGAATGCAATTTCGCCTGAAAAAAAATGCGCATGCAGGAGTTGAACCCTGACGAAACGTGATCTGGGAGAGAGGGAGGTTGAAGTGTGGTACTCAGTGGGACTCGTAATCACTTCACCCGACATCAAAGCTCGCTGTTGGTTCGATGTCTTTGGGGCTTGGCCTCACATGAGCGGGCGAGTCATGTGTGAAATCTGTGTGAAATTACTCTCGGCACATCCCACTCAGTCCCAAGGGAATCGACCAGGAATAAAGAGCATTCTCAATCCTGCAGCCCTTAGAGATGTCAAATAAACACCGCAACCCAAAATGGACCCTGAGCTGGTCCGGGGAAAGAGAAAGACTCAACAAGGATGACAGGAAAGTTGTTTTTCCATTTCATAGGGTCATCGAATCATACAGCATGAAAACAGATCCTCGGGGTCCTTGCTGAACATAATCCCAAACTAGACTAGTCCCACCGGCCTACTCCTGGTCTATATCTCTCCAACCCTTTCCTATTCATGTACCTATCCAAACATTGTACCCAGATCCCCAGGACGTTCATTCTACATGCAAACCACCTCCTGTGTAAAACATTTGCCCCTCATGTCTTTTTAAAATCTTTTCTGAACTTGAAAAATGTGTCACCTGGTCTTCAAATTCCCCATCCGAGGGGGATAACTCTATTTATACCCCTCATTATTTTATAAACCTCAAGAAGGTCGCCTCTCAACCTCCTACACTCCAATGAAAGAAGTGCCAGCCTATCCAGCCTTTCTATATAACTCAAACCTTCCATAGCTCAAAATGAATGAAATCGAACAGGATGTAAAACCAATGTCACCACTGATTCCACCAGTTTTCCAACAGTCAGGCCACGTTAGCATGGAATAAAGTAACTCTCATCCCAGTAAAATCCATGCCATCATGCGATGTTTCATTATTCAGCACCTATTAGGCCAGGAGTGAATGAAGGGCTTTTGCCCGAAACATCGATTCTCCTGCTCCTTGGATGCTGCCTGACCTGCTGTGCTTTTCCAGCACCACACTCTCGACTCTGATCTCCAGCATCTGTAGTCCTCACTTTCTATCTCTGGATTCTTAGTCCAGTGACACTACCCCTTATCAGCATCTCCCCTGAACAAACAGTGGAGATATAGAGCATGGAAACAGGTCCTTCAACCCAACTCGTCCATGCTAACCAGGTCACCTCAACTGAACTAGTCCCTAAAATAAGCAGCAGAGATAGGTTCAAACATGGCTTTGAGAAGATAACTGCAGGAACACCTGATGAAAGAACAAAAGACAAGAGAACTGGAATGGCTCAATGGAAGGAATGGCTTCCTTGAGTGTCATTACTGTTTGATGCTTCTATGAGAGCTATGGTCTCATGGTCGAGAATGAAAACTGAGAATGATCCATTTCCTTTTTGCAACTTTCCTACAATTATCCAATCGAAGGCTGGATATATACCAGACCAGATTCAAAGAGAACCTCCCAATTACCTCACTTCAACAATATTCCTTCACACCAATCTCGCGATACTGGAGCTTAACCCCTACTCTCCAAATCAGCAAACATTATACACTCAAGATTGCTGTCTCCTCAACAAATCAGAATTAAACTAAGTTTGTGGTTTGAGGCCACACTGTAAAAATTGGGTTAACATTTCAGAATTGAACATTTGACGCAGAATCCAATCTTTCATCATATCACTACGTAGAATCCCTACAGTGTGGAAGCAGGCCATTCAGCCCATCAAGTCCACATCAACCCTTGGAAGAGCATCCCACCCATCCCTCATAGCGTTACTCATAGCTAGTCCACCCAGCTGGCACACCATAGTCGGTCCAATCCACCCTAACCTGCGCATCTTTGGGTTGTGGAAGGAAAATGGAAGACCCAGAGGAAACCCAGGGAGAAGATGCAAACTCTACACAGATAGTCAACCGAGGGTGGAATTGAACCCGGGTCCCTGGCACTATGAGGCAGCAGTGCGAAGTGCTGAGCCACCATGCCCCCTGTTGGGAGCATGATCTTGAGTAACATTTAGGAAAGGACAGCAAATGGTAATTGCAGCAATTTCAGAAGGCAGCTCCCCACGCCTTCTCAAAGAGGCAACTATGGGTGAGCAATAAATACTGGCCTTGCCACTGACAGCACGGGGTGTAGGGATATCCGCAATGCTGTGAGGGAGGGGGTTCCAGGATTTTGACCCAGAGACACAGTGAATGAACGGGGATATATTTTCAAGTCAGGATAATGAGTAGTTCAGAAGGTAATTCGAGATAGTGGAATTCCCATGTATCTGCTGCAGTTGACCTCTGCAATGGCAGAGGTCGAAGTTTGAGACAGCATTGGTGAGCTGCTGCAGTGCATTTTGGTGATGGTAGACATTTGGGCTGCTTCTGATTGCCAGTGGTGGAGGGAGTGTAAATTTAAGGCATTGGATGGAGTGTCAATGAAGTGGGTTGCTTTGTCCTGGATAGTGTTGAGCTCCTTGAGTGATGTTGGAGCTGTCCCTATCCAGGGCAAGTGAGGAGTATTCCCTCACACTCCTGACTTGTGCCTTGTAGATGGTGGCCAGGCTTTGGGGAGTTAGGAGGTAATTGTATAGAACTTCCAGCCCATGTCGCCATGAAATCTTCAGACAGCAAAACTGCCCCTTATAGGTACTTCTGAATCAACACGCTCATGACAGTAGTCTGGAGCAAGTGGGAGTTGAACCCAGACTTCCTGGCTCAGAGGTAGGGATACCACCACTCTGTTACAAGAGCCCTCAACACTTAAAGCCACCATAGTCCCAGCAGAGTATAGGGGCTGCTCTCACAGACAGAGATGACTGGGGGTGAGTTTAACCTGAGGGGTCAGCACGCCTCAGGCGAGGGTGAGTTTGAGAAATCGTTCCTTGTTAATTTGAGAAACTAGATCAAATGACACCGTGAAGGCTGGTATCCTGTCACCAAGTCACCCTTTATTTACAGTGTTCTTGACACTGATCCAGCTCCCTCAGAGTCAGCTCTTAGAGTGGACAGAACTCCTGACACTCTTGTTTTTTAAGTAACGCAATGACTGTGGCCTAGCCAGCACAGAGTCAGTTCCCTAAACTGAGGAGATTCTGGTGGGCAGCACGGTGGCACAGTGGTTAGCACTGCTGCCTCACAGTGCTAGAGATCCAGGTTCAATTCCCACCTCAGGCGACTGACTGTGTGGAGTTTGCACATTCTCCCTGTATCTGTGCGGGTTTCCTCCCACAGTCACAAAGATGTGTGGGTCAGGTAAATTGGCCATGCTAAATTGCCTGTAGTGCTAGGAAAGGGGTAAATGTAGGGGCATGGGTGAGTCGCAATTCAGCGGGTCGGTGCGGACTTGTTGGGCCGAAGGGCCTGTTTCCACACTGTAAGTAATCTAATCTAAACCTCCTGGCTATTTTTTACTTTTTTATTTTTTAATTTTCTTCTTTTTTTCATGTGTGCTGGCATCAGACACAGTGAAAAACAACAAGGGTGCCTAAATATTTATATTCCATCACCAGGAAGAAAGGAAACACCCAAGTGGCCAGTGACAAGCAGTGCCCTTCTCAAAGGGCAATGCTGTGTGATCAAACAGTGAAGGGAAGGGCGGGGATTAAATCAAAATAGAGTTAGAGGGGGAAATAATGCACTCCGCTCCCTGCAGTGCCCACCTTTGACACTCCTTTTTCTTTAGAGTGAAAAGAATGTCTGACACTCCCCATTTTTTGTTTTGTTTTAATCTTACCCTCACACTCCCATCTAACTGCAGCAGTGCTTATTTTCCTCAGCACCCCTGTTGTGTGTGTGCAGGTGTGAGACACAGTGAAAGACACAAGGTGCACGAATCTTTATTCAGTTTCCACCACCAGGAAGAAAGGAAACACCTGAGTGGCCAGTGACAAGCTGTGCTACGTGATCAAATACTTGATGTGTATTATTTTTCAGGCAACATGGTTAGCAGTTGAGTGGGATGAATCAGAAAGGTGAGGCAGTGGTGGGATTTGAACACAACATTGGAAATATTGACTGTGCAGTTTCATTGCACCAGGGAACTGTGTTAGTCAGTGAGCACAGTGGGGATGGGGAGACATTCCTGTTTATATCTATCAGCCAGGGCTCCCTGATTGGACCAGATTAACAGCCCCAATCAGGAACTCCTATAGTATGAGGTCCAACAGGCTGATCTTGTTACCATCACTACAGGAGGCCAAATGGAAAATCCTGATTGGCCTCCTTAAAAAGAGTAATGAGGCTAATTCGCTACACACTCCCCAGGGGCTGACATTCAGGAGGCCTGAGGGTACTGAATCTGCCTTTATTAAAATGTCTGCCGGTGACATCACCGTCAGAGAATTGACATACCTGGGTGCTCTTTTCAGGTTCCACTGTGTTCCTGCCTCTTGGCAGGGCCTGAAAATTCTAGCCTATGTTTAAAAAGATCCATGCATTCAATTGATGCGTGTGAATACAGCCATGAGCTAACGAGGTGTCAACGAGAGATGTTGGTGCAGAAGAGGATGTTGTCATGAGGGGAAAATTTCCAGGAAAGATTGGATTGGGCCGGTGTTGTCACTGGAACAGAGGAGGTTGAGGGGAGATTTGATAGAGGTATGCAAGATTGCTCGGAGCCTGGGTAGAGTGGATGGGATCGGCCTATGTCCAAATCAGCAGAAGGGTCATTCAGTGGTGTCATAGACTTAGTGATTTCTGGAAGGCTTACACAGGAGATGGGGAAATATCTTCACCCAGAGACAACACCGATAAAGAGTCATCTAGACGCGAAACGTTGCTTGCTCTCTCTCCATGGATGCTGGCTGACCGACTGTGATCTCCAGCATTTTTTGTTTTCAATATTTAAAAAGACCATCCTAGAGTATGGACAAAGTGCTGGATACGGCTGGGGTAGGGGAGGAAGATTGCCTCATTTTTCAGCTTGCACATTTTTCTGAATATTCGAAATGTCTGAATTGGAGGGATGTGAGGAGAGGACAAGTGGATATACAATCGATGAATTGCTCCTGAAGAGGGCCAGCACAGACCTGATGGGTCAAATGGCCTTCCATGAGTTGTAATAATTCTAAGGAACGTGAGTGAAAAGACTTCCTTCTTTGTTTTGCCTTTCTGTTAGGCCTGAATCAAATTCTTGAGGGGTTATTTATTGACTATAGATTCTAGAGTAAAGTATACTGTCAAAGGAAGAGCTTTGGGAAAAGTTGATGAGCAAAGTGATCTGGAAGTTCAGGTCCATTGAACCCTGAAGGTGGCTGCACAGGTGGATAGAGTGGTCAAGAAAGCATATGGTATGCTTGCCTTCACCGGACATGGTATTGAGTATGAGAGCTGGCAGAACATGTTAAAATTGGTTCGGCCGCATTTCGAATATTGTACACAGTTCTGGTCGCCACATTACCAAAAGGATGTGGACACTTTGGAGAGGATGCAGAGAAGGTTTATGAGGATGTTACCTCGTATGGAAAGTGCTAGCTATGAAGAGAGGTTGAGTAGGTGAGGATTGTTTTCATCAGAAGGAGATTGAGGGGAGACCTGATGGAGGTCGACAAAATCATGAAGGGTATAGACAGGGTGGATAGAGGTAAGCTTTCTCCCAGGGTGAGGGAATCAATACCGAGAGGTCATGCATTCAAGGTGAGAGGTGAAAAGTTTAAACTACTTTACACGGAGGATGGTAGGTGCCTGGAATGCGTTGCCAGCAGAGGTAGTAGAGGCAGGCACAGTAGGTTCATTTAAGGTGCATCTGGACAGATGCATGAGTAGGTGGGGAGCAGAGGGATACAGATCCTTAGGAATTGGGTGATAGGTTTAGACAGTGGATCTGGATTGGCTCAGGCTTGGAGGGCCGAAGCGTTGTTCCTGGGATCTAAATTTTCTTTGTTCTTTGTTCTTTGACTAGACGGATTACCACATCAACTGCATAAAACAGAGAAGAGGTGGTACATTTTGTCTAAAATAAACACCCTCAAGGCTTCTTCACTGTCCACAAGGTTCAAACCAGGATTGTGATGGATTACTTACCATGTGTAAAAAATTAAGGAAGCTAACCGCCATCTGGCACAGAGCAATTTGTTTGAATAGCACTCCTGTCACTAGGCTTGATGCATTTCCCACTCTCCACCACACTGCACTGTGATTGCAGTGATGTCGTGCCCACACGTAGTAACATACTCTTTAGTTCTGTGATTTTATGCCCACACCCAAGAGTCTGGATTCAGAACAGACTGGTTGGGGAGAAAGCAAGGTAAGAACCGTCTTCAACCTTGGGCTTCTATATCACCATGTTTATTTTTTAAATATTACAACACACAGGATTCAGAGATAAATCAGGCCCTAATCTTCATGTTATATTATTGAAAGGCTACTCCATAAAGTCTATCATCTAAACCTAGTCAGCCTACTCTGTGTGTTTCTCCGTCCCAACTTGGAAACACATACCAACAGATTCAAGAACAGCTTCTTCCCCACTGTTATCAGATTTATGAACGGGCATCGCATATATTAGAGTTGATCTTTCTCTGCATCTTCTATAATACTATATTCTGCATTCTGACATACTTATGTAAGGTATGGTTTGCCCACGTCTTGGTATAAGTGACAATAATAAATCAAATCAAAATGTATTTCTAATGTTCACATGGTTAGATTACACAACACCAGGTTATAGTCCAACAGGTTTAATTGGAAGCACACTAGCTTTCAGAGCGCCGCTCACCACCTGATGAAGGAGTGACGCTCCGAAAGCTAGTGCTTCCAATTAAACCTGTTGGACTATAACTTGGTGTTGAGTGATTTTTAACTTTGTACACCCCAGTCCAACACCGGCATCTCCAAATCATGGTTAGATTAGGTTACCTACAGTGTGGAAACAGGCCCTTCAGTCCAACCAGTCCACACCAACCCTCCGAAGAGTAACCCACCCAGACCCAGTTCCCTCTGATTAATGCACCTAACACTATGGGCAATTTAGCATAGCCAATCCACCTGACCTGCGCATCTTTGGACTATGGGAGGAAACCAGAGCACCCGGAGGAAACTCATGCAGACATGGGGAGAATGTGCAAAGTCCACACAGACAGTCGGCCAAGGGTGGAATCGGACCTGCGACCCTGATGCTGTGAGGCAGCAGTGCTAACCATGGATCCACCATGCCACCAACTACAGCTGCTGCAGAACACTCCATGTGCATCTCTGTTTTTCATTTAATTTTACCCACACTGTGCTATTTATGCCCATTGAGGAGCAACTCTGTGATGTCCTCACTAGGTTGCTCCAGGCTCCTAAAGTCCTTGTGCAACACTTACTTCAACAGTAAGAGCTCCCACTATGATCTCTACAATGGGGAGAGTGACAAAAACAAGCATACACTTGCTACAACATCACATTCACATCCCCCTCCAGGTCACACACTGTTCTGATTGGATAGCATGTCTTTATTGTTGCTCAGATAATGCTGTTGCTCAATTGAAGAAAAATTGATGCATATCATAGAGAAGATAACATGGGCAGTGTTAATTATATACAATAGCAAATATGTGCTCACATAAATACCATTTATCATAAAGAGGTCAACGTCTCTTCTTCCTCGGATGGCTTGGGAAGTTTGGCAGCTCCATCACCAACTTTTATAGAGCAGCATTGAACGCACGCTGTCCAGGTGCATTATTGTCTGGTATGGCAACTGCTCTGCCCAGGACTGTAAGAAATGACAGCAGGTGGTGTGCACAACCCAGGCCATCACAGAGTCCAACCTTTCATCCATGGACTCCATTTACACAGCTCAGTGTCATGGAAAGGCTGCCAACATCATCAAAGACCCATCACACTGGGCAATGATCTCCGATAATTTCGTCCGTCAGGCAGAAGATACAGAAGCTTGAACACACGCACCAGCAAGTTCAGGAACAGCTCCTTCCCAGCCGTTATTAGATTAATGAATGGATTCTCAAACTTCAAATAATGCTGATCTTGCGAATGTTGATCTTGCTTAACACATGCCTTGTGCGATGTAACCTCTGTGCCTCTATGTTTTTCGATGATCTGTCTATTCCTTGCTTACTATGATCTGCCTGTACTGCTTGCGAACAAAGCTTTTCACTGTACTCAGGCACATGTGACAGTAAATAAGTCAAATCAAATCGAATATCTCACACATATTATCCTGACAATCACATTTGGAATCCATACTAATGGAAAACAGTGGTGCTATGGTACAGACATTGGGTTAGTAATTCAGAACCCTAGATGGATGTACACAGAATGTGGGTACAAACTCCAACATGGCTAATGGTGGAAATGCGAATACAAATGAAACTGGAGTTAATGCAACACATCAAGCCCTCCTGGTGTCATGTAACCCCTGTCAACTGTTGTAAAGGTCCATCGGGTTCCCTAGTATCCTTCAGGAAAGGAAATGCGCCATGCTTACCCATTCTGGCCTCCACGTGACTCCAAACCCACAACAGCATTGTTGACTCTTAACTATCCTCTACCCATTACAAGCTGGTCTAGCCAGCAACAGTTATATCCTGTGAAAGAAAGTTTCAAAAAAGTCTTCCCAATGAATTGAAAATGATATATGGCATAAAAATAGAGACAGTTGTCATTCTAAACATCTCAACCCCAGGGCATTCTGACTCTAGTTAACCATCACTGCTGCTACATCAATGATTTTCCCTCCATCATAAGGTCAGAAGTGAGGATGTTTGAACAACATTCAGTACCATTCGCAACTCCTCAGATACTGAAGTGGTCCGTGTCGCTGTGCAGTAAGTCCTGGACGATATCCAAGTTTTGGCCGATAAGGAGTGAGTAACATTCTTACCTGACAAATACCAGATAGCGACATCTCCACGAACATTACATTCAGTGACATTCCCCTGCCCGAAATATTCCAGGAGTTAAGGCTGATCAACTGGCCCAAATTGAAAATTGTGGCTACAAGAACAGGTCAGAGGCAGTGAATTTTGTTTTGGGTGCAACGTCTTTTGACTCCCAACTGCTTCTGAATCACCAACAAGGCATAGACGATGTTGGGAAACCCTTCTACGCACAAAGGGTGAGATAGGTTTGAAACTCCTTTTCACAAGTGACAGTGAACACCGGATCAGTTCATTTCAAGTCTGAGATAGATATGTCTTTTTCTAAGCCAAAGCATTAAAGTATATGACCCAAAGATTGGTGAGTAGAGCTAGGTCATGGATTGGTCATTATCTCATTGAATGGTGGAGCAAGTTTGAGGGGCTGAATGGCCTCCTCCTGGACCTATGTTTAGATTAGATTAGATTCCCTAATGTGTGGAAACAAGCTCTTTGGCCCAACAAGTCCACACCAACCCTCTGAAGCACAACCCAACCAGACCCATCTCCCTCTGACTAATGCACCTAACACTTTGGCCAATCCACCCTAACCTGCACATCTTTGGACTGTGGGAGGAAACCGGAGCACCTGGAGGAAACCCACGCAGACACGGGGAGAAAGTGCAAACTCCACACAGACAGTCACCCGAGGCTGGAATTGAACCTGGGTCCCTAATGCTGTGAGGCAGCAGTGCTAACCACTGAGCCACCATGCCACCCCAAAAAAATCCATCTTTGGACTATGTGAGGAAACCGGAGCACTCAGCGTAAACCAATGCAGACACGGGGAGAAAGTGCAAATGTATGCACATGTATGGGGAATCGAACCTGGGTCCCTGAGACAGCGGTGCTACCCACTGAGCCACCATGGTCCGATGTACATCAAGAGAAATGTTATGGAGGACAATCTATTGACCCAGGTAGACAGGCCAATATGATTGGCAGCCTGTCCGCTATCTTCAACCATCCTATCCCTCCACCGCCTGTCTACAAGAGGTAGCCATGATGTGGAGGTGCCAGTGTTGGTGGACAAGGGATGGACAAGGTCAGAAATCACACAACACCAGGCTGTAGTCCAATAGACTTATCTGAAATCACAAGTTTTCAGAGCGCTGTTCCTGCATCAGGTGAAGTCTTGTGACTTCTGACCTTGTCTACGAGAGGGGCTGTGACTCAGCAAGCCTTCTTCTAAAGAACTCCCATTACCTTTACCAGTCAGTAGGATGCAGGGGTGTTGTAACTGTCTCCACCTCCAGGCCACATGCCATTCTGATTCAAACTATTTAGAATCATAGACATGTACAGCACGGAAACAGACCCTTCAGTCCAACCCGTCCATGCCCACCAGATATCCTAGCCTAATCTAGTCCCATTTGCCAGCACTTGGCCCATATCCCTCCAAATCCTTCCTATTCATATACACATCCAGATACCTTTTAAATGTTGTAATTGTACCAGCCTCCATCACTTCCTCTGGCAGCTCATTCCATACACACACCACCCTCTGAGTGAAAAAGTTGCCCCTTAGATCTCATTAAATTTTTCTCAGCTCACTCTCTATCATTGCTGGGTTAGGGTTGGAGTTTGATTAGATTACTTACAGTGTGGAAACAGGCCCTTCGGCCCAACAAGTCCACACCGACCCGTCGAAGCGCAACCCACCCATACATTTACCCCTTACCTAACACTACGGGCAATTTAGCATGGCCAATTCACCTGACCCGCACATCTTTGGACTGTGGGAGGAAACCAGAGCACCCGGAGGAAACCCACGCAGACACGGGGAGAACGTGCAAACTCTACACAGTCAGTCGCCTGAGTCGGGAAATGAACCCGGGTCTCTGGCACTGTGAGGCAGCAGTGCTAACCACTGTGCCACCGTGCTGCTCACTAACCCGTTTGGGTTAGGGTTAGGATTAGAATTAGAGTTAGAGTTAGAATTAAGGTTAAGGTTAGGGCTTGGGTTAAGGTTAGGTTTAGGATTAGTATTAGGGTTAGTGTTAGGGTTAGGATTAGGGTTAGATTTAGGGTTAGGTTTAGGGTTAAAGTTAGGGTCAGGGTTAGGGTTAGGGTTAAAGTTATAATCCTGTTTGACACCAGATGGGCTGCGGTAGTACAAGAAAGTGATTCACCACCATTTTCTCAAGGGCAATTAGCAATGGACTACCAATTTAGGTTCATAACTAGAGAGTCCATTTGTAACGCCAGGGACCTCACTCTTGCTATCACAAATCTGGAATTTATTGTAACCTTTTGGAACATGTGACTTCTAATTGTTTGGACTTTAAAATTGCTCTGGGATTCCAAACCAACATCCCAAATCCAGCCCACCAATAATCAGGATGTTGTGCTGTTCCATATAACTTGTCAGAATAATGAGTGCATAAAACTCTTGAAAGCTGGACAGAAAGATTTTGTTTAAATGTGTGCATTCCACTGTCGAACCCAGTCTAAAATCAGATCGAGAAGCAGATGATTTTCTGAACTTAAAATATCAGAACTGGGAGGATGGGTCACTCAGGCTGTCTCGCATTCATTAAGAGTTGATGTTAATGCCACTTTCTGTTGGTATTGGTTTCGCATGCTCAATGACGAAGTTGCTTTGGCAGGTGACAATTCCAAAGATACACAACTGGCTTAAAGAGGAGCTTCCTCCTCATCTCAGTCTTAACTGGCCATTCCTTTATCCCGAGACACTATCTACTGGTTCCGCACTCAGTAACTGTAGGGAAGTTAATCTAATTGTCTGCTCTGCCATTGTTAATGTTGACTAACAAGCCATTCAGAGCACTGGGGATATGGGTTAATATCCCATTGTGCCAGAAGGGGAGAAAAATACATAGGGAATACTCAAATAATTCAACTGGCTTTGCACACCTCAGAACAATGCTCCACGACATTTTTATTCATTCATGGGACATTGACATCTTTGACTGGGCCCTGCATTTATTACCCATCCCTAATCGCCCAGAGGGCAGCTAAGAGTCAACCACATTGCTGTGGGTCTGGAGTCACATGTAGGCTAGACTTAGTAAGGACAGTAGTTTCCCTCCCTGAAGGACTTTAGTGAGCCGGATGGATTTCTCCTGACAAAATTGAAAGTGGGGACTGCAGATGTTGAAGTATCAGAGCTGAGAGTATGGTGCTGGGAAAGCATAGCCAGTCAGGCGGCATCTGGGGAGCAGGAGAGTCAACATTGGCGAGAGCCCTTCATCAGGATTGAGACCTCATTCCTGATGAAAGGTTCTTTCCCGAAACGTCAATTCTCCTGCTCCACGGATTTTTCCTGACAATCAATTCATGGTCATGATGAGACTTTTCATTCCAATTTTTTTTTCGATTTAAATTCCACAATCTGCCATGGCAGGATTATGGACCCAGGTCCCCAGCCCATTATGTGGGCCTCTGGTTTGACAGTCTAGTAATAATACCACTGCACCATTCCCTCCAAACAATTTCAAAGCATTACTGGTGCCTTTTTTCCTTCTTTTTTTCCTCTGGGTCCATACTTTTTATTTGAACGTTCATCTATTTTCAGTCATGGCAACCTTGAAGCAATCATTGATTATTGTAAGGACCCATCTGGTTCACTCATAACTGTTCAGGAAGGGAACCTGTTGTCCGTATCCAGTCTGGCCTACACATGGACCAGTTTGGATCAAACGGCCTGTCTCCATGCTGTAGGACTCTATGATTCTATTACTCTATGACTCCGGCAAAGCACGTTACTTCTTAATACTCTCTGAAATGGCTGAGCGATCCATTCAGTCACCAGGCAATTAAGGGTTGGATAACAAATCCTGACCTTCCCAGTGATGCCTATCTCCCATTAATAAGTGGGAAGGAAGGCGACCAACACAGCCCCTCAGAACCTAAACAAGGTCGCCACTAATGTTGTAAACCCCACACAGTATTGGTTAATGCAGGTGCAACCTCACTAACAGAACAATCCAGTCTGGAAATAAGACTGAAGCCTGTCATTGCAATACCTCCACGGTGTCTCTTTGACATAGGAACAGAAGCTGTAGGTACTGTTCCCAGGGTGGTATCACCAAACCCCTGGACGATTGCATTAAGAGTGTCCAAGTCTGAAGGTCCATTTCCATGATGTGCAACCCTGTCATCCGAATACTAAATACTTTTCTGTTTTTCCTTGTCTTTGAACATCTCTCATCTCTGGATCACGACCTAGTGAAAATGGGATAAAAACTGTCTCGCTGATGGTCCTGTTGGATATGGAGTCTTTCTGTTTTCTGACTGGTGTAGGAAGACAGCGGTATCAGAAAGATTGATGTGTTGGCTGACCAATGGTGGATGAGGCAGGGGAGGAGATTGAGTAATAAAAAACTTCCAGGAATAGATTTAATCACAGTTAGTAACTTCACTTCCAAAAGCAAAGGACAATATCTTACTTCAAAGTTATCAGCTTTCCATAGAACCTCAGTAGACAGGCAGGAGGCTGGAGGAACACAGCAAGGCAGGCAGCATCAGGAGGGTATAGGCAGGAGGCTGGGGGAACACAGCAAGGCAGTCAGCATCAGGAGGGACAGGCAGGAGGCTGGGGGAACACAGCAAGGCAGGCAGCATCAGGAGGGACAGGCAGGAGGCTAGAAGAACACAGCAAGCCTGGCAGTATCAGGAGGGACAGGCAGGAAGCTGGGGGAACACAGCAAGCCAGGCAGCATCAGGAGGGACAGGCAGGAGGCAGGAGGGACACAGCAAGCCAGGCAGCATTAGGAGGGACAGGCAGGAGGCTGGGGGAACACAGCAAGGCAGGCGGCAGCAGGAGGGACAGGCAGGAGGATGGAAGAACACAGCAAGGCAGGCAGCATCAGGAGGGACAGGCAGGAGGCTGGGGGAACACAGCAAGGCAGGCAGCATCAGGGGGACAGGCAGGAGGCTGGGGGAGCACAGCAAGGCAAGCAGCATCAGGAGGGACAGGCAGGAGGCTGGGGGAACACAGCAAGGCAGGCAGCATCAGGAGGTGGAGGAGTCGACGTTTCAGGTTAATCCATTTTCAGGACTGGGGGGTGGGGTGGTGTAGGGGTGAGCTGCAGATAAAGGGGCTGGCGGGGGCAGGGTAGTGAAGTGGGAATAGGTGAAGACAGATAGAGGCTACAACCTGGTTGGTCAATGGGAGGAATGAATCCAGTTGGTGGCTGGGAGGAGTGGAAGTGAGGGGGAGGGGCTGGGAAGGGAGTCGGCGGCTGGGAAGGGAGGTTATTTGAAATTAGGAAACTCAATGTTGCATCAACTTCTGTGCCTCCTGATGCTGCCTGCCTTGCTGTGTTCCCCCAGCCTCCTGCCTGTCTACTTTGGATTCCAACATCTACAGTTTTTTTGTCCTTTCCATACAATCTCTATAATGTAGAAACAGGCCATTTGACCCCAAGCATTCACACTGACCCTCCAAAGAGAAACCCACCCTATCCCCCTGCAAGCCCTATGGCTAATCCACCTAGCTTATGCATCCCTGGACACTATGGGCAATGTAACATGGCCAATCCACCCTAACCTGCACATCTTTGGATTGTGGGAGGAAACCGGAGCATCCAGAGGGAACCCTCGCAGACACAGGGAGAATGTGCAAACTTCACACAGACTGTCGCCCGGGGCAGGAATCAAAACGGGTCCCTGGTGCTGTGAGGCAGCAGTGCCAACCACTGAATCACCCACAATGCAGCATAACTTTTTCCCAGAAGGAATGTGACACAAACCCACACCTCCGTAGAGACTGGAGCCATAACTTTGCCCCTTCGAATGCGTAGCGATACTACCTTGTTTGTCTGTTTCGGTACTTATTTTTCAGACAACAGACAATTTAGGAACAATTCACCAGCTCATATCCTTTCTGTTTTTACCTCTTCGGCCATAAGATGATGAGATGTAGGAGTAATGGTAGGCCATTCAGCCTGATAATCCTCATCTCCACTTTTCCTGCAATTTCCCCCGACTATCGATTCCCTTGCCAATTAAAAATCTAACTCAGCTTCGAATATACTTCACAACCCGGCCTTGGCACTATCCGCGTGGAGTTTGCATGTTCTCCCTGTGGATTTCCTTCAGGTGCTCTGGTTTCCTCCCACAGTCCAAAAGGTGTGCGGTTAGGTGGACTGGCCATGCTAAATTGCAGTGTAGCATCCAGAGATATGCAACCTGGGGGGATTAGCCATCAGAAATGCATGGGGATGAGGTGGGATGTGCTTTGAAGGATCAGTGTGGACTTGATGGGCTAAATGGCCAGTCTGCCTAACACAAACGTACAAACAAGGAGACCACTTGGCCTTTCAAACCTGCTGCCCCATTCAATAAGATCGTGGCTGATCTGATTTTAACCTCGACTCTACATTCCTGCACACCCCCGATAATCTTTCACCCCTCGGTCATCAAGAATCTCTCTCCCTCTGCCTTAATAATATTTAAAGATCCGGCATCCACTACCTTTGGAGGAAGGCAAATCCGAAGGCTCACGGCGGTCTGAGAGAAAATTATTTTCCCCATCTCTGTTTCAAACGGCCTGCTTCCATACTGATGGGATGGTTGTGGAAATTATGTCCCTGCTTGTGGGACAATGTACAACTGGGGGTCACCGTTTCAAAATAAGGGGTGCCCATTAGTCAGACTGACCACTCGTTACACCCAGTAAAGACCCTGCAAGGGATCGGAGTCATTTAAGCACACGTTTACCTTCCCGGGCCTAAGAATAAGACAAGCCTCCCATGCGCGCTGAGACCATAGCGAATCCCATCGAAGGCATGGACAGGACATCCTCACTTCGAAAATAAGTAGTTTGCATTTTATTAACTATTTATGATCTCAAACGACAGCACAGCAATCCCCTCAGAGCATCGGAAGGACAATATAGAGCCGCACGTTTGCAAAAGGTTAAAAGCATGGTGTGAAATTGAACTCGGCGTATGTTCAGCAGGTCTTGAGCAAGTGCTCTGGAGTCCTTCAGAGGGAAGCTGAAGTGAACGCTCAGAAGTAGCTTGATAGAACCAACTCGACTGTTAAAAAAAAGATTGCTTTTCAATCATAAATACATATCTTAGAATGACTTATCTCTCTCTCTCTCTTTGACCTACCAATGGCAATCCTTCCATGGCACATCAACACGCTGGCAAGAAACGCTTACTAGACTCTTTTCGACACGGATTTAACATTGACATAAGTTAACGGGACGTCTTTACACAGTTGCCAATGTGTGGAGGGTGGCGCTCCGACCCACCTCGGCTCACTCCCCTGCCCGCCGCTGCGCCAACAGCCCCGGGTTTGTAAAGTGCTATTCTGAAAACAGACAGCAAGCTTTCCGATGACTCCTGCCCTCCGCTCCCCTCCCAGCTCTCCACCCCACCCCGTGCACCACCCGCCCCCAACCCCTTTAGAAAACGACACCGCCCACCGCCCCCAGACTCCCCCCAACCCCGCTCCGACCCCCGCCCCCTTTAATCCAAGTCTATGGAGATGCAGCGGCAATCCTTCACCAGCTGGATCCTTCTGCGCTTCGATGGAGGCCGGAGGCTGGGGCAGTTGAAGGTGACGGTGACGCTGTTGAACTTCTTGGGCTTGCAGAAGGAGCAGGAGCGGAAGGGCTCCCCACCGTGCTCGTGGCTCGGGATGTAGAACGAGTTGCACTGGCCGTAGCAGAAGCGGTTGATCACGGTGCGGCTGATGCAGCCCTCCTCCTTCAGCGTCTGGGTGAGCGGGTGGGACTTGCACCAGTCCCGCCGCACGTTCCGGCGCTCCGTGACGATCAGCGCTTGGTTCGAATCCAAGATGGCTTCCTTGTCCTTCGCCTTGCGTGGCCGGCCCGCGTCACCACGGTGACCTTTCCCCGGAGACGGGACTGCGCCGGGAGCCCCTCCACGTTCAGTGGTCTCTTCAGCGCAGGATAGGCCGGAAATTATTAATAATGTCAGGATACTGTAAAACATGCTGTAGGGAGAGAAACATAAACCAGGGAGAATATTAAAACTGATGTGTTATGCCTCACAGCTACAATGCAATGTGCCTATCCAACCCCTACAGAGTGGAAGCAGGCCATGCGGCCATTGAGTCTACACTGAGCATCTCACCCAGACGTACATCCCTATCATAAAACCCTGCATTTCCCATGGCTCACCCATCTAGCCTGAACATCCCTGGACACTATGGGCAATTTAGCTTGGCCAATCCACTTAACCTATAAGACCTTAAGACATAGGAGCAGAAATTAGGCCATTCAGCCCATCGAATCTGCTCTGGCATTCAATCATGGCTGATAAGTTGCTCAACCCCATTCTCCCTGTAACCCTTGATCCCCTTGATACTCAAGAACCTATCTATCTCAGTCTTAAATATACTCAATGACCTGGCCTCCACAGCCTTCTGTGGCAGTGAATTCCATAGATTCACCCCTCTCTGGCTGAAGAAGTTTCTCTTAATTTCCATTCTAAATTTCTCTTCAAACTAAGGCTGTGCCCCTCAGGCCCTAGTCTCTGCGACCCATGAAAACACCATCCCAACATCCACTCTGTCCAGGCTGTTCAGTAAGTTTCAACTGGATCCACCCTCATGCTTCCAAGTATACACCATGCCTGGACTGTGGAAGGAAACTAGAGGACACAGCGGAAACCCATACAGACATGGGGAAAAAGTGCAAACTCCACACAGACTATCAGCCTAAGCAGTGCTAACCATTGAGCCATTCCTGCTGCAAGTCTCAATGAAAGGGATATTCAGCATCATATTGACTTGCATCAGGGACAGTGGGGGGAATGGAGGGGGCAGTGGGGTGAGTTGCATCCTCACTGGATTCATAATCCAGAGGCTCCAGCTAATTATCTAAGGACATAGGTACAAATCCCTCAGTAGGCATGAGTGAAATGTCCATGTAATTAACAAGATTATGGAATTGGAAACTGGTCACATTAATGCTGACCGTGAAACTGCTATCAATTGTCGTTAAAACACCATCAGGGAAGGAGAGCTGCTGTACCTATCCGGTCTGGCCTACATGTGACTCCAAACCCGCAGCAATGTGGGTGATTCTGAAGTGCCCTTTGAAATGTCCGAGCAAGCCACTCAGTCCAGGGGCATTTAGAACACAGAACATAGAAAAGTACCCCACAGAACAGGCCCTTTGGCCCATGATGTTGTGCCGAGATTTAATCCTAATGTAAAGGAAAGTAACTTAATCTACGCACCCCTCAACTCATTGCTATCCATGTGCATGTCCAGCAGTCGCTTAAATGTCCCCAAAGACTCTGCTTCCACCACCTCAACTGACAACGCATTCCATGCATTCACAACTCTCTGTGTAAAGAACCTACCTCCGATGTCTCCTTTTATACCTTCCTCCTAATATCTTCAAGCTATGACTTCTCGTACCAGTCAATCCTGCCTTGGGCATTTGAGGGATGGGCCTAGGTTTGGCAGCGATGCCCACATCCCATGAAAGATTAACACACATACAGACAAAATATTCCCCATGCCTTCCGTTCCAAAATGAGCTGTAGCATTTAACTTCCAAGGTAGCACAAGGCCAAGAGGAATATAAGAGACTAGGAAGACATGGTGATCAAATACTGGGACAAAGAGGTAGATTTTAAAGAGAACCTTAAAAGAGCAGGGAAAAGTTGCAAAGTTAGGGGTGGCACGGTGGCTCAGTGGTTAGCACAGATGCTTCACAGGGACCTGGGTTTAATTCCAGCCTCAGGCGACTGTCTGTATGGAGTTTGAACATTGTCTGTGAGGGTTTCCTCCCACAGTTCAAAGATGTGCAGGTTAGATGAATTGGGTGTGCTAAGTTGCCTGTAGTGTTCAGGGATGAGTAGTTAAGTGCATTAGAAAGGGGTAAACATAGGGTAGGGGTTTGGGTGGGTTACTGTTCAGAGTGTTGATGTGGACTTGTTGGGCCGAAGGGCCCATCTCCACACTATAGCGATTCTATGATTTATAGAATTATTACTGCATGGGAAAAGGTCTTTTGGCCCATTGTGTCCATTTAGAGGCTTGGGCCTGTTATATCTGAAGCACTGGAGACTGAGGGGTGACCTTATAGAGGTTTATAAAATCATGAGGGACATGGCTAGGGTGAACAGGCAAAGGTTTTTCTCCCCAGGTAGGGCATGGGTATCAGGTGAGAGGGGAATGGGACTGAAAGGGTAATTTTCTTCATGCAGAGGGTGGTGGGTGTATGGAATGAGCTGCCACAGGAAGTGGTGGAGGCTGGTACAAATACAACATTTAAAAGCCATCTGGATGGGTAGATGACTAGGAAAGATTTACAGAGATATGGGCCAAGTGCTGGCAAATTGGACTAGATTAATTTTGGATATCTGGTCGGCATGGACAAGTTGGACCGAAGGATCTGTTTTCATGCTCACAGGTGGGTTTACAATACTGTTGAGGATGCAAATTGATAGACAGGCCTAAGAGAGCGAGGAAACTGGATGTGTCATGTAATCACAAGATAACATGTTTCCCACCAAAGTTTAATCCTGGGATTTCTGCACTGATACTCTGACCACATGTGTCTCCGACTCTGAGTTCACAAAATCCAAACTCTCTTCTGTTCCTCCAAAATGAGGTCCCTGGAATTTAATTTGAAAGGCTTTCAGTGAAATAGATGATTTGCTTATTTGTAATTTGTCCTACCTCCAGTCATCTTTGGTCTTTGCCATTAATCAGGATAGGTCAAAGTCAAATAAAACATCCTCTTTGATTGTAATTTATGTCAGAATGAAAATGAGAAGTCCCATTGTTTGTTCAACTTGGACACACTCCAGGGTCACACAACTCATGTATTTATTTGAACCCATTTCTCTCGATGGAAGTGCAGGAGCATGCAGAGACCTCGTCATCCCTTGAGAGTTAACCCCAGCCGACACATTAACGTCTAAAATCCCAATTTGGTAAACGCTGAAATCACTCATGTTTCTGTTACGATGCCAGGCACAAAGTTTCAGATATAATGAACGGTAAGTTCAGGATTTCTAAATCAGAATGATGATTTAGCTTTAGATCTGGATTTAGGTTTCAATTTCACGTGTATTCAAGTATGGGATGCAGGAGTATGAGAATAGTGTACAATGCTGCCACACATGGCACCATCTGAGGTACAAAATCTTAGTTGCAGAAATAAAAAAAATACGTTAAAAAGTTC
Organism: Hemiscyllium ocellatum; assembly: GCF_020745735.1. NCBI lineage: Eukaryota > Metazoa > Chordata > Chondrichthyes > Orectolobiformes > Hemiscylliidae > Hemiscyllium > Hemiscyllium ocellatum. The sequence continues at coordinate 16,269,912 of NC_083447.1, read as the reverse complement.
CTTACTACAGTCTTCTTTACATAAAAGTGGAAAAATAAAGAAATAATATTAAACATTCTCGTCCTTTCTTAAGCCATGGGCCTACTGAAATGAATTGATGCAGCCACAAACTACAAAGACAAACAAAATAACCTGAAGTCTTTAAAAGGGAGCAGCGCTCCGAAAGCTTGTATTTCCAAATCAATCTGTTGGACTATAATCTGTGATTTTTAACTTTGTTCACCCCAATCCAGTACTGGCACCTCCACATCTTGTGGATGGTACACACTGCTGCTATTGATGGTGGAGGGCGTGGATGTTGAAGGTGGTGGATGTGGTGCCAATCATGCGGACTGCTGTGGCCTGGATGGTGTTGAGCTTCTTGAGTGTTGTTGGAGTTGCCCCCACCAAGGGGCAAGTGGGGAGTATTCCCTCATATTCCTGACTTGGATGGAATAAGAGGATAGTCACTTCCTGCAAATTATTCACTTTCTAACTTGTTCTTGCAGCTACACTATTAATATGCTGGTCCAGTTAACCCTTGACCATAGGTAACCCTGAAGATGTTGATGGTGGCAGATTCACTGTTAGAACATAGAATATAGAACAGCGCAGCACAGGATCAGGCCCTTCGGCCTATAATGTTGTGCCGAACATGACGCCAAATTAAATTAATCCCTTCTGCCTGCCCTTGCTCCATATCCCTCCAACCCTTGCATAGTCATGTGTTTATCTCAAAGTCTCTTAAACACCCCTATTGTATCAGCCTCCACCCCCACCCCCAGCAGTGTGCTCTAGACTCCTACCACTCTCTGTGTAAAAAACTTGCCCCTCACATCTCCTTAGAACATCCCCCCCTCAGCTTAAACACATGCCCTCAGGTTTGAGACATTTCAACTCTGGGAACAAGATTCTGACCATCAACCTTATCTGTACTTCACATAATTGTATAGACTTCTATCAAGTCTCCCCTCAGCCTCCATCACTCCAGAGAAAACAACCCACATTTTCTAGCCTCTCCTTATAGCTTATACCCTCTAATCCAGGCAGCACCCTGGCAAACCTCTTCTGCACCCTCTCCAGAACCTCCACATCCTTCCTGTAACATGGCGACCAGAACTGAACACAATACTTAAGTGTGGCTTAAGCAAAGTCTTACAAAGTTGCAACATGTCATCCTGACTCTTGTACTCAATTCCCCGACCAATAAAGGCAAGCATGCCATACGCTTTCTTTTACCACTTATCGACTTGCATGGCGACTTTCAGGGAGCTATGGACTTGAACCCCAAGATCCCTTTGCACATCAATGCTGTTGCTCGAGCTAACTGCTGTCCAGGTCTTGCTGTGTGCAAACATTTCCCCAATCCTATCATTGCAGTGGAGGGATCGCCATTGATAAAGCAGCTGAAGATGGCTGGGACTTGGCCACTCTGCTAAGAAACACCAACAATAAACAAAGGGGAGATGATGGTCTCGTGATCTTATTGCTAGGTCCTGTTAATTCAGAGACCCAGGTAATGTCTGGGTTTGTATCCTGCTAAGGCAGATGGTAGACGTTAAATCTGGGATTAAGAATCGAATGATGACTACTAGTCTGTTGTTGATTGTCAGGAAAAGCTCATTTGGTTCACTAATGCCCTTTAGGGAGGGAAACAGCCATCCCATCTGTTCTGGCCTATATGCAACTTCAGATCCACAGCAACGTGGTTGACTCTGAACTGCCCTCTGGGACATTTTTCACTGAAACCTAGGAGTTTGAGAGACGCCATTATAAAGATTTATAAATAATGATGGGTATAGATAGGATTAATGGTAATTGTCTTTTCCCAAGAATGTGGGATTTTAAGACCGGGGCCACATTCTTAAGATTAGAAGGGAGAGATTTAACAAAGACATGAGGGGCAAATATTTCACACAGAGGGTGGTTTGCGTGTGGAATGAACTTCCTGAGGAATTGATGGATGTGGGTCCAATTACAACATTTAAAAGACGTTTGGATAAGTACATGAATAGGAAAGGTTTGGAGGGATATAGGCCACATGCAGGCATGAGATTAGTTTGGTTTAGGAACATGCTTGGCTTAGACTAGTTGACTGAAGGGTCTGTTTCCATGTTGTATGACTCTATGACTGGTTGGACCAAAGGGTCTGTTTCCATTCTATGTGACTCTATGACTCGATGGCTGGATAAGAGCAGCCCCAAGCTCTTTAGTTTATCCTCAGAACTGAAGCTTCTCATTCCAGAAACCATTCTAGTAAATTGTTTCTGCATTCTCTCCAATGCATTCACATCTTTCCTAAAACGTGGCACCAGAACTGCACACAATCATCCAGGAAATTATCACTGAGGAAGTGCCACATGATGGCACCACCAATGGGACCTTCTGCCACTTTGGTTATGGTGAAGAATAGAGTGGTGGCACATTAATTGGCTGGATTAGGTTCATGGACATTTCAATAACTCGACCATTTTACACTGTAGCAGGTGGGATGACACTGCTTCAGTGAAACAGAGCAGTTTGTTGGGAGTGCAGCTCATTCTGGATGTGGTCAGGTATAGAACCTTGGCAGTGCCCAGGACACTGTGTGTGATGAATCGGTTTAGTTGAAGATTGGTTCCTGTGGTGGTGGAGATCTCAGTGGGAATCCAAGATGGGTCATCTACTCAACACATCAGACTGCACCTTAGTAGAATGAAGGCGCTGTTTCTAACTGCAGCAAGGCCTGGTGCTTAACTCAAGGCCTATGGTAAGTGAGAACAATTTTAAGGTGTACAGCTCTCTCTAAAATCTAGTTAAATTCGCCTTGATCATTTTAATTAACTGTTGCAATAAACGGCAGTGTTAATCAGGAACAATCAGTTCTGCAATGAGAAGAACACTACAATTAGTTAATAAAACTTTTTCTTGATCTCTTTGGGTCTGTACAGATGTTATTACACATCTTCTGGAGGAAGTAGGACTTTGAATCTCGATCTTCCAGTCTGGGAGATAAGGACTCTATCACTGTACCACAAGAGGGCCCTTTTAGATGACTAAATGTATTGTTAGAAGTGGTTGTCAATGGCTGACTCAGGCCATTTGGATTTCAGTGAACATAAAGAGTGGAAAAGTGGGAATAATGTTGAGAATAGTGTATTTTGGGCAGTACAGACTCAGTGGGCCAAAGGCCCCCTTCTGTAGTGTATGACACTGTAATTCTATGAAAGTAGACTCACAAAGCGAGAAGCAGCTTGTCTGAGAGCAGAGGTCAAATGCTTGACCCTTGATATTTCATAATGCAAAGATACGCAGGTTCAGGCGGATTGGCTAAATTGTCCACAGTGTCCAGGGATGTGCAGGCTAGGTGCATTAGGCATGGGAAATGCAGGGTTACAGGGATAGGGCAGGGGGTGGGTGGAATGTTCTTCAGAGGGTCGGTATGGACTCAATGGGCGGAATGGCCTGCTTCCCCACTGTTGGGATTCTATGAAGTGAGAGCATTTGAAGGCAGAGGTACTGAATGGCCTTTAACATACACAAGTTGGCCAAAAGAGGGAGATAGACTTCATAAGAGGCAAGAACAGAAGTCTGGAGAGACCTTAATTAGATGGGTTGCTGATGTTTTTTTTAATTTTCTCTCTCTCTCTCTCTCTCTCTCTTCAGATTGGCCCAGCTGTTTAATCTGGTACTAGCAAGATGAATTAATTGAAACCTAGCTGGTGAAATGAAACAGAACAAAAGTGGCAGCACTGTTGATGCTTAGCAGCTGTAGTATGTGGGAGTGGCTGTGTAATCTATATCAATATAAATTATATATCTATACAAATAATTTAGATGAGAATTATAGAAAGAATGATTGCAGATGTCACCGAGTTGATGGTATAGTGGACAGTGAAGAAGGTTCTCTAAGATACAAAGAAACCTATTCAATTGGGTTAATGGGCTGAGGAGTGGCAGATGGATTTAATTTGGTTAAATGGGAGGTATTACATTTTAGTAAAACAAACCGAGGCAAGACTCATACAATTAAAACTAAGGCCTTGGGTAGTGTTGTAGAATAAAGAGAGCTAGGGGTTCAGATACATAAAACTTTGAAATTTGTTTCACAGGTAGACATGGTGGTTAAGAAGGTGTTGAGTACAATTGCCTTCCTCTGAGTATAGGAGTTGTGACGTTATGCTGAGGTTGTACAAGACAGTTTATTAAACTGGGCAGGGTTCAGACAAGATTTACCAGGATATTCCCAGGAAAGGAGGGTTTGAGCAAAAATAAAAGTTGGGTAGTTTTCCCTGGAGTGTAGGAGGTTGAGAGATAACCTTATAGAACATAGAACAATACAGTGCAGAACAGGCCCTTCGGCTCTCAATGTTGTGCCGACCTGTGAACTAATCTCAGCTCGTTCCCCCTTATAGAAGCTTATAAAATCATGAGGGGCATAGTTAAGGTGTCTTTTCTCTGTGCTAGGAGATTTCAAAACTAGGGGGAATATTTTTAAGGGGCAAGGAGAAAGACTTAAAAAAGACACGAGGGGCAATTTTTTACCCAGAGAGAATTGAATTGCAGTGGTTCCTGTGCAGAATGAACTGCCAGAGAAAGTGGTGGAGGTGGGTACAGTTACAACATTTAAAAAACATTTGGATAAGTTCATGAATAAGAAAAGTTTGGAGGAATATGTGCCGGGGGCAGGCAGGTGGGACTAGTTTAGTTTGGGATTATGGTCGGAATGGACTGGTTGGGCCGAAGGGTCTGTTTCCGTGCTGTATTACTCTATGACTCTATTGCCTGTCTGATTCCAGAACATCTGTTTGGGGCTGTAATGAAACTTGGAATAGGAAGGAAAAGATTAGATCAGATTCCTTACAGTGTAGAAACAGGCCCTTCAGCCAACCCAACAAACTATGGGCGGCACGGTGGCACAGTGGTTAGCACTGCTGCCTCACAGCGCTTGAGACCCAGGTTCAATTCCACCTCAGGTGACTGACTGTGTGGAGTTTGCACGTTCTCCCCGTGTCTGCGTGGGTTTCCTCCGGGTGCTCCGGTTTCCTCCCACCAGTCCAAAGATGTGCGGGTCAGGTGAATTGGCCACGCTAAATTGCCCGCAGTGTTAGTTGAAGGGATAAATGTGGGAGAATGGGTCTGGGTGGGTTGCGCTTCGGCGGGTCGGTGCGGACTTGTTGGGCCGAAGGGCCTGTTTCCACACTGTGGGTAATCTAATCGAAAAAAAGCCCACACCGACCCATTCCACTTCCCCTAACACTATGGGCAATTCAGCGTGGTCCATTCACCGAACCTGCACGTCTTTGGATTGTGGGAGTAACCCCACACAGAGAGAATGTGCAAAAACCACACAGTCAGTTGCCCGAGATGGGAATTGAACCTGGGTCCCTGTGAGGCAGCAGTGCTAACCACTGAGCCACCATGCCCTCAGTTGTTGCAGCCCATTAGGCACCAATGATGTAGGTGCAAAACTTAAAGAGATTCTGCTTCGACAATATGGGCAGCTCGCGGCTAAATTCAAAAGCAGAATCACTCAATACTATCCAAACCACAAGAAAATTAGCACTGTGTGAGAGAGACTTGGTTCCAGATTGAGTATGACTTCAATATTCAAGGATTTTTGACAGTTTGGAGAAAGGAACAGGAGGCCATGTAGCTCTGTTAATAAAGGATGATAGGAATACAAGAGTGAGAAATGGTCTTGGGTCAGAGGATCAAACTCGAATCAGAAAAAGCATTGGACATAAAATCACTCTTGGAAATGATTCAGAGACCCCTGCGAGAAGAAGCACTTTAAGGCCAAGTATACATCAAGAACGTTTTTGAAATGATTATAATCATCATTTTCATCTTCACATAAATTGGACAAATCAAATTAGTAAAAATAGCCTTGAGGATTAGTTCAGAGACTATCTGTTGGAGGATTTCTTCAAACAGTGCATTCTGAAACTAACCAGAGAATAGGTTATCTTATACTTAGGCAGAAGTGATTCCTGATGAAGGACTTTTGCCTTAAGCATCATTTTTCCTGCTCCTCGGATGTTGCCTGACCTGCTGTGCTTTTCCAGCACCACTCTAATCTAGACTTTATCTTACGCTTAGTTTGACTGTAAACCTCAAGGCAAAGAAAGTTGTTGGTGAAATTGATCACAACATGATAGAATTTCGCATTCAATTGGAGGGTGAGAAACGTGGGTCTGAAACTGGGATTTTTAATATAAATAAAGATAATTATTGGACTATGTAAACAAAGTTGAGGGAAATGAAATGGCAAAATAGATTAATTGGAACAATAATAGAATAACAGTGGCAGACTCTGTGGGAATATTTAATAAATTATTATTTAAGAAATTACCTTGAGAAAGAAGGACCATATGAGAATGATATGCCATTTACTAAGAAAGTTAAGGATGGGATTTAATTGAAAGAAATACAATGCTGTGAAATTTAGTGGAATTTTAGAAACTGGCAAAAGATGATCAAAACTAATAAAGAGGGAGAAAATAGAACTTGAGAGAGAACAATAAAGAAATATTACAGCAGTCAATTAAAATTTCTGTAACGATTAGGATCAGGTTGACCTTGTTAGCTATGAAGTACTTGATTAGGGTTGTTAACCTGGTCCAATCAGGACAGCCTTGGCTGACCAATATAACCAGAAGAAAAAAAATGTTAAAAATATATAACGAGGAGATTAGAATCTTTTCAGTTCAGGCGACTGACTCTGAGATGGCTGGCCACAGCCAGTGTCCTGCTGGAGCAGACTTCTCTTGAACAAGGAGACATTTGCCTTTCTCTTTCTTTGTTTTTGTGCTTCTGGATTTCTTTCTTTTCACTAAGCTGTATTCAGCTACACAAGCAGCCACCACCACCACCACTGCTCAGAAAGGTGTAACCAGAAGCAGCCACCACCACCACCACTGCTCAAAAAGGTATAACCAGAAGCAGCCACCACCACCACCACTGCTCAGAAAGGTATAACCAGAAGCAGCCACCACCACCACCACTGCGCAGAAAGGTATAACCAGAAGAAACAAAAACATTTTAAGAAAATAATCAGAAGATTAGAATCTCCTCAGAAAAAGAATATAACCAGGGCATTAGAAACTCCTTAGAAAAAAAATATAACCAGAAGATTAAAATCTCTTCAGAAAGAAATATAACCAGGAGATTAGAATCTTCTCAGAAAAAAAATATAACCAGGAGATCAGAATCTCCTCAGAAAAAAATAACCAGGGCATTAGAATCTCCTCAGAAAAAAAGTATTAGCAGAAGATTAAAATCTCTTCAGAAATAAAATAACCAGAAAATTAGAATCTCCTCAGAAAAAAAATATTAGCAGAAGGTTAAAATCTCCTCAGAAAAAAAACCAGAAGATTAAAATCTCCTCAGGAAAAAAATATAACTAGGAGATTAGTATCTCCTCAGTTGAGGACTGATTCTGAGCTGGCTGGACACTGCCAGTTTGTTACTATGGGTTCTGTTTTGAGACCTGATGGCTGATCTTCACAGTTAGCGTGTTACTGTTGTACTGCAGTTCTCACCAGGGAACTGTTGTTTCACCGGCTGGTGGTAGCCTGTGTGCTATTCATTTTGGTTTCTTTCCAGCAAGGCTACTGGTGATTTTGTGGCAGGGCTCAATTCTTGTGCTATGGTTTTCAGTGTCTGCACTTTCCTTTGTGCATCTCCTCAGTTGAGAATTGACTCTGAGCTAGCTGGCCATTACCAGTGTACTGTGCACTAGTGAAGAAAAGGTAACTTGGTGATGGGACCTGATCTCTGTGCAATTATTTCATTTCTGTATCTAACATGGAAAAGAATGGCTAAAGTGAGGTGGTGAGACGGAGGAATGAATAATAAGAAACAAACAAGCCAACCCGAGACTTTAAAAAAGTATTTTGCATTAAACTTTATAGGAGACAAAAAAAATTTCAAGAATGGTCAAAAATCAAGATGAAAACGTGTGACAATATCATGGCTTTAAATGGTATATTGTCCTGTTTTTTTCATTTGAACAGAGGTTTTATAATGAGGTACAGAGCTGCTTACTTGCATCCAATAAAGTAAACAACTTTATGAGGCCATTGGATTTTTCAAAAGTTGGAACAATAGAAGCAGCCTGAATGGGTGAGGTCCAGCTCCCACAGAACCAGGAATTTTAGATTAGATTCCCTACAGTGTGGAAACAGGCCCTTCAGTCCAACAAGTCCACACTGACCCTCCAAAGAGCAACCCACCCAAATCCATCTCCCTCTGACTAACGCACCAACAGTAACGGGCAATTTAGCATGGCCAATCTGGCTAACCTGCACATCTTTTGGATTGTGGGAGGAAAGTGGAGCACCTGGAAGAAATCCACGCAGACGCACGGAGAATGTGCAAACTTCATCCAGACAGTCAGCCGAGGCTAGGACCAAACCCAGGTTCTTGGTGCTGTGAGGTTGCAGTGCTAACCTCTGAACCACCATGTTGCCCTCTAGTTTTAGTTTTTGTTTTTCAGTAGCAGTTGCTGGGGTCTTGAAGCTGAGTTTGGAAGCTGCTGTACATCTTTCCCTGCTACTCTCTCTCTCTCTCTTTCTCTCTCTCTCTCTCTCTCTCCACCTCAGAATTTTCTCTCGGAGTTTTCTCTTGATGTTTTTCCGCCTGGACTGGGAATTACCTGTGAGACAATCTATGTTACTGAATTTGCTTTTGCCAAGGGTGTGTTTATGGGATGTTACTGTATTGGAACAGTTACTGGTTAGTAGTTAAATAATTCGTTATTCTGATAAGTTTTCCAATAGTGTTAAGTTATTCCAATTTCTTCTTTCTTTTGATGAATTTTAACTATAGTGTTTGAATAAAGTGTGTTTTACTTCAAGCCCGGTCGTTTTATCAGTCAAATTGCATCTGGAACCTAATGCCTTGCACTTGCCCTTAATATAAGAAAGTATTAGGGTCCAGGCTATCTTCTTAAGATAGTTTGAGGGGCATTTGGTCTGTTCCATAACAAAAGAGAGGGAGGAATTTGACACAATCAGTAGATCAAGAGGGCTAATGCACCCAGGTAATTCATGATGTTAAAGGCTGACAGGTCCCTTGAACCCGATAACTAATGCTGTGTGATGTAAAAGATGTGGCTGTGGAGATGGTAGAAGCGTTGGCTATAATCTTTCAAAATTCCATCAAGTGTAGAAAGGTCCTAATGGATCGGGGGGGCCACAGAAGATAGTATCTCCCTTCAAGAAAGGAGAATGATAGAAAGCTGGAAACTAGAGGTCACATCCACCATTGAGAAAGTCTCAGAATTGATTATTTACTACAGAATTGCTCCAGGAGACCATTCATGCCTGCTCTGGTTTAGGTAGCAGGGCTTGTAGAAAATGGAAAAGCAATCAGGCAGTGTCTACATGGTTTTGTGAAAGGGAAGCCATGTTTGACAAATTTATTTGAGTTCTTCAAAGAAGTAACAAACAACGTGGATAAAGGGAAGCCTATAGATCTAGCTTGTTTGGATGTCCAAAAGGCATTTAATAAGTTTCTCTATAAAAGGCTACCCCACAAGATAAGACCTCATGCTTTTAGGAGAGATCCATCAGCATCAGTAAAGGATTGGCTGACTAAAAGGCAACAGAGAGTTAGAATAAATGATTTATTTTCAGGGTGGCTAACTTTAAAATGTAGAACAGCCCTGATATCACCGCTGGGGCTTCAAGTATTTACAATGTTATATGAATGATTTGAATGATGACACAATCTGTATTTTGACAAATTTGTTGATGGCTCAGGGGTTAGCACTGCTACCTCACACTGCCAAGGACCCAGGTTTGACTCCACCTGGTGGGAACCCATCTGGGTGGAGTTTGCACATTTTTCCCCGTGTTTCTGCTGTGTGATCTGGTTTCCTCTCACAGTCCGAAGTCGTGCAAGTTAGGTAGATCAGCCATGCTAAATGTGGGGTTGCTGGGACAGGATGAGGTGGGTCTGTGGGATGCTCTTCGGAGGGTTGATGCAAACTTGGATGGGCTGAATGGCCTCTTTCTGCCCACTAGGTCCATCTGACACTGTGGGCAGCATCTTAAACCTCAGCTGCTCTCATATCAAAGGTTGTGAGGCAAGAACCATCAATTCCAAGTGTATCTTGAGAGCAAAGGAAATGGCTGAGATAGGAGAAATTTGACCCTCCAGCTCACAGACAGAGACCCTCAGCTTGGGGTGGAGAGGAGACAGCCGAGACCAGACACACCCAGTGTGGACAGAGATACATGCCCAAGTCAAATGGCCTCCTCTTGTACCCAGCTACAATTCTAACTCCAGATCACAGGCAGGTCCATGGTCAGCTGAATTGTGCAGTAGCTCCATAACAAGGTCAATGCCCTTTGGTACTCCTTAAGGAGCCGGCTCACATTCTCTCAAAGTCAGCCAGTGCACACACCTCCCACCAAGACTCATGCTCTAATCGCTGTCATCTTCCCTCAATGCATCTCATCCTCCTGATCTATGAACCTCTGCACTTCCCACTCACTCAACACTACCCAGGGCCCAACCATTAATTCTACAAGAATGGGCTTGTTTGTTTTACCAAAATGCAACAGAGTCAGAATGTCATAGAGATGCATAGCACGGAAACAGACCTTTCGGTCCAACTTGTCCATGCCAATCAGATATCCTCAATTAATCTAGTCCCACTTACTAGCACACCTCACATTTCCCCAAATTAAACTCCATCTGCCACTCCTCAGCCCATTGACCCAATTGATCAAGATCCCTTTGTAATCTTGGATAACCATCCTCACTATCCATTCCAGCACTAATTTTAATGTCATTTGCAAACTTACTACTATGCCTCCTATATTCTCACCCAAATCTATTGGATGTCTCCCCTCTTGGAAGAATTGAGAATTAGGAGCTGTTTAAATAAAGTGTCTACCAATTAAGACAGAGATGTAGAGGAATTTCTTCTCTCTGAGGATTTTTGGTCTGTGGAATTCTCTTCAGTTGAGTAAATGGCTCATTGAGTCACCCAGTCTTAGATGGATAGGTTTTTGAATGAGCAGCTAATCGATTATGGAAATTGGCAGGAAAGTGAAATGCAGGCCTTGATCAGATCAGCCATGACTGGACTGACTGACGGAACAAGCTGGAAAGTCATAAAGTTGTAGAGATGCACAGCACAGAAACAGACCCTTCGGTCCAACCCGTCCATGCCGACCAGATATTCCAACCCAATCTAGTCCCACCTACCAGCACCGGCCCATATCCCTCCAAAACCTTCCTATTCATATAAACATCGGCTGAATAGTCTAGTCCTGTTCCAATTTCTTACGTTTTTATGATCTTTCTTTTGAACTCACTGCCCAGGGCTTCACTATCTTTAAGGTGGGGATGTTTGTGGGGTCTGCTCCTGTGGTAACTGTCTGATTGTTCACTGTCATTTATGAGCAGTGTTCCTGCTGAGTTGATGGGATGTATAATTGTGCAGTAGCCTGCAAGGTATCACACAGGTCTGGTTCTGAGAATGAAAAAACACACACACAAAAAAAATGCCCAGCAAATAGAACATAGAACATTACAGCGCAGTAGAGGCCCTTCAGCCCTCGATGTTGTGCCAACCTGTGAAACCAATCTGAAACCTAGCTATCCTTCACTGTTCCATTTTCATCCATATGTTTATCCAAATAACCTTTAGAGGGAACATTGCTCATGACCGAATGTGGCCAAGCTTTGATCTGATCCAATGATTCAGCACGGTTGCACAGTGGTCAGCAATGCTGCCTCACAGCGCCTGGGACCTAGGTTCAATGCCAGCCTCAGGCAATCATCTGTGTGGAATTTGCACATTCGCCCTGTGTCTGTGTGGATTCACTCAGGTTTCCTCCCACAATCCAAAGATGTGTCGGTTAGACAGATTAGTCATGCTAATGGCCAGGGAGTATGCAGTGGCCAGGGAGGTGCAGGCTAGATGCGTTAGCCTTGGGAAATGCAGCAATTGGGGAGATGCCTTTCAGAGATTTGATGGCCAAATGGCCTGATTCTGAACTGTAGGGATTCTATGATTTGGGGATCACTTGGCTGTGTTTCTAGCTTAATGGTTTTATCATTTAACGTGAATGAAATCCTTTGGTTAAGGCCCCTATTATCTTTGGCTCTTATTCACACGTATAACTCTTTCGAAGGGTGGTTTCACTTGAAGTGACCTCTCACTCTCCTCGAGGTATGAGCTGACAGATCTCCAAATGATTGGGTTGGTCCACTGCAGGAACCTGTCGCCACCCTTAAATGGGCATGGAGTATGTTAGACAATGCCCCATAAATGGATAACCAACTCAGTGGCCTCTAAAAGGGGGATAGAAGCCGACAAATGGGATTGATTGGAAACCTGGTTGTCATGGATGACTTGGTCCGAAGGACCTGTTTCCTTGCTGTATGAGGCTATAACTCAAAGCGAGTGTAAGAGAGTGTTCCCTTCTCTGTAAGTATGTGGCAATAAAATTTGTGTGCATGCAGTCTGCAACCTTTGAGCAGTATCGAAACCACTCTGGCTCATTAACACATAAGGCAAGGCTCCCAAAAGAGCCTCTTACATAGTTCCTCCGACTAGCATGCAGATAGACTGGCTCAAGATGGCTGGAGAGGGTGGGGGTTGGATTGACGCATATTGACAAAGGCATAAGACTCCACCCTCAAACAGATAACACCGAATTGGGAAATCAGATGGAATGTTTCCCTTTACTGCCACGGGAATGGAATTAGACAAGATTCAAGAGAATCGATGTTTCGGGCAAAAGCCCTTCATCAGGAATTCTTGAGCAAGGGCTTTTGCCCGAAGAGTTGACTCTCCTGCTCCTCGGATGCTGCCTGACCTGCTGTGCTTTTCCAGCACCACACTCTCCACTCTGACCTCCAGCATCTGCAGTCCTCCCCTTCCCTTATAAAAGTAGACAAGTCTTACTACAGCTGTATGGAGCATTGGTGAGTCCACCCTTGGGAGTACTGTGTACAGTTTGGTCTCCTTGATAAAGGACGGATATAATTACAATGGAAGCAATTCAGAGAAGGCTGAAGACCCACATGGCCTCTTCCTCTGCTCCATTATGCTATGATTCCAAGAAAATAAGTGAAGCTAATTCATGTTCAAAGATAGGGATAATAAAGAATAAATCTCCGATAATGTCTTAATCTCACTCTGTGGGCACACTAATTAAACTTTCCTGTTACAGCCGTGATACAATCTGATTCCTTGAACTGGAGCGCTGCCTGACAATTTTCCAATAAGACCTCATTATCCGTCCTGTTCTGGAAGGTGGTCACACTCACATAATCATTTCAATGTCCAGCTATTAAAATTTGGCCCAGTGAAGACCCAGGACTATTTACCATTCATGTTGCTGGTTTTAATTCTTGGTGAGTAATTCTTCCTGGAGCTGCGCTTTGCCAAGTAATAACTTGCATTCCTCTGATTTTTATTTTTCATTTTGAATAGCAAATAGACCATCAGAAGAGCCCTTCGTTTGAGGCCAGAGGTGACTCCCTTGTCTGGCGCAATCTGAAGTAATAACTTGTGTGTGAGTGGGTCAATCACATTGTACAGTAAATTGCTCGTGGAGTCTGATAAAGGCTGTCTTTAATTGCCATCACAAGATCTCCAGTATCCTTGTGAAATTCAGTGTGAGACAGGCAGCAGACTGCCCTGTAGCTTTGCGAACCGGGCATCCCTCGATTGGCACAAGATGGCAAACATAAGTCTATCCTTTTCCAGGAAAACTTTGAAACTTTTAATCATGCTGCTTTCCATCGAGAGGAATTAATTCCGTGCTCCACAGGGCGGGACAGTGGCTCAGTGGTTAGCACTGCTGTCTCACAGCTCCAACCTCGGGTCACTGTCTGTGTGGAGTTTGCACATTCTCCCCGCGTCTCTGCGGGTTTCCTCCGGGTGCTCTGGCTTCCTCCCACAATCTAAAGATGTGCAGGTTAGGCAGAATGGCCATGCTAAATTAGCTATAGTGTCCAGGAATGTGCAGGCTAGGTGGGTTAGCCATGGGAAACACAGGGTTACAGGGATAGGGTCTGGGTGGTGTGTCCTTTAGAGGGTCAATGCGGACTTGAGAGGCAGAATGGCCTGTTTCCACCTGTAGGGATTCTATAAATAACTGGATCTCCCTCAGACCAACAGGAGAACACGGCATGCTTGCAAGATTTATTACTCACTCCCCTGAGTTGTACTAAATGCTCTGTTTCCGTGCTGTTTGACTCTATGACTTAGCCCAGTCAGTTGCACTTGCCCCTGTGGGCTGAGAGGTCAAAGTTCAGTCAGTCTCACTCTCACCTGTGGGCTGAAAGGTCAGAGTTCAGTCACCAGGCCAGAAAAGTAGGTTGACCAGGTATGACCGAGGGTGGAGCTGCAATGTCAGACTTGAGATATGAAAATGAGCTTTTGTTGGGATGAGGGGGGGCTGACCTATGAGGGGACATTGAGGATACTGGGGCCTCTGTTGTCTGGTGTCTGGAAGGTGAGAGTCAATCTCATTGAGAGACACAAGACTCTGAAGGGGTTTGACAGACTGGGTACTGAGAAGATGTTTCTGCAAAACGGGGCTCCACACAGAAGGCAAAAGCAGCAAAATTGTCAAGAGACACGTCCTAATCTGACACATCACCTGCATTTCAAAATGGAGGCCCAATACATTTATTGTTTCACTGGTGTTTGCCCTCTGGTAGGTCTGAGGATAAGGGGCTGATCACTTAAAGTGGGGCTGAGGAGAAATCAATAAATATTCCAGACCACTGTGGAATGCTGTATATTCCAGGCTGAGAGGGGGAGAGAGCGAGAGAGAGAGAGAGAGAGCGCGCGAGAGAGCGAGAGAGTGCAAGAGAGCGCGAGAGTGCGTGAGAGTGCAAGAGAGAGAGAGAGCGAGAGAGAGAGAGAGAGAGAGTGCAAGAGAGTGCGAGAGAGTGCAAGAGAGAGAGAGAAAAAGAGAGAGAGAGTGAGAGAGAGAGAGAGAAAAAGAGAGAGAGAGCACAAGAGAGCACGAGAGAGTGCAAGAGAGAGAGCAAGAGAGAGAGAGAAAAAGAGAGAGAGAGTGAGAGAGAGAAAGAGAGAGAGAGCGCAAGAGAGCGTGAGAGAGCGAGAGAGTGCAAGAGAGAGAGCGAGAGAGAGTGAGAGAAAGAAAAAGAGAGAGAGAGACAGTGAGACAGAGAGAGAGAAAGATCCCAAGTAATCAAGTAATCAAAGTGGAAAAGCCCAAATTCAGCCATGATTGTATAAAGTGACGGAGCAAATGGTCTACTCCTGCTCTGACCTTTTTCGCTCTAGATGTAGGAGATTACACTAGATGAAGAGGGAATAGTTTCTGTGCTGTCCCATTCCTCTCTGACTATCACCACTAACAACAGATCAATTAGTTTGTGGACAATAGCAGCGTTTACAAAGGCTGACACTTCCCTCTGGGGAGAAGTGATTGGGATTAACACAATGAAGTGTTTTTGACTATCCTGAGAGTGATATGAATACAAATTCCTTATCCCATATGGAAAGGAAGCATTGAAGAGGACAGTGAGAAACAATGGTGACGAGCACCTATTCAGTTAGAAGCACAGAGTAAATCAACTCTTCTTGATAAGGCAACATTAATCAGTAAGTTGTTAAATGAATTGATGAGGCAAATGGCTATTGGAAGCAAGGTGGGTGGAAGGCCTCCAGTTAATCAGCCATGATCCATCTGAATAGCAGACAGACCTGAGGGCTGAATGGTTTCCTCCTATTCCTATTTTCCTGGAATTATTCAAGAGGCAAAAGGTACTCAAGAAATGGCACTGCGGTGAATGTTTTTTCGCAGACTGACTCAGTCTCAGCTGGGGTATTGCATCCAGTGGTGGGCACTGCACTTTACGAGGGATGTGAGACAACACAGAAAGATTCATGAGAATGATTCCAGGCATGAGGACTCCAGTTTAGCATACAGATTGGAGAAAGCAAAGTGTTTCACCTTACAGCAAGAACAAAGAAGGCTAGGATGAGACATGGTTGAGGTGCACAAAATCATGAGGGGGCTGGACAAAGTAGATAGGCAGTCTGTTGCCACTGGAAGATAGGTTGTAAAAAAAAGGTCCAATTTAAAGTAATTAGCAAAAGAAAAATATGAGGAATAACTTTTTTGGTTAGCAACAAAGAGTCAGATCAGGAACTGGCCATTTGGCCCTTCAAACCTTCTGTTCCATCTCATAAGGTCATGACTGATCTGATACTAGCCTTGACTTCATTTTGTGGCTGAACATTTCAACTCCCCTTCCCACTCCACCAAGGACATGCAGGTCCTGGGCCTCCTCCATCGCCACTCCTTAACCACCCAATGCCTGGAGGAAGAATGCCTCATCTTCTGTCTCAGGACCCTCCAACCCCTGACATCAACGTGGACTTCACCAGTTTCCACATTCCCTCTCTCCCCCACCTTATCCCAGCTCCAGCCTTCCAGCTCGGCACCGTCCTCATGACCTGTCCCCATCTTCTTTCCTCCTATCCACTCTAACCTCCTCTCTGACCTATCACCATGATCCTCCCCTCCCCCACGTCTCCATCCACCTATTGTACTCTCAGCTACCTTCTCCCCAGCCCACTCCCCTCCCATTTAACTCTCCATGCCCTCAGCTCACAGCCTCATTTCTGATGAAGAGTTATTGCCCGAAACGTCAACTCTCCTGTTCCTCGGATGCTGCCTGACTGTTTGCGCTTTTCTAGCACCACACTCTCAACTCTGATCTCCAGGATCTGCAGTCCTCGCATTCTCCGAATTGAGTTTATCTTCATTTCCGTCCTGTCTCCCATTCTCTTGATTCCCTTGTCCAATCAAAACCTGTCAATGATCTAAGATACACGGCTTAAGTGCATATCAGAAGGAGATTCAATCAGGGCTTCCAAATGGGAATTGGATAGATAGTCATTGGAAGAAATCTGCAGGGCTAGGAGCTTGGCTCAATTGCAAATAGCTAAATTCTTCTTGTAGAGAGCTGGCAGGGTCTACATGGGCTGAATGGCCTCCTCTTGTGCTGTAATGATGGTACGAGAATGGGGCTGCTGGAAAAGCACAGCAGGTCAGGTAGCATCTGAGGTTAAGGTGAATCGACATTTCGGGTAAGAGCCCTTCATTAGGTTTCCTGATGAAGGGCTCTTGCCTGAAGTGTCGATTCTCCTGCTCCTCGGATGCTGCCTGACCTGCTGTGCTTTTCCGGCAACCCCATTCTCGACTCTGATCTCCAGCATCGGCAGTCCTCATGTTCTCTCTGTAATGACAGTACAATTAGTTCCATGTTGTGATGAGAGGGATGGGGCTTGTTTGGATGAAAGAATGAGCCTGCTGCGGGGGAGCTGACGGCATGATAATGTCACCGGGGGAGCAGGCTAGAACCAAGAGCTAATGGTCTCCGGACATGGGTTCAAATCCCATCCTGGCCAATGGTGGGGTGGGGGCTGGAGTCTGTAATTAAAAGGTGTGCATGGTAACCACTGCCAATTGTTGCAAAAACCCACCCCGTTAATTAATATCCTTTAGGGAAGGAAATCTGCCATCTTTAAAGCCTATGTGGATCTCCAGAGCCAATGGTTGATTCTTAACTGTTCTGTGAAGTGAGCCATCAATTCCAGGATAGTTGGGATGGACCAGCCAACAGTGGCCTAGACAGTGATGCCCAGCTTTAGGAAATATGGACTAACAAGCCTTCCTCACTTGTACCTCAGAGACACTTCCTCATCAGAAAACAAGACTTGCCGCTTCTCACCATTATTACATGGTTATGCTATTAGCCTTGCATTTATTTCGATTGAAAAGTCTGGCCCAAAAACAAAATCAACCTGTTAATAAGACACCTTGTCTGTTTTGGTTCCCCTTGTTTTCTTTAGCAACCCCCTTCCGCACCCCTCGCTTAACGATTATTTGTGATTGGAACAGTAATCACCAACGAGCAGGAGAATCGACGTTTCGGGCATGAGCCCTTCTTCAGCCCTTCTTCGGGTTCATGCCCGAAACGTCGATTCTCCTGCTCGTCGGATGCTGCCTGACCTGCTGCGCTTTTCCAGCAACACATTTTCAGCTCTGATCTCCAGCATCTGCAGTCCTCACTTTCTTCTCCACAGTAATCACCAACCCAATGTGGGCACTGTCTCCACTCATTACTGGAGATAGCAAGATTCAACCTTGACCTTTTTATTGAAGTTAATCACGATGTTATCAACTACTGAAGTTGTTACATTCAAAAGGGGGCCCTGGAATCAATTTGTTTGGTTGACATTAATGTTCAGATCCAGTCAGCTATTCCGGCGTCTGTACCACTATCTAAGAATCTCAATGACCTCACCTGCTACTCACATTATTAGATTCCAATTCAAAATGAAGCCTGGAGAGATTCCCATCTCACTTAATAACACTCAGGCAATCCTTATGGTTCTCAAGGTGAAACAGAAATTACAGCATCCCCTAGATGAAAGACCCACAGCCCATGTCTCTCCTATCCCTCCATCCTGAACTCAATGGGGACAACTTGCTGACAGTAAAGAAAGTTCTCTAAGATTACAAAGAGATCTTGATCGATTGGGTCAACGGGCTGAGGAGTGGCAGATGAAGTTTAATTTGGATAAATGCGAGGCATTGCATTTTGGTAAAACAAACCAAGGCAGGGCTTATACAATTAAAAATAGGGCCTTGGGTAGTGTTGTAGAACAGCGAAACCTAGGGGTTCAGGCACATAAATCCTTGAAGTTTGCATCACGTGTAGACAGGGCGGTTACAAAGGCGTTCAGCACGCTTGCCTTCATTGCTCAGAACTTTGAGTATAGGAGTTGGGACATCATGTTGAGGTTGTACAGGACATTAGTGAGGCCTCTTCTGGACAGCTGTGTTCAGTTCTGGTCGCCCTGCTATCAAAAGGATATTATTAAACTGGAGAGGGTTCAGAATAAATATACCAGGATGTTGCTGAGAATGGAAGCTTTGATGGAAGAGGCTAGATTGGCTGGGACTACATTTCCCCTGGAGCATTGGAGGTTGAGAGGTGACTGTAGAATTGTGAGGTGAATGTCAGGCACATTTTTAATACGAGAGGAGAAATGTTTACAAAGGAGATGAGGGGGCGGCACGGTGGCTCAGTGGTTAGCACTGCTGACTCACAGCACCAGGGATCCGGGTTTGATTCTTGCCTTGGGTAACTCTCTGTGTGGGTTTCACCTGGGTGCTCCGGTTTCCTCCCCCAATCCAAAAGTGTGCAGGTTAAGGTGGATTGGCCATGTTAAAATTGCCCATAGCTTTCAGGGATTTGGAGGTTAGGTGTATTAGTCTGGGGTAAACGTAGGGTAATGGGTCTCGTGGAGGGTCAACGTGGACTTGTTGCTGAAGGACTTGTAGGGATTATATATCCTTCTAACGTTTTTCCACAAAGAGTGGTTCATGTGTGGAATGAACTTCCAGAGGAAGTGGTGGGTGTAGGTATAGTTACAACATTTAAAAGATATTTGGTTAAGTCCATGAATAAGAAGTGTTTGGAGCAGGCAGGTGGGACTAGTTCAGTTTGGGATTATGGTTGGCATGGACTGGTTGGGCCGAAGGGTCTGTTTCCATGCTGAATGACTCTATGGAGTCCAAGTGGTCCTCGATTGGAACTTGGGAGGGCCTGATTTAATGGCTTTGTTTTCTTTATTTCTGTGGCTCGTTTTGCATTGGGAAGCCTGGCAAGGAGCAGGAGCTGGCCGTTCAAGCCAAGTCTTGCCATCAAGCAAAGGGAAGAAGTGATCGCAATTGTTGGATCCGGATTGAGGTCAGTCGACTTGTTTACTTCCAGACGGAATCGAATGGAGGCCGTCGAAGCAGGTTGCGTGCTCGCCTCTAATGCAAAACATTCCGACTCCTTTCTCCCCAACCAAGTTTCAAAACGCAAGAGAAAATAAAAGAATTCATCTCCCAGTCGTCCAAGGGTGAACTTGCCGAGCGCATGGGCCCACTTCTAACTTTGAACTGAATGCCTTGGGGATGAACTGGAGTCTGTATTTACACTGGCACCAAGATCTCTCCTTTCTGAACTTTTCACATATGTGTGCCATTATAGAAATGAAGGACACGTGAAGCAGATAAAACTCAGCACAGATCCTCATCCAGCTCTGCACTGTTATTTACCGTCCAGTAAATAAAAGGGGAAAGAAAAGGCACCGATACAGAATTCCTGGTGCCAAACAGTAGACAAGCCTTAATTGATGAGACTCAGTCAATTGTCAAGGCCATTACCCATTTGGCAAAAGAATCAACAAACAATCCAGCATAGCTGCACTAATATTCTTCAGAATTCTCACAGTCCCACTCCATATTATTCAACTTTCCTCTTTCCCACTGGAATACGGTCTTTTTGGGATTGGTTTTTTTTTCTGGCTTAATTTATCGGAGTATTTTACCCCTCGCTGTACATTAATCCCAAGACGATCTGGAAGCTGGGAGGGAATTGGTCTCTGGGCGACGACAGAGAATTGGCCAGCGGGTGCCTGGTGACTGCAAGTCCCACTGAAGATGTCGGATCTGGATTAGTGGTGCTGGAAGAGCACAGCAGTTCAGGCAGCATCCAAAGAGCAGCGAAATCGACGTTTCGGGCAAAAACCCTTCAACAGGCCAGGTGTTAGCCAGTTTAGTGCTGAGGAACACGGCAGTCAGGCTTGTCGATCCACGCTGCCTTTCTCAAACTTTTTTTTCTGGATGATCATGTGCTTCCCTGCTTCTGACTCCAGATACAAAGAAAACGAGGCATGTTTACTCGTTTAAAAATCCAGCCTCTGCTTGAAGATGGCTTGTTAGAATCCAGGGTTTATACTGTACTATTTACACCCTGAAGATTCTCATAGTATAAGTTCACACTCTCACCAGAACCTGTAAAATCTGAATACTGTGGTGTATAATCTTGGATGAATTATTTGTCTTAAGATGTAAGAGCAGGAGTAGACCCATTAAATCTGCTCTGCTATTCAATATGACTAGCCTCAACTCTGCCTTAACCTCATACCCTTGCTGGTTAAAACTCCATCACAGCCTTGAGTACATTTAATAATTCAGCCTCGCCAGCCCTCTGCAGCGAACAATTCCAACCTTCCATCTTGACAGAAACAAAATCCTCATCTCTATCTTCAGTGGATGCCTCCTTACTCTAAGATGTTGCCCCTCTGGCCCCAGACTCTCCCGCAAGGGGAAACACCCTCTCCACAACACCCACCCCCCCCACCCCCGTCAAGTCCTTGAAGAATCTTGTCTGTTACAATAACACCACCTCTCATTCTTCTAAAGTCCGATGAGTCCAGGCCCAACCTTCTCAAACTCTCCCTTTAAACACAGGATCGACCCAGTGAATGTTCTGATTTGATTTGATTCATTTATTGTCATGCATTACCTTGTTACAAAATACAGTGAAAAGTGCCACCACTCCCAGCGCCATTTTAAAACACCGAAAAACAAACCAAAACCTAGAACATAGAGTCAGAAAAATGAAGAAATAAAGCAAGTGTCCACTGTGACAGTCCTCTGTCATGGGGCTTGAGGTCAGGTGTAAGACCTGCACTGCCATTGCGGGAACAAAAATCACCCATCTTCAGCACCATCTCGCCAAAGGGCCAGTCTCCCCCTCCTTCCAGAAGTGGACTGAAACTGTTCTAGATATGATTGGATTAGTGTCTTTTAAAGTTTAGTAAGACTTCTCTATGCCACATTCCATTCCCTTTGAAATGAAAGGCAGCATTCCAGTTCTCTTCCCTGACTGCTGAACGTGGATGCGAGCATAGAGTCATAGAGAGGTACAGCACGGAAACAGACCCTTCGGTCCAATCGTCCATGCCGATCAGATATCTCAACCCAATCTAGTCCCACCTGCCAACACCCAGCCCATATCCCTCCAAACCCTTCGTATTCATATACCCATCTAGATGCCTTTTAAATGTTACAATTGTACTAGACTCCACCACTTCCTCTTTTCATGCGGAAGGATTCCCAAATTCCTCTGTGTTGGAGCATTCTGCAGTCTTTCACCATTTCTCAGCTCCTCTTCTTCCTGCCCAAGTGTGGATTTCCCCATATCATATTCCATCTGCCAAGGTTTTGCCCACTCACTTAATCTGTCCGTATCCCTCTGCAGACCTTTTCACCATTTGAGGATCATGGTGCTAACCTTCCTAAGCTGCTCCAGTTTACTGAGTCATAGAGTTGTTCAGCAAGAGAAACAAACCCTTTGGTTCAACTTGTCCATGCCGACCAGATATCCCAACCCAATCTAGTCCCATTTGCCAGCACTTGGCCCATATCCCTCTAAACTCTTCCTATTCATATACCCATCCAGATGCCTTTTAAATGTTGTAATTGTCCCAGCCTCCACCACTTCCTCTGGCAGTTCATTCCATACACGCACCACCCTCTATGTGAAAAAGTTGCCCCTTATGTCCCTTTTAAATCTTTTCCCCTCTCATCTCAAACCTATGCTCTGTAGTTCTGGACTCCCATACTCCAGGAAAAGGACCTTGTCTATTTACCCCATCCATGCCCCTTGTGATTTTATAAACCTCTATATAAGGCCACCCCTCAGCTTCTAACGCTCCAGGGAAAATAGCCCCGGCCTATTCAGCCATTCCCTGTAGCTCAAACCTTCCAACTCTGCCAACATCCTTGTAAATCTTTTCTGAACCCTTTCAAGTTTAACAATATCTTTCCTATAGCAAGGAGACCAGAATTGCACGCAGTATTCCAAAAGTGGCCTAACCAATGTCCTGTACAGTTGCAACATGACCTCCCAACTCCAATACTCTATGCACTAACTGATACCAAATGCCTTCTTCACTTTCCTGTTTACCTACAATTCTACTTTCAAGAAACTATAAATCTGCACTCAAGGTCTCTTTGTTTAGCAACGCTCCCCAGGACCCTATCATTAAGGGTAGAAACCCTGGCCTGATTTGCCTTTCCAGAATGCAATATCTATATTTATGTAAACTAGGTGCCTGTAGGTAGACCCACAATGCATTTAGGGATTTTGCCCCAGCAACAGTGAAGGAACGGCAATGTATTTCCAAGTCAGAATGGTGAACAGAACTTGCAGGGCATGGTGTTTTTATTTTAATAGAATCCCCACAGTGTGGAAACAGGCCCTTCGGCCCAACAAGTCGACACAGACCCTCCGCAGAGTAACCCACCTAGACCCACTCCCTAAACCTATTACTCTGCCAATGCACCCAACCTACACATCCCTGAACATTACGGGCAATTTAGCACAGCCAATTCACCTAACCTGCACACCTTTGGATTGTGGGAGGAAATCCACACAGGTGGGGGGAGAATGTGCAAACTCCACACAAACAGTCACCCGAGGGTAGGATTGGACTCAGATCACTGGCACTATGAGGCAGCAATGGGACACTGTGTCATGTTCCCGTGGAGCTGCTGCCCTTGTCCTTCTATGGGGTTAGAGATTGTGGGCTTTGGCAGGTACACATGTTTTTGAGGTAGTACTTGAGAAGTAAAAGGCTCAGAGAAATTTGATTGGAATGGTACTGATTCCTGATTTATGCCTGAATTCTCCTGCTCCTCGGACGTTGCCTGACCTGCTGTGCTTTTCCAGTACTGCACTTTTCGACTCTGACTCTCCAGCAGCTGCAGTCCTCATTTTCTCCTGGAATGGTACTGACAATGAGCAACATGGAGAGACCGGAGAAGCGGGAATTTTGTCCCTGGGAGTAGAGAAGACACAGGGGGGGATTCGATAGATGAGTTCAAAACTTCTGAGGGCTTTTGACTTCATTGGTGGGGGGAAACCGCTTCCAGTGACAGTACAGTCAGGAACCAAAGGACACGGATAAAAATCAGAGGAGGGGCAAGTGTTTTGTTTAACAGTGAGAAACTTTAATGCATTGCCCGAGCAGAAATTACTGAGAAAAAAATTCTGTTGTAAAGTCTTGTGTCCCAAACCATTTTACTAGCATCCAATATAACACTGAGAAAAAGTGGATCAATTTTAAAGCAAGATTCTAGAACAGGATTCAGAAACATTCCAACAACTTGTTTCAGTACTATACACCAATTACTAGCTGCATGTAATTGGCAGCCTGAACTCTGTGGTCCAGGGACTACCAGTTTCAAACATCTTTGTTCTGCTTCGAAGTGGCGATATCACAAGCCTCTCCTGTCCAGGAAATTCCCTGTGCACACGTTTCCCTGTCAGAACTAAGCCAGGAGTGGGACGCAGCAGCTTTCAAAAGAGACTTGGATAAATAATTGAAGAATTAAAGGTGGCAAAGATTTGGGGAAAGCTTGCAAGACTGCACCACACACGGTCAATCCGCCCTACCCTGCACATCTTTGGACTATGGGAGGAAACCCACACAAACACAGGGGAGAACGTGCAAACGCCACACAGACAGTTGCCTGAGGCTGGGATCGAACCTGATGCTGTGAGATACCAGCGCTGACCATTGTGCCACTGCACCACCCCAGCTGTCAGTGTACTCAACTCCCAAAAAGTAAACTGCAACACCTTTTGGTTTATATCATCAAAAGCCCTCACCGTGAATGATCAGGAGTAGATGTGCCTGAGGGGAGGGTGGGAGGCTGGAGACGGATTCATTTGCAAGGTCCAAGTGATCTAGAATGGAATGGGTCGCAAGGCCATGGGTCCAGACTGAGGTGCTGAAAAAGCACAGCAGGTCAGGCAGCATCCGAGAAGATCAGAGTCAATCTGCAGTCCTCACCTTCTCCTGCAAGGCCACGGGGGATAGATTGTGGATTAGGATTCATCATAGGATAGATACAACACACGGGGGGCCATTCAGGCAACTGCAACTGTGCCAGCTCTCTGTGAGAGCTAATCCCATGCCCCTACCTTTAGCCCGTAACCTTGGCATAGAGTCATCGAGGTCTATAGCATAGGAAAAGGCCCTTTGACCTACAGAATCTGTGCCAGTCAAAAACAGCTCACACCGATTCCATTTTCCACAACTTGGCTTGTAAGCTTGTATTCCCTGGCATTCCCTGGCACTTCGAATTGTAGAATCCCTACAGTGCAACCAGAGACCATTCAGCCCATTGAGTATGCACAGAGCCTCCAAAAAAGCATCTACCCCCCCCACATTTCCATGGGCAGCCCTCCTAACCTGCACATCCTTGGGAGGAGACAATGTACAAACGCCACACAGTCAGTCACAGTCAGTCACGTCCCTGTCACTGTGAGGCGAACCACTGTGCCACCTTAAACATTACCAGCTTAAGAGCGTCGGAAACCAAAACCCTGGCCAAGGTGCAGCCTTGGTGATACAGTCACCTTCCATTGGGGTACAGACCCAAGACGGCCAAGCCTTGCTTTGTGTGAGCATACTCAGCACGTCACCCTTGAGAAGGGTACGTTCAATGGTGATGCTGCCTTCACACCCAGGTGTACCAAGATGTATGTAGGAGGCAGTAGAAGAGTCAATGAATTTGCCTGGCCTTCTCAACAAGGACAGAGCAAATTGCTGTTTTCAATCCCATGTCATTCCCCCTTCTAAATACTACTGTGACTGTTTATCTTCAAATGATTTTTATACCTTGTTTAAACTGTCCCTGTTTTCAATCCATGAACTGTATATGTTTCAGCAGCTGGAGACTAGTCATGAAAGTAACACGTTCATTCATCTGGAAAACCCTTGATTGAAAGCCCAAGGATGAAACAGTTTGAAAACATCAGCCTACAGGCGTTCGGTGTGACTTTCTGTTTTCCCTTCAACCCGATTGCACACATACACAATGCAGCACTCGGGGAGAGAAAAAGCAAGCATGAGAACGCTTGTAGAACTTGCTAATTCCTCAGCCCTCGCCATTCCGATGGGCGATTTTCTTCACAGCGTCCTGAGCAACATTCAGTGTGAGGCCAGCATCGCTATAACGAGCTGACCTGGCTATTATTGTATTGCTGTTTGTGAGGGTTTATGGGCAGAACAGTTACCCACGATCCCTGACTGCGCAACTGAGGCCTACACTTCAGAAATACTGCATTGGCTGGAAAGCACCTTGGGAATGTCCTAAGGCTGTGAAAGTTGCTGGACGAGAGTTAACGTTCGGTTGCCTGTTAATTCTCTCCGAGCATTCTTCTTGAAGAAGACCGAAAGGAGCAGAGGTTTAATTTTCGTAAAGGAAAACGAACATTTATGGAATTGTAGGACAGCGCAGAAGGGGAGTCAATGTTTCAAGCAGGAATCCTGATGAAGTGATTATGCTCAAAACGTCGACTCTCCTGCTCCTCGGATGCTGCTTGAGCGGGTGTGTTTGTCCAGTGCCACACTTGTCAACTCTGACCTCCAACGTCTGCAGTACTCACTTTCTCCCAGCACAGAAGAAGCCGTTCGTTGTGTTATAGAGTCATAGTGTTATGCAGCAAGGAAACAGACCCTTTGGTCCATGCTGACCAGATATCCTAAACTAATCTAGTCCCATTTGCCAACATTTGGCCCATTCCCTCTAAACCCTTCCCATTCATGTCCCCATCCAGGTGCCTTTTAAATGTTGTAATTGTAGCAGCCTCCACCACTTCCTCTGGCAGCTCATTCCATACACGCACCACCATCTCCGTGAAAAAGTTACCCCTGAGATCCCTCTTAAATCTTTCCCCTCTCACCTTAAACAAATGCCCTCTCACTTTGGACACCCCGACCCTGGGGAAAAACAACGATTGCTATTCACCCTCTCCATGCATTTGGCCCACTGCATTGGCTGTTGCAAAGACCGAGGCCATCCCGTGTCCCATATTTTCCCAGCACCTCCGCAATGTTTACCCCATCAATTATTTATCAAAGACCCATCCCACCAACCAGTGCCTGCCAAATCTTAACCACCCATTCCCACACCTCTTGCTGGTTTTTTTTTGCTAATTGCTTCATATCTGTGTCCTCTGGATACAAACCCATCAGGAAGAGCCTCTCTTTATTCTTTTTTGTTTTGCTTGGTGATTTTGAACGCCTCTATCAAAACTTGGCCTTTTTCTGCGCTGAGGAAAACAGCTCCCAGTTATTCCAATCTCTTCATGTATCCCTCTCATCCCTCACCCCTGAACCCCTTCATTTGTTTATTTTTAAGTTCTGACTTTGAATTTTGCGTTTTAAGATGGGGCTGGAGAATGGTGACTTTGTACACTTCCGACTGTACTCCTGTATCCCTGCACTTGAGTACACATGACAATAAAATCTAATTCTAATTTGAAGTGAGACTGTGCAGTAGATCCCATAGAAATTACAGTCTCTGTGGCAATGGTTATTCACTCTGTCAAAGATTAACGGCCCTTTAGTGTGAGCAAGTCTGCCTGGACGGGAATCTTCCTAGGTTTCTGTGCCAAAACTAAACGGTAAACTCAACCACTAAATGCTGCGATCCGAATGGCCAGCAAATGTCTTCCCTGCCGGCTCTGGCTTCCTCAACTCACATACCCAGCGTTCCAGGGCACCATATCCACAAACATTAACTCCCTTCACCACCAATGCTCAGCAGCAGCAATGTGTACCATCTACAAGATCACCAAGGCTTCTTAGACAGCACCTTCCAAACCCACAGCCACAGATACATTCGGGTTCTCCTTGAAGTACAGCACCGTTGACATCAATGACTGAGAGAGATGTGCTACCAAGTGTTCAGAATGGCCACAAGACACTCTGAGGTGAAATGCTTTAATGGTCAGGCCGTAGGGCAACAGAGAGGGTAAGAGGCAGTAAGTCCTGCTGTTTGCATCCCATGATCCTTTGGCACATCCTGAACCATGGATCAGTCACCACAGCAGAAACTCGTGGCCATGAGGAGACGTCGTACTGTGAGGTGTTGCCATGCGTCCCACCCCAACATTAAGGTCTGTCAATATTTTTCTCACTGTTCGCTAACTCTCCAGCTTCATATCATCTGTAAGTTTCAAAATTGTATCTTGTAGCCCCAAGCCTAATCTCAACAGTAGCAACAGTCCTGATGACTGAACACTGAACAAAACCGTAGTGCATCTCTCTCTGTCCAGTTTCACAAAGCAGACACAGGTTCACCTGAACTCCCTATTGCCTAGCTCTCGATCGTTTTCCAATCCAATCTGATGCTGCTCCTTTCGCCCTGTGAATTTCAGTTCCTCAAATAAGCTGAAATATGCCATTTTATCAAGTGCGTTTGGAAAGCTGTTTGCACAGCCTTGCCTGCACTGACCTCACCCACCCTCTCTGTTCCCTCTCCAATCCAGCTCATCAAACAGTTTCACTTCTAGGTCTGTCCTGGCTCTCTGAATCCATACTGTTCACACACACTGTCCGTCAGAAAAAGTGAATGGTATCGCAAAATATAAAATGAAACAGCTCAGAAGGGGCCGATCTCGAGACAAAATCACAACGTTGGAGATCTGGATCAACTGCAACAGCTTTGATCAAGCTGTCATTTAAACAGCTCACCAATGTAAGTATGTTCGAGGCTTCATCTCACAGAAGCACTGCCATCTCAGCAGTGAACAAGGGTGTATGCTTTACACTGTCGAAGGAACAGTATGGCTGAGTGAGTTTTGAGAAGATTTGAAGCTCAGGTTGAGGTTCTAGATGTAGGTTAGCTCATTGAGTTGGAAGGTTCATGACCAGACGTTTTGTCACCATACTAGCTAACATCTTCAGTGGGCCTCTGGGCAAAGCCCACTGAAGATGCTACCTAGAAGGGTGACAAAATATCTGGAAATGAACCTCCTAGCTCAGTGAGCAAACCTACATCCAGTGTAGCTGAGTCAGGCTAGTGGGTAACTTGCAGGGGAACTTGCAAGTGTTCTTGTATATCTGCTGCCCTCATCATTCCAGATTGTAATGGCTGTGGGTTTGGAAGGTACTGTCTAAGAAGCCTTGGTGATCTTGTAGGTGGTACGCATCGTTGCTGCTGAGCATTGGTGGTGGAGGGGGTTAATGTTTGTGGATGTGGTGCCAAACAAGCTGGCTGCTTTGTCCTGGATGGTCACAGAGCCATACAGCATGGAAACAGACTTTTGGGTCCAACTCGCCCACACCATCCAGACTCATCAGGCATATTTACTTGGCCAATTCATCTCATGCACATCTTTGAACCATTGGAGGAAATCCACGTAGACACGGGAAGAATGTGCAAACTCCACACAGACAGTCGCCTGAGGCTGGGATCGAACCTGGGTCCCTGGTGCTGTAAGGCAGCCGTGCTAACCACTGAGCCACCATGCTGCTCCAGTCCCATTTGCTAGCACTTGGGCCCTATCCCTCCAAATCCTTCCTAGTCATGCACCCATCCGGATGCATAAGACTGGAAAACATTAACTGACATCATGAGTAACTTCCACCCATCAGGAGCAGTCCAGTGCAGGCATAATGGACTGAACGGCCTCCTTATGCAGTATAATGGTTCTGTGGCAGGAAGGTCTGTTCAGTGTTCAGTTTCGCTTCGATTCTGTTGGTTACCAGAACTGTGCAGGAATGTTTTGGTAACAGTAATGTGAACTTATTCTTCATGTGAGCCTAACATCTCACAAGAGACCATTCTGTAACCAGCAGGTAATCTGTAATAAACCTATTTACTGGTCATCAGGATTGAAACTATCCTAAGGTAGGTATCCCTCCTCAACATGGTCACTTCTCTTAATGCTGGCATTGGAGTCAAGCTTCTTGAGTGTTGTTGGAGCTGCACCCATCCAGGAGAAAGTGAGGACTGCAGATGCTGGAGATCAGAGCTGAAAAATGTGTTGCTGGAAAAGTGCAGCAGGTCAGGCAGCACTCAAGGAGCAGGGGAATTGACAAGCCCGAAACGTCGATTCCCTTGCTCCTTGGGTGCTGTCTGACCTGCTGCGCTTTTCCAGCAACACATTTTTCATTTGTACCCATCCAGGCAAGTGGGGAGTATTCCCTCACACACCTGACTTGTGCCTTGTAGGACAGGCTTTGGGGGAGGCAGGAGGTGAGTTATTTACTGCAGTATTCCTAGCCTCTGACTCGCTCTTGTAGTTGATGTGTTTATGTGTGGAGTCCAGTTCAGTTTCTGGTCAACGGTAACCCCCAGGCTGTTGATAGTGGGGGATTCAGTGATGGTGATGCTAACTTATCCTTCAGTCATTGACTCTGCATTTACCCAAGCCAGATTCTTCCTCACTTCACTGAAATGTAAACAAAAAGTACAGAGGCTTTGATTCAGATGTCAACATATTCTGACAGAAGATTGGTGCCTAACTCTCATGTTGCTTTCATTTCACAATTCTGGCAGTGTGAATTTTCTTTTATCTAAATTGTATTTCTGTGCATGTTTTCCAGATCACTGCAGACAATCTTGTAAAATAAGCCGTATTGGCAAGCTGTCCTTGTTCGATGGAGGCGGAGTTTAAAGTAGTGTCCTGATTGGTCCAGGTTTGGTACCAGAGTCTCCTAAATTGTGGACAAACTCATTTAATGCAAGATTTGTGTTTCGCTTCCAAACATTGTTAAAATTAACAGAATTGGCTTTATATTTTTCCTGTAATATTTTTCCCCAAGTCTCCCAGAGGTAAAAGTATCCGAATTTCTGATCAGCAAATACTGACACATTTCTCTCAGATTTCTCGAGAACTGCAATGGAACCTGTTCACATTGTTGATACCAAAGTGATGCATAAGCCAATAAACTAGAACTCTAAAACATGCCCAGTCAGTCAAAGAATGCAAAATGACTCCATTGAGGCCGGTCTCCCTTCACCAAGTCACTTTTTATTTACAGGTAATACATGACCCAGCTCCCTCAGAGCCAGCCCTCAGAGTGAACATACCTCTGACGCTCTTGGTTATATCTGTCAGCCTGAGCTCCCTAATTGAACACTCCCAATTAGAGAACTCCTAATCTATAATGTTCACTTGGCTGACGTTGTTACTGTCATTACAGAATGAGATTGCTCAAGTGGAAAGTAATCAATTATCTTCACTTCCTTTCATTAGCACTAATCAAAGATAAAATAATCATCGAATCATAGATAATATGAGCTTGAGTAGGCCATTCGGCCCTTAGTAGCTTGCTTTACCATTCAATATGATCATGGCTGATCATCCAACTCTGTGCTCTGTTCTCGTTTTCTCCCCATACTATTTTACCCCTTTAGAGCTCAGAATTCTGTCTAACTTGCTCTTGAAAACATTCAGTGATTTGGCCTGAGCTGCTTCCTGTGGCAAACAATTGCACAGCCCTCTCATTCTCTGGGTGAAGACACTTCCCTTCATCTCAGTCCTAAATGGTTGACCCCATATCTTTAAACTGTAACTCATGGTTCTGGGCTTCCTGGTCATTGGGAACATGACCAGGGTGGCATTGGATGACACGGTGGTTAGCGCTGCTGCCTCACAGCACCAGGGACCTGGGTTCGATCCCACCCTCGGGTGACTGTCTGTGTGGAGTTTGTACGTTCTCCCCGTGTCTGTGTGGGTTTCCTCCCACAATCCAAAGCTGTGCAGGTTAGGGTGTATTGGCCATGCTAAATTGCCCATAGTATCCAAGGATGTGTAGGTTGGGTGCATTAGTCATGGGTAAATGTACGATAGGGGAATGGTTCTGGGTGGGCTGCTCTTTGGGGGGGGGTCAGTTTTGGGCCTGTTTCCATACTGTAGGGATTCTACGGACATCCTTGCTGTGTTTGTCCTGTTATAATTTTATAAGTTTGTATGAGACTCCCTTCTCAATCTTTTTCCCTCCAGTGAATATTGTCCCAACCAATCCAGTCCCTTTTCACACATCATTCCTGCTAGCTCAGCTGCTGATACCATGATGTGGGTGATACTGAGACGTAACCATCCAGAATGGCTCTAAAGTCTTCAAGATCAAAAGGTTAATGTCTAAATCACTGCAACACAACTGAGGAGAAAATAATCCTGCTTTTGATCATCGTCTTTCAGCTTCTTTCTCCAATTATGAAACAGTGGAGGTAGGACGGTGAATAGATGATGCCTGGCCATTCAGTCAATTAATCAGATTGGGAGACCAGCCCCCCATCACACCACCTCCCCTCCCCATCCCCACCTCCCCCCCCACTCACCCCACTTTCCAATTCAATGGGAGCTCTGCAAGGACTGGCATGTGAGATGACCAATGGAAGGGGGTTTGTGGGGCAGTTGAAAAGAGGGAGGTCACATGATCAAACCTACAGGAGAGTCACCAATCACAGTGCCCGATCCAAACAGTGATGAGTTAATTCACCTGCCACTCTGAATATGGTCACATATGCTGGAAGAGCCCAAGATGGCTTCGATGGATTCAATGGCCATCAACCCGTCGTGTTGCTAACAGGTTAAATTACTGAGACCATGACAGGAAGGATTAAGCATTCAACAGAAGATCGACTGAAACGTGATTTTTTAAAAAAATATATAAATAAACTGTCACCAAATCACCAATTAAAATAGCAAGTCACTGCCCCTGATAGGGCAGAAATAAACATGAGGAAAGTTAAGTGTGGATCTTGATAAGCAGTATCACATTATACATAATCCCTACTCAAATTACATCTCAGATACTTGACAGCTTTTTATGAGTTTACCAAGTTCCTTGAAAGTAGAGTCGCAGGTAGGCAGGGCAGTGAAGAAGGTGTTTGGTACGTTTGCCATCATCAGTCAGTGCATGGAGTACAGGAGTTGGGGGGTCATGCTGCAGCTGGTTAGACCACTTCTGAAATGCTGCATACAATTCTGGTCTCCCTGCTATAGGAAACTTGAAAGGGTTCGGAAAAGATTTCCAAGGATGGTGCCAAGGTTGGAGGGTTTGAGCTATAGGGAGAGGCTGAGCAGGATGGGGCTGTTATCCCTGGAGCGTCGGAGGCTGAGGGGTGACCTTATAGAGGTTTATAAAATCATGAGGGGCAAAGTCTTTTCCCCAGGTTGGTGGAGGTCAAAACTAGAGGGCATAGGTTTAGGGTGAGAGGGGCAAGATTGGAAAAGGACCTAAGGGGTAACTTTTTCACACAGAGGGTGTGGCATGAGATATCAGAGAAGGTGGTACAATTACAACATTTAATGAAGGGACAGCACTCTGAAAGCTTGTAATTTCAAATAAGGCTGTTGGACAATAACCTGGTGTCATGTGACTTCCAACATTTAAAAGGCATCTGGATGGGTATATGTATAGGAAGGGTTGAGAGGGATATGCTGGCAAATGGGACTAGATGAGTTTAGGATATCTGGTCAGCACAGACAAGTTGGACCGAAGGGTCTGTTTCCGTGCTGTACATCGCTTTGATTCTAAACTCAACTTAGGAGGAAGCACGTGTTACTGCTACTGAACATTCTGACAACCACTTGATACCAAACACAGAACTGGTTAGGCCTGATACTCTCACTGCTTAGCTCCTCCCAGGAACAGACCTTTATATCTGGATGGGTGAAGCTTATCGCGTGATATCAGTTAACCCTTGCAGGATTGCAATAGGTCTCACATAAGCAATCAGATGATTACAGAATCGACGGAACTACAAAGCCTAATGAAACACCAGTGAATTAAATGGTCAGACATCTTTTTGGAAGTGGCATCTTTTTGAGTAGATACTGTGAGCCAGTGACATTGAAAACACACTGAATTTCTATAACGTGACTGGTAACAAAAAGGGAGCCATTCAGCTTGACATTTCTATGTTAGCTACTCCTGTGGACAGCAAGGTCATCTCTTACTTGGTTAAAAATCACACAACACCAGGTGATAGTCCAACAGATTTAATTGGAAGCACTAGCTTTCGGAGTGCCGCTCCTCCTGGTATGGTGTGATTTTTAACTTTGTACACCCCAGTCCAACACCGGCATCTCCAAATCATCTGTTGCTTGTATTTTTAAACCATTCCTCTCAATGACAGAAATGTGCATTGCTACGTTCTTACTCGATGGTGTAACAGGTCACCTACTGCAAATCACAGTCTGTTAATGTGTAACCATCCGCAGGCAGCTTCAGCTCCATCATCAATGATTTTCCCTTCATCATAAAGCCAGAATTGGGGATGTTTGTCAATGATTGTACAATGTTGAGCACCATTCCTGACCCCTCAGATACTGAAGCAAGACCACGTTCTAATGCATCAGTCTAGATTTAGACCAGAGACAGTCATGCCACATCAATATCCGGCAATGGCTTTCTCCAGTAAGAGAGAGTCAGGATCATCTCCCACTGACATTCCATGCAGTTACTACCTCTGGATAAAAAACAAGAAACAAAGAAAATTTACAGCCCTTTGACCCTCCAAGCCTAAGCCGATCCAAATCCCCTGTCTAATTCTTTGAGAGGGTGACTAAGGAGGTGGACAAGGGTAAAGCGGTAGATGTGGTGTATATGGATTTTAGTAAGGCGTTTGATAAGGTTCCCCATGGCAGGCTACTGCAAAAAATACGGAGGTATGGCATTGAGGGTGCGTTGGAGGTTTGGATTAGGAATTGGCTGGCTGGAAGAAGACAGAGGGTAGTAGTTGATGGTAAAGGTTCATCTTGGAGTGCAGTTACTAGCGGTGTTCCGCAAGGATCTGTTTTGGGACCATTGCTGTTTGTCATTTTTATAAATGACCTGGAGGAGGGGCTAGAAGGTTGGGTGAGCAAGTTTGCAGATGATACGAAAGTCGGTGGAGTTGTTGACAGTGAGGAAGGATGTGGCAGGTTACAGCGGGATATAGATAAGCTGCAGAGCTGGGCAGAAAGGTGGCAAATGGAGTTCAATGTAGGTAAATGTGAAGTGATTCACTTTGGTAAGAGTAACAAGAAGATGGAGTTCTGGGCTAATGGTCGGATACTTAGTAGTGTGGATGAGCAGAGGGATCTTGGTGTCCATGTACACAGATCTCTGAAAGTTGCCACCCAGGTAAATAGTGCTGTGAAGAAGGCATATGGCGTACTGGCTTTTATTGGTAGAGGAACTGAGTTCCGGAGTCCTGAGGTCATGTTGCAGTTGTATAAGACTCTGATGCGGCCACATCTAGAGTATTGTGTGCAGTTTTGGTCGCCATACTATAGGAAGGATGTGGAGGCACTGGAACGCGTGCAGAGGAGATTTATCAGGATGTTGCCTGGTATGGTAGGAAGATCGTATGAGGAAAGGCTGAGGCACTTGGGGCTGTTTTCATTGGAGAAAAGAAGGTTTAGGGGTGACTTGATAGAGGTGTACAAGATGATTAGGGGTTTAGATAGGGTTGACCATGAGAACCTTTTTCCATGTATGGAGTCAGCTATTACGAGGGGGCATAGCTTTAAATTAAGGGGTGGTAGGTATAGGACAGATGTTAGGGGTAGATTCTTTACTCAGCGAGTTGTGAGTTCATGGAATGCCCTGCCAGTAGCAGTGGTGGACTCTCCCTCTTTATGGGCATTTAAACGGGCATTGGATAGGCATATGGAGGATAGTGGGCTAGTGTAGGTTAGGTGGGCTTGGGTCGGCACAACATTGAGGGCCAAAGGGCCCGTACTGCACTGTATTTTTCTATGTTAAACCTGTCACCCAATTCCTAAGCATCTGTATCCCTCTGCTCCCCACCTACTCGTGCATCTGTCCAGACGCATCTTAAATGAATCTCCCGTACCTGCCTCTCCAACCTCTGCTGGCAACACGTTCCAGGCACCTACCACCCTCTGTGTAAAGTACTTGCCACATGTATCCCACCTTACACCTTGAACACGTGACCTCTTTTTCTTGAATCCCTCACCCTGGGAAAAAGCTTATCTCTATCTCACCTGTCTATACCCTCCATGATTTTGTAGACCTCAATCAGATCCCCCTTCAATCTCCTTTTTTCTAATGAAAACAAACCTAACCTACTCAACCTCCCTTCATAGCTAGCACCTTCCATACCAGGCAACATCCTCGTAAACCTTCTCTGCACCCTCTCCAAAGTGTCCACATCCTTTTGGTAATGTGGCGACCAGAACTGTACACAGTATTCTGAATGCGGCCGAACCAAAGTCTTGTACAATTTTAACATGACCTGCCAGCTCTTATACTCAATACTCCATCTGATGGAGGTAAGCATACCATATGCCTTCTTGACCACTCTATCCACCTGTGCAGCAACCTTCAGGGTACAATGGACCTGAACTCCCAGATCTCTCTGCCCATCAACTTTCCCCAAGGCTCTTCCGTTTACTGTATAATTCGCTCTAGAATTAGACTTCCCAAAATGTATCACCTCACATTTGTCCGGATTGAACTCCATCTGCCACTTCTCTGCCCAACTCTCCAGTCTATCTACATTCTCCTGTTTTCTTTGACAGTCCCCTGTGCTTTCTGCTACTCCACCAATCTTCGTGTCATCTACAAACTTACTGATCAGACCAACAGTGCCCTCTTCCAGATCATTTATGTATATCACAAACAGTGGCCCCAGCACTGATCCCTGTGGAACATCACTGGTCACCTTTCTCCATTTTGAGAAACTCCCTTCAACTACTACTCTCTGTCTCCTGTTGGTCAACCAGTTCTTTATCCACCGAGCTAGAACACCCTGCACACCATGTGACTTCACTTTCTCCATTAGTTTACCATGGGGAACCTTATCAAACGCTGTACTAAAGTCCATGTATATGCATCATTCTTGGGCTCACTATGAAGCAGAGTCAAAATGTGTGGTGCTGGAAAAGTCAGGCAGCATCCGAGGAGCAGGAGAGTCAACGTGTCAAGCATAAGCCCTTCATCCCCACATCCCCACCTGAACAGCTTATGCTCGGAACATCGATTCTCCTGCTCCTCGAATGCTGCCTGACCTGCTGCGCTTTTCCAGCACCACATTTATTTGGCTCTGATCTCCATCATCTGCAGTCCTCACTTTCTCCTACCTCACTATGAAGCAGGAAATGACTGGGGCCAGATATCCCAGATATTGCAATCAGCTCAAAGGGTGGGAGTTTGCCAGCCAATAACTCACCTCCTGACCACTCATAGCCTATCCACCATCTACAAAGCACAAGTCATGAAGATTTCCAGTGCAAAAAATGGCCCTTCGGTCCATCGAATCTGCACCAGTCAAAACCAAGCACTCAGCGACGCTAATCGCATTTTCCACTATCCTATCTATCTGCAATTCCATTTTCAAGGAGCGCATAAGCCCTTCTTCAGAAATGCTGCTTGACCTGCTGCACTTTTCCAGCAACACATTTTCAGCTCTGATCTCCAAGAGTATTGAGTACAGGAGTTGGGAGGTCATGTTGCGGCTATACAGGACATTGGTTAGGCCACTGTTGGAATATTGCGTGCAATTCTGGTCTCCTTCCTATCGGAAAGATGTTGCGAAACTTGATAGGGTTCAGCAAAAATTCAAAAGATGTTGCCAGGGTTGGAAGGTTTGAGCTATAGGGAGAGGTTGAACAGGCTGGGGCTCGAACGTCGGAGGCTGAGGGGTGACGTTATGGAAGTTTATAAAATCATGAGGGGCATGGATAGGGTAAATAGGCAAAGTCTTTTCCCTGGGGTGGGGGAGTCGAGAACTGGAGGGCATAGGTTTAGGGTGAGAAGGAAAAGATATAAAACAGACCTAAGGGGCAATTTTTTCACGCAGAGAAGATGGTGGAGACTGGTACAATTGCAACATTTAAAAGGCATCTGGATGGGAATATGAATAGGAAGGGTTTGGAGGGATATGGGCCGGGTGCTGGCAGGTGGGACTAGATTGGGTTGGGATATCGGGTCAGCATGGACAAGTTGGACTGAACGGTCTGTTTCCGTGCTGTACATCGCTATGACTCAATATGTAAAGATTGGCTCCAGTTCTATCCTTCAGCAATTGAAATGGTAGAGGCCACGTGTTGAATAAACCTTGGCAAGATTATCTGATGCATCTTATTTTGTGAACACTCTAGCCACATTGCATCTGTGTTGGATTGTTTGAGTTTTGGAAGGGTTACTGATCAAACAAGCTGCTTTGCCCTCATTCTAATCATCCAGGTAAGTGAGTATTCCATCACACTCCTGACTCACTGTTCAGCTCAACTCACTGCCTGTAAGGATGATAGAGTAGAAGGTTTAAGAAGCATTCATTTATGCACTTGTGATGCCAAGGCATACAAATGGGACGGGCGATGGAGATGTGATAGGTGGAAGGAGGTCAAGGTGAGGGTGATAGGCCGGAGTGGGGTGGGGGCGGAGAGGTTAGGAAGAAGATTGCAGGTTGGGAGGGCGGTGCTGAGTTGAGGCCCTCACTTCCCTCCAAGGCCCCAAGGGATCCTTCCATATCCGCCACAAGTTCACCTGTACCTCCACACACATCATCTATTGCATCCGCTGCACCCGATGTGGCCTCCTCTACATTGGGGAGACGGGCCGCCTACTTGCGGAACGCTTCAAAGAACACCTCAGGGACGCCCGGACCAACCAACCCTACCACCCCGTGGCTCAACATTTTAACTCTCCCTCCCACTCCACCGAGGACATGCAGGTCCTTGGACTCCTCCACTGGCAAAACATAACAACACGACAGTTGGAGGAAGTACGCCTCATCTTCCGCCTGGGAACCCTCCAACCACAAGGGATGAACTCGGATTTCTCCAGTTTCCTCATTTCCCCTCCCCCCACCTTGTCTCAGTCGGTTCCCTCAACTCAGCACCGCCCTCCTAACCTGCAATCTTCTTCCTAACCTCTCCGCCCCCACCCCACTCCGGCCTATCACCCTCACCTTGACCTCCTTCCACCTATCACATCTCCATCGCCCGTCCCCCAAGTCCCTCCTCCCTACCTTTTATCTTAGCCTGCCTTGCACCCTCTCCTCATTCCTGATGAAGGGCTTATGCCCGAAACGTCGAATTTCCTATTCCTTGGATGCTGCCTGACCTGCTGCGCTTTAACCAGCAACACATTTTCAACAAGTTAGTTATAGTAACTGTCTGTCGTAATCTTCAATACCATGAGAGCCATGTCCTTCTGTTATGTTATGGGAGATAATTGCATAGAAACATAGGAACAGGAATAGGCCATTCAGCCCATTCAACATGCCCCACCATTCAATATAGTCATAGCAGATTGAATACCGTTTACTCACCCCTATCCCCAGAACCTGTACATTACTGGTAATCAGAAACCTATCAATCATCACCTTAAACATACACAAAAACTGAGCTACCACAGCGTTCCATGATACAGAATTCCAAATCTTCACAACCCTCTAAGTAAAAACAAATCTCAT
Organism: Hemiscyllium ocellatum; assembly: GCF_020745735.1. NCBI lineage: Eukaryota > Metazoa > Chordata > Chondrichthyes > Orectolobiformes > Hemiscylliidae > Hemiscyllium > Hemiscyllium ocellatum. The sequence goes on along the minus strand of NC_083447.1, from coordinate 16,230,844 downwards.
CTCAGACCTAAGTGGCGAGACCCTCATTTTTAAACTGTGTTCCCTGGTTTTAGACTCACGCAACAGGGAAACATCTTACTCCTATCCACCCCGTCTAAAACATTTAAATAGTTTGTAGTTTTCAATGAGATCAGAGCTGATTCTTTGAAACTCTAGAGAGTACAGAAGCAGTTTGCTCAAGCTGTCTTCACAGGACAGTCCCACCATCCCAGACCAATCTGGTGAACCTTCACTGCACTCCGTTTGTGGTGATAATAAGGAGAGCAACACTGTGCACAGTACTCTAGGTGTGGTCTAATCAAACCTTCTATGCAATGTGAGCACAACCTCACTCATCCTTCACGCAAATTCTCTTGCAATAAAGGCTAACAGTCCATTAGTTGTCCACATAGCTTGTGTTCCTTCAGGTTAGACTTCAGTGATTTTTTGACCAGGAAGTCTCGCTGCCTTCGTACATTCACAGTTTCCAACCTCTCGCCGTTTAAGAGATTCCATGCACACCTACCTCTCTTACCAAAATGGATAACCCCACAATTCTCCACCTTCCACCTGCCATTTTCTTGCCAGGTCATTAAAACTGCTTAAATGCCCCAAAAAACCCCGTTACATCTTCCTCACCAAATAAAACTAGAGGAGGGGGGGGGTGGACGTGGCGAATGCACACCAACTCCCACCAAATCAAGGTGTAAGAGTGACCAGGAACTATCCCCCTAAAGGCATGTTGGGGTGGTGATGGCCTAGTGGTGTTACCGCTGGGCTGTTACTTCAGAGGCCCCCAGGTGACGTTCTGAGGACCTGGGTTTGAGTCCCACCATGGCAGATAGTAGACAGTAGAATTTAAATCTAATAATTAATTGTCAGAGGTAACCTACCTCACTAATGCCCTTTAGGGAAGGAAACTGCTCACCTACACTTGACTCCAAGCCCATGGCAATATGGTTGACACTCAACTGCCCTCTGCCCAACAAGGGATGGGAAATAAATGTTGGCCGAGCCAGCGACACCTATAATCCTGTGAATGAATTTAAAAAACCTACACCAAGCTCCTGGAGTAGTTCATGAAGGCCTCACCATCACCTTCTCCATGGCAACGTCACTGAAACAGATTATCTATTCACTGTGGGAGATTGCTAGGCAGAAATGCTCTACTGGGACAGGACTCACAGCGCCAGGGACCCAGGTTCGATTCCAGCCTCAGGCGACTGCGTGGAGTTTGCAAATTCTCCCCGTGTCTGCGTGGTTTTCCATCAGGTGCTCTGGTTTCCTCCCACAGTCCAAAGATGTGCAGGTCAGGTCAATTGGCCATGCTAAATTGCCTATTAGGGATGTGTATATTAGGTGCATTAGTCAGGGACAAATGTAGAATAGGGCTACTCTTTGGAGTGTTGGTGTGGATTTGTTGGGCCAAAGGGCCTGTTTCCAAACTGTAGGAATTCTAATTCTAATGCTAACATTTGAAGTGACTTCAAAATGTAGAAAAATAGAGAGCAGGCCATTCAGCCCTTCAGGCCTGCTCTGCTATTCAATATGATCATGAATGATTATCCAACTCCTGTCCCTGCTTTCTCCCAAACCCTTTGATCCCTTAAGTTTAAAGAACTATAAGAAAGAAGACCATAAGAAATAGGAGTGGAAGTAAGGCCATTCGGCCCATCGAGTCCACTCTGCCATTCAATCATGGCTGATGGGCATTTCAATGTCACTTACCCGCACTCTCCCCGTATCCCTTAATTCCTTGCAAGATTAAGAATTTATTAATCCAACTATATCTAACTTCTACTTGAAAACATTCCATGTTTTGGCCTCAACCACTTTCTGTGGGAGTGAATCCCAAAGGATTCCCACTCTCTGAGTGAAGACATTTCTCCTCACATCAGTCCTACTCCATATCCTTAGACTCTGATCCCTGGTTCTCGGGATCATCCTTCCTACATTTACCAGGCCTAGTCAAAGGCACTTAATTGGCTGGTAAAGCAATCTGAGAACGTGACAGGTGCTACAGAAAGGGAAATCTCTCGTTCCTTCACCTTGGTGGTTTTTCACTAACAGGCGATTTTTGTTTGGAATTATTGTGTTGTCACTCATGTCAGTAGCAATTTGTCAAGTAATATTGCAAAGATGTGAAACTGAAGCAGGCAGGAGAGGGGCAGCTGGTTTGTCAATCCTGTGGGGACCTTGTTCTCATCGAGCCCTGACCTTGTTCCCAACATACCTTCCACGTAGCCTTCATCAGAAGCCAAAAGGCAACCAGAGAAACACAGGAAAGGGAAACAAAAAGCAAACATTCTGGAAAATTCCTCTCGAGTCCCCTCAGGCAAATCAAAACCATTCCAGGAGATCAACCTATGATGTCGAATTCTTCATTTCGAGATGGCTCCAGACTGGAAATGCAAAGCGTTCCAGTTCTTTTTGTGGTCGATAACATTTTCCAAACTTAGGTGAGGGAACCTAAGCTTACAACCTGAGTGGACCTCAGTAAATCAGGATGTTTCTGACAATTTCATGTGCTCTGTGATAATCTTCCTGACAGCCATTCCATTCTGTCCCCAAGGAGGGGCTGCTCAGAGATGAACGATGAACAAGGGGAGTCCCAATGGCACTTAGAACCTGCTCCCTCATTCAATAAGATTGTGGCTGACCTGACCTTAACCTCAAATCCACATTCCTGCGCACCCCCCGATAATCTTTTATCTCCTTGGTCAGCAAGAATCTGTCGATATATTCAAAAGCTTTAGTAAATTATAAAATGTAAAAAGGTATTCTTCAAGATATTTAAAGATTCTGCATTTACTGCCTTTTGAGGAAGAGAATTCCAAAGACCCTCTGAGAGAAAGAAATGAGACATAGTCAGAGAGGCTAGAAAGAGACCCTTCAGTTCAACCAGTCCATTCCGACCGTAATCCCAAATTAAACCACTCCCACCTGTCTGAGCTTGGCCCATATCCTCCCAAACGTTTATTCAAATACTTAATTGTGAGAAATCTGGAAGTAAATCTAGAAATAAGTCGGAATCTCAGGAGCAGCTGCAGGATCCACGCTACTCTTATTCCATCATGTTAGAACGTTTCCCCACCTCTGTTTTCAATAAGGGTACCCCTTAATTTTTAAACAATGATCCAGAGTTCTAGATTCTTTTATGAGCAGGAATATCTTTTCCACATCCACATGGTCAACTCCTCTCAGGACCTTATCTGTTGCAATTAAGTGAAACTATCACTGTATTCTAACAGACAATCACAGGCTTAACAGACAATCAATTTTTCGATGTATAATTTCAGTTACATCACAGTAAATGTTTGCTATAAATTCTGTGTTACGATCGAGCCTTCCACTATCGCCTGATGAAGGAGTGTCGCTCCGAAAGCTAGTGCTTCCAATTAAAGCTGTTGGACTATAACCTGGTGTTGTGTGATTTTTAACTTTTACACCCCAGCCCAACATCGGCATCTCCAAATCACAATTAAATTAGATAACTTACAGTGTGGAAACAGGCCAACAAGTCCAAAAAGAAACCCACCCAGACCCCTACACCCAACACTACGGGCAATTTAGCATGGCCAATCTACCTAACCTGCACTGTGGGAGGAAACCGGAGCAAACCCACACAGACACGGGGAGAATGTGCAAACTCCACACAGACAGTTGCCTGAGGCGGGAATTGAACCTGGGTCTCTGGTGCTTTGAGGCAGCAGTGCTAACCACTGTGCCACCATGCCGCCCAATTAAGTCACCTCTGCTTCATCTAAACCCCAGAGGATACAGGCCCAGCCTTCCTTTCCTCAAAAGACAATCTGCCCATCCCAGGGTCTAGTCTTTGAGCTTCTTCCAAAGCAGTTCCATCCTTCTGTAAGTACGGTGACCAGTACTGCTCTTCAGATGTGGTTTCACCAATACCCAGTATCCCTGAAAATCATAAGATATCACTGATGGGTGATCTCAATAAAATCATTCCATGGTCCATTTAAATCCTGTTTCTCTGGAATGTCAGAGGATGAGGGGTGATCTTATACAGGTTAACAAAATCATGAGGGGCATGGATAGGGTGAATGGCCAAGGTCTTTTCCCCAGGATGGGGGAGCCCAAAACTAGAGGGCATAGGTTTAAAGTGAGAGGGGAAAGATTTAAAAGGGACCTAAGGTTCAAAGTTTGGGAGAAGATTTGTAGCTCGGGTGCTCGTTGTGGTTCTGTTCGCTGAGCTGGGAATTTGTGTTGCAGACGTTTCGTCCCCTGTCTAGGTGACATCCTCAGTGCTTGGGAGCCTCCTGTGAAGCGCTTCTGTGATCTTTCCTCCGGCATTTATAGTGGTTTGTCTCTGCTGCTTCCGGTTGTCAGTTCCAGCTGTCCGCTGCAGTGGTCGGTATATTGGGTCCACGTTGATGTCTTACTATTATAGGACAATCCAAACAGAGAACAGCCAGGGAATTCCTAGAGGCATGGCACTCATCCACAGATTCAATCAATAAGCACATTGACCTGGACCCAATATACCGGCCACTGCAGCGGACAGCTGGAACTGACAACCGGAAGCGGCAGAGACAAACCACTATAAATGCTGGAGGAAAGATCACAGAAGCGCTTCACAGGAGGCTCCCAAGCACTGAGGATGTCACCTAGACAGGCGACGAAACGTCTGCAATACAAATTCCCAGCTCGGCGAGCAGAACCGCAACAGGGACCTAAGGGGCACTATTTCATGCAGAGGGTGTGCGTGTATGGAATGAGCTGCCAGAGGAAGTGGTGGAGGCTGGTACAACTACAACATTTAAAAGGCGTCTGGATGGGTATATGAATAGGAAGGGTTTAGAAGGATATAGGTCAAATGCTGGCAAATGGTATTAGATTAATTTTGGATATCTGGTCGGCATAGACGAGTTGGACCCAAGGGTCTGTTTCCTTGCTGCACAGCTCTATGGCTCTAAGAATCAATGGGCAGTTTGACTTTGTGTAGAACCAAGACAAGGTGGTTTAGCCCTTCAAGAGCAGGGTGCCTTCTTACTGGCATTACCACATAGATAAACTGACAAAACGACCCCTCTTACCAAACTGGCATCTGATCTGGCAAATGCCAGATATTTGCCTATTCTGCCATTTTCCTTCAGGTCAGCCCTGAGTAGATGGCAATGCCACAGGAAAGTATGGTTCAAAGAAAGCGAGAAATATGATGAGATCTCTCCGATTAAACTCAGAAATATGATCCAATACAGGGAGCATGCCCATCGGCCCATCAAACCTGCGTCTTTTAGGACCCGTATACACGGTTTCTATCACTCTGTTCATCATAGAGTCTACCGAGATATGCCTTAAATGTTGTTAACGTACCTGCTTCCACCGCTTCCACAGGCAGGCCATTCTGGGCGCCCAGCACTCTCTGGGTGAAACATTTTCCCTGCATTTCTCCCCTGAACATTTCCCCCTCTCCCTTCGAACCTGTGCCCTCTTGTAGTTGACCTTTCCACCCTGGGAAAAACCTCTGACTATCCACCCTATCTATGCCTCTCGTAAATTTTGTAGACCTTTATCCAGTCCCCAGCGCCCACCCACCACCCCCCCAAGCCTCCATCTTTCCAGTGAAAACAATCCGGGTTGATCCAACCTCGCCCCATAACTGAAGCCCTCCTGAGCAGGCCGCATCCTGGTAAACCTTCTCTGCACCCTCTCCAAAACATCCGCCTCCTTCTGGGTAGGGTGGCAACCAGAACTGCGAGCAAAGTTTTCAAGGGTGGCCTAACCAAAGCTTTACGCAGCTGTAACATAACCTGCTAACTTTAATATTCAATGCCCCAGCCAATGAAGGCAAGAGTACTGTAAGCCTTCCTGACCACCTTATCCACCTGTGCTGCTACTTTCAGGGCTCTGTAGAGCCGTCCGCCCAGATCTCTCTGTACGTCAGTGCTCCCAAAGGTTCTGCCTTTGAGTGTCTAATTTGGACCTGAATTTGATCTTCCAAAATGCATCATTTCATGTTTGTCTGGATTAAACTCCATCTGCCATCTATCTGAATCCCACCATACCCTTTGACAATCATAGAATCCTTACAGTGTGGAAACAGGCCCTTCAGCCCAACAAGTCCACACCCCGACCCTCCAGAGAGTATTCCATCCAAAGCCATTCCCTCACATTTACCCTTGAATAATGTGAGGACAAAGTGAGGACTGCAGATGCTGGAGATTAGAGCTGAAAATGTGTTGCTGGAAAAGCGCAGCAGGTCAGGCAGCATCCAAGGAGCAGGAGAATCGACATTTCGGGCATGAGTCCTTCTTTCCTGAAGTTGATTCTCCTGCTCCTTGGATGCTGCCTGACCTGCTATGCTTTTCCAGCAACACATTTTCACCCCTGAATAATGCACCTACATCTCTGAACACTACGGGCAATTCAGCATGGCCTGCACATCTTTGGACTGTGGGAGGAAATCGGAGCACCCGGATAAAACCCATGCAGACACGGGGAGAACATGCAAACTCCACGCAGACAGTCACCCGAGGGTGGAATCGAAATTGGGTCCCTGGGTGCTGAGGCAGCGGTGCTAACCACTGAGCCACCGTACCACCCCAATCCTCCTCAGTAGCTGCAACTCCACCAGCATGGCCAACCCCACACAGAGAGTCACCCGAGGCAGGAATCGAACCCAGGACCCATGAGGCAGTAGTGCTAACCACTGAGCCACCCGTGATTGGTATAGGTGTAACATAACATCAAGTTTAGTGTCATAAGTGTTTCCTCTCCCTCTGTGTTAGTAAGACAAGCCTTCCCCTGTTGCTGTGGATCTTGACTTTGCCAAGGTTTGGATCAAGGGTAGCAGAGTTTAGCATAAACAACAAGGAATTCATGTGCCTATTTCACGATGTAATGTTATGTGACATGCAGGAAGCTTTTAGGTATTGAAAATAATGTAGTGCATTATATTTGTAGACAATGTCTAGTTTGTTATACTCCAAGGCATTATGGTTGGCAAACACCAGCCACTTTCTATTAAAACACATTGGCTGCAAAAACTGGTTATGCAAGTGCTCACATTTTCAGGGCTCCCGGGTGTTCTTAATGACTGTGCGGATTTCTGGTAATGGCTGCCATTGGAAACAGGAACAGGAGGAGGCCATTCAGCCCTTCGAGCCTGTTCCATCATTCAATAGGATCATGGCTGTAAATCCAACTCAGACCCCTGGTCCCACTTGTATCCCATACCCTTCAGCCCTAAGAATGCCATAAGGTCTTAGAGTCAGGGAGATCTCCAACACAGGAAAAAGGCCCTTCAACTCCTCACATCCATGCTGGTCAGAAACAATCATCTCACTATTCTAATCCCATTTCCCAGCACGCGGCCCATAGCCTTGTATGCCTTGGCATTGCAAGTGCATGTCCAAATGTGTTATTTTTCAGATAATCATCTCATTTCCATTTTATCGCCTCAGGTGAACATCATACTCTCAAACAGTGCGTCGCTCGACCCTGAACACTTGCCATTTTAAAATGCCTTCCCTCATGTTTTTGTTGCTTCTTTAGCCAAACATTGTTCCTGACCTTGTATGCGCGGGTCCCCTATGATTTTGAACACAAGTCCTTTCTCAGCTGTCAATGTTTGGTGGCAAACTGCCCCGGCTTCTCCAGTTCTGTCATTACAATTCCCCAGCCCTTTAGATCATGCTTTTCGGATCTCTCCTGCACCTCTTTTCAATGCCGTCACGTTTCACCCAAAGTACCTCAGAGTTGGCTCCAATCCTCCAGGTAAGTCCAAAATAATGATAAGATTCCCTACAGTGTGCAAACAGGCCATTTGGCCCAACAAGTCCACACTGACCCTCTGAAGAGTAATCCACCCCCAACATTTACCCCTGACTAATGCTATGGGTAATTCAGCATGGTCAACTCCACACAGAGAGTCCCCTTGGTGCTGTAAGGCAGCAGTGCTAGACACTGAGCCACCCATGATTGATATAAGTTTAACATAACATCATGCTTTTGGTACTCATACTTGTTTTAACTATATTAACTATTTTCTTAACCCTGTTTCGCCACCTATAACCTTCCACGTCCATATACACACAGCTCCCTCTGTTCCTGCATATCCTGTACCCCTTATTTCAGATTGCCGCTCCATGTTCTTCCTACCAAGGTGAATCGGTGCACAACTCCATATTCAACATCAACTGCAATTTGTCTATGTCCTTTTCTTCCGGCCCAGCTTGCTCGCATCAGCAGTTACTGAAACTATAACCCGCAGAACACAAGCTAGGGGAGCAGCTAGGCAAGATGTTGGCGAGGCCACATTGGGAGTGCTGATGCTGTTCTGGTCGCCCGACTTCAGAAAGGATATTATTAAACTAGAACGAGTGCAGAAAAGATTGACCTGGTCTGGAAGGTTTGGGTTACAAGGAGAGGCTGGATAGGCTGGGATGTTCTTCCCATGGAGCACAGCAGACTGAGGGGTGATCCCATAGAGGTCTATAAACTCATGAGAGGTATGGATAAGGTAAATAGCCAATAGCTTTTTCCCAGGGTAGGGGAGTCTAAAACTAGACAGCATAGGTTTAAGGTGAGAGGGGAGAGATACAAAGGGGTCAGCGGGCAGTTTTTTTTCCACACAGAGGGTGGTTAGTGCCTGGAACAGGCTATCAGACATAGTGGTGGGGGCGAGTACAATTTTTGTCATTTAAGAAACATTTGGACAGATACATAGTTAGGATAGGTCTATAGGGATATGGACCAAATGCAGGCAAATGGGGCTAGATTAATTGTGAAAAGTGGACAGCATGGATTAGTTGGGCTGAAAGGCCTGTAAACCTCTAAAACTCTATTTCTCTATTAGTATAAGGAAAAGAGAGCCTTTTAACACAGGTCCCTCTACTATAAACCTCTCCTTGAGTGCTAAAAGTGACCACGCACCTTTATTTTGTTGGCTGACACTCCGCCAATTTTGCATCCGATGTTGGCAGTGCAGCAGAATTCCAAGAGCATTATGTTTATTCACAAGTCTGTTCTGCGGCATGTCGTCAAATGCTTTCTGGAAGTCCGTGTTCATCACATCCACTGCTCTGCCCTCATCAACCCTCTCTGTTCATTTCTCAATAAATCCAATTAGCAGAGTTCGACAGGATTTATTCTTAACAAGTACTTGCCAGCTTTTCTTAATTAATCTGTCTTTGCCCAACTGATTGTCAATTTTGCCCCAAACGATTATATCTAAAAGTGTAAACTGAATGGCCCACAGTTGCCTTGGTTAGTCTTTGCACTATTTTATTTTGAACAAATGTTTAGCAATTCTCCAGTCTCTAACATTTAAGGAAAGCTGTAATGTTATGGCAGGGGTCTCCACAATTTCTGCCTTGTTTTTCTCTTCTTCTGACTGGTTTTAAACCAGTTCTTTTCCCATTTAAGCCCAAAATCAGAAAAACTAATAAAACACACTGCATTCAGCCTGGTTCATGGCTGTAATATCCATTTGAGATCTGTCATAAGAACAGTCTTTCAAACTGATTTTTGTATGCATCTCTTTTGGAATCCAGAGGAGCTCTGGATTTCTTTATCTTCCCTTTTTTCTCCATGAGAACAAACCTCAATTCTAATCCAAAGGGTTTTTTCAATTCATTTCATTGTTCACTTACTGGTTTGCCAAATAAATTTTGATTCCAATTCATGGAATCCCTACTGTGTGGAAGCAGGCTGTTGGGCCCATTGAGTCCACACCAACCCTCTGAAGTGCATCCCAACCACACTCTAGATCTATTACTGGGTATTTCCCACAGATAATCCACCTAGTCTGCAGATCCCTGCAGAATATGGGTCATTTAACATTGCCAATCTGCCTAAGCTACGCATCCTTGGACTGTGGGAGGAAACTGGAGCATCCGAAGAAAGCCCACACAGACACAGGGAGAATGTGCAAACTCCACACAGACAGTCACTCAAGGCTGGAATCGAACCCAGGTCCCTGGCACTGTGAGGCAGCAGTGCTAACCACTGAGCCACCGTGCCATCCCCATCTGGACCAAAACTTATCCCTTTGAACTTGATTGTTCCCCAGATAATCACTCTCACTCTGGATTGTTCCCTATCCTTTTCCATAGCCATCCTTAACCTTACGATATAATGGTCACTATTCCTTAAACCTTCTCCCATTTACCCTTGATTCATTCAGTCCATCTCATTCTTCAGACCCTGGTCTAGCAGTATCTCCTGTCCCATTGGGCTGTGGGCATTTTTCCTGAATAAATCATGGGACCCCCTGCCCCTCCTGCCCCTAACATTACTAATGGTTCTGTCTATACTTATTATTTAAGCACTTTGTTATAACTACCCAACAAGTCTTGAACCTCTCTGTAAAGTGCTGGCAAACCTCTAGCTCTACGTGATTCCCATTAGTTGGTAACCTATAGACTACGCTGAACATGAGATCTTACTCATCCAGAATAGTTCAGACTCAACACAGACTCTTGTGGAATAACACCAGTCACATCCTGCCCGAAACATTTTCTATATTAACTGTCCCCTGATGTCCAACCAATATTCTAACCAGTATAAACACATGCCTTCAATTTATACAATTCGATACAATACAATACAACAAAGGAACAGGCCCTTCGGCCCACCAAGCCTGTACCGATTCCTAGTCCTTATTTAGACCCATACGTGTTTTCCATCCCTCTGTTTGGCTCCCATTCATATGTCTATCGAGATAAGCAATAAATGTTGCTAATGTACCTGCTTCCACCACTTCCAGTGGCATTCCAGGTACCCAGCACCTCCTCAACTTTCCCTCCCTCCCCTTCAACTCTGGGAAAAAGCCTCTGACTATCCACCCTGTCCATGCCTCTCATCATTTTGGAGACCTCTATCAGGTCACCCCACGCCCTCTGTCTTTCCAGTTAAAGCAATCCGAGTTATCCAACATTTCCTCATAACTAAAACCCTCCAGAGCAGGCAAAACCTGGTCAACCAAAGGTCAACTTGAATTAACAGTCTCTTAAAAATTACATCAGATTCAGGTCTGGTTCTTGGAGAATTTCAGGGTTCTTCAGTCTGCGCGCACAAAACACCTTATTTTGTGTTGTCTTGCTTTCCAATCCTGTTGAATCGACCTGCATTTATTATCACTTGCCATGTCCACATTGCAATGAACTCCATAGACTCTGTAATTGCACAGTCTGACCACCGAGTGGTGCTGCATGGCCTCATCGCCCCCAAAACCCGCGAATGTTTGATTTTGTCACTTCCCTTTCGATTTTCTTGGCACGTCTATTTTCTTAGTAACTGCAATATCTAATCTCCAAAGTGGTGTTTACTGTCGATTGTAAAATTCAATTCAATACATTTTTCACAATGATACGAGAGGCCTTCTTAATCTTTCTCTCCACTTTGACTCCTCCATTCATGCTCCCAGCTGAAGACTTTGAAAGTGGACCTTTCCCATTTTCGATCAGAGCTGCACCGTTCGGGGCTATGGAACTCTCAGTTCTGAATCTGAAGGTTGTGGATTTAAATCCCTCTGAGAGACTTCAGCATAACATTTAGAATCAATGACCTTGCCAAAGTGCCATGTCAAGTATTGTATCTGACTATGATCAGCCAAACCTTTTGATCATTGTAATAATGATGGATTCTGGTCCTAAATGTTATCTTCCTTCAGTGGCTTTTTTGTTAAGATTACTCACAGCGTGGAAATAGGCCCAACAAGTCCACAACGACCCTCTGAAGAGCAACCCACCCCCCCACCCCTCACGCTTTACCCAACACTACAGGCAATTTAGCATGGCTGATTCACCAAAGCTGCACATGTTTGGACTGTGGGAGGAAACCCACACAGACACGGGGCGAATGTGCAAACTCCACACAGGCAGTTGCCCGAGATGGGAATTGAACCCGGGTCTCTGGTGCTGTGAGGCAGCAGTGCCACCCTGCCACCTCTTCTGATAATGTTTCCAGTGATGATTGAGTTCCAACACTCCTGCTTTGACCTGACCTTATGGATGGTGGTGCGATCGTGTTTCTTAGCTTCTATGGGACTCTGTTGCAGCTCTGCTACAGATCTCCGAGTTCCCTGAAACATTGGGTGTCCATACTGCACTCTTAGATGCTGCTCTGTCCAGCTAAATTGTTTCCGTTCTGCGTCCTCTGCATCTCTAGTTGGTCTTAACATTCAATGGCTGAATACTGCACTGTCAACATCGTGGAGGGGGTGGGGGAGTGGGGGGGGGGGGTTGCCATTGAACTGGACTAGCCATATAAATACATTGACTACAAGACCTGGTCAGAGGCTAGGAATTCTGCAGCAAATAACTCACCACCTGACTCCCCAAAACCTGTCCACCATCTACAAGGCGCGAGTCAGGAGTGTGAGGGAATACTCCCCACTTGCCCCTGGGTGGGGGCAGCTCCAACAACACTCACAAAGCTTGACACCATCCAGGACAAAGCAGTCCACTTTGATTGGCACCACACCCACAAACATCCCCTCCCTCCATCACCGACGCTCAGTAGCGGCATCTACAAGATGCGCTGCAGAAATTCACCAAAACTCCTTCCAAACCAATCACTTCAACATGACTGCATAATTTCAGATGCAAAATATTTGATCCCTATGGAAATAAGTGGTTACATCTGAGTGTGGTATATTAATGAGACACTTTATACATCATCATAGAAAGTGATGTGATGTCATGTGACCTTTGTCTTCCTTGCAACTTCATGGCAAGTTTAAACCACAATAAGAAGTTTCTTAATCATTCCATGATTTAGATGTTGGACTAGGGTATACAAAGTTAAATCACACAACACCAGGTTATAGTCCAACAGGTTTATTTGGAAGCACTAGCTTTCGGAGCATTGTTCCTTCATCAGGTGGTTGGGGCACGGTGGCTCACAACACCAGGGTCCCAGGTTCAATTCCACCTTCGGGCGACTGTCTGTGTGGGGCTTGCAGGTTCTCCCCGTGTCTGTCTGGGTTTCCTCCGGGTGCTCCGGTTTCCTCCCACAATCCAAAGATGTGCAGTTATGTGGATTGGCCATGCTAAATTGCACATGGTGTTAGGTGCATTAGTCAGGGGTAAATGTAGAGAAATAAGGAAACGGGTCTGGGTGGGTTACTTTTCGGAGTGTCAGTGTGGACTTGCTGGGCTGAAGGGCCTGTTTTCACACTGTAGGGATTCTAAGACCATGACCTGATGTTGTGTGATTTAACTTAATGATTCCACACTCTCTCAATATGCTTTAGCAGCATAACAAGCAACTCCAATATAATGGGGAACATGTTAAGCCAGTGAGGGGAGTGAGGGGGTAACATAAGAACATAAGAGATAGGAACAAGAGCATAAAATATGTCCCTTTGTAGTTGTTCCATCATTCAATGCAGTCATGGATAACCAGGTGCACCCTCTGCTTTATCCAGGTATCTTGGGATTCTCTAAGACCTGGAAGTCTGAGTTGAACATAGTCAATGATTTTCTCATATTTTTGTAAGTTTGGGAGCTGCCAACACTCCAACTCCCTCCCCCTCCAACACCAAAATAACTTGCCCAATCACCCACCTTGATCAGATGATTAAGAGTTTGTAAACCAGGAATTAAAAAAAACTACTCTTGGTAATGATGAGCACAAAACTGCCAGGTTTTGTTATTGTTAAAACCCTCATCTGGTTCACTGATGTCCTTTTGCGAAGGAAATCTTACCTGGTCTGGACTACATGTGACTCCAGACCCACAACTGTCTGGTTGACTTTTTACTGCTGTCTGATAAGGTCTTCCAAATCACGGAGTTGTGTCAAACTGGAGAAAATACACTCCCTTCAACACCATCACACAATTTGTAAGGTGCATGGAAGCAAATCACTAATGTCCCTGAGACAGTGCCTTCCAAACCCCGACTATCACCGAGATGGATGAGGCCTACATGGGAACACTACCTCCAACCACAGACCGTACCCACTGGGAAATAAATCACCGTTCCTTCACTGTCGCTGGGTCAAAATCCTGAAATTCCCTCCCTTGGGGGCTACCTATAGCACGTGGACTGCACCGGTTCAAGAAGGCCTTATCCCAGCCTACTCCAGGAGCAGTTAGGGACGGGGCAACATATTCAAATGCAACAAATGCCATTAAGTAGCCAGCCCACATCCTGACAAAGATTATGAAACAATTCAGCTCCAAGGTAGCATGAGATAAGAACTGACTGATCGTTCCTAAAGAGGGCTTTCAGACGAGTTGAGTGGATACACTGAGTGCCCCGAGGTTGGGATAGTGTCCGAGAGGTGTTTCTCTGAGGAGTTCTGGGAGCAGGCCTTTCCTACTGATGAACTGTGGAATCTGCTCTGGGGGTGATGGCAGACAGAAGGAGTCTGATGCTGTCGCGTTAATTGCCCAGTGCTCTTCAAAAGACACAATGGTAACTCAGGCAAGAACGTCCTTAACGCTGGAAGTGGGACAGTGCCATGCATAGTATCTCACCTCAGTAACCACAGAAACCACATGTTATAGCAGCGTTTGGAAACATGAAGCCCACAAGCAAACTTCGCAATCTATGACACAACGCATCCTTGCTTATTCAAAAGAGTGCAGGTGCTGATGATTGGTTTATTGCTTTTTATGGGATCTTGCTGTGCACAGAGATCGCTGTGCAATGGCGATCACCCTTCAAAAGCATTTCAATGGCCCACACAGCACTTTGGGAGGTCCTGAGGCATGGGGTTATGTGCTGGAAATCTATACTCTTCCTTTCTGTCCTCTGGGATCACCAGGCAACTGTGCCTTGACCAGTCAGTGTCATGGGACCTGATATAGCCGGTCCCTTTAAAATGTCTCAGATAGCCCTTTGTTGTTCTGGTTGATTCTCCTTTGTCACATTGCAGTGGCAATGTTGGTGTGGTGCTAAAATCACTGGGCAAGCAGCGCCCAGGCCTAGTGCCAATGCCTGAGGGGGGTCCTGGGTTCAAATCTTACCACGTTACTTGATGGACATTAAGCACAAGGAGTGCAGCTTTGGGCTGTCACTGAGTGTTGCTCAGGCAGGGAGTCACGTTTATCATCATAGAATCCCTACAGCGTGAGAACAGGCCCTTCGGCCCAACAAATCCACACTGATCCTCCAAAAGGTAACCCACCCAGACCCATTCCCCTACTATTCTACTGGGGAGGAGGTGATGGCCTACTGGTATTATCGCTGGGCTGTTATTGCAAATACATGGCAATGCTTCAGGGTGGCATGGTGGCTCAGTGGTCAGCACTATTGCCTCCTGGCACCAGATTCGATTCCAGCCTCGGGCTGTGTGGAGTTTGCACATTCTCTCTGTGTCTGCATGGGTTTCCTCCGGGTGGTTTGATTTCTCCCACAATCCAAAGACGTGCAAGTTAGGGTGGGTTGGCCAGGGTAAATTGCCCGTAGTGTTCAGGGATGTGTAGGTTGGGTGCATTAGTCAGTCGAAGGGAAATGGGTCACTCTTCGGAGGGTCATAGCAGACTTGTTGGGCCAAAGGGTCTGTGCCCTCATCGTAGGGAATCTACTCTACATATCCCCCAGACTAATGCACCTAACCTGCACATCCCTGAACACTATGGACAATTTAACATGGCCAATTCACCCAAACCTGCACAACCTCTGACTGTGGGAGGAAACTGGAGCACCCAGAGGAAACCCACGCAGACACAGGGAGAATGTGCAAACTCCACACAGACAGTCGCCTGAGGCTGGAATCAAACCCGGGCCCATGGTGCCATGAGACAGCAGTGCTAACTGCTGAGTCACCGTGCCACCATATTCATTCATGTGTTTGTTAATCCAAATACCTGGCAACGCTCTGGGGTGGCACGGTGGCTCACAGTGCCAAGGACCCTGGTTCAATTCCAGCCTCGGGCGACTGTCTGTGTGGAGTTTGCACATTCTCCCCGTGTCTGTGTGGGTTTCCTACGGGTGCTCCGGTTTCCTCCCACACTCCAAACATATCCAGCTTAGTGTAGACTGGCCATGCTAAGTTGCCTAAAGTGTCCAGGAAATGCAGGGTTACAGGGGGAGGGAAGGTGGGTCAGTATGGTATGCTGTTTGGAGGGCGGATATGGACTTGGTGGGCTAAATGGCCTACTTCCACACTGCAGGGATTCTATAATTCTGTACGGAAAGCAAGAAAATATTCAATTTATTCACACTAAAATACACTATCAGGAGGTTTGATGGTGCAGTCGGTAGTGTCCCTGCCTCTGAGACAGAAACTCTGAGTTGAGATTCCAATCCAGGACTTGTTCACCAACTATGTTTCACTGATCACAAGTTGAGTGTCGATGGGTATATTGTTCCAACACATACATACACACACCGAGGGTGGGCAGTGGGTGCAGGAAAGATTCCTGATCAGCCCCATGATGGAGAGCGTTGTCGCTGGCAGGAAGGGCCTGAAAGGGTTAACTATTATTCACTAAGCTCCAGAGATCAGCATTGATCATGAAAAGAGTTAA
The DNA here is from genome assembly GCF_020745735.1 of Hemiscyllium ocellatum. Lineage (NCBI taxonomy): Eukaryota > Metazoa > Chordata > Chondrichthyes > Orectolobiformes > Hemiscylliidae > Hemiscyllium > Hemiscyllium ocellatum. Next base: position 16,214,414 of record NC_083447.1, on the reverse strand, counting down.
ATTGTACATTTGAGTGCTACAGTTGTTGTTCTAGTGTGTGTATTTACTCTTAATGTGAGCCTAATAATTTCACAAGAGACTCTCATATATCTCAGATGTAATGTAAACAGTTATTAAGAGCAATGTAATCAACTCTTACTGTTTTGTAAAACAGCCTCTCTTCTGCTGAGAGGCATCTTTCCTGACGTGGTATCAGGCAGTTAGACAAACACCAATGTTAGGATTGGTGTCAGTGTATCTACCGAAAGTATCTCAACTGCTCTGCTAACCACGACTATAACAGATATTGTGCCAACAGTGGGGCAGATTACGCTGTACACACCATTATCCCATTGCAGTCTCGACTGTTACTCTTCATGTTTAACACACGCATGGAAACATGCACGTTGCCATGGCAAAGGGGGTTAGCTAATAGGTATCCCGGCGTGAATCAGATTGGCCCCCATTCCTCCCCCCCACCCCCAGAGGTGGATTCAGGATCTGTCTCGCTGTCACAAAGGCTGTGGCTCAGGCAAAGAATTTAAGATGAACACATAAAGCATCCACCCTCATTGCGGATCTCTTCTCACTCGATATGTCTTGGGACATGTTCCCGCCTCGGGCAACTGTCTGTGTGGGGTTTGCACATTCTCCCTGTGTCTGCGTGAGTTTCCTCCCACAGTCCAAAGATGTGCAGGTCAGGGTGAATTGGCCATGCTAAATTGCCCCTAGTGTGAGGTGCATTAGTCAGGGGTAAATGTAGGGGAATGGGTCTGGGTGGGTCACTCTTCGGAGGATCGGTGTGGACTTGTTGGGCCGAAGGGCCTGTTTTCATACTGTTGGGAATCTAATCTAATCTAATGTCATAGAATCATACAGCATGGAAACAGACCCTTCGGCCCAACCAGTCCATGCTGGCCACATTCCCAAACTAAACTAGCCCCACTTGCCCTGCTACTGGCCCATATCCCTCTAAATCTTTCTTATTCATGAACTTCTCCAAATATCTTTCAAACATTATAACTGTAGCCACATCCACCACTCCCTCTGCTAGTTCATCCTACATACTGTGAAGAAAAAGTTGCCCCTAGTGTCATTTTTAAAACTTTCTCTTCCCACCTTAGAAATATTTCCCCTAATTTGGAACTCCCCTACTCTAAAGAAAAGACCCTTGCTACTTCCCTTATCTACACCCCTCATGATCTTATAAGGTCACCCCTCCAGTGAAATACATCCCAGCCTCTCCTTATAACTCAAACCCTCCATTCCCAGCAACATCCTGGTAAATCTCTTCTGGATCCTCTCCAATTTAATAACATCCTTCTTAAAGCAGGCGCTGGATTGGGTGAATTGGATCAGGACAAAACTGTTTGGTAGGACAGCGATGAAGAGCAGGGGTCAGACAGATCTCACGTAAGTGTCCAGTTGGAACTCCCGCTGCACTCCTGACGTTGCTTGTCGTTCTTTACTGAACCTTCTGCATTAAACACGTGGCTGATTTCTCAATTTGAGATCCCGTCGGAGTTGGTACTCTCTGCTATCTGGAGTGCAAGCAGTTTCTGTGATTACAAAGGTTATAATTTGAGGTTCACCACTTGGCATCTCCCAAATCCAAGACTCCCACTGCTTAGAAGGGCAAGGGCAGTGGGCACGTTGGTGGCATCACTCAGCTCTACGTTCCGATCCAAGTCACGCTCCATCCTGATTGGACCTTCATTCGTTATCAATGAATCATAGGATCCCTACAGTGTGGAAACAGGCCCTTCGGCCCAACAAGCCCACACCGACCCTCTGAGGCCATCCAGACCCATTCCCATACCATCTTACTCAGTATAGAGGCTGGGTCATTAAGTATGTTCAAGGCTGAGACAGATTTTTAATCAGTAAGGGGATTGAGAGAAAAGGCAGGCAGCTGGAGTTGGGGACGATCAGCTCAGCGGCAATCTCTTGAATGGTGGAGAGGGCCCAGAAAACAAAATGACCAGGAAGTCGCCAGGAACAAGTGAAAAAAATAGGCTGGGATTTTTTTTTCTTTGGAGGTTGAGGAATGATCTCCCAGAGGTTTATAAAATCATGAGGGGCATAGATAAGGTGAATAGCAAGGCTCTTTTCCCAAGGGTGGAGGAGCTCAAAACTTAAGGGGAGAGGAGAAAGATTTAAAAAAGGACGTTGAAGGGGCAACGTTTTATGCAGAGGGTGGTCTGTGTGTGGAACGAACTGCCACAGGAAGTGGTGGATGTTGGTACAGTTGTGAAGGCATCTGGATGAGTACATGAATAGGAAATGATTTGGAGATGCCGGTGTTGGACTGGGGTGTACAAAGTTAAAAATCACACAACACCAGATTATAGTCCAACAGGTTTAATTGGAAGCACACTAGCTTTCGGAGCCTGATGAAGGAGCAGTGCTATGAAAGCTAGTGTGCTTTCAACGAAACCTGTTGGACTATAACCTGGCGTTGTGTGATTTTTAACTATGAATAGGAAAGGTTTGGAGGGATATGGCTAGTTTAATTTGGGAACATGTTTGATATAGTCTGGTTAGACCGAAAGGTCCATATCCGTGCTGTATGATGATACGACACTACAAATCACAAGCGTGGTTGCAATACCTGATAGGAGCAACAGCATCACCTACTGACTCTACAGGTGGAAACCAACTGGTTGACTGTTCCATTCTGTGTCATGTTATTACTGTTTGCTCTAAGTTTCCCATCTAGCTTGCTCTGTACTTGGGCAGTTCCCTAATTTACATCCAAGAGGCCAACATCCAAACCTTATAAGATCTGGAATCATAGACCTTCATTGGTGATATGCTGGATTGTGGATATGCCACTATATGGCAAGTATATAGTCGCATATGCCAAGTCCCCCTCTAGTCGGTTGAGAAACCCATGTAAGGAGCTAAGGCCCACAATGCCAGTCACCAACTTGAGTCTGAAAGTGGCAGATGGTAGAAGGGGGAGACACGTTGACCTGTCATCCTATGATCCTGAATTATGATAGGAGGCTGTGCGAAAAACCTTCTGATTAGATTCAAGGCCAGGTAAATGAGGTTGTAGTGCAGATTAGCAAGTATCACATTGTGGGTATCACACGGACGTGTCCACAAGGGGATCAGGGCTGGGAGAAAGATATCCAAGGATCAAAAAGGCTGGCCTATGGGCAGAGGGAGTTTGGGGCTATTTTGCTATCCTGGGGTGGCACAGTGGCTTAGTGGTTAGCATTGCTGCCTCACAGCACCAGCGACCCCCCCCCCCCCGGATCAATTCCAGCCACTGTCTGTGTACAGTTTGCACATTTCTCTATGTCTGTGTGGGTTTCCTTCCACAAGATGTGCAGGTTAGGTGAATTGGCCATGCTCAATTGTCCATAGTGTTCAGGGGTGTATAGGTTAGGAGTAAATGCAGAGTAATAGGGTTGAGGAATAGGTCTGGGTGGGTAACTTTTTGGAGGGTCGGCGTGGACGTGTTGGATCAAATGGCCTGTTTCCACAGTGCAGGGATTCAATTCTTTGCTAATAAGCATTGAAATTCAAGCAACAGCAGGAACTGATACAGGTTCAGAAGACAGAGAATCTGTGGCATTGAGGAACTGCAGGGGGATGGGCGGCATGGTGGCACAGTGGTTAGCACTGCTGCCTCACAGCGCTTGAGACCCGGGTTCAATTCCCAACTCAGGCGACAGACTGTGTGGAGTTTGCACGTTCTCCCCGTGTCTGCGTGGGTTTCCTCCGGGTGCTCCGGTTTCCTCCCACAATCCAAAGATGTGCGGGTCAGGTGAATTGGCCATGCTAAATTGCCCGTAGTGTTAGGTAAGGGGTAAATGTAGGGGTATGGGTGGGTTGCGCTTCGGCGGGTCAGTGTGGACTTGTTGGGCCGAAGGGCCTGTTTCCACACTGTAAGTAATCTAATCTAAAAAAACATCCAGATAGGAGATGTGTACAAGTAGTCAGGATGTGGGGTGGAAATAGATCAGGGGCTAGAAAAGGTTTGTTAAAAAAAGGCACTATTGCAATAATCATTGGGGATTTCAATATGCAGGTGGATTGGGAAAATCACCTTGGTAGTGGATTCCAAAGAAAGGAAGTTCTGGAATTTCTTCAAGAGTTTTTGTTTGAAGCAGCTTGTGGTAGAGTCCACTAGGAAACAGGCAATTCTGGATTGTGTAATAAATTAGACTAGATTAGGGAACTTATAGTGTAGGAATCCCTAGGGGCCAGTGGCTACAATATGATAGAACTCCCCCTTGAGAGGGAGAAGCTGGAGTCAGATATAATGGCATTACGATTGAATAAAGGTAGGTACAAAGACATAAAGGTGGAGCCAGAGGTGATTGGAAGGGGAGCCTAGCAGGGAAGATGATGGATCAGCAACGGTAGGAGTTTCAGGGAGTAATTTAGGAGGCACAGCAGAAATTTCTCTCAAGGAAGAAGAGGTAACCATGGATGACAAGGTAACTCAGGGACAGCATAAAGGCAAAAGGAAAATCATGCCAAGTGAGAAACCAAAGGATTAGCAAGCCTTGAAAAAGCAGCAAAAGGACAACAGGGGCAGCACGGGGCGCCGTGGGTGGCACGGTGGCATAGTGGTTAGCACTGCTGCCTCACAGTGCCAGAGACCCGGGTTCAATTCCCGCCTCAGGCGACTGACTGTGTGGAGTTTGCACGTTCTCCCCGTGCCTGCGTGGGTTTCCTCCTGTTTCCTCCCACAGTCCAAAGATGTGCGGGTCAGGTGAATTGGCCATGCTAAATTGCCCCTAGTGTTAGGTAAGGGGCAAATGTAGGGATACGGGTGGGTTGCGCTTGGGCGGGTCGGTGTGGACTTGTTGGGCCGAAGGGCCTGTTTCCACACTGTAAGTAATCTAATCTAATCTTAAAAAAAAACAATAAATGGGAGATGAAATATGAGGATAAACTAGTTAGTAATACAAAAGAAGATTGTTAGAACTTTTTTAGGTATCTAAAAGGTAAGAGGGAAGCAAGAGTGGACATTCGGCTACTGAAAGATGAGGCTGGAGAAGGAGTGATGGGGAACAGAGAAATGGTGGAGAATTTGAACAGGTACTTCACAGTGGAAGACACCAGCAGCCTACCAGAATTTCAACTGAGTCAGGGGACAGAGATGGGTGCAGTGATCATTAATGGGGAGAACGTACTGGGGAAGCTGAAAGGTCTGAAGGTGGACAAATCACACAGACTGGATGGACGGCACCCCAGGGTTCTGCAGGAGATAACTGAGGAGATTGCGGAAGGATTGTAGGAGTCACTGGAGTCAGGGAGGGTCCCAGAGGATGGCTAATGTTTCAGAGGGGAGGGAGGCAGAAGGTGGGAAATTAGAGACCTTAGTTGTTGGTGTGATTTTGGAGTCCATTATTAAGAAAGAGATTGCAGAGCAGTTGGGAGTGCGTGGTAAAATAGGCATGAGATCGAAATGTTGCAGAGTGAAATGAGGAAGTAAAGGATGATTCACGAGATGTTTTCCACCTCACATGTCCCTACATCTCTGTAACTTGAGTTTGCGTGCTATCTCTGAGGAACAGACTTCTGATAAGACAGAGCTCACAATTTGCCTGCCCTGGATTGCCCTAGAAAGTGCGAGTCAAGAAAAAGATATAATGGCTTTCGGGACAGTTCATGATAATTCACCCTATGATTTCGGAGAGCCAGGGAACAAGCAGTGAAGCTTCAAATTGTTGTGTTCAATATAGAATGGACTGAAAGACTGGGAAAAGATGATTTCCCTCTGATCTAATCATGAAAACACAGCCAACACCATAAACCACAAGAGCTGGAACTGAGATGAAATTATTGGCATGAACCCATTCTCTGACATTGGGTTTTCCGTGTAAATACAGCTTGGCTTTCTCTGCGATACAACTTTCAACCACCCTTGAGTTCAAGCTGCTGTCTCTGAGGAGTCACAGGTTCACAAAAACACGAGGGACATAGCCAAGGTGAATAGCCAACATCCCCAGTATAAGGGAACCCAAAGCTAGAGGGCACAGGTTTAATGTGAGAGGGGGAAAGATTTAAAAGGGACCTAAGGGGTAGCGTTGTCACACAGAAGGTGGTACGTGTATGGAATGAGCTGCCAGAGGATGTGGTGGAGACTGGTACAATTGCAACATTTAAAAGGCATCTGGATGGGTATATGAATAGGAAGGGTTTGGAGGGATATGGGGTTCGAAGAATGTGGTGCTGGAAAAGCACAACCGGTCAGACAGCATTTGAAGAGCAGGAGAATCGACATTTCAGGCATAAGCCCTCCATCAGGAAATGCCTGAAACATTGACCCTACTGCTCCTCAGATGCTACCTGGCCGGCTGTGCTTTTCCAGCGCCACTCTCTTCGACTCTGATCTCCAGCATCTGTAGGCCTCACTTTCTCCTGAGAGGGAAATGGGCCAAGTGCTGGCAAATGGGATTAAATTAATTTCGGATATCTGGTCAGCACAGGTGAGTTGGACCGAAGGATCTGTTTCCGTGCTGTATGACTCTATCACATTTTACTTGATAACCTGTGGGCGGCACGGTGGCACAGTGGTTCGCACTGCTGCCTCACAGCACCAGGGTCCCAGGTTCAATTCCCGACTCAGGTGACTGACTGTGTGGAGTTTGCACGTTCTCCCTGTGTCTGTGTGGGTGTGCTCCAGTTTCCTCCCACAGTCCAAAGATGTGCAGGTCAAGTGAATTGGCCATGGTTGGTGTGGACTTGTTGGGCCAAAGGGGCTGTTTCCACAGTGTAAGTAATCTTAAAGCATGATATCGATATGAGCTATTGTCCACTCACTGAAGGTTGTTGGCTACAGGATGAAGACCCACATTAGAGCCTAGACTATTGTACACACCTGAGGGGGCAGTGCATTGTTCCCCTCACCGCTAACCTCACGAAGGACACAATAAGGCCCAGAGCCTGTCTTCTTTTACAGCTGGGTTTTGATTCTCTGCTATTTCATGAAGAGCAGTGAAAGCTCCTAGTTTCTTGGCCAACCTGCCTTGCAAGAGCATTGTGAACAGAACAGCAGGCCATTCACACTCTTGACGAGTGCAACGGGCTTAGCCGGGTGACCGCATAGAATGTGAGTTCCCTGATTGGGGCTGTTAACCTGGTCCAATAAGGGAGCCCTGGCTGACAGATAGATGCAGGAGGGTCAGAGATTCTGTTCACTCTGAGAGCTGGCTCTGACGGAGCCGGACCAGTGTCAAGGACTGTCCATGTGTAAATAAAGGGGGACTTGGTGACAGGAATACCAGCCTTCTGTGGAGTTATTTCAGCAAGGGGTGGGAACTGAGCTTATTATCTACACCAGGGTTGTTTGTTTACAATTGAATCAACATTATCCTTGTGTCATATCTGAATGGCTCCCAAACACTGTCATTTTTTCTGTGAATGTGTTTCTCCTGTTGGCTTTAATTCACTGACTGTTTATTGTATAAATTTTCTCAGTAAGCTGCCCTCATATAACTGGAACTCTATTTGTGCTTTTAGCAGATAAGATTCCCAGAAGAGTAGCATAGGCGATTCTAAATAAACTCTGATTTTCAGATTTCCAGGAAGGTTAGGTGCTAGTGATGTCTCTTATCTTGCTGTTAAATGAAGCCATTTGTGGTTAGCGTTAGAGCTGAGGCCTTGAACTTGGAGCAAGTGTCAGTCATTTAGGAGATTGAAGGATGTACTGTCACCCTCCTGTCTGTATATGACCCATCTCTTGGTTATAGAGTCAGAGTCATAGAGCACAGAAACAAACCCTTCAGTCCAACCAGTCCACACCGAACATAATCCCAAATTAAACTAGTCCCACCTGCCTGCTCCTGGCCCATATCCCTCCAAACCTTTTCCATTCATGTACTTATCCAAATGTCTTTGTAACTGTCCCCACATCCACCACTTCCTCAGGAAGTACATTCCACGCGCAAACCCTCCCCTGTGTGAAAAATTTGTCCCTCGTGTCTTTTTAAAATCTCCCTCCTCTTACCTTAACAATGTGCCCCCGGTCTTGAAATTCCCCCACCCTAGGGAAAGGACAACTACCATTAGCCTTACCTATACTCCTCATGATTTTATAAACCTCTATACTGTCACCTCTCAACTTTCTATGTTCCAGTAAAAAAAAGCCCTGGCCTATCAAGGCTTTCTTTATAACTCAAACTTTCCACAGCTGGTAACATCTTGGTAAAACTTTTGTGAGCCTTCTCCAGCTTAATAATATCCTTCCTATAACTGGGAAGCCAGAACTGGACAAAATATATTAGATGAGGCCTACTTCATTTTCCTTTGGCTTCATAATGCTACTGCCAGATATGTCTTGTACAGTCGGCCATCGAACGAAGGAAGGCCTTATTTACCACTAAACACAAAAATGGGAAGGAAGATGGAATACAAATAGGCCATTTAGGGCCCCCCCCCCAGCCTGCTCTGTCATTTATCTAGTTCATGGCTGATCCTCAACAGGGCAGCATGTTGGCTCAGTGGTTAACACTGCTATCTCACAGCACCACAGGGATCTGGGTTCGATTCCAGCCTCAGGCGCCTGTCTGTGTGGAGTTTACACATTCTCCCCGTGACTGGGTGAGTTTCCTCCAGGTACTCCGGTTTCCTCCCACAGTCCAAGGTATGCAGGTTAGGTGAATTGGTTGTGCTAAATTGCCCATAGTGTTCAAGGATGTGTAGGTTAGGTGCATTAGTCATGAGAAATGTAGAGTAATTGGGTAGGGGTCAAGGTGGGATACTCTTCGGAGGGTTGGTTTGGACTTGTTGGGCCAAATGGTCTGTTTCCACAATGTAGAGATTCTATAGGGCAGCATGGTGGCTCAGTGGTTAGCACTGCTTCTTCAAAGCACCAAGGACATGGGTTCAATCCCAGCCTTAGATGACTGTCTGTGTGGAGTCTGTACATCCTCTCCGTGTCTGTGTGGGTTTCCTCTGGATGCCCTGGTTTCCTCCCACATCCAAGGATGTGCAAGTTAGAATGGATTGGCCATGCTAAATTGCCCATAGTGTAGGTTAGGTGCATTAGTCAGGGGTAAATGTAGACTATTAGGGAAGGGGAATGGGTCTGGGTGGGATACTATTTGGAGGTCGGTGTGGATGTGTTGGGCTAAATGGCCTGTTCCCACACTGTCGGGTTTCTAAGTTCTATCTCAAAGCCATTTTCCAGCACTTTCCTCATCTCCCTTGAAGTCTATTATTAGGCAATCCATCAACCATACTCTTGAACATTCTCAATAACTCAACTCCCTGGATCTTATGCGGTGAGAGATTTCAAAAGAGTCACAAGCCAATTGTTCCTCATCTCAGTCCTAAATGATCGAATTGTCTCCTGACTGGAACAAGGGGAAGCAGTTACCCCCCCCCCCCCCACCCACCCCCCCAAAACAGGAACTAATGTCACCTTTTTTCTGATAACATGGTGTGTTGCACTGGACTGTGACAGCACAGGAGGGGAATTCAGAAGATAACTGTATTTAAACAGAATGTACAAAGCAACAGACTGAGTGTGCAGATTCAGAGCTGTCTTGAAGTGCCAATAATCCTCATGATACATGAGGAAGAGGTGCCAGCAAGGAGAGAGCATTGCAATCTGACTATGAAGCCCCCAATCAGTCGAATGAGAGGATGGGTACATTGTAAATCTGGGGTCAAATCCACTTCTGAGCTCCACACAGCATCACATTAGAATCCCAAACTGCATCCACCTCAAAATTAGTTCCCTTCAATAAAGCTTAAATCACACATCTTCACAATTGTTTTGTAAAATTACTTCAACCTATCACTCCATTTCTGATGAGGACCTGACTAAAACATAGGATCCGAAGAACCAGGAGCAGGAGTAGGCCTTTTGGAATGCACCCAACTTGACCTGGATGGGGGCAGCTTCAACAATAACATTCAAAGAGCTCGACACCATCCAGGACAAAGAAGCCCATTCAATTGGCACCACATCCACTCCGCTCACCACCGACGCTCGGCAGCGGTAGGTCTACCATCTACAAGATGCTCTGCAGAAATTCACCAACGATCCTCAGACAGCACCTTCCAAACCCATCACCATTTCCATCTCGAAGGGCAAGGGCAGCAGATACATGGGAACACCGCCTCCTGAAAGATTCTCTCCAAGCCATTCACCATCCTGACTTGGAAATATATCGCCGTTCTTTCAGTGTCGCTGGGTCAACATCCTGGAATTTCTTCCCTCAGAACAATCTGTGCCAATTTACTGCAGGTGGGCTGCAGCTCACCCCCACTTCTCAAGGGGACAACTAGGGACAGGCAATAAATGCTGGGCCCAGCCAGTGACCCCCATATCCCATGAATGAATGGAAAAAAAAACCCTAACGACCATTCAAAAAGATCATGGTCACGTTGGTCCTGCTGAGTTTCTCCAGGTGTTTGGTTCACTGTCCTTCTGACTGTGGCTTTCTGACATTCCTGCTGGTGCCGAATTCCTATTGTCTCCAACCTGCTTATCCTTTATCCATAAGATAAACCCAATCTTCCCAGGAATCAGAGACCTGGAACTTCACCAGACTGTTTTTTCACACTTCTCAAGTCAGGTGTTTCTGGATGTGAATGGCCTGGACAGTTGTAGCAAGATTTCCCTACAGTTACACTCCATCCTGCTTGGACAAACAGCCCATATTATAGTTTCTATCTGAATAATTTGCATTGTTTTTGCACGATTCCTGTATGAGGATATTCAAATCCTTCTCGATCATTTCATTCTGTACCCCTCTCCATTTAAATACTGTTTTTTTTATCTGCTGTTCCTGCCAAAATTGACTTTGTATTTTTCTCACTTTATGCGCCACCTGCCAAATTTGAATCCATTTGATTTGTTACACTTCTTGCAGCTTCCCTGCAGTACTTTTGCAAACTTGATTTTGACCTACTTCGCGTCCCTCTGTTTGGCTACAGCAGTTGGGTCCCATCACTGAAGATATCCTTCCAGGAATAAAACCTTAATACGAGGGGGAAGAAACATTTCCTGATGATAAATAACATCTTTCTGTACACTAGGGGTACACCTCAAAATGCAAATAGGTGCATTTTCTTTTTAAATAAAGAGGAGATGTATTTTTGTCCAAGGCACAGAAACCTTTCTACCCAGTTCTTACGAAATGGCTCCCACCTGAAATATTGACTCTGTTTTTCTCCCTTTCCGCAGTTACTGCTGGAATGAGCTTTTTTCTAGAACTTTCCATTTTTCCCTTTTCATTGGGTGGCTTGCCCCTTGATCATCTGATCTCACTCATCACAGGAAGTCTCTGCATCCGATCAGGCAGTTTGGAGGGCACTTGTGGGTCTTTCTCTAGAATTGGCACCTATACCCTCACCCGGCTCCGTGGAGAGGAGGTGGTGGGTGGGGCAGAATTTCCACCCAGTGGGCAGCCAATCAGAGGCTCACAACTCACACCCTGGGGAGCACCACAGAGGAGACTGGTAAATGTCACCAGAGGACAATAATAAAAAAAACACCTTGAGAAACCAGGTGTCAGGTAGCTGCTTTGTGGGTGAGGGGAGGTTACAGTTGGGTTGAGTTAAACCCAGGGCAGGTCTCGTGGTTAACCCCCTTCCCTCTGTCCCTGTCCCTCAATCGTTCACAAATTGGCACGGACTGAATGCTCCCATTACCCCATGCCAACAATGGGCAAGCTGCTCAAATCTGCCAGTCAGATGGGCAGCCCACTTTCTTTCTACCTGGAGGCTGTGATCCCTACAGCCCAGGCAGGAACTGGGTTGGGAAGGAAGCTCAGATCTTCCTGTCCGGAAATTAATTTGGGTGGCGGCCGGTTGGTGTCAGGATTTCATGATGCCATCGCATTACGATGCCACCTATTGGCTGCCTTCCCACCACCAGGTCCACCTCCTCGGGCCTGAAAGATCCTGCGTTGTTTCTTGTCATTGCTACATTTCTCTTGGCCAATTCTCCTCTCTCCTGCGACATGGGTTGCCAACCCAACTGGAATTAACCCTGGAAATATTTCACCACCTAACCTCCCCTCCTTAGATCGGTAAATCATGTGGAATGGTGGACACCAAAGAGCCTTCGGCCTACAGGAACCTCCATCTGAGCTGGTGGTCATCAGAGGGATGCTGGGACAAATTCTCTCCGCACTCATTCAGGGGGAATCATAAAACCAATAACGCCCAAGTTGAGATTAGCCATCACAGCTCAGTCATGTGACAGATCTTTTCCACTCTTTCTTCTGATGAAGGGCTTATGCCTGTAATGACAATTCTCCTGCTCCTCGGATGCTGTCTGACCTGCTGTGCTTTTCCAGCACCACACTTTTTGACTCTTGCTACTGAGCTTGGGATAACCATTGAATGGGTCATTGCTACTTAATGTCCAAGTAAATGCAAATATATCCCCTCTAGAGTGGGATTGGGGGTTATCTACTGTTGGAAGCTTGAACAGTTTGGACCTACATCCACTTGTCTTCAGAAGGATGAAAGGATATTCTTATTGAATATAAGATCTGGAAACAATTTGACAGTATGGATATCCATTTGCGGGAGAGGCTAGAGATAGAGGGCAAAATTGAAAAATAAAGGCTCCCTCATGGAAGACAAAGGTGAGGAAGACTTCTTTTCACTTAGGGGGTCATGATCCTTTGAAACGCTCTTCCCCAGAGATTGGTAGAGCTGTGGGGACATTGAATATTTTCAAAACTAAGCTAGGTCAGTTCTTGAGGAAGTTAGTGGCTAGCAGCAGGAAGCTGAGAAACTGGGCATGATCTGAATGGAAGGGCTGAATGGCCTACTCCTCTGCCTAATTCGCACAGATTTGTACGTTTGGTGCAAATCAAGTCAGTTTTCCCACAGCAGAATAAATATCTATGGAAAATCCATTTTGACAGACCTTCATTTTTTCTCATTCTAGTTTTAATCCCCAGCTTGTTAGGAGGCCACACTAACTCCAGTACCATTTCCTCGTCACTATTTCTTTCAATGTGTATGTATCCCAGGGCAGGGTGCTTTGAAATTTAGTTTGAGGAGATAAGATTGCTTCTCAGAAATAAGAGATTCCAGGACCACCCCCTTTTCCAGGTTTTTTTTCCAAGTAGCGCCTGTACTCCCCAACACCACTTATCTGTCAGCAGCCACCTCCTGTGCAGATGATATGAGAGCACAGGGCTTGATCTCAACTGTGACTTTATTAGTAACCAGCTCTTAGACATCAGCCTGATGAACCTGACTGTTCCCACTTGCTCATGAGTTTCTCAGGCAGAGCTGTCAGGAGGTCACAGTCATCGAGTCATACAGCTCGGAACCAGACCCTTCGGTCCAACCAGTCCATGCTGACCACAATCCCAAACTAAACTTGTCCCATCTGCCTGCTCCTGGCCCACATCCCTCCAAACCTTTCCTATTCATGGACTTAACCAAATGTCTTTTAAACAATGTAACTTTGCCCAAATGCACCACTTCCTCTGGAAGTGCATTCCATCTCTGCGTAAAAAGGTTGCCCCACATGTCTATTTTAAATTTCTCTCCTCTCACCTTAATAACATGCTCCCCAGTTTTCAACTCCCCCACCATAGGGAAAAGACCCTTGTCATTCCCTTATCCATGCCCCTCATGGTTTTATAAACTTCTATCAGGTCACCCCTCAGCCTCCGACGCTCCAGGGAAGCAAGTCCCAGCCTATCTGGCCTTTCCTTCTAACCCTCCACTCTCGGTAACGTCCCGGACAATCTTTTCTTTAATCATAACCTCCTTATAACACATTGTGTGCTTCATGCAGTGCTGCATGTGGGATCTTGCTGTGTACAAAGAGGCCAAGCTCCTTTGGAGACGTTACGAAGGTACCTCGGCTTTGAGAGTAACTCTTTGGTAATGACATCCGCTGGGAAGTCCCTGAGGTTCTGGAGGTAGAAACCACTGAACCAGCCCCCTCCCTCACCACCCCGAACCGCGGCTCCTTCATCCCAAATCAATCCTCACCCCTCCAATCCCTCACTCACCCCCAACCCCCACCACCTCAACCCCCCCTCCTCACCCTCTCATCCCCCAACTCCTACTTCAGTCATCCCTCAACCTTCCCTTCATCCTCTCAAACCCCTCAACTCTTAAACCCCCAACTAATAACGCCCTTCACACACCCTTCCCCCACCAAGGATACCTCGCCCCTGACTTGCCTTTTACCTGCGGTGTTGCCCATTTGCCCTCTTCAAATAATTTCCAAATTCTCCTGTTAAAGCCATGGTTATGTCTGGCTCTGCCACACTCTCTGGCAACACATTCCATTCCTAACTACTCCCAAACAATACTGCACCACAGCTGCGCCACATCAGTGTCCATGGTTTCTGGATCCTTCCACCATTAAAAACTGTTTTCTCCCTCTCCTAACATTAGACGCAACCTTTTCACATGAAATGGCTGGTTCAATCAGCACCCCATCCACCACCTTCAACATCCACTCCCTCCACTCCCAATGCTCAGTCACAGCAGTGTGTACCATCTACAAGATCCACTGTAGCAAATCATCAAGGCCCCTTAGACAGCACCTTCCCAAAGCCATGATCTCTACCAGCTAGAAGGACAAGTGCAGCAGGTACATGGGAACACCATCCAACAGGTTCCCTCCAAGGCACCATCCTGATTTGGAAACACCTCACCATTCCTTCACTAGGTCAAAATCCTGGAATTCCATCCATAACAGAATTGCAGGTGTCCTTACAATCACATGAACTGCCAAAGACAGCTCACCCTCTCCTTCCCAAGGGTAACAAGGAATGGACAGCAAATGATGAGCTTATCCAGATGATAGCATGCCAACAGGATGCCCCACTGCGTCAGGATCTGATTCGATTGATGAGCCCACCCCATTTGGCTGTAAGTCCCATCAGTGAATCAATGGGCTATTGTCACAGCGGCCATCTTCTCCTGCTGATAGTACTTCCCAGCAAGCATTGTCAGAAGCAAGTCAGCAGTAGTCCTCTGGACCCAGAGGCAATCCTGAGTGTTTAGGGGAGGGATGCACTACCTGATTAGGGTTAAGATAGATTCAGTGGAGGTTTTCAAAAGCGAATTGGATAATTATGAGACGAGAAAATGTGCATTGGGCTCTGAGTCAAATGCAGAGGAGTGAGAGTCCAAGAGTTGCACTTGCAGAGAGATAGTTTGCTCAAAATGGGCTGATTGGCCTCCTTTGATGTTGGAACTACTCTATGATTAATTTACTCAGACCAGCAGCAGACTAGGGGCCGTAGTGGTAACGTAATACTCCTCATGGGTTCATCTGCCCCACCATGGGCACAGTGCCAGAGACCTGGGTTCAATTCCCACCTCAGGCAACTCTCTGTGTGGAGTTTGCACATTCTCCCCGTGTCTGCGTGGGTTTCCTCCGGGTGCTCCAGTTTCCTCCCACAATCTAAAAATTAGATTAGATTACTTAGATTAGATTACTTACAGTGTGGAAACAGGCCCTTCGGCCCAACAAGTCCACACTGACCCGCCAAAGCGCAACCCACCCATACTCCTACATATACCCCTTACCTAACACTACGGGCAATTTAGCATGGCCAATTCACCTGACCTGCACATCTTTGTGACCGTGGGAAGAAACCGGAGCACCCGGAGGAAACCCACGCAGACACGGGGAGAATGTGCAAACTCCACACAGTCAGTCGCCTGAGGCAGGAATTGAACCCAGGTCCCTGGCGCTGTGAGGCAGCAGTGCTAACCACTGTGCCACCATGCCGCCAATGTGCCAGTTAGGTGAATTGGCCATGCTAAATTGCCCTTAGTATTGGGTGAAGGGGTAAATAGAGGGGAATGGGAATGCATGGGTTGCGCTTCGGTGGGTCGGTGTGGACCTGTTGGGCTGAAGGGCCTGTTTCCACACTGTAAGTAATCTAATCTAAACCATTAGAGTCAGAGAGTCATACAACACGGAAACAGACCCTTTGGCCTAACGTATCCATGCCGACCATGATCCCAAACTCAACCTGTCCAATTTTCCTGCGTTGGGCCTATATCCCTCCAAACCCTTCCTATTCATATACCCATGCATTAAATGCGGTAATTGTATCAGCCTCCACCACTTCCGCTGGCAGACCATTCCATACAAGCACCACCCTCTGTGAGGAAACATTACCCCTTAGATCCCTTCTAAATCTTTCTCCTCTCACCTATGCCCTCTCGTTTTGGATTCCTCCACCCTATGGAAAAGACTTGGCTGTTCACTCTACCCATGTCTCTCATAATTTTATAAACCTCTATAAGGCCACACCTTAACATCATACACTCCGGTAAAAAAAAAGTCCCATCCCACCCAGCTTCTCTTTAAAACTGACACCCTCCAGTCTGGGTAACATCCCTGGAAACTTTTCTGCACCCTTTCCAATTTAATGATATCCTTCTTATAGCAGGGCAACCGGAATCTTAAGCAATATTCCAAAAGGGGCCTAACCAACGTCCTGTACAGCTGTTACATGACAACCCACCTCAATGCACTGACTGATGAAAGCAAGTATGCCAAACCCCTTCTTCACCACCCTGTCTACCTGTGACGTCATTTTCAAAGAACTACGTACCTGCATTCCAGCATCTCTCTGTTTGACAACTCTCCCCAGGGCCCGACCATTAACTGTGTGAGTTCTGCCCTCGTTTGCCTTACCAACACGTAACATTTATCGAAATTAAAACTCCAACTGCCACTCCTCGACCCACTGGTCCAGCTGATTGAGATCCCTTTGTACTCTTAGTTAATCTTCTTCACTGTCCACTGTACCACAAATTCCGGTGTCAACCACAAACTTATGAACCATATTCTTATCCCAATCCTTTAAAGGAGTGATGAGCAACCTTGAACCCATCACCGATCCTTGTGGCACACCGCGGGTCACAGGCCTCCAGTCTGAACAACAACACTCTACCACCTCCCTCTATCTCCTACCATTGAGCCAATGTCATATCCAATTGGCTAGCTCTCCCTGTATCCCATGTGATCTAACCTTGCTATTCAGTCTAGCATGGGGAACCTTGACCAAGGCCTTGCTAAAGTTTTGGAAGCTATTTTTATGAGCTTTAACTCTGTGTGCAGTCTGTCATGGATATGACGGTGGTCCACGGTGGGTTTAGCACCTTATGCTTGAAGCTTAAAAAAAAAATTGCACCTCTTGAGAAGCAGAATAGTCCACTGGAAGAACAGGGCTGGGGATGTTCAAGTGCTTTGCAGCGGAGTCCGGTCTCGGAATACCAAACCCCCTTGACGACAGTGACTCCCTACCTCCCTCCATAAACGTGACACTCTGAGTCAAACCCACCCCCCCCCCCCCCACCTGTTCCTAGAAAGTGGGACAGCCTGGCTAATTCATTGCCTAGGATGACAAATAACTCACCATCACCCAAATTTACTCAGAAGTTGACATTTTCAGTCCTTGCAGGCCTTTTAAAAATAAAATTAAAGCATTTGGGGGACAATACCCTAGTAATTGAGAGTACCATTTGAGGGACATGAGTCCAAATCCTAACAATGGCAGATGGTGCAATTTTAATTCACTAAAGTCTGGACTTTAACATTTCCTAATTGTGTAATCACTGCCAACAAAAAAAACTCATCTGGTTCACTAATGTCCTTTAGTAAAGGAAATCTGCCATCCTTACCCATTCTGGCCTACGTGTGACTCCAGACCTACAGCAATGGGGTTAACTTTGAACTACCCCCTGAAACGGTCTGACAGGTTACTCAGTTCCCTAGGCAACTAGGGATGGGCAATAAATACATACTGATCTTGCCAGCAACGCCCACATCTCATGAAAGAATGAAGAGGTAAAAAAAGCAACCTTGTACATTCTAAATATATTAATTGTGAAATCATCAGGATTCGCCATTTACTCAAAATATTTAAATATTCACAAAAGGATGTGGGTTAATGTTATTGCAACAGAACTTTTAACAAGCATATATTCTCATGCTATATCAATAATAATCTCAATATTTCTTAGTCCATGCTTCCCTTCAAATTTGGCTACTAGAGCAGGTCAGGGGCCGGGAATCCTGCAGCGAGCAGCTCACCTCCTGACTCCCCCAAGTCTGTCCACCATCTACTAGGCACAAGTCAGGAGTGTGAGGGAATACTCCCCACTTGCCCTTGGATGGGGGCAGCGCCAACAACACTCTAGGAGCTCGACACCATCCAGGACAAAGCAGCCCCCGCTTGATTGGCACTACATCCACAAACATCCCCTCCCTCCCCCACCAACGCTCAGTAACAGCAGGGTGTACCATCTACAAGATGCACTGCAGCAACTCACCAAAGACCCTCAGGCAGCACCTTCCAAACCCACGACCACTTCCATCTAGAAGGACAAGGGCAGCAGATCCATGGGAACACCACCCCCTACAAGATTCCCCCTGAGCCGCTCACCATCCTAACTTGGAAATATATCACCGTTCCTTCAAAGTCAGTGGGTCAAAGTCCTGGAATTCCCTCCCTCAGGGCATTGTGGGTCAACCCACAGCACGTGGACCGCAGCGATTCATGAAGGCAGCTCACCCCAACCTTCTCAAGGGGCAATAGGGACAGGCAATAGACGCTGGGCCCAATCAGCGGCGCCCACATCCCACAAATGAATAAAAATCAATTTCAATTTTGAATTACAATGAAGCAACAGTTAGAGTGGATTGGCCCTACTAAATTGCCCACAGTGTCCAGTGATATGCAGGCTAGGTGGATTAACCATGGGAAATGCAGGGTTGCAGGGATAGGATAAGGGGGTGGTCTGGGTGGAATGCTCATGGGGGGGTCAGTGTGGACTCAAAGGGCTGAATGGCCTGAGTCCGCACTGTAGGGATTTTGTGATTCTAGTTCAGCAGCAGCTCAACGGTAGTGTGTCAGTGTTTATAGTCCACCCAAACGTCGTGTTACCCTGTGTCATCTAGGCCTCTATTTCCTCCTTCAGTCTATATAGCATCCTCTTTAAGATACTACTGTTGCTTGTGACAGCAGGTTTCCTGCAAAACTCTGCATAAAAAGGTTTCTTCGTACCACTTCTCCTCAACTTTGTGAAAGCAGTAAAAGAGCAAAGACTCGATCGCGGGCGTTGTGGTTATTTCCTCTTTGTGTTAAACTCAGACACGGTTTCCCCAGTAAAACGCAGGAATTCGGATTATTATCTCAGAGAACAACACTGCAAGGCATTTTGACGCCAGTGTCCTTAAAACCCAGAGACTGTTCCCTATTCTCCAAAGTGCTCCTTCCAGTATTTAATGGAGGAGCTATCTTGTTACAGGAAACCTGGCATCTTCTTTTGTCTGCACTGTGTTACCCAAAAAATCTTGGAGAAAACTTTTCTCTTGTAACCTGCCAAAAGTCTTGTCATCCTGCCAGTTCTGAGCGAGGAGCTGTAAATACGGCTCCTGAGAGATCCAACAGGGCCGATGTACTGTTGAGGCCTGAGGGTCTTTCTCCAACACCAGGGTCAATCTGAGGTGGACTGGCCCATTTGGAAATGCAGCACTGCACTGCAATGGGCCTTTGGACCAACTGGACATGCGTGAGGCTTTCATGCACATCTCAATGCCTGGGTACAGCAGAGTGGTGGCTGCTGGGAGGTAGCCATCGTTGGCTTGACTAACCTTGATTGGCCATCCCTACTTGCCTTTGCATGAATGGCTTGCTCTGCCATTACAGAAGGAACTTAAGAGAGTCAACCACGCTGCTCTGGGTCGGGACTCATACGTTGATCAAGCCAGTTGAGGACAGTAGATTTAGTGAACAAGTTGAATTTCACAACCATTCACAGTTGTCACTATTAATAAAATGAGTTTCTAATTACTTCACTGTCAAAGTACCATGTTGAATGGTAGAATGGGTTTGACTGGCCAAATGGCCTACGATTGCTAGCAGAGCCCTCTTGTGGTGCAGTGGTAGGACTGAAAATGTGTTGCTGGAAAAGCGCAGCAGGTCAGACAGCATCCAAGGAGCAGGAGAGGCGACATTTCGAGCATCAGCCCTTCTTCCGGAATGAGGAGAGTGTGTCCAGCAGGCTAAGATAAAAGGTAGGGAGGAGGGACTTGGGGGAGGGGTGTTGGAAATGCGATAGGTGGAAGGAGGTCAAGGTGAGGGTGATAGGCCGGAGCAGGTTAGGAGGCAGAGAGGTCAGGAAGAAGATTGCAGGTTAGGAAGGCGGTGCTGAGTTCGAGGGATTTGACTGAGACAAGGTGGGGGTAGGGGAAATGAAGAAACTGGAGAAATCTAAGTTCATCCCTTGTGGTTGGAGGGTTCCGAGGTGGAAGATGAGGCACTCTTCCTCCAGCCATCGTGTTGCTATGGTCTGGCGATGGAGGAGTCCAAGGACCTGCATGTCCTTGGTGGAGTGGGAGGGGGAGTTGAAGTGTTGAGCCACGGGGTGGTTGGGTTGGTTGGTCCGGGTGTGCCAGAGGTGTTCCCTGAAACGTTCCGCAAGTAGGCGGCCTGTCTCCCCAATATAGAGGAGGCCACATTGGGTGCAGCTGATGCAGTAAATGATTTGTGTGGAGGTGCAGGTGAATTTGTGGCGGATGTGGAAGGATCCCTTGGGGCCTTGGAGGGAAGTAAGGGGGAGGTGTGGGTGCAAGTTTTGCATTTCTTGCGGTTGCAGGGGAAGGTGCCGGGAGTGGAGGTTGGGTTGGTGGGGGGTGCGGACCTGACGAGGGAGTCACGGAGGGAGTGGTCTTTTCAGAATGCTGATAGGGGAGGGGAGGGAAATATATCCCTGGTGGTGGGGTCTGTTTGGAGGTGGCGGAAATGATGACGGATGATACGTTGTATGCGGAGGTTGGTGGGGTGGTAGGTGAGGACCAGTGGGGTTCTGTCCTGGTGGCGATTGGAGGAGCGGGGCTCAAGGGCGGAGGAGCGGGAAGTGGAGGAGATGCGGTGGAGGGCATCGTCGATCACGTCTTGGGGGAAATTGTGGTCTTTGAAGAAGGAGGTCAGCAGGGTTGGAGGCAAGGGTTCAAGTCTCACCTACTCCACAGCTGTGTAACAACATTTCTGAACAAGTTGGTTGGTAAAATAAAAGTGGTATAGTGCCTCTGTCCCTAGACTCGGAGGTTCAGGTCTCACCTGCAGCAGAGGTGTGTAATAGCATTTTGGAACAGGTTGATTAGAAAAAAAAGTCAACATTTTTTTTAAAAATTGCCACAGTGAGATTTGAACCCATGCCCCAGAACATTTCACTTGAGCCGCTGGATTGCTAATCCAGTGACATTACCACAACAAAAATGTCTTTGAGACACTGCTAAATGTTAGATTAACAACCCAGTCCAATATTTTGAATTTTCTGGATGTGGGCTGGATCCAGCATTTATTGCCTGACCCTAATTGCCCCTTGAGAAGGTGGTGGTGAGCTGCCATCTTGAATCACTGCAGTTCCCACTGTTGACCCACAATGCCATTACAGTTGGCTCTGAGGGAGCCAGATCAATGCCAAGGACTCTCCGCGTGTAAATAAAGGGCGACTTGGTGATGGGATACCGGCTTCTGGGGGGTTATTTCATTGGGGTCTAGCTGCGGTGATGCATTAGACCCGACATCAGTCCTTCGGCCAAACTGACGGCCGTTATAGTTGCATTGGCAGCAGCGTGGTAGGCCCCATGCGGTGGTCCTGGTGGCAGTGTGGTCATGGCGATGGTGGCCCTAGAGCGGGATGCCTGGAATGGACTATGATGTCATGGTGTGGGGGTGGGTGGGAGTTGGTGGGCACGGAGCCCGATATGGAGACTTCACACCCCAATATTGAGTGGAGCATGAGAAGGGAGGAAGAACTCTGTTTTTAGTTATATCTTAATCTTCTCTCTAATTCAAAATGGCACCGGAACACGTCGCCATGTTACACTTTCCAATGTATTTATTTGTTAAATACGAGTGACAATAAATCATTCAATTCAAGTCAGGGTGGGTGGATGAAGGGGTGAGTGAGTCTGCAGTTTGTGGGGGTTTGTGTTGAGTTAAAATAAGCGTAAAGCTGTTTGCTTGTTGCAAAAACTTAACAGTTTAATTCACATCATGTAGGGGAGGAAATCCATTGTCATACTGCTCTGTGAGCTTACAGATCCCGGGCCTGCTGTATAAAGGGGGCACTGCATTTGTGGAGGACGAACTCAGTAAACTAACTAGCTCGTTGGCCAAAGAGAATCGATGGTAAATGATAACAATCTACTATTATCTCAGCCTGGTGTCTACAAGCTAACAATAGGAGAGGTAGTAGTTTGAAGGTCATGATATGGAGATGCCGGTGTTGGGCTGGGATATACAAAGTTAAAAATCACACAACACCAAGTCATAGTTCAACAGGTTTATTTGGACGCATTAGCTTTTGGAGCGCTGCTCCTTCATCCACCACCTGCTTCTAAATAATCCTGTTGAACTATAACCTGGTGTTGTATGATTTTTAACTGAGTTGGAAGGGGGAGTCACAGGTAGACAGGGTGGTGAGGGTGGTGTTTGGTACCCTTGTCTTTAATTGGTCAGTCCATTAAGGATAGGAGTTGGGAGGTCATACTGCACGTGTACAGGCCACTTTTGGAATACTGCATTCAATTCTGGTCTCCCTGCTATAAGAAAGATGTTAAACTGGAAAAGTTTCAGAAAAGGTTTACAAGGATGTGGCCAGGGTTGGAGGGTTTGAGCTACAGGGAGAAGCTAAATAGGCTGGGATTGTTTTCCCTGGAGCGTCGGGGGCTGAGGGAGGTTATAGAGGTTTATAAAGCCACGAGGGGCATGGATAGGTTTAATAGCCAAGGTTTATTTCACCGGGGAATCCAATTTGAGAGGGCATAGGTTTGAGGTGAGAGGGGAAAGATTTAATTTGGAATTGAGGGGTATCTTTTTCACAAAGGGGGTGGTGCGTGTATGGAATGAGCTGCCAGAGGAAGTGGTGGAGGCTGGGTATAATTGCAACATTCAAAAGGCATTTGGATGGGTATATGAATAGGAAGGGTTTAGAGGGATATGGGCCAGGTGCTGGTAAATGGGACTATATTAGTTTAGGATATCTGGTCGGTATGGACGGGTTGGACAGAAGGGTTTGTTTCCGTGCTCTTTGACTCAATGACTGGTAATAATTAAGATCAAATCGCACCCTGTAGAATTCTCTGATTAAAATGTTAGTGCCGTGACCACGCAGCCATTGTTACAAAGGCTCACCTGATTCACAAATGTCTTTTAGTAAATCTACTGCTGTTACCTGGTCGGGCCTAGGTGACTCCAGTCCCACACTAATGAGGATGGCCTCCTGATTAAGACAGGCCAACAAATGTCCACATCCCATTTAAGAACTTAAAAAGAAAGGACAACTAAACAAAGCATCACAAGTTATTAAATTAATAAACAACCTTATATCAGTCATAAGGCATGTGGCTCAAAAATACATGATCAAGGAGGAGGCACAGACGAAAGCTCATAAAATTGTCTACATTTATCTCCTTCACAACAAAGGCTCTGTGCAACTGATTCACCAGGAGAAGCCAAGAGGACGCATTTGCCAGATTGGAGGTCAAAGGAACCGCTTTTTTCTTGTGACAGTCCTCGACAGGGCAAGAGACAGAGTCAAATTGGCTCTTTCTGAACTGCTGAGAGTGCAGACATACTTTAATGGTCCCTTTCGGTTTGACGCACTCTCCACGGAAATGTTCCAAGTTTCACAGAAACTGACAGCAACAAACTCATCGTAAAAGTGACAAGACCAAGGGTTAAAAATTATAAGCAGATTTACGGAATTAATGGATCCTTACTGAGTGGTGTTTTGTCAATCGCTGTATGCCAAGGGTACTCCACGGACATATGAATATCGAAACATAGGAGCGGGAGTAGGCCATTCAGCCCCTCGGGCCTGTTCCGCCATTCAATATGATCATGGCCAGTCATCAAGCTCAATACCCTAACCCCACCCTCCCCCCACATCCCTTCATCCCATTAGCCACTAGAGCTATATCTATCTCCTTCTTGAAAACACAACGCTTTGGCCTCAACCACCTTCTGTGGTAGTGAATCCCACAGGCTCCCCACTCTCTGGGTGAAGACATTTCTCCTCATCTCAGTCTTAAAAGGTTTACCCCTTGTCCTTAAACTATGACCTCTGGTTCCAGACCCACCCCCCCCACCCCCCCACCATCAGGAACATCCTTCCAGTATCTACCTTGTCTAGCCCCTGTTAGAATTTTATAGGTTTCTCTGAGAATCCCCCTCGTCCTTCCATGCTCCAGTGAGTACAATCCCAACCGACTCAACCTCTCCTCACACGTCAGGGCTGCCATCCCAGCATCCAGCCTGGTAAACCTTCACTGTAGTCCCTCCGTAGCAGGAACATCCTTCCTCAGATAAGGAGACCAGAACTGCACACAATACTCCAGGTGTGGCCTCACCAAGGCCCTGTGTGTAATTGCAGTGAGACATCCCTGCTCCTGGACTCGGATCCTCTCGCTGTGTAGGCCAACAGACCGTGTGTCTTCTCTACTGCCCGCTGCACCCGCACGCACTTGGTGGGCCTGTGTAACAATGACCATGAGACTAGCTTTTTAATCAGAGAATTCTACCATGTATTGGGTTGTGAACTCTCTGTTTCTTAAGATCTTAACTATTACTTCCAGCAACTGGTGCACTTGGGGTCCCAGGTCTCACCAAACATTCCTCCCTCTCAGTTACAGCCATTCCAATAATAACCTGCCTTCCTATTTTTGCGACCAACATCACTTTTAGAATGTATTTGAACTGGGAGTTCTGGCCTGCAACACCACTCCCCCCAGTGATCTGTGTGGCACTGAACTACTGTCCCTGATAAGAGCTGTCTCAACTTCTCCTCAGGACACAGGGTGACATCTGATGGACAACTTCATCTGGACGCAATGTACAAAATCAAACAAAGCCAACTTACATTGATATAGCACCTGGAACAGATTTAATCGCATCTCCTTCATAACATTGCCAGAGAAGTTGGCAATCAAACAACTAGATTTACAAGGAGAGGAAAGAGAAACAGAGCGATTTATGAAGTAAATCCCCGAACCGGAGGAATTTTGAGTTCTTGAGGACTATTGCTTATCTCTCTGAGCTTCGGCGAGATTGGATTGTGGAGGCTGATGCTGGGTGTGTGAAGGACAGGCGTGCTCACTTGCAACTGACTCCCTGTCCCCACTGGGAGGTCTCACCAGATCGAGCTCCAATCAGGTACTCGGGAGATGACCAGTGAGATTCTCGGTGACTCACAGACCTCGATGCTAAAGTCTTGCCTCACCAGAAGCTGATGGCCAATCAGAGGCCAGCATCCTGTGGGTCCCAGAGTTGCTCACCACACCTTTGTCCCACATTCTTGCCTCCAACTGGCCTTAGGTTGGGCAAATAGAACCCCTCCCCCCAACTCCCAAAATGGTCGGCAGATCGTCTGATCTCACTAGACAAAGGACCAACCTCTTTTGCATCATGTTCAGTTCTGGAATCCTCAGTTTAGGAGGGATGTGATCACATTGGAGAGGAGTGTTACCTGGCCTGGAGAGTTTCAGTTATGAAGAGAGATTGGACAGACTGAGACTGATTTCCTCAGAGCTGAGGGGATTGAGAACAGACATGATCGAGATGGATAAAATGATGAGATGCATAAGCAGGGCAAAGAGTAAGAAACTTTACCCCTGGTTGGAGGGATCAATGAGCAGGAGACATCGATTTAAGGGAAGGGCCCGGAGGTTTAGACTGGATGTGAGGAAGTTTTTTTTCACTCAGAGTGGTGGTAATCTGGAAATTGCTGTCTCTAAGGCTGGGAGAAGCAAAAAGCCTCATCACATTGGAGATATGTTCAGACATGCATTTGCCATGCCAACATAATGGGCCAAGTGCTGGGAAATAGTGAGGTGGTTGTTTCTGATTTGATGGGCTGAAGGGTCTTCTAGATCTCTTCCATTCTCTTCCCAGCTGTTGGAAAGGCAGGTATTGAGGCCAGTTGGGAGTTGAAGTCTTGAGGTGACCTTTAATCGATGGTGGGCTGAGAAGGTTCCCAGTGGGACCTTGTGAGGCAGCCCTTTATTGCTGAGGTGAAAAGGAGTGGGGAAGTATCTCTTCAGGATAAACTCACCCCTTTATTCATCCTGTTTGTGAGTTCCAGTAAGGGAAATCCTACATGCATAGAATCCAGAAGCCTCCACTATCTCTCTTGATCAGCAAAGCTCCTGTGGGACAGTAGGCAACGTCCCTACCTCTGGAACAGAATCTCTGAGTTCGAGTCCCACTCCAGGACTTGACGGTCAGGGAAAATGTGTTATGAAGTGGCCAAGCAAGTTAATTATCAATTTGTTAGTCCTTTTGATACATCTAATAAGAGCAAGAATGTTTTCTGGTTAGCTAGATCATTCCTTATTTTGCTTAGCTTTGGTGATACCAATTATTGAATTGTGGAGGCTCACAGTCTCCCCATATTAAAGACTCTGTGTCCAGGCTGTACTCCATGGTACAACTCAATCCAAAGGGCTCACGGCAGAAAAGGATTTGGGCCAAGTCCTGGGCTACACTCTGAAAGCACCATGTGATCATAGTCACACTGCCCAGCAAGGTATTCATAAGGAGATGCTAATAGCTAGCAGATGGCTGCTTCATAACATCAACCACTTAACAGTTGCTCGATGACCGAGAAGTGACCATCATAGAATCTCCACAGTGTGGAAGCAGGCCATTCAGCCCATCAAGTGCACACTGACCCTCAAACAGCACCCCATCCCATCCTATAACCCCACATTTCCCTTGGCTAACCCACCCAGCCTGCACATCCCCAGACACTACGGGCAATTTAGCACTGCCAATCCACCCCGACCTGCACATCTTTGGACTGTGGGAGGAAATCAGAGCAAACTCACACAGACACAGGGAGAATGTGCAAACTCCAGGAGGGTGTGGAATCAAACCTGGGTCCCTGGCACTGTGAGGCAGCTGTGCTACCCAGCAGTGCCATTCCTGGGCTGAAGGTAGAGGTTAGCTTTGATGTTGTAATAGCACTCGGAAGAAATGTTAGCAACGGGCATTTGATACCAAATCAATTCTATTGTGGCAAACCCAATGTTCTAATGGCTAATCTCTGCAAGCCTGCAACGTTGATCATGATAGTGCAGATAGTCCTGGATTTAGGAGGCTTTGTAAGCAGTAGGAAGCTCATCAGAACTCAGGGTAAACTGTACAGTGTCCAGTTTGTCCAAACCACTACCTGCATGCAT
Source organism: Hemiscyllium ocellatum (assembly GCF_020745735.1). Lineage (NCBI taxonomy): Eukaryota > Metazoa > Chordata > Chondrichthyes > Orectolobiformes > Hemiscylliidae > Hemiscyllium > Hemiscyllium ocellatum. The sequence goes on along the minus strand of NC_083447.1, from coordinate 16,187,251 downwards.
TTGGTTAACCCCTTTCCCTTTTCAAATTGGCAAGTTATCTCAATTTTTTGTTTGTTTCCCCTACACTACTGCCATACAGCAGTACTGCTCTTGTCTTTATTCTATACTTAGGTCGGCAATAATTGCATTGGTAAGTAAAACTCCTGCCTGTTTAGATCCCTCTATATTTCTGGAACCTCTTAAGATTAAAGCTCAATAAACACACAAAGGAAAATGAAACAGATACCGCTGTGTTGAAATGGGAAGGAAGAGGTTTTTGTGAAGCCTATACACCAGCATGGATTAAGTCAGCCAACTAGTCCATCACTATCCTGTGCTGCACTTAAAGGGAGCTCGGCATATTCTGAAGAAATGCTAACTGTTATAAAACAGTCATGATTTGGCGTTTTGTGATTTACACATGAAAGAAGTAAAACTATCATGGTATTCGAACGGATGAAAGACTCAACAGACAATCAAGGTATTTTTCAATGTATAATTTCAGTTACATCACACTGTAAATTTTTGCTATAAAGTCTGTGGGATGCACGGTGACACAGTGGTTAGCACTGCTACCTCACAGTGCCAGAGACCCGGGTTCAATTCCCGACTCAGGCGACTCACTGTGTGGAGTTTGCACGTTCTCCCCGTGTCTGCGTGGGCTTCCTCCGGGTGCTCCGGTTTCCTCCCACAGTCCAAAGATGTGCGGGTCAGGTGAATTGGCCACGCTAAATTGCCCATAGTGTTAAGTGTAGGGGTATGGGTGGGTTGCACTTCGGCGGGTGGGTGTGGACTTGTTGGGCCGAAGGGCCTGTTTCCACACTGTAGGTAATCTAATCTAAGTAATCTGTGTCTCACAGTTGTGTACTCCACAACCACCTGATGAAGGAGCGACGCTCCAAAAGCTAGTGCTTCCAATTAAACCCGTTGGACTATAACCTGGTGTTGCGTGATTTTTAACATTATAAAACAGTTTTCACTGAAGTTCACATTCAATGCAGCAATCCTCACTTTCATATAAAACATTTGAAAGTTATTTCATAATTGCAAACATCTTACTGATAAAAGATACCCAAAATGGGAGGTTCAGTGCTTGCAAGGCATCAATAACAAATTATAGAGCCTGCTGTGCCCCTCACCACATCGTTGAAAGTAAAAGCACAGTTTTTAGAAACAGAATATCTCAAAATGTTTTGATTTGTATTGCCACCCGACCCATCAAAATGACAGATTTCCGTGCATGTTAAACACATGGTGAGCCGAACATGAAATGTAACATTGTTATTCCACTGAATGGTCTTAGTAACTCAATGGAAGTGCATGATGTTCTATTGTCATTCCCATTGGAAATGCCCCCAGGTGTGTTATGTTTCTCATAGGGTCTGGGTAAAGCTACCAACTGTTTACAGAATGGTTATCGAATATCTAGAGTCATAGAGATGTATAGGCCCTTCGGTCCAACTCGTCCATGCTGACCAGTTATCTGAAATTAATCTTGTTCCATTTGCCAACACTTGGACAACCTTTTTCCTTTTTCCCTCTGTATTGTTCAATGGCTTTAACATAATGTTTGGTCTCTGGCTACTCAACTCCCACCGTGTATTGAACCTGGACTTTGGAGACTAACTTAATCAAACACAGATCAGTTGGACCATTGAACACTGCAGCCTCACCAGTACCAGTTATGCCTTCAGATCCTACTCTTGCCAATCCTTTTCCTAAGCTTCCCTCTCCTTTACACATTTATCTTCTTCATTAAAATCCATCTCATGGACTAGGCTTTCGTTTATCTGTCCTTCCATACTCGTATCTGTTGGTGAAATATCTCAGCATATTCTCACTGCAAGAACCTGCTATCTTTCCCAAAATGGAGGTATAGCAAATAGCAAACAACGGGAGTCAAAACCGATACTATAATCAGTTATAACCTCCACTGCAAAATTGAACATAGAGGCATTATTTAAGGACACATAAGGTGAGGACACAACCTTTCGGCCCCTTGATACTGTTCCCCCATTCAATCAGAACATGCTGATCTGGATCTTAACTCCATCTACCCAGATGCCACATGCTCTTAGTCCCCTCATCTCACATTATTATCACAAAACTTATCTGTGGTAATCCTACAGGAAAGATGTTGTTAAACTTGAATGGGGTACAGAAAAGATTTATAAGGATGTTGCCAGAGTTGGGGGGTTTGAGCTTTAGGGAGAGGCTGAAGAGGCTGGGGTTGTTTTCCCTGGAGCGTCGGAGGCTGAGGGGTGACCTTACAGAAATTTATGAAACCATGAGGGACACAGTTGGGTGAATAGCCAAGGTGTTTTCCCCGGGGTAGGGGAGTCCAGAACTAGAGGGCATAGGTTTAAGATGAGAGGGTAAAGATTTAAAAGGGACCTAAGTGGCAACTTTTTCACCCAGAGGGTGGTGTGTGTACAGACCAAGTCGCCAGAGGAAGTGGTTGGGCATATGAATAGGAAGGTTTCAGAGGGATATGGGGTTTGAAGAGTGTTGTGCTGAGAAAGCACAATCGGTCAGGCAGCATCTGAAGAGCAGGAGAATTGATGTATATCAGTGTACATGAATAGGAAGGGTTTAGAGGGATATGAGTTAAATGCTGGTAATTGGGACTAGATTAACATAGAATATCTGGTCGGTATGGATGAGTTGGACCGAAGGGGCTGTTTTGATACTGCCACATCTCTATGACTCTATGACTATCACCAGACTTCTACTGGCAACCTTGTAGTGAATTAGGGAAATTCAATGCATCAATGTAATATTAATATCTATATCTCTATAACGTCTTGTAACACTGTGTATTTGTTATTCACTGTGCCATGACTGCATGAGAACAATGCCCCCCCCCCCCATCAAGAATTATAATATAAAACACAGGGGAGAGAACAGTTTTGTGGAGATCTTCCAATTATTCACCACACATTGGCAGAAAACTCATAGAGCCGTTGGGAAATAGGGAAATTTTAGTCGATGGTGCTCTCTGCAGTTTCCATAATCAGGAGAACATCATCCACCACGTAATCCTATATCGAGATTGAAACTGTATGTAAACACTTTGTCCGTCACACTGTCAATGCAGGCTTCTGACCATTAGGCGACGCTGTGCCACATGTTGCCTTAGCAACCCAGAACTTCATTTCTCCAGCTCACTTTAGTCACTTTCATCCAAAGATATTTATGTTCACTTACAATTAAAATGTAATTGTTGCCTTATTCTTTATCCGCACATTGGCTCCCCAATCTTATTTGTTCACGACATTCTTCACCCTGACCAATTTTTCACTTGCTCCCAGTTTCAAGTCGGTCCGCACAAAACTGACCTTCTTCAACCTGTGTACACTAGTTCGGCTTTCAGCTCAAATCAGCAATTTTAATCTAAACCACATTTTCTGTTCAAGCCATTCTCTAATCATCTTGCCTTTCCTTCGTCACACACCCTGCTCCCGACTATTTCTTAACCACTCCCTGCAAAGTTTTTACATTTGGCCCTTTGTTAATGACTTCATTTGCTCTGACGTAAAATATCTTTGGCATATTTTATTTTTCTGCTTAGTACATCCCTTCAAAATTTCCTAACTCAGCTCAATAGAATCTTATTACAAAATTTAATGCAAGAATGGGATTTTTTTTATCCTTCAGTTGTACAGAGCATTGGTGAGACTACGTGTGCAGTACTTGTGGAAGGATGTTAATGCATTGGAAGTAATTCAGAGAAGATTTACTAAAATGCTTGAATTACCTTATGGGGAAAGGTTAGACAGACTAGGCCTATCTTCTCTGGATGCAAGTAAGGACTGCAGATGTTGGAGATTAGAGTTGAGAGTGTGTTGCTGGAAAAGCAGAGCAGGTCAGGCAGCATCCGAGGACGAGAAGAATCGACATTTCAGACAAAAGCCCTTCATCCTCTGGAGTTTAGAAGAATCAAGGATGACTTAATTGAAACAGAAATGACCTTGAGGGGACAAGACTGGGTGGATGTGAAAAGGATGTTTCCTCTTGTGGGAGACTGTAAAACGAGGAGGCAATGTTTAAAAATAAGGGACACCGATTTAAAACAGAGATGAGGGAACAGTTTTTCTTTGAGGGTTGTGAGTCATAGTCATACAGCATGGGAACAGACCATTCAGTCCAACCACTCCATGCTGACCACGATTGCAAACTAAACTAGTCCGGCCTGCCCGCGCTTGGCCTATATCCCTCCAAACATTTCTTCTTCCTGTACTTATCCAAATGCCTTTTAAACCTCCTAACTGTACCCACTTTCACCACGTCCTCGGGAAATTTGTTCCACACACGACTCCGAAAAGAAAGTTGCCCTCATGTCCTTTATAAATCTTTCTCTTCTCACGAGTTTGCACGTTCTCCCCGTGTCTGCGTGGGTTTCCTCCGGGTGCTCTGGTTTCCTCCCACAGTCCAAAGATATGCAGGTCAGGTGAATTGCCATGCTAAATTGCCCATTGTGTTAAATAAGGGGTAAATGTAGGGGTATGGGTGGGTTGCGCTTCGGCGGGCCGGTGTGGACTTGTTGGGCCGAAGGGCCTGTTTCCACACTGTAAGTAATCTAATCTAATCTAACCTTAAAAATATCTCCCAGTCTTCCAATCCTCCACTCTAGGGAAAAGACATCTGCCATTCACCTTTTCTATGCCCCTCATGAATTTATGAACTTCTATAAGGTCACCTCTCGACCTCCTACTCTCTAGTGAAAAAAGTCCCAGTCTATTCAGCCTCTCCTTATAACTCAAACCCTCAATCTGGGGCAATATCCTGGTAAATCTCTTCTGAACCCTCTCCAGTTTAATAATATCCTTTCTATAACAGGGTGACCAGAACTGGACACAGTACTCCAGAAGAGGCCTCACCAATGTCCTGTACAAATTCAACATGGCGTCCCAACTCCAATACTTAAAGGTCTGAGCAATGAAGGTAAGCATGCTAAACACCTTCTTAACCCTCCCTGTCTGTATGTAAATTTTTGGAATTCCCTTCCTCAAAGGCAAGATCTTTAAATATTATTAAGGCAGAGGGAGAGAGATTCTTGACGACCAAGGGGTGAAAGATTATTGGGGGATCTGCGGGAATGTCGAGTTGAAATTAAAATCAGACCAGCCCCGATCTTATTGAATAGGGGTGCAGACTTGATAGACCAAATGTCCTCCTTTTGTTCCTTGTCCATTTGTTACACCAGACTACATCAGTGGCCTGAAAAACAGGTTGCATTTTGGACACAGACCCTTGGGCCAGGGTCTGGGACAGGGAAACTGGAGAGTGCGTCAGGGCTCAATAACTGGTGCTCTCGGACACCTGTCGTGCTCAAGTTGAGGCCTTGGGCAGCACTTGGACCCACGATGTCTGCCCCTATCTTGGTACAAGGAAGAGTGGAAGGGAGAGGAGGTGATCCGATGGGCATTTGCATTATTTTCTTTTCTCTAGCCGCTCAGGGACTATGTTGTGGCCTCAGAATAACACATTGCAGTCTTCTCTCGTTTATAAATTGGACTTAACATTTCAGGGTGGCCAAATTTCAGGTGGAGGTCCCATCCCCACCATTGCTAATTAATCCACACAGGGTGACATTGCAGGGGTGATACAACAGTCAGAGAGGGTCAAATTAGTTTATGCTCCCCTGCCTGATTAATAGCCAGTGACTATTCTTGGTAAAGTGTGGTGATTGTTTGGTGAGAACGGGATCTAAGGCAGAAAGATTCACAATTCGCACAGAGCCAAATAAAAGATGCCAACGCCCTTTCCAAAAGTGTTGTCCAAAAGTGGGAGAAAACTGTGCACAGAAAGACGTCACAAATACCTCTGGAATGAAGATGAATTGCTGTTAATGTCAACTGAGCAGCCAATGCCAGTACTGGATCAGCCATGTGCTTATTGAGTGTTGGAACAGGCTAAAAGGGCCAAATGGCCTCGCCCTGTTTTTAATTTGCAAAATTGCATATCTATGTCATCTCCACTTCACGACTATCTCAAAGTTGTCAAAGGGATGTAACGCCTTTATCTTTAAACACACCATGACAAAAAGAAAAATCTCAAACAATATGTAAACTTCCACTAAAGCAAATGAAAAGTGTTTTTAAAAAAACACACCGGACAGAGCACAGATTCAGAGAGTCACAGCACGGAAACAGACCCATCGGTCCAACTTGTCCGTGCCCACCAGATATCCTAAACTAATCTGGTCCCATTTGCCAGCATTCGGCCCATATCTCTCTGAACCCTTCCTATTCATATACCCATCCAGGTGCCTTTCAAATGTTGTAGTTGTAGCAGCCTCCACCACTTCCTCTGGCAGCTCATTCCACACACGCACCACCCTCTGTGTGAAAAAGTTACCCCTTCGGTCCCACGAACTGAGGGCAAAGGAAACACATGAGCGAGGAATAAGAGGAGGCCAGTCTGCCCTTCAAGCCTGCTCGCCCGATACAATAAAATCATGGCTGATCTGATTTGTTCTTCAACTCTACATTCCTGCATATCCCCTGATAACCTTTCATTCCCTCGCTCCTCAGGAATCCATCTCCCTCGGCCTTCAAAACGTTTAAAGATTTTGCATCCAATGCCTTTTGAGGAAGGGAATTCCAAAGAGAAAAATGGGATCCTCATCTCTGTTTTAAATGGGCGTCCTTTATTTTTAGACGTTGTACCCTAGTTCTAGATTCTGCCACAAGAAGGGGACATCCTTTCCACATCCACAGAGTCGACTCCCCTCAGGATCTTATCTGTTTCAATTAAATCTTCCAGACTCCAGAGGATACTGGCCCAGCCTGTCCAGCCTTTCCCCATAACTTGCTTCTTCCAAGGACTGGTCTAGAAAACTTTCTTTGAACTTCATCCAACATATTAGTATCCTTCTGTGATCAATACCATAAACAGTATTCCCAATGTGGGCTCACCCGTGCTCTGTAAAACTGGGGGATAATGAGTTTTTTCCAATTCCCCTCACTCTAAAGCACAATGTCCTATTAGTTTTCCTGATTACTTGCTATGCCTGCAAACTATCCTTCCATAATTCAAGCACTAGGCCACATTAGGGAGAGATGATGGCCTTGTTGACCAATAATCCAGAGGCCTAGGCCAGCAAGTTGAGGCCAGGGGCTCAAACCCCACCATCGCTGCCATAGTAGCTGGTCATGATTTGAAGATGCTGGTGTTGGACTGGGGTGTACAAAGTTAAAAAAAAACCTGGTGTTGTGTGATAATAGCTGGTGGGGTTTAAATTCAATGAATAAGAATCTAAAACTGACAGCTAGCCCCAATCACGTTAGCCATGAAACCATGACCAATTGTCACATCAGGCTCATTGTGTTACAGGAGTTGTATGAGTAAGTGGCCTATTTATCTCAAACCTGCCCTGAATTTTCACTCCCCAGTAGTGCCACCTGACCCTCTGCCAGCGAGCAGCCTTCGACTTTTCCACAACTGAATGTTATGGAAGTTTACACATTTGGGTTAATTTGGCTTGAGTGACACCTGGGCAATTGTAGCCTCAGATCAAATCAGTTGGCATTTTGACTACTTCTGTGGTCATCAACTGATGGCTGAGTTTGAGGTCAAGCACACAATTTCGGTTGACACTTCAGTACAGTCCCTAAGAAATGCCTCATTGTCAAAGATACCTCCTTACAGAATTGAGGCACTGTCCACCCTGGTTAGAGGGTTGCTATGGATACTTGTAGCACCATTTAAGGAAGAATGTCTGGTGGATGCTTACAGTTCAACTGACCAACCACCAAAATCAAATCAAGGTCAGAGTGGCGCTGGAAAAGCACAGCAGGTCAGGCAGCAGGAAAATCGATGTTTCCTGATCGACCCTGATTCCTGATGAAGGGCTTTTGCCCGAAATGTCGATTTTCCTGCTCCTCAGATGTTGCCTGACCTGCTGTGCTTTTCCAGCACCACTCTGATCTAAACTCTGGTTTCCAGCATCTGCAGTCCTCACTATTGCCAGGTAGAGAGTTTAATCTAAGAGACTAGTGCTGTGCTGCCCTTTATATCGAGTAGACTAGAGCACATGGAGTTAGGAGTTGTGGGGTAACTGTATAGAACTCCAGATGGAGCTGATAGCATTGTGTTCTGTGCCCTGCACCTTAGGAAGGACTGACTGACCTTGGTGGAGATGTAGTCTTCCAGAATCATGCCGAAACAGAATTTTAGAGTAATTAGAGATGTACAACATGGAAACAGACCTTGTCCATGCCGAACAGAGATCCTAAACTAACCTAATCCTAGTGACTTCCAAATGTTCCGTCTCATAACATAACCTTCTTAAGGCAGCAGTGAAGTAACTGGCTAACCATTGTGTGTCTGACTTGTATTGATTTGCCAGCATTTGGACCATATCCCTCCATACCAGCCCTTCTCAATGGAGGCCATATGGCCCCCTTAGGGGCCCTGGCACATTTGAAGGGGGCCACAGACTGAAAACTGTGAGAAGGGGAGCCCCAAGAGTTTGTGAGCCCTGGTAACTGAACCGATGAAATACCCAAGCAACAACCTTCATTGGAGTCAATAGTTTCCCTCCCATTTATAATATCTTTCTATTCATAGTAGCATCCATTTGAAGTACAATCCACCCAAGTTGAGGCAGAAAATCAAGGGAGTTTTATGACCTTCCAAGCTATATAACTGTGATATAACTGCCTGTTGTCAGTTCAGTCAGTTTCAAAAAGATTATTGGATCAAGAGTGATCTGCCAAATAAATTTCCAACACTGTACGGAAAATGCCCAAATATTTTTTATTTCCTTTCCCTCGACATATTTGGTTGAGAGCGAATTCTGCAAGGTAATTTCCTTGACAAAAATCCAGGAACAGAAAGGGTATTGGAACAAGAGGCGACCTCCAACTGTCATTGTCGGATTTGGAGCCCGATATCATTAAACTTGCAGAAAAATCACCAGGCTCAAGGATCGCATTCGGCCTTGAGAGATGTTTAATTTTATAAAGTCTCTTTTTGAAGTTTTGTCCAGTATGTCAGAACGTACGTGTTTCTTGGTGTCCAATAACAGATGATTTTCTGTCCATCTGGTCATGTTGTATCCCTCTTTGAAAAGGGGAGCCCTGGAACGTGAGAATAGCTCCTGGGGTGGGGCTGTGGCCAAAAAAGTCACTAATCTAAACCCTTCCCATTCATATACCCAATCAGATGCCTTTTAAATGTTGCAATTGTACCAGCCTCCACCATTTCCTCTGGCAATTCATTTCATACATGCACCACCCTCTGAGTGAGAATGCTGCCCCTTGGTCCCTTTTAAATCTTTCCCCTCTAATTTTAAACCCTCTAACTCTGGACTCCCCCACCCCAGGGAAAACACCTTGTCTATTTACCCTCTCCATGCCCCTCAGCCTCTGACGCTCCAGGGAAAATAGCCCCGACCTAGTCAGCCTCTCCCTGTAGCTCAAACCCTCCAACCCTGGCATGGTCCTTGTCAATGCATGGTCCTTGTCAATCTTTTCTGAACCCTTTCAAGTTTCACAGCATCTTTCCTAGGGCAGGGAAAGAATTCAACGCGGTTTTCCAAAAACATTAATTCAAGAAGAGTCACACAAGTTAGCATTACATCTGTTTGGATCATCCTTTTAACCTGGACAACATTGGCTGGTTATCACCCATTCCTAATTGCCACTTGAGAAGATGGTCATGAGCTGCATTGCGGAAAGCCACAGGGCTGTCCAGGAGGGAATTCCAGGAATTTGACCCAGTGAAGCTGAAGGAACAGAGACATATTTCCAAGTTGGAATGGTGTGCAGTTTGGAAGGGAACTTCCAGCAGGTGGTATTCCTGTGTACATACCACCCTTGTCCTTCTCAAGAGTGAAGGTCTTAGAAGACCCAGTCTGAGAAACATTGGTGATTGTTGTAGATTAGATTAGATTCCCTAAAGTGTGGAAACAGGCCCTTCGGCCCAACAAGTCCACACCGACCCTCCAAAGAGTCAATTGTTGAAGTTAACCTGAGATTGATCGATTTTGGTGAAAGGAAGATGTTAAGAAGAAGATAGCATGGGGACTTGGGTCACAGAGCAGCCATGATCCTATTGAATCTCAGCCCTCCTGGGACTGAGTGGCCTATTCCTGCTCTACAACCTGATGTACAGTCTCAGAATCAAACAGACAAGTGAATTGAATTGAATTGGCTTCATTGTCACATGTCTTCAAATGAAAGGTTGCTAAGTGACCACTAACAGCGCCATCTTAGGTACAACAGTAGCTGGGTACAGCTTCTTCAGTCACAGGTTAACCATGTCACCTACACATGCCACCATCTTAGGTTGAGAGTACTTCGGTAAAATCCTTAATTACAGAATAGAGAAATTAATTTTTAAAAAAGTTACATTACAGCTAAACACAGTATAACCATAGGACAGAAAAAAACAAGAAGTGAATTGGGGAGGTTAAATAGGATCTGAAAACTGATGAAAGAGGGGAATTGGAGTGAGAATGTCACTGAACAAGGTAACAGTGGAGTTGACTTTCAGAGCATAAAAATTATCTCTTTCATGGGTACTTTAAAAAAAAGAAATTCCCACATTTTGAATTATTAACATTTCCAAAAGGGAGGGAACCATGAGAAACAAATATAGGAAGAATGTTTTCAATTCACCTACGTGATATTCACTGAATCAAATTTGACTGTTCGGCATTTCTAAATTCCACACCAACGTTTCAAGTGAGGACAGGAATTATCTGCTGTCATCTGAAGTTCGCAACATCACGTTCGGAATGACTTCCAAATGTTCCATTTGATAATATAACCTTCCTAAGGCAGTGGGGAAATAACTGGCTAACCATTGTGTGTATTAATTGTATTGATGTCAAAAGGACACTTCGGTAAATTCAATAAACGACAGATTATCAATCTAATTAGTTTAACAAACTGATAGTGACTGCAGATAAAATAATCTGCCGCACTGCATTTTCTTGCTCCTCGGATGCTGCCTGACCTGCTGTGCTTTTCCAACACCACTCTAATCTTGACTCTGATCTCAGGCATCTGCAGACCTCACTTTCGCCTAGCTCTTAAGATGTACTGATCGATCCACACTTGCCTTCATTGCTCAGACCTTTGAGTGTAGGAGTTGCGACGCCATCTTGAGTTTGTACAGGATGTTGGTGAGGCCTCTTCCTGAAGAAGGGCTCATGCCCGAAACGTCGATTCTCCTGCTCTTTGGATGCTGCCTGGCCTGCTGCGCTTTTCCAGCAACACATTTTTCAGCTCTGATCTCCAGCATCTGCAGTCCTCACTTTCTCCTAGGCCTGTTCTGGAGTACTGTTTACTGGTCACTCTGCTATGGGCAGGATATTATTAAACTGGAGAGGGTTCAGAAGAGATTTACCAGGATGTTGCCCAGTATGGAAGGTTTGAGTTATAAAAATATAGAATGGGACATTTTTCACTGGAGGTTGAGGACTGTATAGGTTTATAAAATCATGAGGAGCACAGGTATGTAGCAAGGGTCTTTTCCCTAAGATGGGGGAGTTCAAGATTAAGGGGCACATTCTTAAGGTGGGTAGCAAAAGATTTATAAAGGATATGAGGGGCAACTGTTGTTTTTTACACAGAGTGGTTTGTATATGGAAGGAACTGCCAAAGGAAGTGGTGGATGAGGGTACAGTTGCAACATTTAAAAGACATTGGAATATGTACATAGATAGGAAAAGGTTTGGAGGGATATGGGCCAGGAGCAGGCAGGTGGGACTAGTTCAGTTTGGGATTGTGGTCGGCATGGACTGGTTGGACCGAAGGGTCTGTTTCTGTGCTGTATGACTCGATGACTCTGTGAAATGAAATCAGTTCCCTTGACTCAAATGTTAAGGGATCTATTTCGCATTCCTAGCATTTTTTGAACTTGCGTCAAATTCCTGGGAATTTCTGATTCAATTTTTCTTTTGTTTTATTTTAAGAAGCAAATACCTTGGAATAGAATCTGCTCATCCACAATTTTCAGTCAGGAGCCATCTGGCCTGTGCCAATAGGGACCTGGTAATATAGAGGTGATAAGCAATGGGCTGGTAATCTAGCCCCTAATTCTGGGGACAAGGGTTCAAACCCCACCATTGCAAACTATGAAATTTGACTTTCATGCAGAAAATTAGTCTAACAGTGACTGTGTTTCAAATGACATCTTTTCCAACAAATAGTGATTCACTATTGTCCTTCAGGGAGGGAAATTTGCCGTCCTTAACCGATCTGGCCAACATGTGACTCCAGATACACAACAACTAACTAGGAATGAAAGGGTAGCTGAGAATGTGGGATTTGGAACAGTAACACATAATCTTCTTGAATGGCAGACCAGGTTTGAGGAGCTGAATGGGTGAAAGCGAGGACTGCAGTTGCTGGAGATCAGAGTCGAGAGTGCAGTGATGGAAAAACACAGCAGGTCAGGCAGCATTTGAGGAGGAGGAGAGTCAACGATTTGAGCATGTCGATTCTCCTGCTCCCTGGATGCTGCCTGACCGGCTGTGCTTGTCCAGCACCACACTCTTTGACTTTGAAGGGCTGAATGGCCTACTGCTGCACTAATTCATCGAAAATATAGAACAGAATTTTTACAATTGAATGCTTCTAGGTCTCTGATTAGCATATAAACAATGAATGATTCACCTTAATGGAGACTGCTTCTGACTCTCTGTATTGTTATGGGTTTGAACAGCCCCTTTTGGGGACATTAGTGTGAGCGAGGAGATGTTACCTATTTAAGGCGTTCTGATTCAATGTGACATACGAATTTCAAATTTGATTTGCCTTTTCAGAAAATCCTCCCAGCGCCTTCTGAAGACGATCACCAGGACAGTGAGATAAACTCTCAGTCTAACATCTGGGCCACAATACTCCGAGAATGCAATCCTTTCCTTTCAACTTGTTCCTTCATGGGATGCGGGTCTCACTGGCAAAGCCAGCACTCATGATCCATCCCCGATAGCCCTTAAACTAAGTGACTGACAAGACCACTTCAGAGGGCAGTTAAGAGTCCGCCACATCACTGTGGGCCTGGATTTATGTGTAGGCCCGACCAGGGTAAGGACAGCAGATTTCCCTCCCTGAAGGATATTAGTGACACAGATGGGTTTTTACAACACTCAATGATAGTTCAAAGGAGACCGTCACTGAAACTAGCTTCAAATTCCTGATTCTATTGATTAATTTAATTTAAATCCTGGTTGCCCCGGTGGGTTTCGAACCCATGTGGGGTGGCACGGTGGCTCAGTGGTTAGCACAGATGCCTCCCAGCGCCAAGGACCTGGGTTCGATTGCAGCCTCAGGTAACCATCTGTGTGGAGTTTGCACATTCTCCTTGTATCTGCGTGAGTTTCCTCCCAAAGTCCAGGGATGTGTAGGTTAGGGTAGATTGATTAGATTAGGAAAAAGAGTCCCAACCTATTCAGCCCCTCCCTATAGCTCAAGCCCTCCAATTCCTTGTAAATCTTTTCTGAATCCTTTCAAGTTGTTCAACATCTTTCCTATAGCAGGGAGACTAGAGTTGAACACAGTATTCTGAAAGTAGCTTCACCAATGTCCAGTACAGCGGCAACATGACGTCACAGCTCCTATACTCAATACACTTGATTGGCTGCACTAAATTACCGAGTAAAAAATGAGGTCTGCAGATGCTGGAGATCACAGCTGCAAATGTGTTGCTGGTCAAAGCACAGCAGGTTAGGCAGCATCTCAGGAATAGAGAATTCGACGTTTTGAGCATAAGCCCTTCATCAGGAAAGTCCTGATGAAGGGCTTATGCTCGAAACGTCGAATTCTCTATTCCTGAGATGCTGCCTAACCTGCTGTGCTTTGACCAGCAACACATTTGCAGCTGCACTAAATTACCATAGTGTTCAGGGATGTGTAGGTTAGGTGCATTAATCAGGGTAAATGTAGAGTAATGGGAAATGGGTTTGGTTGGGGTACTCCTCAGAGGGTCAGTGTGGACTTGTTGGATCGAAGGGCCTATTTCCACACAAGGGTGGCACAGTGTGGGCAGCACGGTGGCACAGTGGTTAGCACTGCTGCCTCACAGCGCCAGGGACCTGGGTTCAATTCCCGCCTCAGGCGACTGACTGTGTGGAGTTTGCATGTTCTCCCCGTGTCTGCGTGGGTTTCCTCCGGGTGCTCCGGTTTCCTCCCACAGACCAAAGATGTGCGGGTCAGGTGAATTGGCCAAGCTAAATTGCCCGTAGTGTTAGGTAAGGGGTAAATGTAGGGGTATGGGTGGGTTGCGCTTCGGCGGGTCGGTGTGGACTTGTTGGGCCGAAGGGCCTGTTTCCACACTGTAAGTCTAATCTAATCCCCAGGGCATTAGCCTGGTCCTGTCTGGAATGTGCCATTGCAGAGGAAGTCTGGAGGGAGATGCAGTGGTTATTGGTGATGTTCATCTCGAACAGCTCTGTGACTCTGTGCTCTACGCCCTGTTGCATGAGATGCACCCTGAGACAAACATTGACTGCCCCTGGGCAATCATCAATTTGGTGAAAGGCACTCTTTGCTCTGCCCGAAACTTGCTGGTCTTCCAGAACACGGAGTTGACCTCAACCCAGTGTTGCAGACTGGCACACTCCAAGGTGCTGAGAGAGGCACTCAAACGTGGGGGCAGCTGCCGCCAAAGCGCAGTGGGAAAAGACGACTGACTGAGATCTTTCTACCAAAGTGCAATGGGGGTCCATTCAGTTATTGGACCCTCCCGGTGCCTCAGCTGTATATAAATATGGTCTGGTACAAGCAAGAAATGTCTTGGGATTTTGATTATTCTGCAAGCAAGGAATGCACAGAACTGAACTGCTCTACTGACTGTGTACGTATAAAGATTTTTTTAATGAATAAAGTATATTTTTAAAAATATAAAGAAATAGCCTGGCCCTCTCTGCCAGAGACATCTCCCATTGACCGACCCCAGCAGAGTTCTGGAGAATTACCCGCCTAGAAAGGCAGCATTGGCCATTCCTCTTTTAATTAGTCCTTGGTTCATTGTATTTCCCCTCTGGAGAAATTGCAGGCGCTTAAATGTCCCAAATGACTCTGTGGTCTTGAAATCCCCCATCCTAGGGAAAAGAGAACTACTGTTAACTCTATCCATACCTCATTATTTTATAAACCTCTACAAGGTCACCTCTCATCCTCCTATGTTCCATTGGAAAAAGTGCCAGCCTATCCAGCCTTACTTTATAATGCAAACCCTCCATACCTGGCAACATCCTGGTAAATCATTTCTGAACTCTCTCCAATTTAATAATCACCTTCTTATAGCAGGGCAACCAGAACTGTACACGGTACTCCCGAAGAGGCCTCACCAACATCCTGTACAACCTCAACATGACGTCCCAACTCCTATATTCAAAAGGTCTCAGCAATGAAGGCAATTGAATGCCTTCTTAACCACCCTGTCTACATGTGATGTAAACTTCGAAGAATTGTCTACATGTGATCTCTCCAATCTTTGGTTGTGAAAATTCTGCTCTGAAACTACTTTAAGACAATGTCAGTGTAGCAATGCTATGAATATATGACCAAGGAGCGAGAGTAGGTCAATCTGCTTGGCCATTCAATACAACGGATCATAGAACCCCTACTACTGACCTCCCCCCCCACCCTGGCCAAAGAACATCCCACCCAGGCCTGCCCTATCCCTGTAATTCCAATGGCTACACCACCTAGCCATCACATCCCTGGACATCTTCCCATGACCGATGCACCCTGGCATGCACATCTTGGACTGTGGGAGGAAATCCAGGCAGACATGAGGGGAACGTACAAACTCCACACAGACAGTCGCCCAAGGGTGGAATTGAACCTAGGTCCCTTGCACTGTGAGGTAGCAATGCTGACCACTGAGCCACCATGGCACCCTGTTTTTCTCAAGCATATTGATCTGATCATAACCTCAAATCCACATTTCCCCCAACCCCACACCATTAACCTTTCATATCCCCTTTTGCTGAACAAGAATCTACCTACTTCTGCCTTAAAAATACTCAAAGACTGCACCCCCACCCCTTTTCAGGAGATGGATTCTAAGAGTTCATGACCATCTGAAAGAACTTTGCGAGCCTTGCCTCTGTTTAAATGGACAACCCTTGATTCTTAAACAGCGACTGACTCCTAGTGCATCTCCCAGAAAAGCAAACATGCTGCCCACTTCTCCCCTTCAGCATCTGGTACATCACCCTGAAACATCACGGTATATTCTTCCATGTAATATATGCTTTACATAATTCCCTGCCCCTCACCTCCACTCATGTGCTGAATATCATTAATTGCTTCCTGTATTTACAAGTGCGGAGTTCAGTTTCTTGAACGTAGGTCAGAATGAGCAAGTCATTTTCTTTACTTAAGCTGCTCGATTCCACGGTAAAGTGGGAAAACAGCATCTCAGCCGACATCTCAAACATCTCTTTGAGGTAAAACTCTCCCAAAGGCACCACCAAAGTTACTCCTGGCATTAGACTGTTCAGCAGCCTGTGTTCAAATACTATAAGATCCGAACAATATCCGAACAACATCACCAATAAGACACCATCAAATTTCAAGTCAGATCATTTTTGAGGTGATGGCCTATTGGTACTATTGCAAGACTGTGAATCCAGTGACTGTGGAAGGTTCTGGAAGCTAGGGTTCGAATCCCACCCCAGTAGATGGTGGAATTTGCACTCAATAAAAAGGAATTTGGAATTAAGTGTCTAATGATGACCTTGAATCCATTGTTGACCTGTTGCAAAAATCCATTTGGTTCACTAATATCCTTTAGGGAAGAAAACAACCATCTTTATCTAGTCTGGCCTACATGTGACTCCAGACCCACAGCAATGTGGTTAACTCTCAAACTGCCCTCTGGGCAATTAGGGATGGGCAATAAATATCACCTATCCAACAATGTCCTTATCCTGGGAATGAATTAAAAACAAGCTAAGACCCATCCCTTGACACTCAATGCTCATGGTTACCATCATTGAACATCCCACTATCAACATCCTTGGGGCTACCATTATAAACAGAATGACTACAAGAGCAGGTCAGAGGCTAGGAATATTGCAGCAAGTAACTCACCCCCTGACTCCCCAAAGCCTGTCCACCATCTGCAAGGCATGAGTCAGGAGTGTTAGGGAATACTCCCCACTTGCCCCTGGATGGGGGCAGCTCCAACAACACTCATGAAGCTCGATACCATCCAGGACAAAGCAGCCCCCACCTAATTGGCACAACATCCACAAGCAGCCACTCCCTCCAGCACGATGCTCAGGAGCAGCAGTGTGTACCATCTACAGGATACACTGCAGAAATTCACCAAAGATCTTCAGGTAGCACCTTCCAAACCCATGACCACTTCCATTTAGAAGTATAAGAGCATGGGAACACAACCACCTGCAAGTTCCCCTCCAAACCACTCTCCATCCTGTGTTAGAGATATATCACTGTTCTTTTACTATCCCTGAGTCAAAATCCTGGAATTCCCTCCCCAGTGGCATTTTGAGTCAAACAACAAAAGGTGGACTGCAGCGGTTCAAGAAGGCAACTCACCACCTTCTCAAGGGGCAATTAGGGACAGGCAGTCAAAGGTTTGCCAACCAGCGATGCCTACATCCCATGGGTGAATTTGTAAAAAGGTACCAATGAGAATTGGTTAGTCTTTGGATCACTGAAGTGTTGGTGGGGAGGAATTAGAAACAATGGTTTGCGGAACACTCTGGTTTGTGAGGTGCTCTCTATCATACATTCATAGAAATACAGAAAATCGGAGCAGGAGTAGACCATTCTGCCCTTCAAGCCTGTAGTACCAGATCACACGGTTGATCATCCAACTCAGTCCCAGTTCCCAATTTCTCCCCATATACCCTTTAACCTTTAGACCTCAATCTAACTCCTTCTTGAAAACATTTAATGCTTTGGCCTCAACCACTTTCTGTGACATAGCATTCCACAGGCTCCTCACTCTCTGAGTGAAGACATTTCTCCCCATCTCAGTCCTCCCCCCGTATCCTTACACTGTGACCCCCCCCCCCCCAAGTTCTGGACTCCCTGGTCATTGGGAATATCCATCCTGTGCTTACCAGGTCTCGTCCTGTTAGAATTTTATAGGTTCCTGTGAGAGTCCCACCCTCATTTATGGTGTACGAGACCTTACTCTCAGATTTGAGAATCTACCCCTCCAAACACGAGGAGAATTGGATTTGGGAACCAAACCTGAGATGAACGCTGTGTGTTTTGGGGGGGGGGGGGGGGGAGGCGGGGGGCGCTAGCAGTGATCTCCATGTGTCTGTGGCATCAGAGCTGAATTAGAATTAGGATAAGCATCCCTCCAGTGTGGAAACAGGCCCTTCAGCCCAACAAGTCCACACCGACTCTCCGATGAGTCACCCACCCAGACCCATTTCCCTACCCTATATTAACCTCTGACTAATGCACCTAGCCTAAACATCCCTGGACACTATGGGCAATGCAGCATGGCCAGTTCACCCGAACCTGCACGTGATTAGGTTAGATTTGTTTGGAATGGTTAAAATCCCTAAAGTGTGGAAACAGACCCTTCGGCCCAACACTGACCCTCCGAAGAGCAACCCACCCAGACCCATTTCCCTCTGACTAATGCACCTAACACTATGGGCTATTTAGCATGGCCAATTCACCCTAACCTGCACATCTTTGGATTGTGGAAGGAAACCGGAGCACCCGGAGGAAATCCGCACAGACACGGGGAGAATGTGGGGACTCCACACAGTCAGTCGCCCAAGGCTGGAAGCGAACCCAGGTCCCTGGCGCTGTGAGGCAGCAGTGCTAACCACTGAGCCACCGTGCTGTCCCATGGTGTGGATAACATGAACCTTCAGGCACTGGAGAAGCACCGACAATTAGCGATCACTAGATCCTCCAAATCTGGGAGCTGGAAAGATGATCCAGCTGGAGTATTCTCACCCGAGTCGAAACACCCAGGATCAGGGCACTCGTTGTGCATAGCCTGCCCCTTTCCATTCTGACCTCCACTGCTCCACTCAGATCTCGATCTCAGCAACAAATACCATGAGGATTTCGGTTAGGGTAGCAGGAGACTCTCAACCCTGCTCCTCACACATCCCCCCTCCCCACACCCCACTCCCACACCAACCCCAAACCTCCCATCCCATCCCAGACCTCTCATGGGAGACCCTGGCTTATGTAAATGGAGTAGGCAATGAAGTCATAGAACAGAAAAAGACTCTTTGGCCCATCCGGTCTATGCCAGTTAAAAACAAATGGCTGACAGTTAGCAACTAGGTGAAAGTGAGGAACTGCAGATACTGGAGATCAGAGGCGAGAGTGTGATGCTGCCTGAGGAAACCGGAACACCCGGAGGAAACCCACGCAGACACAGGGAGAAAGTGCAAACTCCACACAGGCAATTGCCTGAGGCTGGAATCGAACCTGGGACCCTGGCAAGGAGAAAGTGAGGTCTGCAGATGCTGGAGATCAGAGCTGAAAATGTGTTGCTGGAAAAGCGCAGCAGGTCAGGCAGCATCCAAGGAGCAGGAGAATCGACGCTTCAAGCATGAGCCCTTCTTCAGGAATGAGGAAAGACATTTACCTCATTCCTGAAGAAGGGCTCATGCCCAAAACGTCGATTCTCCTGCTCCTCGGATGCTGCCTGACCGGCTGTGCTTTTCCAGCGCCACACTCTTGACGATTAGCAAGTGCCAGGCAATGCCCATCTGCAGTATGCTAACCCCCACCCCCTGACATTCAGTGGGGGTATCTGACCATTCTAATCCCATTTTCCAGCACTTGCTCTATAGCTTTGGCATCACAAGTGCACCCGTCTTAATACTTGTTAAATGTGATGCCTCTCTCACCGCTGCTGGTAGATTCCCACCACCCTCTGGGTGAAAAATACTCTCCTCACATCTCCTTGAAACCTTCTGCGTCTTTGCCCCATTGGTCACTGATTCCTCCATCAAGGGGAAATGTTTCTTCCCATTTACCTTGTCTATGTCCCTCAGAAAGGGCACGGAACACATGGAGAGACTCGAGGCAGTGGGAGGGAGAGCATAACACCCTCTCCTATGTCACCCAGCCACCCAACCCTTCAAATGACCCCTGATCCAGATGGGTCAGTGCTGGAATGGGATGTGGGTGGGGGCAAACTGATCACTTTTTATTCACTCGTTGAACGTAGGTATCACTAGCCGGGTCACCATTCATTGTTCTTCTCTCGTCATAGGATCATAGAGCCATAGAGATGTACAGCACAGAAACAGACCCTTTAGTCCAACTCGTCCATGCCGACCTGATAGCCCAACCTAATCCAGTCACATTTGCCAGCATTCCCTCTAAACCCCGCTTATTCATATACCCATCTAGATGCCTTTTAAATGTTGCAATTGTACCAGCCTCCACCACTTTCTCATTCCATACACGTGCTACCCTCTGTGTGAAAAAAAATTGCCCCTTTAAATCTTTTCCCTCTCACCTTAAACCTTTGCCCTCTAGTTCTGGACTCCCCCACCCCAGGAAAAAGATTTTGTCTCTTTATCCTATCCATGCACCTCATGATTTTATAAAGCTCTATAAGGTCACCCCTCAGCCTCCGACGCTCCAGGGAAAACAGCCCCAGCTTTTTCAGCCGCTCCTTATAGCTCAAACCCTCCAACCCAGGCAACATCCTTGTAGATCTTTTCTGAACCCTTTCAAGTTTCATAACATCCTTCCTATAGCGGGAGACCTGAATTGCACACAATATTCCAAAAGTAGCCCAGCCAAGGTCCAGTGCAACATGACCTCCCAACTCCTGTACTCAATGCAATGATGAATGAAGGCTAGCATACCAAACACCTCCTTCACTCCCCCTGTCTAGCTGCACCTGCACCCCAAGGTCTCTTTGTTCGGTAACACTCCCCAGGGTCTTACCCATTAAACGTATACGTCCTGCCCTGATTTGCCTTTCCAAAATGCAGCACTTCACATTTATCTAAATCAACCTCCATCTGCCCACTCCTCAGCCCATTGGCCCATCTGATCAAGGTTTCGTTGTACTCTGAG
This sequence comes from Hemiscyllium ocellatum, assembly GCF_020745735.1. NCBI lineage: Eukaryota > Metazoa > Chordata > Chondrichthyes > Orectolobiformes > Hemiscylliidae > Hemiscyllium > Hemiscyllium ocellatum. Next base: position 16,166,249 of record NC_083447.1, on the reverse strand, counting down.
CTAACCTCCTTTGCTGTCCACTACACCTCCAATTTTGGTGTCAGCTGCAAACGTACTAAACATACCTTCTGTATTCACATCCAAATCGTTCATGGAAATAACAAAAAGCTGTGGACCCAGCACCGAACCTTGCAGCACACTGCTAGTCACAGAATGAAAATCAACATGATCCCCCAGCATGACTAATTTCAAGCCAAGTTTAGAACATAGAACAGTACAGCACAGCACAGGCCCTTCATGGTATGCCAACCTTTTATCCTACAAGGTTCTCCCTGTGTTCCACATGCTTTAGATTACTTACAGTGTGGAAACTGGCCCTTCGGCCCAACAAGTCCACACCGACCCGCCGAAGCACAACCCACCCATTCCCCTACTTACCAACCACTACGGACAATTTAGCGTGGCCAATTCACCTGACCTGCACATCTTTGGACTGTGGGAGGAAACCGGAGCACCCGGAGGAAACCCACACAGACACGGGGAGAATGTGCAAACCCCACACAGTCAGTCACCTGAGTTGGGAATTGAACCCGGGTCTCTGGCGCTGTGAGGCAGCAGTGCTAACCACTGTGCCACCGTGCTCTAACCTTGCTAACCATTCCCTGTCGAACGCCTTACTGAAGTCCATATAGACCATATCTCCCTGTGACTGCACCCTCAAGGGACTATGAACCTGTACCTGGAAAACCCATCCTTTCACAACCTGGTCACCTGGATCCCATGGGGCTGTTTCACAGAAATACCAAATGGAGAGAGCAGGGGAAGAGAGAGAATGGGGAGGGACGGTCAGTCAGAGGGACAAGTAAGCAGTAGAAGAGTGAGAGAGAGAGATAGAAGTGAGAAATTCAGATGGAAGTTGAGAGAGAGAGAGAGAAATAGAAAAGAACTGATTGAACAATCCAGGTACAAGGAGTTCTGAGCAAAAAACTGTAAATCTCTTCCTAGCTCTACCTGGGAACGTATTCGGCTGGAGGGGGAACAGTACAAACTATTATAAGCTCTCCGTGTCCAACGCTGTAAGGAGGTGCAGAGCAACGACCGATATCTATGGAGGGGGGGCGGCGCGGCTGTACACTTGATCATCCTTAAGACAGGAGCTGAGACAGAACTTCGGCTAGAGAGAGAAAAAACATTAGCAGGAACGGTCACGGATCCAACAGATCCTGCTCAGTATCGCTGCGGAGAGTGGGGTGGGGGGACATACACAACACAGAAAGTCACCTCTTTGACAATGCCAACTTTAAACGCGGCTCATTTGGAAAATATACTGCTACAATGGAAAAACAAATCCAAGTGTGACAATGATAACAAATTTGGCATCTGCTCACAAAAAGCAAGATGTTTTGTTTTTATAAGATATTTGTGGTAAACAGTGAAGTTATGATTAGCAAAGTCAATGTTTTGATAAACACACGTTGCTATTTTAAGCTGTCCTGCAGCATTTGCTACGTTCCTGAAAACTAAAAGGAGTGTTAATTCTAGGAGAGGATGAATGTTTACTTTTCCAGTTAGAATAAGACAATTATTTTCAGAGCTCACCTGTTATTTGACTGGGACACAGCCCCACAGATGTGTGCCTGTAATTCAAGGTGGGACTGCCTGAATTGTATGTATCCCGCACTGAGAGAGAGAGAGACAGTGTCTTGAGTGTGGATCAACAATCCTTAAAGGCAGCAACCCTTCTCCCTCCCCTTCTTAGTGTCCGATTTCACCTCCCACTTCCTAGACAGTACTGGGTTCCTGCTGTTACTTTCACCTGTGGCTCTCTGTCCCTCACCAGCCCTCAGGGCTCACCCATTCCCACTATAACACCCCCCACACCACCCTCCCCAAAACCAAAATTAACTCAAGGCAAACGCCAGGACACTGTTCAGATCCGTCTGCCGTACCTCCCACCCCCCACAGCCCACGCTCGTCTCGACTCACGTTGGAACAGAGTTTCCCAGTGAAATCTAAAGATTGCAACGTGACCGTCTCATTCGGTGGAGATTTTACACGACATTACCCGGCAAATATGTACAGGTTTCTCTCTCACACACACACTCACACACACAAAAGGACCATTCGGCCCCTCTTGTCTGTGCTAGCGTGTATGATCCACACCAGCCATCTAACCCTGTCAGAATAATCTGCTTACTTCTGCCCTGATTGAGGAGTCTAGAACATGGGCTAAATTTTAGTAATAGGGGTTGGGGGCCGCTTCAGAAAGAGATGAGATTTTCTTCCCTATAGGAATTCTCTAGCTATGAGTTCTGATTATCAATGCGGATAGTTATATTGAAATGTATGGATAACTGTATTAAAATGTACTGATTAAAATATCAATGAGCATAGATCTTTGCTTTTATGTGGTTTAAATATTTTAAAAGGACATGAGGGGCAACTTTTTAACACACAGAATGGTTTGCGTACAGAATGAACTTCCCGAGGAAGTGCTGGATGCGGGGACAGTTACAACATTTAAAAGACATTTGGACAAATACATGAATAAAAAATATTTGGGGGTGTTTCCTCCCACAGTCCAAAAATATGCAGGTCAGGGTGAATTGGCCATGCTAAATAGGTGCATTAGTCAGAGGAGAATGGGTCAGTGTGGACTTGTTGGGCCAAAGGGCCTGTTTCCACACTGCAGGGAATCTAATCTAATCTAAGATATGGGCCAGGAGCAGGCAGGTGGGACTAGTTTAGCTTGGGAACATGGTTGGCGTGGATTGGTTGGACCAAAGGGTCTGTTTCCATGCAGTATGGTTCTGTGACTCTATGAAATATTGGCCAGGATCACAGAGCCAAACAGAAACCTGAGCAAGTCGTAAACCTCAAATGGGAAAGACTGTAAAATGCTGGAAATTCCAGACTGAATTGGATGGCAACTAGAGCAGAACAAACCCAATTACCCTGCAGTTTGGTGACTCCGCCTCAGAGAAAACGATTAAAGCTGTCACAGGCTTATATTTCCTGCATTTTATTTTTGTTTTTGAGTTTGAGTATTGAGAATTTTTGACGGTATGCGCTGGCACCTGGGTCAGAGATTGCACTGGATTCCAGGTTCCTGACGTCAGGGTGAGGTAAATCTCTGCTTGCCCCTTACCCACTCCTTCTCACATGGCCTTCAACTTGCTCACTGAACTTGCTTTTCTTTAAATAAAAAGCATCCTCGTTCAAAACATAGCAAAAAAAAAAGGGAGGAATCCTGACGAAGTAGAGTCATAGAGATGTACAGCATGAAAACAGACCCTATCCCAACCCAATCTAGTCCCACCTGCTAGCGCCCGGCCCATATCCCTCCAAACCCTTCCTGTTCATATACCCATCCAGATGCCTTTCAAATGTTGCAGCCTCCACCACTTCCTCTGGCAGCTCATTCTGTACATGCACCACCCTCTGCATGAGGAAGTTGCCCCTTAGGTCTCTTTCCCCTCTCACCCTAAACCTATGCCCTCTAGTTCTGGACTCCACCACCCCCAGGGAAAAGACTTTGTCTATTTATCCTATCCATGCCCCTCATGATTTTCTAAACCAAACGGCACACAGAGTCACGCAGCATGGACATGGGCCAGTCGCTCCGACTAGTCCCTGCTAACTATCATAGTGGTAGTACTTCAGGATGCTTTGAAGAAATGTGTTCAAAACACACCTTGGCAGGGACTGGTGTCTCATTTTGATTCACAGAGAACTGCAATTGAAAACTACTCTTGGCAATTGTGCAACTGTTATAAAAATTCATCTGGCTCACTAATGACCCACTAGGGAGGGAATTCTGCCCTCTTTATCCAGTCTGGCCTACACGAAGCAGCTTTATGCAAAATTCGCAAACAACATTAGCCTTGAAGCTGAGGACAACTGAGCTGCTTATTCCCGCCCAGTCCAGTTTGACCCAACTGAATGGGTTAACTTGCCAAGTTGGACAACTACTGCAGGAAGGAGGTGGTGGGCTTCTGGTATTATAACTAGGCTGTGAACCCAGAGACCAGGGTTCAAATCCTGCTACGGGATTTGAATCCAGTTTCTAAAAATAAAATCTGGATTTAAACATCTAATTGTGACTGTTGCCAATTGTTGGGGGGGAAAGCTCATCTGGTTCACTTAATGTCCTTTAGGGAAGGAAACTGCCTTCCTTACCTGATCTGGCCTATATGTGACTCCAGACTCCACAGCAATACGTTGACTCTGGGCATTTAGGGGTAGACAATAAATGCCAGCCCAGCCAGTGACACCCTCATCCTGGGTATAAAGAATTTTCTTTTACAAAAAGTAATCAGTCATCCTTTTGTCATGATTACCGTGCTGAATTTTAAGAGTTCTGGCCCGCAGCTCCACTTATTTGATGGAAACTGCCCTCTGGAATGTCTGGGCAAGTCATTCAGTTCAATGGCATTTAGAGATGGGCAGCAGCGCCCACATCCTCAGAATAATTAAACAGGAAAACTGACAAGAGGCAGAAACAACGATGTAACAATATTCAGAACCTAAGTGTGGGGCTCGCAAGAATGTGAAGAGGCAGCTTAAAAAAAAAAGGGCTGACACCTTTCGCAACCTCCGAATACTGTGAAAAACTTCATAACTAATGAAACACCTCCAATAGGCCATTTGCCTTAACACCTGTCATTACTTAAAATCTATCATATAGGATGCAACAGCAGAGCATTTGGAAATAGATAAATGATCAGACAGTTCAGTATGATTCATGAAGGAGAAATCATGCCTGGCAAATGTATTCGAGTCCTTTGAGGACATAGCCAGCAGGATGGATAATGGGGAACCAGTAGATGTAATATATTTGGACTTTCAAAAGGTATTCAATGCTTTACCAAACATAAGGCTACTTAATAAGATAAGAGGCCTGATGTTGGGTAACACTCTCTCTAAGATGTGTGGCTGCACACACACAGAAGCTCCGATGTTCTGTGCATACCCATCGCGGAATATTGATTTACAATTTCAGATCTTGCTGCCGTGTACAGGCGTTGAAGGCCCGTGTGACTAGTAGGAAAATTAGAAGGAATGCTGTTGTCGGGGCTAGTGTATAGGGATGGTTAGTGAGCTGGCTAACTAATACAAGGCACAGTGGCTCGGTGGTTAGCACTGCTTCCTCACAGCGCTCGGGACCCGGGGCTCAATTCCAGCTTCGGGCGACTGTCTGTGAGGAGTTTGTACATTCTCCCCGTGTCTGTGTGGATTTCTGCTGAGTGCTCTGGTTTCCTCCCACAATCCAAAGATGTGCAGGTGAGGTGAATCGGCCATGCTAAATTGCCCATAGTGTTAGGTGTATTAGTCAGAAGGAAATGGGTCTGGGTGGGTTACTCTTCGGCAGGTCAGTATGGACTGGTTGGGCTGAAGGGCCTGTTTCCACACTGTAGGGAAGCTAATCTATTCAGGGACATGTGGATTAGCTCCCTTAGTTACAGATGTAGGGGGACAGGTCTGGGTGGGATGCACTTCAGAGGGTCACTGTGGACTAGTTGGGCTTAATGGCATGGTCTTCTTCTGTGAAGATAGAACTTTGGGATAAAGTAGGTATTTTCAGGATGGTAACCTGTAACTGGTGGAGTGCCCATGGATCAATATGGGGCCGCAATGCCTTATAACTATACCAATGAACCACATTATTACCAGGTTTGTGGGTGACACCAAATACAGGCGGCAAGGCAAGATTCTAAATCTGGTTAAATCGGTCAGCCAAGGCTTTCCTGATTGGCCCAGTTAACACCCCTGTCAAAAAACTCATAGTTGAAGAGGTTAATCTGGTGGAGAAAGTGAGGACTGCAGATGCTGGAGATCAGAGCTTAAAATGTGTTGCTGGAAAAGCGCAGCAGGTCATGCAGCATCCAAGGAGCAGGAGAATCGATGTTTCGGGCATGAGCCTTCAAGGGCTCATGCCCGAAACGTCGATTCTCCTGCTCTTTGGATGCTGCCTGACCTGCTGCAAGGTTAATCTGGTCCCAATCACTATACCTTTATTGCTCAGATCTTTAAGTATATGAGTTAGGAAGCTGTGTTGAGGTTGTACAGGACATTGATGAGGCCTCTTCTGCAGTACTGTGTTCAGTTCTGGTCGCCCTGTTACAGGGAGGGTATTATTAAGCTGGAGAGGGCTCGGAAGAGATTTACCAGGATGTTGCCAGGACTGAAGGGTTTGGGATATAAGGAGAGGCTGGATAGGCTGGGACTTTTTTTCAGTGAAGTGTAGAAGGTTGAGAGGTGATCTTCAGGAGGTTTATAAAATCATACGTGAACGGGAGGTGTCTTTTCCCTGGGGTAGGGGAGTTCAAAACTAGCGGGCATACGTTTACAAAGAGAGGAGAAAGATTTAAAAAGGACATGAGGACAGCATTTCTACATGGAAGGTGGTACGTGTATGGAATAAACTGCCAGAGGAAGTGGTGGATACAGGTACAGTTACAATGTTTAAAAGAGATTTGGATAAGTACAAGAATAGGAAAAGGGATATGGGCCAAGAGCAGGCAGGTAGGAATAATTTAGTTTGGGATTGTGGTCGGCATGGACTGGTTGGGCCGAAGGGTCTGTTTCCTTGCGGTACGGTGGCACAGTGGTTAGCACTGCTGCCTCACAGGCCAGAGACCCGGGTTCAATTCCCGCCTCAGGCGACTGACTGTGTGGAGTTTGCACGTTCTCCCCGTGTCTGCGTGGGTTTCCTCCGGGTGCTCCAGTTTCCTCCCACAGTCCAAAGATGTGTGGGTCAGGTGAATTGGCCATGCTAAATTGCCAGTAGTGTTAGGTGAAGGGCTAAATATAGGGGTGTGGGTGGGTTGCGCTTCGGCAGGTCAGTGTGGACTTGTTGGGCCGAAGGGCCTGTTTCCACACTGTAAATAATCTAATCTAATGACTCTGTGACCCTACGCTGTTGGTTTGCAGTCATGCGTGGGCCAGGTCAGGATGGCAGATTTCCCTTCCTAAAGGACATTAGTGAAACCAGTCGGATTTTTATGAACAATCCGCAGCCAGGCTCACTTTTTGCTCGAGGTTTTATTTGAAATTAAAATTTCACCATCTGCTCCGATGGGATTTGAACCCAGCTCCCAGAAGATTGCGCGGGAGTTCTGGAATACTGAGCCAATAACATTGTTATTGTGTCACTGTCTCTTTCAAATTGTAGAGCAAAGCTATGCAGGGTGGATAAGAAGCTAGAATTGGAGGTGTGTAGCGATCTCAGAGGTAGAGGAAGAAAGATGAGTAGGGTTATAGCCTGGACTATAGGTTGCCACATGGACAAGGTTTTAGCTCAGAGACACACTGACATGAGATGAGATAAAATCACCCCAATCCCAGAGTGCTATGGTCTTGTTGAGATATGACCAAAGGACTCCTCTCTCATTAGAGAGAGAGTTAGAACTGGTGGGAGTTTAACCTGATGGTCACCGTGCCTCAGCCGAGGGGAGCGATTGAGAAGGACAATCTTTCACAGTAACCTGTGGCCTGGAGCCGTGGCCGAGCGGTCTAAGCCACTGGATTAAGGTGCCAACCTCCTCAGAGGCATGGGCTCGAGTCCAACGCTGCATTAAAAAAAACTTAGCGTAGCATGGTGACTCAGTGGTTAGCGCTGCTGCCTCACAGCACCAGGATCCCATTCTCCCCATGTCTGTGTGGTTTTCCTTTGGGTGCTCCGGTTTCCTCCCATAGTCCAAAGATGTGCAGGTCGGGTGGATTGACCATGTTAAATTGCCTGTAGTGTTAGGTGCATTAGTCAGAGGGAAATGGGCCTGGGTGGGTTACTCTTCGGTTGTGGACTTGGGCCTGTTTCCGCACTGTAGGGAATCTATGCTAATCTAAAGACCTCAGCTGGTGTGGGAATTGAACCCATGCTGTTGGTATCACTGCATTATGAACCAGCAGTCCTGCCAACTGAGCGAATCAACATTAAGTAGGTGTTGACGTCATATGTACGTATCTCTGTAAACCCTTTGATAGGCTTTTTAACTTCACTTGAAAGTGGCTTTGGAGCACGTGCTCAGTAGACACAATTGAGCCAACCCAATATTTCATATTAACCTTTCCAAAATAACATGTTAATCAAAGAAAGTCCCTTCACTTTAGGAAGCAATTATGTCCTAGAGATGAGCAATTCGTTTCCTGGCATGAACACTCAGACCAAGGGTGCGACGAGCAACAAGACTTTATGAGTAGTTTCAGGTGAGTAATCCTGACCACTTGATCTTCAAGTCAATTCTATTGGGTTTCTTTTGACGTTCTATGCTGATTTGGCCTGTAGTAATTTTATAGTTTCGGAGAAGTTTTAAAAACACTATTTTGTGGGGCAGAGTTTATTGCCCATCACCTTATTATCCTTGAACTGAGTCAGTTGCTTGGCCATTTCAGAGGGTTCATTTCGCTACATTTCTGTGGCTCCGGTAGGCCAGGCTGAGTCACGATGAGTAAACCCAATGGGGGTTTTGTAACAAGCAATCATTGTTTCATGGTCACCATGACAGAGATCAGCTTCCAGTTCCAGAGTGTTTTATTCCTTGAATTGAAATTCAATTTAAATTTCATGGTCTCCTGAACTTCATGCGTTAAAGGCCATCCCCCTTCCCCATTGCTTGCTGCACCTCCATAAGTACTTAAATACTCAGTCCAATTGCCATAGCCTCTATGACTATGAGACAAAAGCTGGAAAATGGGATTCGTTGAGTCAAATCTTTGATGACTAGCACTAATGTGATGGGTCAAATGGCCTCCTTCTGTTCTGAACCATCTCTGAGTTATGAAAACCAACAGCCAGTCTCCTGGAACTATGGTTTTCCAATAGATTTCCCAGATTTCCCAGACTGACTGTGTGGAGTTTGCACATTCTCCCCGTGTCTGCGTGGGTTTCCTCCGGGTGCTCCGGTTTCCTCCCACAGTCCAAAAATGTGCAGGTCAGGTAAATTGGCTAAATTGCCCGTAGTGTAAGGGGCAGGAGTAAATGTAGGAGAATGGGTCTGGGTGGGTTGCGCATCAGTGTAGACTTGTTGGGCCAAAGGGCCTATTCCCACACTGTAAGTAATCTATCTAATCTAAATCTAAATAATAATTATTTTTAATTCACTCATGACAGATATTTGTGCCACCATTTATTGCGCATCTCTAGTTGCCCCTTGAGAAAATGGTAGTGACTTGCCTTTTTGAACTACTGCAGTCCATGTAGCTAGGTAGTCCCACAGTGCTGTTTGGGAATTCTGGGATTTTGTCCCAAACTCATTGAAGGAACCTGAACCAGGAATTGAACAATATGTATCCCTCAATCAATGTCATAAAATTAGTTTATCTGGCGGATTTCCGTGTTTGTTGACATGTTTCTTACCCACACTATCAACACTACACAACACTTTTTCAGCTGTAAAATGCCCCGAGATATCCTGGTGCTGGAGAAATGAAAGTCTGAGTTCCTCTTTCTTCCTGTTTTTACGTTAAAAAAAAGTCGTCACTGGGTATGGGGAGAGGGGAGAAGTGTGGAGGTTGAAAAGAGGAAAGTAGTAGATGTAGGTTTGCTCGCTGAGCTGGAAGGTTCATTTTCAGACATTTTGTCACCATACTAGGTAACATCTTCAGTGAGCCTCTGAATGAAGCACTGGTGGTGTAGCCCGCTTTCTACTTAGATGCTTGCATTTGAAATGACATTACCAACTCAAGGAAACTCTGAAAATGAACTTTTCAGCTCAGCGAGCAAACACATCCAGAACCTCAACTTGAGCCACAAATCTTCTCAAATCTCACTAAGAGGAAAGTGGCTTTGCAAAAGAAGCAAATGCACAGTGAGAAAGGAATACTTCCACACAGAGTGTCGTTCAGGTCCAGAGTGTACGGCCTGGAAATGAGACAGAGCCCGATTCAATTGAAGCACTCAAGAGGAACATTGGCTGATTATTTGGGGAGGTGGTGGTGTGGTGTTAATGTCACAAGACTACCAATCTAAAACCCCAATTCTGGGTTCAAGTCTGACTGTGGCACATGATGAAATTGGAATTCACTAACAGTTGGGATTTTTCTTTTAAGAACCCACCTAATAATGACCACGTTACCGTGTTCAATTGTAACGAAAACCCACCCAGTTCACTAATGCCTTTTAAAGAATAAAGGTCTACTTCCTTTACCCAGTCTGGCATACAGGTGACTCCAGACCCACATCCAATGTGGGTGATGCCTAAATGCCCTCTGGCCTTGGAATGGGCATTAAACACTGGTCCGGCCTACATCAAAATGCACGTATGAACAGATTCAACAACAGCTTCTTCCCCACTGTTATCAGACTTCAAATGGATCTCTCAAGTGTTAATTCTTATCTCTCTCTCTCTCTATGCCTTCTCTGCAACTGTAACGCTGTCTTCTGCACTCAGCTTTGTTACCCTGAAGCATTTTATGTGATACAATCTGCCTGTATAGTATGCAAAACAACTCTCCACTGTATCTCGGTTCATGTAACAACAATAATGCAATCAACATTGAAAAAAATGACTGAACAACGAGAATATGGGGAGAGGGCTGTGACAGGACACCAAGATAGTGTGCTCGTTTAGCGAGGTGGGACAGATATGATGGGCTGTAACACCTCTATGATTCTGTAATCAAATGATACAGTAGGTTTGTGGGGCTGAAAGGTCTACTCCCAGCTTTTATTATCCATTTGTAGGCTGTGGGTGTCCCTGCCAATATTTATTGCCCCGCCCCTAGTTGCCCCTCGAGAAGGTGGGGGTGAGCTGCCTTCTTGAACTGCTGCAGTCCGTGTGCTGTCTGGGTAGACCCACAATGCCCTGAGGGACGGAATTCCGGGATTTTGACCCAGTGACACTGAAGGAACAGCGATATATTTCGAAGCCAGGATGGTGAGGGGCTCAGAGGAGAACTTGCAGGGGGTGGTGCTCCCATGTATCTGCTGCCCTTGTCCTTCTAGATGGAAGTGGTTGTGGATTTGGAAGGTAATGTCTGAGGATCTTTGGTGAATTTCTGAGGTGCATCTTGTAGATGGTACACCCTGCTGCTACTGAGCATCGGTGGTGGAGGGAGGGGACACTTGTGGATGTGGTGCCAATCAAGCGGGGGCTGCTTTGTCCTGGATGGTGTCGAACTTCTTGGGTGTTGTTGGAGCTGCCCCCATCCAGGGGCAAGTGGGGAGCATTCCCTCACACTCCTTGTAGATGGTGGACAGGCTTTGGGGAGTCAGGAGGTGAGTTACTCGCTGCAGGATTCCCAGCCTCTGACCTGCTCTTGTAGCCTTTGTGTTTATATTATGAGTCCAGTTGAATTTCTGGTCAATGATAACCCTCAGGATGTTGATAACAGAGGATTTAATGATGATAACACCATTGAATATCATGGGGTGGTGATTAGATTATTGGTGATGGTCATAGCCTGGGGCCTTGAATATTACTTGGAGAAAGTAAGGACTGCAGATGCTGGAGAGCAGAGTCAAGAGTGTGGTGCTGGAAAAGCACAGCAGACCAGGCAGCATCCGAGGAGCAGGAAAGTCATGTTTCGAGCATAAGCCCTTCATCAGGAATGGTGACCATGCCTTTAGCTGCCAAATGTTATGCTAACCAGAATACCCTTCATTGAAAACCTCTCCTCCTCTAATGTCTCCCTCTTTGACTTTTTCCTCAGTTGTGCTAATAATGTCTGGGATTTGCTGCCAGATGGGCTGTGTGGTGGCTCAGTGGTTAGCACTGCTGCCTCTTGGGACTCAGGTTCGATTCCAGCCTCAGGCAACTGTCTGTGTGGAGTTTGCACATTCTCCCCGTGTCTGTGTGGGTTCCCTCAGGGTGCTCCGGTTTCCTCTCACAGTCCAAAGATGTGCAGGTTAGGGTGGGTTAGCCATGGGAAATTACCCATAGTGTCCAGGTATGTGCAGGTTAGGGTGGGTTAGCCATGGGAAATTACCCATAGTGTCCTGGGATGTGCAGGTTAGGGTGGGTTAGCCATGGGAAATTACCCATAGTGTCCAGGTATGTGCAGGTTAGGGTGGGTTAGCCATGGAAAATTACCCATAGTGTCCTGGGATGTGCAGGTTAGGGTAGGTTAGCCATGGGAGATTACCCATAGTGTCCAGGGATGTACAGGTTAGGGTGGGTTAGCCATGGGAAATTACCCATAGTGTCCTGGGATGTACAGGTTAGGGTGGGTTAGCCATGGGAAATTACCCATAGTGTCCAGGTATGTGCAGGTTAGGGTGGGTTAGCCATAGGAAATTACCCATAGTGTCCAGGTATGTGCAGGTTAGGGTGGGTTAGCCATGGGAAATTACCCATAGTGTCCAGGGATGTACAGATTAGGGTGGGTTAGCCATGGGAAATTACCCATAGTGTCCTGGGATGTACAGGTTAGGGTGGGTTAGCCATGGGAAATTACCCATAGTGTCCAGGTATGTGCAGGTTAGGGTGGGTTAGCCATAGGAAATTACCCATAGTGTCCTGGGATGTGCAGGTTAGGGTGGGTTAGCCATGGGAAATTACCCATAGTGTCCAGGTATGTGCAGGTTAGGGTGGGTTAGCCATAGGAAATTACCCATAGTGTCCTGGGATGTGCAGGTTAGGGTGGGTTAGCCATGGGAAATTACCCATAGTGTCCTGGGATGTGCAGGTTAGGGTGGGTTAGCCATGGGAAATTACCCATAGTGTCCTGGGATGTGCAGGTTAGGGTGGGTTAGCCATGGGAAATTACCCACAGAGCCCTGGGATGTGCAAGTTAAGGGGGGGTAGCCATGGGAAATTACCCACAGTGATGTGCAGGCTGGGTAGGTTAGCCATGGGAAATGTAGGGTGGGGGACCAAGTGGGATGCTCTTTTGAGGGACGGTGCAGGCTCGATGGGCTGAATGGCCTCTTTCCTCACTTTAGGGTTTCTATCAATCCCATTCTCTGCAAAGAAAAGCTATCCTTTGGGACCGAACCATAAATGACAGGCAGGAATCTCTGCTACAAAGTACCGCTGCGTATTCAGTGACTGCTTCCAGCTGACTAGTGACTGTCATAGATGGGGGCCACAGTTCCATTTGGATTGGTTGGAAACATGGATACCAAGGACAAATGTGGACCTCTTGCAGACACAGGGTAATCTCAGGGCTCTGCTCCTCAGGTTTTGAGTGTATGTTAGCCCCAAGTTCCTGGTCTTTGGTTATTGACTGCAATGGGGAAGGAGGGTGGTAGGAAGGAGGAGACGATCCCCTTGTTAATCTGCTCCTGGCTGAAAGGCCTGTATCTGCACAGTAGGGATTGTAAAATGCTGTTAACTGAGAATGCAAGGAGCATCCAATCCAACTGTGTGTTATATCATTGCCAGGGACTCCTTAAAGAGGAATTACATCTACAAGTTTCAAGGTCTCATGAGTTAAATTAGAAAAGTTTCTTTAAAGATTTGTTTTTATTACAGTCTTTCTTTAATGGGATGTAATTTAATTCATTGGATTAACTGTTTTTGGTTTGTTCAAACCAGTACAATGACAGGGCATGTTAACAAGAGGGGGCAGTGACCTAAAATACTCGTGACAGAAATGGGCCGAAGTACTGTGGGAACCGTTATTGCTGAAAGTGGAGCTGCTTTGATAGTCTACTTTTACCCAATATAATCTGCCATAAAACTGGATCAAAGGATCTTGTGGTAGCATTGGGGGGTGGCACGGTGGCTCAATGGTTAGCACTGCTGCCTCACAGTGCCAGGGACCTGGGTTCGATTCTACCCTCAGGTGACTGTCTATGTGGAGTTTGCACATTCTCCCCGTGTCTGTGTGGGTTTCCTCTGTCTGCTCCAGAACATCCTGGTTCAACTCCCACCGGGTAAAAAAATGAGGTCTGCAGATGCTGGAGATCACAGCTGAAAATGTGCTGCTGGTCAAAGCACAGCAGGCCAGGCAGCATCTCAGGAATAGAGAATTCGACGTTTCGAGCATAAGCCCTTCATCAGGAATGAGAGAGAGTAGCCAAGCAGGCTAAGATAAAAGGTAGGGAGGAGGGACTTGGGGGAGGGGCGATGGAGGTGGGATAGGTGGAAGGAGGTCAAGGTGAGGGTGATAGGCCGGAGTGGGGTGGAAGAGTTTCTGTGCTGTGATCTCCAGCATCAGCACATTTTCAGCTGTGATCTCCAGCATCTGCAGACCTCATTTTTTACTCGAAGATTTTAACCTACTGCGAATCCTCTTACAAGGATGCCTTCCTTGAAGAAGCTCTCTTCCTCCCTCTACAAGGATTTCAGTGAGTCTCTCTCTCACTGCACCCCCCAGGTCATCTCCTCTGCACAGAAACTCTTCCACCCCACTCCGGCCTATCACCCTCACCTTGACCTCCTTCCACCTATCCCACCTCCATCGCCCCTCCCCCAAGTCCCTCCTCCCTACCTTTTATCTTAGCCTGCTTGGCTACTCTCTCTCATTCCTGATGAAGGGCTTATGCTCGAAACGTCAAATTCTCTATTCCTGAGATGCTGCCTGGCCTGCTGTGCTTTGACCAGCAACACATTTTCAGCTGTCAACTCCCACCGGCTCTAGAAGTGTGTTGTGGAATCCCTACGTTGTGGGAGATTCAACCCACACCAACCCCAAAGAGCCTCCCATCCAGACCCACTCCATCCCCATAATCCCACGGCTAACCCACCTCGTCTACACATCCCTGGACACTATGGACAATTTAATCATGGCCAATCCACACTAACCTGCGCGTCTTTGGACTGTGGGAAGAAACCCACACAGACACGGGGAGAATGTGCAAACTCCACACAGATAGTCACCTGAGGTTAGAATCGAACCCAGGTCCCTGGCACTGTGAGGCAGCAGTGCTAACCACTGAGCCACCGTGCCACCCCCAATGCCCCAACAGGTTGATTAAAAAGAACCAAAACTGGTGTCAAAAGCTTCTTTGTTGAACTATATCCCAAAGTTACTGCCATCAGGTAACCTACATAGGGTTAACAAGGACACGTGCAAACCTGTTTTTGACTAACCACAACAGAGCAAGTTAACAAAAAAATCACAGAGGGAACAAACTGATTTTCGAGACTTCATTCAGATGGATGTTGCAAGAGAAAACATCTTTGAGAAACTGATGTATTTTCAGGAAAGATTGAGCCCTAGAGTTTTGAAAGTCATGAAAACTTAACCACGAAGTCCAGATTTTACAAAAACTAAATTGCGGAACTACAAAGGGCAAGAGTTGCTCCTGCAATTTCCCTCCATAGCACATGGCTTTGTGATACAGCTCGATGGCGAGTTGATGGCCTTTCTTGGCAGAGAGAGGTCGTGGGAGTCAGTCTATCTCAGCCTCGCCAACCTTCTCAGCACAGCAGTTCAGGCAGCATCCAACCAGCACCACTGATCCAGAATCTGGTTTCCAGCATCTGCAGTCATTGTTTTTACCCTGTTTTAACCTTCTCAGCAGCCAGCATCAGGGGTATTACAGACACCTCGTTCTTGGTGAAACTCGCTTGTCTGAAGGAAGGCACATGAGCAAAGATAAGAAGCATGGAAACAGACAGGGCAGCTCTATGTTAAACCTTGTTCAAAATGATCAGACTGACAGCAACATTTTGCAATGAAAAACTGGAGTGATGCGTTGTGCACAGAGTCAGAGAGATGACTCCATGGTCAACGCTTTAATTCCGGATTTTTGTTTTAATTGAATTCAAATTTCACCATCTCCTATTGCTGGGTTCCCAGAACTTTACCGGGATCTCTGGATTACAGGTCTAGCATTAATACCACCAGCATTAATACTCTCCAAAAACCACGTAGGAAAGTGCCCCCCTGGTGCTCAGTCAGAATGAGATACTTACAGAGATAGTGGCACAGACAAACAAAACCTTAGTCAAAGAGGTTGTTTTGAATGTGCATCTTAAAAGAAAAGGAGATTGGGGTATACTTGAGCGGTGGAATCATAGAATTCCTACAGTGAGGAAACAGGCCTTTCGGCCCATCAATTCGACGCAGATCTTTCGAAGAGCATCTCACCCAAACCTAACCCCCCTAAGTCATCCTGGGACCCTGTATTTCTCATAGCCAATCCACCTAACCTACACATCCTTGGACACCATGGGGTGATTTAGCATGGCCCATCCACCTAGCCTTTGGACTGTGGGAGGAAACCGGAGCACCCGGAGGAAACCCACGCAGACACGGGGAGAATGTGCAAACTCCACACAGAGAGTCACCCAAGGCTGGAATCAAACCCAGGTCCCTAGTGCTGTGAGGCAGCAGTGCTAACCACTATGGTGGAGGGGAGATAATGGGGCATATTCAAGGCCAAAAAGGGAAAAACACTAAGGTCTGAGAGAGTTGTTCATGACGTATGAGGTGCAAGCAGCATGTGAGATGTGAAACATATTCATGCTGTGATATCCCTTAAAATGGGTGTTGTTATATTCTTGTCTACACTAGCAGAAGGGACATGATGCAGTTTGAGGTATGCTCCACACTTAGCCTCAGGTTATTCTGAGTAAGCAAACAGTCTTAAACCAAGGCAACACTGCATGGACTTGCTGCATTTTTAAACAATGAGAGTCTGCTAATAGCAAGTATGACATAGATTCTGACTTTATTTAACAGCCTTTTCCTCTTCACCTATTTCTTTAAAAATTATTTTCTATTTTTAGGGCATGTTAGGTTTTTATCCTCTTTTTATTTCAGAATTTTCACCTCCACTGCATGTACTTCTGGGCTTCAGTGAATGTAGCCTCTTAAAAGCTAGTTACTGGGCCTCATTGTGAGCTATGTTTACACTGTTGCTTTGTTCAAGCATTGGCGGGGTGGGGGAGGGGCTTAGAGAATGTAAGATGCCAAGGCACAAGGGTAGGGTCAGGGGTCATTTGCCCCACTGGCAGGACAGACCCTGCAGAGGTGACAGCACAGTGGGTGTACAATCGGGAGGGAGTTACTCTGAGAATCCTCAACATTGACTCCAGATCTTGTGAAGTCTCTCGGCTTCAGGTTAAACACAGGCAAGGAAACCTCCTGCTGATTAGCAAAAACCACCCTCCCGCAGCTGATGGATCAGTGCTCCTCCATGTTGAACAACACCGAGAGGAAGCACTGAGGGTATCAAGGCTGCAAACTGTACTCTGGGAGGGGGATTTCAATGTCCACCATGAAGAGTGGCTCGGCAGCAGCATTACTGATGGAGCTGGCCAGGTCCTGAAGGGCAGAGCTGCTAGACTGGGTCTGTGGCAGGGCGTGAGGGAAGCAATAACAGGAAAAACATACTTGACCTCATCCTGTAAAAAATGAGGTCTGCAGATGCTGGAGATCACAGCTGCAAATGTGTTGCTGGTCAAAGCACAGCCTGAGATGCTGCCTAACCTGCTGTGCTTTGACCAGCAACACATTTGCAGCGTTGACCTCATCCTGACCAATCTGCCGGCTACAAATGGATCTGTCCATGACAGTATCAGTAAGAGTGACCGCCGCACAGTCTTTGTGGAGTCAAACTCCATCCTTCACATTGAGAATAACCTCCATTGTGTTGTGTGGCACTATCACCGTGCTAAATGGGACAGACTTCGAACAGATCTAGCAATTCAAGACTGGGCATCCAGGAGGTACCACCAAAGCAGCAGAATTATACACCAGCACAATCTGTGACCTCATGGCCTGGCGTATTTCCCCATTCAACCATCACCATCAAGCCAGGGGATCAATTCAGGTTCAGTGGAGAGTGCAAGAGGGCATGTCGGGAGCAGCACCAGGCAGACCTGAAGATGAGGCGTCAACCTGGCAAAGCTACCAAACAGGACTACCTGCACACCCAACAGTGTACACAACAAGTGAGAGGCAGAGCTAAGGGATTTCTCAACCAATGGAGCAGATTTAAGCTCTACAGTCCTGCTACATCATGAATGTTGGACGATTAAACAACTCATTGGAGGAGGAGGCTCCACAAATATCCCCATCCTCAATGATGGAAGAGCCCAGCACATCAGGGCACAAGATAAGGCTGAAGCTTTCACAGCAATCTTCAGCCAGAAGTGCCGAGTGGGTGATCCATCTCGGCCTCCACCAATGGTCCCGGGCCTCACAGATACCAATCTTCAGCCAATTCAATTCATTCCACGTGATATCAAGAGATGGTTGGAGACACTGGATGCTATAAAGGCTACGGGCCCTGACAACATTCTAACAATAGTGCCAAAGACTCGTGCTCCTTGAAAGATCTTTGGCGAGTAGGATCAAGGATAACCTCAAGGCCTTTTATGCATATGTGAGAAACATGAGAATGACGAGAACGAGGGTAGGTCCGATCAAGGACAGTAGTGGGAGACTGTGTATTGAGTCGGAAGAGATAGGAGAGGTCTTGAATGAGTACTTTTCTTCAGTATTTACAAATGAGAGGGACCGTATTGTTGAAGAGGAGAGTGTGAAACGGACTGGTAAGCTAGAGGAGATACTTGTTAGGAAGGAAGATGTGTTGGGCAATTTGAAAAACTTGAGGATAGACAAGTCCCCCGGGGCCTGACGGGATATATCCTAGGATTATGTGGGAAGCAAGAGAGGAAATTGCAGAGCCGTCGGCAATGATCTTTTCGTCTTCACTGTCAACGGGGGTGGTACCAGGGGACTGGAGAGTGGCGAATGTTGTGCCCCTGTTCAAAAAAGGGAATAGGGATAACCCCGGGAATTACAGGCCAGTTAGTCTTACTTCGGTGGGAGGCAAAGTAATGGAAAGGGTACTGAGGGATAGGATTTATGAGTATCTGGAAAGACACTGCTTGATTAGGGACAGCCAGCATGAATTTGTGAGGGGTAGGTCTTGCCTTACAAGTCTTATTGAATTCTTTGAGGAGGTGACCAAGTATGTGGATGAGGGTAGACAGTGGATGTAGTGTACATGGATTTTAGTAAGGCATTTGATAAGGTTCCCCATGGTAGGCTTATGCAGAAAGTCAGGAGGCATGGGATAGTGAGAAATTTGGCCAGCTGGATAGAGAACTGGCTAACCGGTCAAAGTTAGAGAGTGGTGGTAGATGGTAAATATTCAGTCTGGAGCCCAGTTACAAGTGGAGTTCCGCAGGGATCAGTTCTGGGTCCCCCGCTGTTTGTAATTTTTATTAATGACTTGGAAGAGGGAGTCGAAGGGTGGGTCAGTAAATTTGCAGACAATACGAAGATTGGTGGAGTTGTGGATAGTGAGTAGGGCTGTTGTCGGCTGCAAAGGGACTTAGATATGATGCAGAGCTGGGCTGAGGAGTGGCAGATGGAGTTCAACCCTGCCAAGTGTGAGGTTGTCCATTTTGGAAGGTCAAATAAGATTGCAGAATATAGGGTTAATGGTAGGGTTCTTAGTAAGGTGGAGGAATAGAGGGATCTTGGGGTCTATGTTCATAGCTCTTTGAAAGTTGCCACTCAGGTGGATAGAGCTTGTAAGAAGGCCTATGGTGCATTAGCGTTCATTAGCAGAGGGATTGAATTCAAGAGTCGTGAAGTGATGTTGCAGCTGTACAGGACTTTGGTTAGGCCACATTTGGAGTACTGTGTGCAGTTCTGGTTGCCTCACTTTAGGAAAGATATGGAAGCTTTGGAGAGGGTGTAGAAGAGATTTACCAGGATGTTGCCTGGAATGGAGAATAGGTCGTACGAGGATAGGTTGAGAGTGCTAGGCCTTTTCTCATTGGAACGGTGAAGGATGAGGGGTGACTTGATAGAGGTTTATAAGATGATCGGGGAATAGATAGAGTAGACAGTCAGAGACTTTTTCCCCGGGTAGAACAGAGTGTTACAAGGGACATAAATTTAAGGTGAAGGGTGGAAGGTATAGGGGGGATGTCAGGGGTAGGTTCTTTACCCAGAGAGTGGTGGGGGCATGGAAAGCGCTGCCTGTGGGAGTGGTAGAGTCAGAATCATTGGTGACCTTTAAGCGGCAATTGGATAGGTACATGGATAGGTGCTTGAGCTAGGACAAATGTTCGGCACAACATCGTGGGCCGAAGGGCCTGTTCTGTGCTGTATTGTTCTATGTTCTATGTTCCATAAATTGCCACTCCTCTAGCCAAGCTGTTCCAGTACAATTACAACACTGGCATCTACCCAACAATGTGAAAAATTGCCCAGGTATGTCCTATACATAGAAATCACGTCATCCAACCCAGCCAATTACTGGCCCATCTGTCTACTCTTGATCATCAGTAAACTGGTGGGAGGGGTCACATCATTCAAGCAGCACCTGCTCAGTAATAACCTGCTCAGTAATATCCTACTTAGAAATATCCTGCTCAGTAACAAACTGTTCAGCAATAACCTGCTCAGCAATAACCTGCTCAGCAATAACCTGCTCAGGAATAACATGCTCAGGAATAACATGCTCAGGAATAACCTGGTCAGCATTAATCTGCTCAGTAAAAATCTACTCAGTCATTACCTGTTCAGTAATAAGCTACTCAGAAATATTCTGCTCAGTAATAACCTGCTTAGCGATAAGCTGCTCAATAATAACCTGCTCAATAATAACCTGCTCAGCATCAACCTACTCAGAAACAACCTGCATATTAATAACCTGCTTAGTAATAACATGCTCAGCAATAACCTGCTCGGTAATAACTTGTGCAGTAATAACCTGCTCAGCAATAAACTGCTCAACAAAAACCTGCACAGCAATAACATGCTCAGTAATATCCTGCTCAGTAATATCCTGCTCAGCAAAGAACTACTCAGCAATAACCTGCTCAGTAATAACCTGCTCAGTAATAACCTGCTCAGTAATAACCTGCTCAGCAATAATCTGCTCAGCATTAATCTGCTCAGTAATAACCTGCTCAGCAATAACCTGCTCAGCAATAACCTGCTCAGCAACAAACTGCTCAGCAACAACCTGCTCAGCAACAACCCGCTCAGCAATAACCCGCTCAGCAATAACCCGCTCAGCAATAACCTGCTCAATAATAACCTGCTCAATAATAACCTGCTCAATAATAACCTGCTCAGTATAACCTGCTCAGCAAAGACCTAGTCAGCAATAGCCTGCTCAGCAGTAACCTGCTCAGTAGTAATCTGCTCAGTAATAACCTGCTCAGCAATAACCTGCACAGCAATAAACTACTCAGCAATAACCTGCTCAGCAATAACCTGCTCAGCAATAACCTGCTCAGCAATAACCTGCTCAGAAATAACCTGCTCGGCAATAAATTGTGCAGTAATAACCTGCTCAGCAATAAACGGCACAATGAAAACCTGCACAGTAATAACCTGCTCAGTAGTTACGTGCTCAGTAATATCCTGCTCAGCAAAGACCTAGTCAGCAATAACCCGCTCAGCAATAACCTGCTCAGCAATAACCTGCTCAGCAATAACCTGCTCAGCAATAAGCTGCTCAGTAATAAGCTGCTCAGTAATAAGCTGCTCAGCAATAAGCTGCTCAGTAATAACCTGCTCAGTAATAACCTGCCCAGCATTAATCTGCTCAGTAATAACCTGCTCAGTAACAACCTGCTCAGTAACAACCTGCTCAGCAATAACCTGCCCAGAAATAACCTGGTCAGCATTAATCTGCTCAGTAAAAATCTACTCAGTCATTACCTGTTCAGTAATAAGCTGCTCAGAAATATCCTGCTCAGCAATAACCTGCTCAGCAATAACCTGCTCAGCATCAACCTACTGAGAAACAACCTGCATATTAATAACTTGCTCAGTAATAACCTGCTCGGTGATAACTTGTGCAGTAATACCCTGCTCAGCAATAAACTGCTCAACAAAAACCTGCACAGCAATAACCTGCTCAGTAGTAACCTGGTCAGTAATATCCTGCTCAGTAATAACCTGCTGAGCAAAGACCTAGTCAGCAATAACCTGTTCAGCAATAACCTGCTCAGTAATAACCTACTCAGCAATAAACTGCTCAGTAATAACCTACTCAGCAATAAACTGCTCAGCAATAAACTGCTCAGGAGTAACCTGCTCAGGAGTAACCTGCTCAGGAGTAACCTGCTCAGCAATATTCTGCACAGTAATAATCTGCCCAGAAATAACCTGGTCAGCATTAATCTGCTCAGTAAAAATCTACTCAGTCATTACCTGTTCAGTAATAAGCTGCTCAGAAATATTCTGCTCAGTAATAACCTGCTCAGCAATAACCTGCTCAATAATAACCTGCTCAATAATAACCTGCTCAATAATAACCTGCTCAATAATAACCTGCTCAGCATCAACCTACTCAGAAGCAACCTGCATATTAATAACCTGCTCAGCAGCAACCTGCTCAGCAACAACCTGCTCAGCAACAACCTGCTCAGTAATAACATGCTCAGTAATAACATGCTCAGCAATAAACTGCTCAGCAATAAACTGCTCAGCAATAAACTGCTCAGCAATAACCTGCTCCGTAGTAACCTGCTCAGTAATATCCTGGTCAGTAATAACCTGCAATCAAAGATCTAGTCAGCAATAACCAGTTCAGCAATAACCTGCTCAGTAATAACCTACTCAGCAATAAACTGCTCAGCAATAAACTGCACAGTCGTAACCTGCTCAGCAAAGACCTAGTCAGCAATAACCTGCTCAGTAATAAACTGCTCAGCAATAACCTGCTCAGCAATAACCTGCTCAGTAATAACCTGCTCAGTAATAACCTGCTCAGCAATATTCTGCACAGTAATAATCTGCCCAGAAATAACCTGGTCAGCATTAATCTGCTCAGTAAAAATCTACTCAGACATTACCTGTTCAGTAATAAGCTGCTCAGAAATATTCTGCTCAGTAATAACCTGCTCAGTAATAACCTGCTCAGCATCAACCTACTCAGAAGCAACCTGCATATTAATAACCTGCTCAGCAATAACCTGCTCAGCAACAACCTGCTCAGCAACAACCTGCTCAGCAACAACCTGCTCAGTAATAACCTGCTCAGTAATAACCTGCTCAGCATCAACCTACTCAGAAGCAACCTGCATATTAATAACCTGCTCAGCAACAACCTGCTCAGTAATAACCTGCTCAGCAATAACCTGCTCAGCAATAACCTGCTCCGTAGTAACCTGCTCAGCAGTAACCTGCTCAGTAATAACCTGCAATCAAAGATCTAGTCAGCAATAACCTGCTCAGTAATAACCTACTCAGCAATAACCTGCTCAGCAATAAACTGCTCAGCAATAACCTGCTCAGCAATAACCTGCTCAGTCGTAACCAGCTCAGCAAAGACCTAGTCAGCAATAACCTGCTCAGTAATAACCTGCTCAGTAATAACCTGCTCAGCAAAGAACTAGTCAGCAATAAACTGCTCAGCAATAAGCTGCTCAGCAACAACCTGCTCAGCAATAACCTGCTCAGCAACAACCTGCTCAGCAACAACCTGCTCAGCAACAACCTGCTCAGCAGTAACCTGCTCAGTAATATTCTGGTCAGTAATAACCTGCACAGCAAAGATCTAGTCAGCAATAACCAGTTCAGCAATAACCTGCTCAGTAATAACCTGCTCAGCAATAACCTGCTCAGTCATTACGTGCTCAGCAATAATCTGCTCAGTAATAAGCTGCTCAGTAAAAACGTGCTCAGGAATAACCTGCCCAGAAATACACTTCTCAGTATTAATCGGCTCATTAATAATCTGCTCAGTCATAACCTGCTCATTCATAACCTGCTCAGTAATATCCTGCTCAGTAGTATCCTGCTCAGCAGTAACCTGCTCAGCAGTAACCTGCTCAGTGATAATCTGCTCAGTGATAGACTGCTGAGCAATAACCGGCTCAGCAATAACCGGCTCAGCAATAACCTGCTCAGTAATATCTTGCTCGGCAATAACATGCACAGTGAAAACCTGCTCAGAAATAATCTGCTCAGTAATAACCTGCTCAGCAATAACCTGCTCAACAATATCCTGCTCAGCAATAACCTGCTCAACAATATCCTGCTCGGCAATAACCTGCTCGGCTATAACCTGCTCGGCTATAACCTGCTCGGCTATAACCTGCTCAACAATAATCGGCTCAGCAATAATCGGCTCAGCATTAACCTGCACAGCAATAAACTGCTCAGTAATATCCTGCTCAGCATTATCCTGCTCAGCATTATCCTGCTCAGCAATAACCTGCTCAGTAATAATCTGCACCGTAATAACATGCTCAGGAATAACCTGCTTAGCAATAACCTGCCCAGTAATAACCTGCAGAGTAATAATATGCTCAGGAATAACCTGCTTAGCAATAACCTGCTCAGCAATGACTTGCTCTGTAATAACCTGAGCAGTAATATCCTGCTCAGTAATAATCTGCTCAGCAAATACCTACTCAGCAATAACCTGCTCAGTAATAACTTGTTCAATCGTTACCTGCTCAGTCATTACCTGCTCAGCTATATCCTGCTCAACAATATCCGGCTCAGCAATATCCGGCTCAGCAATATCCGGCTCAGCAATATCTGGCTCAGCAATAGTCGGCTCAGCAATAGTCGGCTCAGCAATAGTCGGCTCAGTAATAACCTGCTCAGCATTAACCTGCTCAGTCATTACCTGCTCAGCAATAACCTGCACAGTAATAACCTGCACAGCAATAAACTTCTCAGTAATAACATGCTCAGTAATATCCTGCTCAGCATTATCCTGCTCAGCAATAACCTGCTCAGTAATAACCTGCTCAGTAATAACCTGCTCAGCAATAAACTTCTCAGCAATACCCTGCTCAGTAATAATCTGCACCGTAATAACATGCTCAGGAATAACCTGCTTAGCAATAACCTGCTCAGTAATAACCTGCAGAGTAATAATATGCTCAGGAATAACCTGCTTAGCAATAACCTGCTCAGCAATGACTTGCTCTGTAATAACCTGAGCAGTAATATCCTGCTCAGTAATAATCTGCTCATCAAATACCTACTCAGCAACAACCTGCTCAGTAATAACCTGCTCAGCAATAACTTTCTCAGAAATAATCTGCTCAGCAACAACCAGCTCAGCATTAATCTGCTCAGTAATAACCTGCTCAGCAATAACCTGCTCAGCAATAACCTGCTCAGTCATTACCTGCTCAGCAATAACCTACACAGCAATAACCTACATAGCAATAACCTACACAGCAATAACCTACTCAGTCTTTACCTGCTCAGCAATAACCTGCTCAGCAATAACCTGCTCAGCAATAACCTGCTCAGGAATAACCTGCACAGTAATAACCTGCCCAGAAATACACTTCTCAGTATTAATCGGCTCATTAATAATCTGCTCAGTAAAAATCTGCTCAGTTATAACCTGCTCAGTAATAACCTGCTCAATAATAACATAGAACATAGAACATAGAAAAATACAGCGCAGTACAGGCCCTTCGGCCCTCGATGTTGCGCCGACCAAAGTCTACCTAACCTACACTAGCCCAATAACCTCCATATGCTTATCCAATGCCCGTTTAAATGCCCATAAAGAGGGAGAGTTCACCACTGTTACTGGCAGGGCATTCCATGAACTCACAACTCGCTGAGTAAAGAATCTACCCCTAATATCTGTCCTATACCTACCACCCCTTAATTTAAAGCTGTGTCCCCTAGTAACAGCTGACTCCATTAACAGAAAAAGGTTCTCACTGTCAACCCTATCTAAACCCCTAATCATCTTGTACACCTCTATCAAATCTCCCCTAAACCTTCTTTTCTCCAATGAGAACAGCCCCAAGTGCCTCAGCCTTTCCTCATACGATCTTCCTACCATGCCAGGCAACATCCTGGTAAACCTCCTCTGCACTTGTTCCAATGCCTCCACATCCTTCCTATAGTATGGCGACCAAAACTGCACACAATACTCCAGATGAGGCCGCACCAGAGTCTTATACAACTGCAACATGACCTCAGGACTCCGGAACTCAATTCCTCTACCAATAAAGCCCAGTACACCATATGCCTTCTTCACAGCACTATTTACCTGGGTGGCAACTTTCAGAGATCTGTGTACATGGACACCAAGATCCCTCTGCTCATCCACACTAGCAAGTAGCCTACCATTAGCCCAGTAATCCATCTTCTTGTTACTCCTACCAAAGTGAATGACTTCACACTTAGCTACATTGAACTCCATTTGCCACCTTTCTGCCCAGCTCTGCAACTTATCTATATCCCGCTGTAACCTGCCACATCCTTCTTCACTGTCCACAACTCCACCAACTTTCGTGTCATCCGCAAACTTGCTCACCCAGCTTTCAAGCCCCTCCTCTAGATCATTTATAAAGATGACAAACAGCAATGGTCCCAAAACAGATCCTTGTGGAACACCGCTAGTAACTGCACTCCAAGATGAACCTATTCCATCAACTACTACCCTCTGTCTCCTTCCAGCCAGCCAATTCCTAATCCAAACCTCTAATGCACCCTTAATGCCATACCTCCGTAGTTTTTGCATTAGCCTACCATGGGGAACCTTATCGAACGCCTTGCTAAAATCCATATACACCACATCTACTGCTTTACCCTCGTCCACCTCCTTAGTCACCTTCTCAAAGAATTCAGTAAGGTTTGTGAGGCACGACCTACCCTTCACAAAACCATGCTGACTATCCTTGATCACATTATTCCTATCCAGATGTTCATAAATCCTATCCCTTACAATTCTCTCTAAGACTTTGCCCACAACATAACCTGCACAGTAATAACATGCTCAGTAATAACCTGCTCAGCAATAAACTGCTCAGTAATAACCTGCTCGGCAATAACCTGCTCGGCAATAACCTGTGAGTAAAAAGTGAGGTCTGCAGATGCTGGAGATCAGAGCTGAAAATGTGTTGCTGGTTAAAGCGCAGCAGGTCAGGCAGCATTCAAGGAACAGGAAATTCGACGTTTTGGGCACAAGCCCTTCATCAGTAATAACCTGCTCAGCAATGACTTGGTCAGTAATAACCTGCGCAGTAATAACCTACTCAGTAATAATCTGCTCAGCAATAACCTGCTCAGCAATAACCTGCTCAGCAATAACCTGCTCAGTAAAAATCTATTCAGTCATTACTTGCTCAGTGATAACCTGTTCAGCAATAACCTGCTCAGAAATAACCTGCTCAGCGATAACACAATATTGGAATAGCCAGAGTCCATCCAGTCCCTCGAACCTGTCCTTCTGTTCAACGTGATCATGGCTGATTTGCGTCCCTTCTCCATACACCTGCCTTCAGCCCATTGCTCAACAATGTCTCTACCTCTGTTTGAATATTAACAACTGATCCAGCACCCACTGCCATATGTGGAAGAGAGTTCCAAACATCTCCCACCCTTTGTGTTTATATAAGTGCTACCTAACATTGCTCCTGAATGGTTTGGCTCAAATTCTCACGTGATACACTGGCTCTACATCCCCCAACCAGTGGAAACTTTTTTTCTTTATCTACTCTGCCTCTTTCTGTTAATACAGGGTCATGGAGATGTATAGCATGGAAACAAACCCTTCAGTTAACCCGTCCATGCTGACCAGATATCCCAACCCAATCTAGTCCCACCTGCCAGCACCCAGCCCATATCATTCCTATTCATATACCCATCCAAAGGCCTCTTTTATATCTTTCTCCTCTCACCCTAAGCTTACATCCTCTAGTTCTGGACTCCATCACCCCAGGGAAGAGACTTTGTCTATTTATCCTATCCATGTCCCACATGATTTTATAAACCTCTATAAAGTCACCCCTCAGCCTCCGACGCTCCTGGGAAAACAGCCCCAGCCTGTTCAGTCTCTCCCTGTAGCTCAAATCCTCCAATCCTGGCAACATCCTTGTAAATCTTTTCTGAACCCTTTCAAGTTTCACAACATCTTTCTGATAGGAAGGAGACCAGAATTGCACGTAATATACCAACAGTGGCCTAACCAATGTCCTGTACAGCTGCAACATGACCTCCCAACTCCTGTACTCAATACTCTGACCAATAAAGGAAAGCATACCAAGTGTCTTCTTCACTATCCTAACTACCTGTGACTTCATTTTCAAGGAGCTATGAACCTGCACTCCAAGGTCTCTTTGTTCAGCAACACTCCCTAGGACCTTACCATTAAGTGTATAAGTCCTGCTAAGATTTGCTTTCCCTAAATGCAACACCTCACATTTATCTGAATTAAACTCCATCTGCCACTTCTCAGCCCATCTGATCAAGATCCAGTTGTAATCTGAGGTAACCTTCTTTTTTGTCCACTACCCCTCCAATTTTGGTGTCATCTACAAACTTAATAACTGTACCCCTTATGCTCGCATCCAAATCATTTATATAAATGACGAAAAGTAGAGGATCCAGCAATACCTTGAAGACTTTGATCAGATCACTCCTTAAATTTCAAAATTCTAGAGAATACAAGACCAAGTTGTATAATCTCTCCTCATAATTTAACCCTTGACATCCAGGTATCATTCTTGTAAACTCATGTTGTACTCGCTTCAAGGCCAATCTACCCTTCCGAATGTGTGGTGCCTGATTTGCCCATGTGGGGTCTAACCAAGGGTTTGTATAACTGCAGAGCTGAAAATGTGTTGCTGGTTAAAGCACAGCAGGTTAGGCAGCATCCAAGGAACAGGAAATTCGACGTTTCAGGCCAGAGCCCTTCATCAGGAAAGGGGTGATGAAGGGCTCTGGCCCGAAACGTCGAATTTCCTGTTCCTTGGATGCTGCCTAACCTGCTGTGCTTTAACCAGCAACACATTTTCAGCTCTGATCTCCAGCATCTGCAGACCTCACTTTTTACTCATTTGTATAACTGCAGCACAACTTCAGTATTCTTACATTCAGTCCTCTCCATATAAAGGTGAACATTACATTAGCTTTCTTGGTTATTTTCTGTACCTGTTTTTGTGATGTTTTAAAGATCAATGCACCTGAACCCATTCTCTTTGGATATCCACTATGTTTAACTTCATACCATCTAGAAAGAAATCTGATCTATCTTTTCTCAGTCCAAAATGAATAACTTCACACTTGCCACGCTTTCGACCACTCACCTTCAATATCAAAGTCTCTTGTCTTCAGCAAATTTGTATCTGTGACTTCCTACACCATTATACAAGGGAATAAAGAATGTGAATAGTTGAGGGACCAACATGGATGTCTATTGGACACCACATCCAATAATATGGGTACCTGCCCATTATCCCTACTATGTCACGTGCCACACGGTCAATCTTCCAACATTTTCAGTAATTTGCCCTCAATTCTCTTGGCTTCTAGCATCGTTAACAGTCTCTCTATCAAATGTCTTCTGCAAGTCCATATAAACAATATCTCTTCACATTCCCCTGTGAACTATCTTAGTCACCTCTTCAAAATATCCAGCGAGATTTGCCAGGCATGAATCCATGCTGGCTCTTCCTAGTTAAGTGAAAGTTTGAGGTGTTTGGTTATCCCATCCTTGATTATAGGCTCCAACAATTCCCAACAACATTTAGGACAACTGGCCTGTAATTCCCTTCTTAGAAAGAGTGGAATGATATGCTCAAGTGACGCCCAGTTTGGGTTCTGCCAGGGCCACTCAGCTCCTGATCTCGTTCCAGCCTTGCTTCAAACATAGACAAAAGAGTTGAATTCCTGAGGGTGAGGGGAGAGTGACAGCCTGCGTTTGACCGGGTGTGACATCAAGGAACTCTAGCAAAACTGAATCAATGGGAGTCCGGGGAAAATCTCTCAGCTGGTTGGAGTTAAACCTGACACACGGGAAGATGGCCATGGTTGTGGGAGGTCAATCATCTCAGCCTCAGAAGTCCCTCAGGGTAGTGTCCTGGGCACAACCATCTTCAGGTGTTTCATCAATGACCTTCACTCTATCAGAGTTAGGATGTTCACTGATCATTGTACAATGTTCAGCACCATTCGCAACTCCTTAGATACTGAAGCAGTCCGTGTTCTAATGCAACAAGGTATGCACAGTATCCAAGCTTGGGTCGATAAGTGTCAAATAATATTCATGCCACATAAATGCCACGCCCAGCCAAAGAGAAACCAACCATCATTTGGTGACAGTCAAAGGCATGACCAATTGCTAAATCCTCCTGGAGGTTACAATTGACCAGAAACTGATGGACTGACCATATAAATACGTGGCTACAAGAGCTGATTGGAGGCTCGGAATCCTGGAAGCTCATCTCCTAGCTAGCTAAAGCCTGTCCACCTATCACATTTCCAATGCCCCTCCCCCAAGTCCCTCCTCCCTACCTTTTATCTTAGCCTGCTGGACACACTTTCCTCATTCCTGAAGAAGGGCTCATGCCCGAAACGTCGATTCTCCTGCTCTTTGGATGCTGCTTGACCTGCTGCGCTTTTCCAGCAACACATTTTCAGCCCTGTCCACAAGGCACAAGTCAGGAGGGTGAGGGAATACTCCACACTTGCCCCTGGATGGGGGCAGCTCCAACAACACTCAAGAAGCTCAACACCATCCAGGACAAAGCAGCTCCCGCTTGATTGGCACCACATCCACAAACACCCCCTCCCTCCCCCACCGATGCTCAGTAGCAGCAGGGTGTACCATCTACAAGATGCTCTGCAGAAATTCACCTCGGACAGCACCTTCCAAACCCACAACCACTTCCATCTAGAAGGACAAGAACTGCAGATCCTTGGTTACTGCAAGTTCCCCTCTGTGTCACTCGCCATTCTGAGTTGGAAATATATCGCCATTCCTTCGGTGTTGCTGGGTCAAAATCCTGGAATTCCCTCTCTCAGGGCATTGTGGGTTAATCTACTGTGGACTGCAGCGGTTCAAAGAAGGCAGCTCACCCCCCACCTTTTCAAGGGCAATCAGGGACAGGCAATAAATACTGGGTCCAGCCAGTGATACCCATGTCCCATAAATGAATGAAATTTTCTCAAGTGGCTTGATAAGGTGGACACAGATTGTTTCCATTGGCTGAGGAGGGGATGTTTGTGGGTGTGGTGCCAATCAAGCGGGGGCTGCTCTGTCCTGGATGTGTTGAGCTTCTTGAGTGTTGGTGGAACTGCAGCCATCAGACACATTTGAAGATTAGTAACCACTGTAATGTAGGAATCACTACAACCCATTTGTACATAGCAAGATCCCAGAAAAAAAATACAATAATGACCTGCTGAATCAGCTACTGGTGGCTTGTACAGAGATAAATACAGACAGAATTTCACAAAAAAAAACTTCCTACATTTCAGTTCACCTGGGAGTACAGGCGTTGGGTTAATGTCCTATCTGAAAGAATGGCACCTCAATAGACTAGCACTTCTTCAGTACTGCACTAGAGTGTCCATGTAGATTTTGTGCTCAGGAAAGGGGTTTGAACTTATAGCCATGATGACTCAAAGGCAAGAGCACTGCCCACTGAGCCACAGCACAGGACCTAAGGAAACACCCCTCTGTGTTGTTTCTCAATACCCTGACTGTCTTGGTCATTCATTGGTCCATTCCCTGATTGATTATAATCAGGTGAAGTTCCTACAATGCCGGGTTCAACTATCACATGCCAGCAACCAATTGGTCACTCTTATCTGTCAACGGGGTCAAAGGGCCAGCCAATGGGGATCCACCCAGACTTCCAGCCAGGGTCAGAGTTGACAAATCACAAGTCGCTCTCACATCTTTAGAAGTCACATTGGAAAGAAGGGTGAATCTCTGGTAAAGCAAAAGATTAAGCTAAATAAGAAATACAGCATTCCAATCTTGCGTGTGCATTTGTGGTCTAACTCTATTTAGGTGCCAAGCCATGGAACATTCAGCTGAAGTCTTTCATGGAATTTCATAGGATCCCCACAGTGTGGAAACAGGCCCTTCGGCCCAACAAGTCCACACCGACCCTCCGAAGAGTATCCCACCCAGACCCATTCCCCTACCCCATTACTTTACATTTCCCCTGACTAATGCACCTAACCTGCACATCCCTGAACGCTATGGGATAATTTAACTAGGTAAAAACAATGACTGCAGATGCTGGAAACCGGAGTCTAGATTAGAGTGATGCTAGAAAAGCACAGCAGTTCAGGCACAACCGAGGAGCAGTAAAATCGACGTTTCGGGCAAAAGCCCTTCATCTGGAATTTAACATGGCCAATTCACCTAACCTGTACATCCCTGAACACAATGGGTAATTTAGCATGGCCAATCCACCCTAACCTGTACATCCCTGAACACAATGGGTAATTTAGCATGGCCAATCCACCCTAACCTGTACATCCCTGAACACAATGGGTAATTTAGCATGGCCAATCCACCCTAACCTGCACATCCCTGAACACTATGGGCAATTTAACATGGCCAATTCACCTAGTCTGCACATCCCTGAACACTTTGGGTAAGTCAGTATGGCCAATCCACCCTTACCTACATATCCCTGGGCACTATGGGTAATTTAGCATGGTAAAAACAATGACTGCAGATTCTGGATTAGTGTGGTGCTGGAAAAGCACAGCAGTTCAGGCAGCACCCGAGGAGCAGGAAAATCAACGTTTCGGGCAAAAGCCCTTCATGAGTAATTTAGCATGGGCAATCCTCCCGAACCTGTGCATCCCTGGGCATTATGGGTATTTAGCATGGCCAAGATCCTAACCTATATATCCATGAACGCTGTGGGTAATTTAACTTGGCCAATCCACCCTAACATGTACAGCTTTTGGATCTTTCTTAGAGCCTGGTCTGTACACACATTCCCTCCCCACGAGGCAGAGTTCCTGCTCTCCCTATTTAATTATGTGCCACTATCAGAGTCATTGCATTATCGTGCATGCTTCTAAGCCGTGGAGGTTTACGGCACAGAAAGAGGCTGTTCAGCCCATCGTGTCTGTGCCAGTCATCAAACAACTATCTGTTCTAAGCTCATTTTCCAGTAATTAGCCCATCACCTTGCGTGCTATTGCATTTCCAAGTGACCATCTCAACATTTCTGGTGTCTACCTCTCCCTCAGGCATTGAGTGCAGATTCACAACTCCTTCTGGGTGAAACCATATTTTTCTCTAAACCTCTTTCCCCTGACCTTAAACCTGAGACTCCCTTGGTTACTGGTATTCAGCAAAGGTAAATGTTTCTCCCTATCTAACCTGTCTCTAGCCCTCAGGACTGTGTTCATCTCAATCAAATCATGGTTATAGAGTCATAGAGATGTACAGCAAGGAAACAGACCCTTCAGCCCAACTCGTCCATGCTGACCAGATATCCTAAATTCACCTCATCCCATTTGCCAGCATTTGACCCATATTCCCCTAAGCCCTTCCTATTCATATACCCATCCAAATGTCTTTTAAATACTGTATTTATACCAGCCTCCACCACTTCCTCTGGCAGCTCATTCCGTACATGCACCACCCTCTGTGTGAAAAGGTTTCCCCTAAGGCTCCTTTTAAATCTTTCTCCTCTCACCCTAAACCTATGCTGTCTAGCTTTGGACTCCCCTATGCTTGGAAAAATACTTTAGATATTCTCCCTCTCCATGCCCCTCATGATTTTATTAACCTCTATAAGGTCACCCTCCTCAGCCTCTGACGTTCCAGGGAAAATAATGCCAGCTATTCAGCCTCTCCCTATTGATCAAACTCTCCAAACCTGGCAACATCCTTGTAAATCTCTTATTAACCCTTTCAAGTTTCACAACACCTTATGTATAAGAGAGAGAGGATCAGTTTAGCTCAGTTGGCTGCATTGTTGGTTTGCAGAGCAGCGTGATGCCAACAGCATGGGTTTAATTCCCATCATCGGTTTGAGGTTACCATGAAGAATGGTCCTTCTCAACGTCTTCCCTTGCCTGAGGTTTGATGGCCCTCAGGTTAAATTGACACCAGTTGCTTCTCTCTCTAATGAGAGAGCAGCCGCGATGCTCTGGTAAGACTATGGTGACGCAGCAACAATGCAGTATTCCAAAAGTGGCCTAACCAACGTCATGTACAGCCATAACATGACCTCCCAACTACTGTACTCAATACTCTGACCAATAAACGCAAGCGTGCCAAATGCCTTCTTCACCACCCTGTCTCCTTGTGACTCCACTTTCAAGAAACTATGAAACTGGACTCGAAGAGCTCTTTGTTCACCAACACTCCCCAGGACCTTACTATTAAGTGTATAAGTCCTGCCCTAGATTGCCTTTCCAAAGCGCAACACCTCACTTTTATCTAAATTAAACTCCGTCTGCCACTCGCCCCTCCTCCCCCTCAGCTTTCACTGCTCTCAGGAAAACAATCCCATTCTGTCCAAACTCTCTTCATTGCTGAGTTTTTCCAGCCCAGGGTAACATCGTCGTGAATTCCCCCTACTCCCCCTCTCGTGTAATCACATCCGTCCTATAGTGTGGTGACAGGAAATGCACACAGTATTCCAACCTGTGGCTGAACTCACCTCATACGCAGCGCCTTGTTAACTTCCTTGCTCTTGTATTCAATGCCTCAGCTAGTCAGGATTTGGAGATGCCGGTGTCCGACTGGGGTGTACAAAGTTAAAAATCACACAACACCAGGTTATAGTCCAACAGGTTTAATTGGAAGCACACTAGCTTTCGGAGCGATGCTCCTTCATCAGGTGGTTGTGACCTGATTGTGACTATCACCTGATGAAGGAGCGCCGCTCCGAAAGCTAGTGTGCTTCCAATTAAACCTGTTGGACTATAACCTGGTGTTGTGTGATTTTTAACTCAGCTAATCAAGGCAAGTATCCCAGATGCCTTCACCAGCTTGTCTAAGTGTCCTGCTGCTTTTAAGGATTTATGGACATAGACACCAAGGACCCTCTGACCCTCTGTCCTTTAAACAGTCCTACCATTCTAAGTGTACTCCATTGTCTTATAAATCCTCCCAAAATGTATCATCTCCTGTGAATCCTATTGCTCCCAAATTCAAAGTCTTCCTCCACAACAACTTCTCTTTATTCTTTCATCGTGCAAGATTGTCACTGGTCCCTAATTGCCCTCAAACTTGCTCAGGCCATTTCAGAGGGCAGCTGAGTTTACCCCATTGCTATGGCTCTGAAGTCATGTGTAGGTCAGACTAGGTAAAGATGGCAGATTTCCTTCCCTGAAGGACATTCATGATCCAGATGGTTTTGTTTTAAAAAAACAGTTTAGGATAATTACCATCACTGGCTTCATATTTCAGAATTAACAAGTGAGTTTAAATTCCACCAGCTGCCGAGAGATACTGTCCTTGATAGCCAAAATGAATAGTATATTTGTGTGTGCATGCTCAAGTGTGTGTGTGTGTGTGTGTTCATGTTTGAACATGCATGTTCAAGATTGTTTGTGTGTGTGTATGCGTGCACGTGTTCAAGAATGTGTGCGTGTTCAAGAACACATGTGCATGTTCAAGTGTGTGCATTTGTGTTCAAGAGTCTGCGTGCATGTTCAAGTGTGCGCGTGTTCAAGAGTCTGTGCATGTTCAAGAGTGTGTTCAAGAATATGTGTGCATGTTCAAGTGTGTGCGTGTGTGTTCAAGAGTGTGTGCATGTATTCAAGAACATATGTGCATGTTCAAGTGTGTGTGCATGTACAAGTGTGTGTGTGTTCAAGAACATGTGTGCATGTTCAAGTGTGTGCATGTGTGTTCAAGAGTGTGTGTGCATGTTCAAGAACATGTGTGCATGTTCAAATATGCACATGCATGTTCAAAAGAGTGTGTGTGCATGTTCAAGTCTGTGCGTGTGTGTTCAAGTGTGTGTGCGCATGTTCAAGAGTGTGTTCAAGAACATGTGTGCATGTTCAAATATGCGCATGCATGTTCAAAAGAGTGTGTGTGCATGTTCAAATGAGTGTGTGTGTGTTCATGAGTGTGTGTGTGTTCAAGAGTGTGTGTGCATGTTCAAGAACATGTGTGCATGTTCAAATATGCGCATGCATGTTCAAAAGAGTGTGTGTGCAGGTTCAAATGAGTGTGTGTGTTCAAGAGTGTGTGCATGTTCAAGGACATGTGTGCATGTTCAAGTGTGTGCATGTGTTCCAGAGTGAGTGTGCATGTTCAAGTGTGTGCGTGTTCAAGTGTGTGTGTGTGTGCATTCAAGAATATGAGTGTTTGTTCAAGTGTGTGTGTGTGTGTGTGTGTTCAAGAACATGTGTGCATGTTCAAGTGTGTGTTTGCATTTTCAAATGTGTGTGCATGTTCAAGTCCATGTGAGTGTTCAAGTATATGTATTCAAGCGTGTGTGTGCATCTTCAAGAGTGTGTGTGCGCTTGTTGTCAAGTTTGTGTGCGGGTTCAAATGTGTCCATCTTTAAGTGTGTGTGTGTGTGTGTGTGTGTGTGTATGTTCAAATGTGTGTGGGTGTTCAAGTGTGTGTGTTTGTATGTGCATGCCCATGTGTGTGTATGTAGTTCTGCCTCTTCTGTTTTATACCCAGCCTCAGTATTAAACACATTCTGGGAGCATACAGCTGGGGCCAGACATAACACAACAAGGCCGGGTGGAGCCACCCTATCTCAGAGCACAGGAGGAGTCCTGCAGTTCTGGATAGTCTGTGCTGTATACTGCTTTTATCTGAGCTAAAGGTCAGGGGGACTTTGCTGAGCTGGCAGTCTCTGTAACGACAGGCAACAAGCACAGAACCACATGGTACCATCACCTCGTTGCCATTCAGATAACTCGCCAGCTCCATCTCACTGACTGTACGATGGTGTCGGAGTGTCCATGGAACCCCCTAGCTCCAGGTGTCAGGCTCAGCCAGGTTTTCAGGAAGTGACCTACACCACGACTTGACTCTCTCGAAAGTAACGCTGAACGACTTAGCAACTTCCCTTGGCTCCTAATTCATCAAATGGTTACGGCGAAGCGATGAGGGCAAGGCTGCTTTAGAAAGGGAGAGAAGGCCAACAAAAGGAGAGAGGAATCAGGCTGGGGTGAAGGTGAGGGTGAAGAGGGTTGGGGAATGAGGACATTGGGAACTGAGAGGAGAGTCTAGCAGAAGACATGACATGGCTTTATGGCAAGTGCAGAGAAGTGAATCGTTCTTTCAAAGAGCCAGTATAGGTAGGATGGACTCAATAGTCTCCTTTGGTGCTGTACAACTCTATATAGTTTTGCCCTGTCTGGAATTAGGGTAGCTAGGGTCACTTGGCAAGCCCCAGCATTCACGGTGGCTAGCACTGCTGCCTCACAGCGCCAGGGACCCAGGTTCGATTCCAGCCTCAGGAGACTGTCTGTGTGGAGTTTGCACATTCTCCCCGTGTCTGCGTGGGTTTCCTCCGGGTGCTCCGGTTTCCTCCCACAGTCGAAAGGTGTGCAGGTCAGGTGAATTGGCCACAGGAAACATAGAGTTATAGGGATTGGGTGAGATGCTCTTCAGAGGCTCTGACTGCCATTCTATGTGATTCAACTAGTCTGTGAATTGGCTTTAAGCAAAACAAAGAAGAATTGGCAGAATTTTACCTCCATTAAAATACTTAATAAAATAGTATATTATTTAACTACGAATCATCAGCTGTTCCAATATAACAACATCCTATTAACACATCCTTGACAAAGGCCAATTCAGTAAAACAGATTTTCCTCACGGGCTATCTCCAGTCCAGGAGAAAGGAACACCAAAAGAAACAGTTGAGCAGCAGAGAGAGAACATGAGCTTTCTGCTGCAGCAGAGAGAGAGCTGTATCTATCAGCTTCAACCGCTAACTCCAAACCCCAACTGAAAGCAGAACTAAAACCCTGGGTGTGTGTGAGCCGAACTCCACCCAATCATGCACCTTTTGTCTAAGGGAGCTCAAAGTTGTTTACCCACTTCTTCTGAAGCAGACATTCTGACACCACTGTGGCATCACCCCTCTTCAAGAGAGACGGCATGGAACAAATCTCTCCTAAAGGCACAGTGGGAAGAGGGAATTCAGCTATACGGTTAACTTAAAGGAGCCAGGCTTGTCCGACACAGGGCAAAGGAGAGTGAGGGGAGAGTTGATCAGGGGGCACAAGTTTATGACAAGGTTTAGAAAACATTAATAAATAAATATTGTCCCAATTAGACGAGGGATGCACAGATTGTGGACAAGAATTGAAAGGGGGTGTTAAAAGCGAGAAATGACTTATGTAGCAAGTTGCAATGACTTGGAAGTCATCATTGAGACACAGGCAATTAACAGGACATGAGGGTGTCATGTTCAGGCCAGACTGGGCAAGGACGACCGATTTCCTTCCCCAAAGGACATTAGCAAAACAGATGGATTCTTTAAACAATGGGCAATGGTTTGGCCGTCATCATTAGACTCTTATGGAACTTGAATTCAGGGTAGAATTTGGACTCATGTTCCCAGAATATTCGCTAGGTCTCTGGCTTAATAGTCTGGCAAGAATACCACTAGGTCATCTTCATCCCCATGAAGATCGTGAATGACTTGAAAAGGTAATTGGATATACACTTGCAGGTGGAGGGAGAGGCTGAATAGGCTGGGGCTGTTTTGCCCGGAGTATCAGAGGCCTTATAGAGGTTTACAAAATCATGAGGGGCATGGAGAGGGTAAATAGACAAGGTCTTTTCCCTGGGGTGGGGGACTCCAGAACTAGAGGGCTTAGATTTAGGGTGAGAGGGGAAAGATATAAAAAGGACCTAAGGGGCAACTTTTTCACACAGAGGGTGGTGTGAATATGGAATGAGTTGCCATAGGAAGTGGTGGAGGCTGGTAGAATTATAGCATTTAAAAGGCATCTGGATGGGTATATGAATAGGAAGGGTTTGGAGGGATATGATACTAGATCAGATTGAGATGTCTATTCAACATGGACGGTTTGGACTGACGGGTGCTGTCTGTGCTTAATGACTCTATAACTCCCTTATCCCTTCCTCACATACTGTCTAATGACTTTGTTTATGTTGCAAAACTGAAGTCTCGTTCAAGAATTTAGGCTTGGTGCCTCCAGCTAAAATTCCAGCATCGCAGTAGACTGTTGAAATCACATCAGTTCATCACTTTGATAGGTCGTACGTGATATTAAGCCAATTATATTGGAGCTTCAGTCACACCAACAAAAGACCAAACTTGGCCCGCAAAGAGAGCAGCACAACACGTTCCTGACCAAAGATAATCTCTCAATATTTGGAACCTGACTGGCGTGAGAACGTCATCTGAAGACCTGGGCAGCTTCCACCAAACATTCTGCTGGCTGGGAGTTCATGTGGAAACCCAGCCTGTGGTACTCAGAGAGGTCCTGAGGGCAAAAACACAGTCGGACATCAACATCCCAAACATCACGAACGGGTCAGTGCTACATTCAAGTCACTCACGTGCACTTCAAAAACATAGACTGAGATTGCCTGACTGGTAAGAGCTTGGAGGGAGAGGAATTTGTCAAGTGTGTACAAGAGAAAGTTCTGGTTGAGTATGTGGTTGTACCTACTAGAGATGGAGCAAAGCTTAACTTTCTCTTCAGAAGTAAGACAGGGTAAGTGTCAGTCGGGAAGCACTGTAGGGCCAGTGACCATAATTTTGTTTTAAAAGAGTTATGTTTTAGATTAGATTACTTACAGTGTGGAAACAGGCCCTTCAGCCCAACAAGTCCACACTGACCCGCCGAAGCGCAACCCACCCATACCCCTACATTTACCCCTTACCTAACACTACAGGCAATTTAGCATGGCCAATTCACCTAACCTGCACATCTTTGAACTGTGGGAGGAAACCGGAGCACCCAGAGGAAACCCACGCAGACACAGGGAGAACGTGCAAACTCCACAGTCAGTCGCCTGAGGCGGGAATTGAACTCGGGTCTCAGGCTCTGTGAGGCAACAGTGCTAACCACTGTGCCACCGTGCCGTCCGTTATGGAAAAGGATAGACCTGATCAGTAAGTTAAAGTTCTAAATTGGAGTAAGGTCAATGTTTGATGGTACTAGGCAAGAACGTTCAAAAATTGACTGGGAGCGGATGTTCGCAGGTCAAGGGACGGCTGGAAAGTGGGAAGTTTTCAAAAACGAGTCCAAGAGACATGTCAGGGTGAAGGGTAGAGCTGGTAGGGAATGCTGGCTGACTAGAAAAATTGAGGTTTTGGTCAAGGAAAGGAAGGAGGCGAAGGTCAGGGATAGGCAACTGAGATTGAGTGAATCCCCAGAAGAGTATAAAGGCAAAAAGGGAACATGAGATAGCTTTGGCAAATAAGGTTAAAGAGAATCCAAAGGGATTCTACAAACACATTAAGAACAAAAGGGTAACTAGGGAGAGAAGAGGGCCCCACAAAGGTCAGAAAGGTCGCCTATGTGGGGAACTGCAGGAGATGGGGGAGATACTAAACTAGTATTTTGCATCAGTGTTTAACAAGAGAAGAATGTATAGAACTCGGGGAAAGTAAATAGCGATATCTTGAAAAATGTCCATGTTACAGAGAAGGAAGTGCTGGATGTCTTAAAATGCATAAAAGTGGATAAATCTCTAAGACCTGATCAGGTGTACCCGAGAACTCTGTGGGAAGCTAGAGAAGTGATTGCTGGTCCTCTTGCTGAGATATTTGTATCATTGAGAGTCACAGGTGAGGTGCCGGAAGACTGGAGGTTGGCAAACGTGGTGCCACTGTTTAAGAAGGGCGGTAAGGACAAGCAGAGGGAACTTTAGACCACTGAGCCTGACATCAGAGGTGGACAGGTTGTTGGAGGGAATCCTGAGGGACAGGATGTACATGTATCTGGAAAGGCAAAGACTGATTAGGGATAGTCAACATGGCTTTGTGCGTGGGAAATCATGTCTCACAAACTTGACTGAGTTTTTGGAAGAAGTAACAAAGAGGATTGATGAGGGCAGAGCAGAGGATGTGGTCTAGCCTGCACATCCCTGGACACTATGAGCAGTGCTTATCTCCCCTGTTTCTGCAGGTTCCAAAGTTAGTCCAGAGCATCGTTTATGATGTTTTTTCACAGGATGTGGGTATCCCTGACATGGCCAGTATTTAATGCCCATCTGTAAGTGCCCCCCCAAGGTAGGTTTTCTGGTGTAGTTAAACTCACAGTGATATTAGGAAGGGATTCATAGAATCCCCACAGTGTGGAAACAAGTCCACACCAACCCTCCAAAGAGTAACCCACCCAGACCTATTCCCATTACTCTGCATTTAACTCTGACTAATGCACCTAACCTCCACATCCCTGAACACCATGAGCAATACGGCATGATCAATCCATCTGACCTACACATCTGTAGACTGTGGGAGGAAACCCACGCAGGCATGGGGAGAATGTGCAAACTCCACACAGACAGTCACCCGAGGCTGGAATCGAACCACTCAGCCAATGTGCCGCCCCACTTTAAAATCAATCAATTGCCAGCCCCACACCTTATTTTCTGCTTTAGCAATGCCATCACCAAGATAAAGGAGCAGAGCAAGTCTCCCATTCCCTGATCGGGAATTGAACCCAGACTGTGGCACTGAGAGCATCAAATCTTAATCACTAGACCACCAGGGAAGACCTTTTGAGCCCTGGATCTCCTATTTACTGAGCACGTGCTATAACTAACTAAGCCCGGATTCCTTTCGGACCTTGTTGGATGTAATGCATAACAAACATTTTATTATCCGAGGGACCAGGAATAAGCCGGATGATCAAATATTTTGAATAATTAAGATGACCACATAAACAAGGTAAAACACACACTCAGTAATGGAAACATAATGCAGTGGGGTATACGCATCATTGTTATATTTTATTTATGGCACTTAAATAATAACACAACTCGGTCTTAGTTAAAACTTACCGATTGAAAGCTTTCTCACTGGCACTCGTAACTGATTACTCAGACATTGCAAGATTTGAGGAGAAATTGACTCAAAATTGAATCATCTGCTGATATTGCAACACTCGATTAAACAATTGCATTTGTGTTGAGGTAAATAAGTTCAAAAACTATAATAATTGGACAGAATAATACAGTAAACTTCACAACTTCTGCCAGTTTATCGAGGATGCTGGGCTGTAGGTGTCAGTTCAAGTAAAATTCGCTCTGATTGTAAAATGTCCATTTTGGAGGGCATTTATGAGTCAACCACATTTCCGTTAGTCACATATCAGTCAGACCTGGGCAAGGATGGCTGCGTTCCTTCCCCCCAGGGCTTTCGGGCTTTTATGACAATTGACAAAGATTGCTTGGCCACTATTATTGAAAATGTGTTGCTGGAAAAGCGCAGCAGGTCAGGCAGCATCCAAAGAGCAGAGAATCGACGTTTCGGGCATGAACCCTTCTTCAGGAATTTTGCCCTTTCGGGCTCATGCCCGAAACGTCGATTCTCCTGCTCCTTGGATGCTGCCTGACCTGCTGCGCTTTTCCAGCAACACATTTTCAGCTCTGATCTCCAGCATCTGCAGTCCTCACTTTCTCCTCCACTATTATTGAATGCAGCTTTCAATTCCAGATTCATGAACTGAATTTAATTGAATTGTGCCTCCATCTCAAGTCTTGGCTCAGTCTTTACTGAACATCTTTTGAAATCCCAAACTGACTAAGTCCATTGCAATCCTCCGGTCAACTCTTTGTTATTTCTCCAAAGAATTTAAACCAGGTTGGTCAAGTACATCCCTCACAATACCCAAGGTGACCGTGACCCATGTTTGAGGATCAGACCCTGAATGCAATCATGCCCTTTGACAAAGGATTAGTGCCAAGTTGGAGTGTCTGTTTAATGTTGAGTTGTTCATTCAGGACCCATAAGATTAAAATATTTAACTGCATGAGGCAAACTCAACAATCATTCTATGTCCCAAGATCAAAGGGGACCAGTTAAAAGACTGAACAAATGCCAGGAAAATTTTCTTTGCAAAATAAAGAGAAGCCAATTGCAAAATCTTGTGCTTCTTTGGCAACTGTTAAAGCTCCCTGCCTTTCATGTCGTGGGTGGGAATTGGTGGGGACATGGATTCCCAATCATCATACTCAGAGATGAAAGCAGCAAGATAGTTGTCTGTGTGGAGTTTGCACACACACCCCCCTACCACCCCCTTCCAATGTCTGCGTGGGTCCCCTCTGGGTGCTCTGGTTTCCTCCCATAATCCAAAGATATGCAGGTTAAGGTGGATTGGCCATGTTAAATTATCCCATAGTGTCCAGGGGTGTGCAGGTTAGGGTGGATTGACCATGTTAAATTATCCCATGGTGTCCAGGGATGTGCATGTTAGGGTGGATTGGCCATGCTAAATTGCCCCATGGTGTTCAGGGATTTGTAGGTTAGGGTGGATTGGCCATGCTAAATTGCCCCATGGTGTCCAGGGATGTGCATGTT
Source organism: Hemiscyllium ocellatum (assembly GCF_020745735.1). Lineage (NCBI taxonomy): Eukaryota > Metazoa > Chordata > Chondrichthyes > Orectolobiformes > Hemiscylliidae > Hemiscyllium > Hemiscyllium ocellatum. The sequence goes on along the minus strand of NC_083447.1, from coordinate 16,123,251 downwards.
AGGGTGGATTGGCCATGCTAAATTGCCCCATGGTGTTCAGGGATTTGTAGGTTAGGATGGATTGGCCATGCTAAATTGCCCCATGGTATCCAGGGAGGTGCAGGTTAGGGTGGATTGGCCATGCTAAATTATCAATGGTGTCCAGGGATGTGTAGGTTAGATGCATTAGTCAGGGGTAAATGTAGAGTAATAGGGTAGGGGAAAGGGTCTGGGAGGGTTAATTTTCAGAGGGTTGGTGTGGAAGTGTTGGGCCAAATGGCCTGTTTCGACACTGTAAGGATTCTATTCTCTGATTTCCCACATGACCAGTCCTGGGACCTTTATGTATGTGTCACGCCACCTGTAAGCAATACTGAGCAGAGGCTGCTTGAGGCCAGGTGTTACAGCACAGAAGGGCTTTGTACCAGTCGTCATCTTTGTACCAGTCGTCAAGCCCTCTACTCCCCTGCCCTTGTACTCTAGTGTATTTCAAACGATCATCCACATACGAGAGCTTCTTAGGGATGGTGATCACCAACAATCTGTCCTGGACTATCCACATTGATGCAACAGTCAAGAAGACACAACAACACCTCTTCTTTCTCAGGAGGCTAAGGAAATTCAGCATATCCATAATGACTCTCGCCAATGTTCTATCTGGATACATCACAGCGTGATATTTCAACTGTTCTGTCCACGGCAGTAAGAAACTACAGAGAGCTGTGAACCCAGCCCAGTCCATCACACAAACCAGCCTCCCACCCACTGACTCCATCTACACTTCCCACTGCCTCGGGAAGGCAGCCAACATCATCAAAGACCCCTCCCACCCGGTTAGAATCTCTTCCACCCTCTTCCGTCGGGCAGGAGATACAAAATGTTAAACACACATACCAACAGATTCAAGAACAGCTTCTTCCCCGCTGTTATCACACTGCTGAACGGGAGCTGTCAAATTTCTAACTGGGGTGGGAGGCTGGTTTGTGTGATGGACTGGGCTGGGTTCACAGCTCTCTGTAGTCTCTTACAGTCCTGGGCAGAACAGTTGCCGCACCAAACCGTGATACATCCAGATAGGATGCTTTCTATGATGCGTCTATAAAAATTGGAAGAGTCCTTGTGGACGTGCTGCATTTCCTTAGCCTCCTGAGCAAGTAAAGGCGTTGTTGAGCTTTCCTGATAGTAGCATCAACATTGATGGACCAGAACAGATTGTTGGTGATCATCACTCCCAGGAACTTGATGCCCTTGACCATCTCCATCTCTGCACCATTGATGCAGACAGTATTTGGCTAGATTTGATGACTAGGGGCCTTAAGGAGCTGGTCCACACCCATACTTCCCCTCCCCCCCCTCGCCTGCAAAAGTTGGAGTGGCCCCCATTGTCATCATCCACAGACTGTGAGTGATATCAGTCTCATGGGTGAAGCCAATGTCATACAAACATTAACCCCTTCAAAACCATGACCATAACCGCTGCCTACAATACTGAGCCATGCAGACCCAGGTAACCCCGGTTGTATCTCAAAATAGGGAGTCACCACCAGCTAGGTCAGAAAGGGAAACACGTTGAAAAGTCTATTTTATCTTCCTCTCAAATAGCCTCCGAACATTCACCATCCTGACACACATTCAATCGTACCATAGCACAGCTCCTTCCTCGGCCTTGTTGGAATCATTTCATCCACTTTGCTCCCAATCCTCCACCTTCCCTCCTCTTCGCGAGACCCGTTCACTGATTCATCCCTCCCTCAACTTCTCAAGACTCCATTTCCAGGGATAGGCGATCGACTGGAATCTACAATCAAACACTGAATGCTGCCTCAACTCCATTTCCTCACACCTCACTTCCTCATGGCCGCTATTCCCGGACCCCTTCTCCCGGAGGATGCTCACGCTGCCAATGTATGTCAGCCTTTTTCCTCAAGTGAGGAATCTCCGTAGCAGCCATCTTGGTTAGTCAATCAGGGCCATCCCCTTCCTCTTGCCCCCTTAGGCTGTCGTTTTACACCAACTGGTCAGTCTGCAATAAAAAGACATGCTCATGATGTCATCACTGTACCATAGCATGCCACCTGAGGTTCCAAACGTTGCACACTTCATCTTACCTCAGGCCTCTTGAAGCATGGGTCTCTATCAGGGGAATGCTCCTCTATAATGGCTTAATGCTAGTCCAGACACTGATGTGCCTGAAAAGTGTAAATGTTTGGCTATCATAGTTAGTTGCAGTGAATGTCTGTTGGATTCTTCAATACCACAATATCCACGACACCTTCCAGGAGATAGCATAAACATCGGGTAAATGCCCACTTGGAGGCAAACTCATACCTGCCACCACTAATCACATTTACTCTATCCATCCTAAAGGCTGTGACATCCTGACTGCACTCCTCAATCACACCACCCCTCCCCATTGCATCTTCCCCTGCACACTCAGAGGACCCATCACCTGCCCCTGGAACTTTCCAGAGGACCCAGGGAAATGACGTCTTGCTTCTTTCTGCTTCATATCCTGGAGAGTCTGACTCACTAATGTCCTTCAGGAAACGAAACCACCACCCTTACCTGGTCTGGCCTACATGTGACTCCAGACCACAGCAATGTGGTTGACTCTTAACTGGGCAATTAGGGTCGGACAGTAAATGCTGTCTAGCCAGCGAAACCCTCATCCTGTGAATGAATTAGAAACAATCATGGAGTCAGATTCCCCCGGCCTCTGGAACTGCTTGGACGCCATTAGCCATGCGGCTGGTGCAGCTACCATCCTCACGATGATTGATGACATCACTTCCACCCCCATCATGGCAGCTTCCACAGCCACTTCTGCCCCTCACAATTCCTCATGAACCACACATGACATCACTTCCGCCCCTCACATCATCGCTGATGTGACACGCTCAGTGACTTCCAGCCCCCCCACTGCTGTGTTTTGCCATCACTTCTGCCCCCACCAATGCCACTCACCTGCATTCTGCTGACATGCGCCCCGCAGATCCCACTGTCACCATCCTCGTCCCCCAGAACCCTGAGGGGAACATCACCCCTGCTCATGACTGCACCCCCATTCCCCCCACCACCACACCCACTCCAGTTACAGGCTCCACCCCTACTCCCAGTTCCACAGCCCACCAGATCCCAGCTCCCAGCCCTGCCGAGTTTTCACCATCCCTCCAGACCTCCCCCTCACTGAGGACGGACAATCAGTCCTCAGCAAAGGACTCACCTTCATCCCCCTCCGTCCACGCATCAATGAATTTAATACATGCGGTGACGTTGAATAATTCTTCTGCCGCCTCCGCCTCTGAGCTTACTTTCACAATCAGGATTCCCGCCCACCTTCCGAGGACCCCTTCGCCCACCTCCGACACACTGCATCCACCTGGACACCCCGCGCTGGCCTATTACCTGCCCTCGACCTCTTCATTTCCAACTGCCGCCAGGACATTAACCGCCTCAACCTGTCTACCCCCCTCCCTCACTCCAATCTCTCACTGTCACAACGCGCAGCCCTCCAATCCCTCTGCTCCAATCCCAACCTCACCATCAAGCTAGCTGATAAAGGGGGCGCAGTGGTAGTCTGGCGCACTGACCTCTACACCACTGAAGCCAAACGCCAACTCGTGGACACTTCTTCCTACTGCACCCTCAACCATGACCCCACCCCCCATCACCAAACCATCATCTCCCAGACCATACAGAACCTCATCATCTCAGGAGATCTCCCACCCACAGCTTCTAACCTCATAGTCCGGGAACCCCGCACTGCCCAGTTCTACCTCCTTCCCAAGATCCACAAGCCTGACCACCCTGGCCGACCCATTGTCTCAGCATGCTCATGCTCCCCCACAAGGAGGTTGAGCAATTCATCAACTTCACCAACACATTCCACCCTGACCTTAAATTTACCTGGACCATCTCTGACACCTGCCTCCCATTCCTGGACCTCTCCATCTCCATTAATGACGACTGACTTGACACTGACATTTTTTACAAACCCACCGACTCCCACAGCTACCTGGATTACACCTCTTCCCACCCTATCTCTTGCAAAAATGCCATCCCATATTCCCAATTCCTCTGCCTCCGCCGTATCTACTCCCAGGAGGACCAGTTCCACCACAGAACACACCAGATGGCCTCCTTCTTTAGAGACCGCAATTTCCCTTCCCATGTGGTTAAAGATGCCCTCCAATGCATCTCGTCCACATCCTGCACCTCCGCCCTCAGACCCCATCCCTCCAACCGTAACAAGGACAGAACGCCCCTGGTGCTCACCTTCCACCCTACAAACCTTCGCATAAACCAAATCATCCGCCAACATTTCTGCCACCTCCAAAAAGACCCCACCACCAGGGATATATTTCCCTCCCCACCCCTTTCCGCCTTCCGCAAAGATAATTTCCTCCGTGACAACCTGGTCAGGTCCACACCCCCCTACGACCCACCCTCCCATCCTGGCACCTTTCCCTGCCACCGCAGGAATTGCAAAACCTGCGCCCACACCTCCTCCCTCACCTCCATCCAAGGCCCTAAAGGAGCCTTCCACATCCACCAAAGTTTTACCTGCACATCCACTAATATCATTTACTGTATCCGTTGCTCCTGATGCGGTCTCCTCTACATTGGGGAGACTGGGTGCCTCCTAGCAGAGCGCTTTAGGGAACATCTCTGGGACACCCACACCAATCAACCACACCGCCCCGTGGGCCAACATTTCAACTCCCCCTCCCACTCTGCCGAGGACATGGAGGTCCTGGGCCTCCTTCACCGCCGCTCCCTCACCACCCGACGCCTGGAGGAAGAACGCCTCATCTTCCTCCTCGGAACACTTCAACCCCATGACATCGATGTGGATTTCACCAGTTTCCTCATTTCCCCTTCCCCCACCTCACCCCAGTTCCAACCTTCCAGCTCAGCACTGTCCCCATGACCTGTCCTACCTGTCTATCTTCCTTTCCACCAATCCACTCCACCCTCCTCTCTGACCTATCATCTTCATCTCCACCCCCATTCACCTATTGTACTCTTTTCTAGCTTCCCCCACCCTCCTCCCTGACCTATCACCTCCATCCCCACCCCCATTCACCTATTGTACTCTATGCTACTTTCTCCCCACCCCCACCTTCGTCTCATTCATCTCTCCATCCTGCAAGCACCCTGCCTCTATTCCTGATGAAGGGCTTTTGCCCGAAACGTCGATTTTCCTGCTCCTCGGATGCTGCCTGAACTGCTGTGCTCTTCCAGCACCACTCTAATCCAGAATCATGGAGTCATAGAGTCAGACAGCACAGAAACAGACCCTTCATTCTAACTCGCCCCTGCCAACCAAGTTCCCAAACTAAGTTAGTCCCATTTACCTGCTTTTAGCCCATTTCCCTCTAAACCTTTCCTACTCACGTACCTGTCTAAATGCCTTTTAAATGTTGTCACTCTAGCTGCATCTCCCACTTCCTTTGGCAGTTCGTTCCACATGTCAATCTCTGTGTAAAAAGTTGCTCCTCGGGTCCCTTTTAAGCATTTCCCACCTCACCTTAAACCTATCTATGGGTGGCACGGTGGCTCACTGGTTCGCACTGCTGCCTCCCTCCCCCCTCACTACTCCCAGGGACCCATGTCTGATTCCAGCCTCTGACGACTGCCTGTGTGGAGTTTGCACATTCTCCCCGTGTCTGCGTGGGTTTCCTCCGAGTGCTCCGGTTTCCTCCCACGGTCCAAAGATTTGCAGGTCAGGTGGATTGACCATGTTAAATTGCCCATAGCGTCCAAGGATGTGCAGGTTAGGGTGGATTGGTCATGTTAAATTATCTCATTGTGTCCAGGGATGTACAGGTTAGGGAGATTAGCTGTGAGGAGTGCAGGGTTACAGGGATGCATTGGATCTGGGTATGATAGTCTTTGCAGGGTTAGTGTGAACCCGATGGGCTGAATGGCCTGCTTCCACATTGTAGAGATTCTATGCCCTCGGTTTTGGAACTCACCCCCCAACCCCGCCCCCAAATCTGGGAAAAAAGACCTTGGCTATTTATCTTATAAATGTCACCCCGCAGCTTCCTACGTTCCAGTGAAAATAACCCCAGCCCATCCAGCCTCTCCTTATAACTCAAACCCTCCAGGCCTGGCCACATCTCGGTAAAACATTTCTGAACTCTGTCCAATTTAATAATATCTTTCTGACTGTAATATAACGGGATGAAACAGGAGCTGAGACAGCAGCTTTGTACAACTGTCCAGGTCACAACATGACCCTGAGTCATTGTCATCAATTTTGTCTCACCACCCCGCCCACCAATCTCCCCCTCCCCCACTCTGACCTCTCTGCCCCCGGGTCTGCAACACTGCTCTACTGAGGCTGAATGCCAGCTCAAGATACTCATCATTTGTCTGGATTTGAAGGTGCTGGAGGACATTCGAGGAAGAGGTGATGAAGATATGTCCTTTAAGGTTCCTTGAGGTCCAAGGCCTATCAATAGAGATGCAGGACCCACCACCAGCACTTCACCGGGGACTCTCACTGATGATGTCACTCAGTCATGGTGAAGAAACGTCTGCAACCAAACCTTCCAACTCAGCGAGCTAACTTACACTTAATATCAATCTTCTCAAACATCTCAGCGAGCTAATTTACACTTATCATCAACCAATCTTCTCAAACATCTCAGCGAGCTAACTTACACTTATCATCAACCAATCTTCTCAAACATCAAAGCAATCTCTGAAAAATTCAAATCAGCAATTTCTTGAACGGTAAGATTATAAGGTAAAGCAGCAGATTTCGGCCAGTCAACCAATCACGTCTGTTCTGCCGCTCCATCATCGCTGAAATGGTTCTCAACTCCATTCTGCCCATGACCCTTAATCCCTTTATCAATCAGGTTTTTCTATTTCTGTCTTAAAAACAGCCAATGATTTGGCCTCCACAGTCCATGGCAATATTGTGAGAGGGTCGAGTTGCTCAGTAGCAGCTGTATTGTCTGAGACGCCCTGCGGAAACTCACCAAGGATCGTCAGACAGCACAATCCAAACCCAGGACCACGCCCATCCAGGAGGGCAAGGGCAGCAAGGGGGTGGCACGGTGGTTAGCATTGCTGCCTCACAGAGCCAAGGACCCGGGTTCGATTCCAGCCTTGGGGCAAACGTCTGTGTGGAGTTTTCACGTGTCTGCGCGGGTTTCCTCCGGGTTCTCCAGTTTCCTCCCACAGTCCAAGGATGTGAGGTTTAGGCAGATCATCCATGGTGTCCTGTGACATTCAGATTAGGTGGATTGGCCATGGGAAATACGGGGCTACAGGGATAGAATGGGTACGGATCTGGGTGGGATACCCTTCAGAGGGTTGGTGTGGACTCGAAGGGCAGAGTGGCCTGCTTCCACGCTGTAAGGTACTACAAAATACGTGGGAACACCAACCCCTGCAAGTTCCCCTCCAAGTAATTAACCATCCTGACTTGGAAATATATCAGCATTCCTTCAGTGTCGCTGGGTCAAAATCCTGGAACTCCTGCCCTCAGGGCATTGTGGGTTTACCTCCAGCACATGGACTGCAGCGGTTCAGGAAGGCAGCTCATTCCAGCCTGGATGGAACAAATGACTTCCCTCTGCTCCAATTATGTACATGCTCCTCAGCAGCTCTCGCTAAACGCTAACGCTCTGACAAATGAAGGCAACATTTACACTAATTTGCTGACCACACAACCTCAAAACAGTTTCACGAGGCAGTTCTGAAGGGTTTTATGATGTAATTATTGCCATTGGAAAGGTCAGTGTTTGTTTGTTGCAGTGTTTCGGTTTCGCTGTCGGTCACACAGTACTTCACACACGTGTGGATGTCCAGGCAGAAAGTTTCAGAATAACAGCTTACGAATTGCGGCATTGGGAAATGAGTCAATTTGCATCATTAGTGATTGAACAATGAAATGTTGTTTGGACAGCTCACAGTTGGTCCCATGTAGATCGCTGCTGGTAATTGAGAAATAATACTTCCAATCTAGAATAGTAAATGGGGAATTCCTCCAAATTGTCTGACATGTGCAAGACATTAGAGTCTTGGCACCTCTACAGAGTGGAAGCAGGCCACTTGGCCTCTAACGGGTCCACACAGACCCTCTGAAGAGCATCCCACCCAGCCCCACTTTATCTCCGTCACCCTGCCTTTCCCCTGGCCAATTCACCCTGACCTTCCCACCTTTGGAGGAAACCGGAGCACCCGGAGGAAACCCACGCAGACACGGGGAGAAAGTGCAAACTCCACACAGACAGTCGCCCGAGGTCGGATCCCTGGTGCCGTGAGGCTGCAGTGCTAACCACTGAACCACCATGTGGAATAATCAGATCAACTGTGATGTTGCCAAATGGGCAGGGCAGGCCAGAGGGGCCGAATGGCTTACTCCTGTTCCAAATTGACAGGTTCTGGGACTTGATGGGTCATGCTGGAATTGCTAGGTTTGGGAAGCAGTGTGAATGTGAACAGTTTAATTGCGGAAACCAGACAGAGGAATCCACTTTACAGATCCTTCACCTCTGTCAGTTAACGTGAAAAGAAAATCCTCACATCCTGGAAGAGGAAAAAAAAACAGCCAGGCAGTCTGCCACATGTGACAAAATGTGTCTTGAAGAGGGGTCTGTTATGTCCTGTTTCTCTTGAAAACCTGGTGCTGAGATGTCAGCTCCACGAGAAACAGAGTAAATAGCTTTGAGATAGTTTTAAAGTTAGACAAAAAGAAGCCATGAGTCGGGCCCACACAGACCCAGGGTTTTAGGTTTTGCTTTCAGTTGTTGAAGTTGGAATTGAAGCCACTAGATATCTCTCCCTCTGTCTGTCTCTCTCTGCCTCTCCCTCACTCTCTCTCCCTCTCTCTCTGTCTCTCTCTCTCTCTCTCTGTCTCTCTCTCTCTCTGCCTCTCTCTCACTCTGCCTCTCTCTGGCTCTCTCTCTCTCTGTCTCTCTCTCTCTGCCTCTCTCTCTCTCTCTCTCTCTCTGCCTCTCTCTCTGCCTCTATCTCTCTCTCTCTGTCTCTCTCTTTCTGCCTCTCTCTCCATCTCTCTTTCTCTCGCTCTCTTTCTGCTTCCCTCTCGCTCTCTCTCTCTGTGCTTCTAGTTTCATTCTCTCGGTGTCCTTCCTCCTGGACTGCAGGAGGTCACCAGTGGGGGATTATCTGCTTTGCTGAATTTGCCTTTGCCAAGGGTGTGTTTATGGGATGCTGCTATGTTGGAACAATTGATGAGTTGTAGCTAAAATAAATATCATTTTGTTAAGTATCTCAATAGAGTTCAACTTATGCCTATTCTTTTTTTGTTTGTGTTTAACTGTGATTTCAGCATAAAGTTTTGCTTAAAGCTGAGTTGTTTGGCCAATCGAATTGCATCTTAAAAACATGCCTTTAAATAGGATAAAAGTTAGGGTATCTAATGTTTTGAAGGGGTTTGGTCTAGTCCATAATGCACATCAGCACCAGAAATTCCTCCTAGCATTCTATCCTGCATCAAATACAGACATGCAATTCCATTGAGGTTCATCCAACCTCGTGAAGGGTTAACGCTCGAATTAGATCACATTGATTTCAAACAATATCCCATCTATGACCTTACCCTGCCTTTATCAACTTGACAAAAGTAACCACACCCTCTGTGCATCTTGGGGTTGCTGCAAAACATCCATTTTATTTTATATTCTTGTCCTGTTGATGGATTAAACTGTTTTAGCTAACACTTTATTTATTTTTCATCTCTTTACCCGAATGATCTTGTACAATTTGTTTATTGTCTGGTTTCCAGAAACGAAAGAAGGAATAGTAAATTGTGGAAGTGTGATTATGTCCACTCTGTGACTCAAATGGAGGCCGGGGGAGTGGATACAAGATTGTCTAATTCAGGTTGCAGTCCGACCATTGTGTCTATTCACATATTGCCCTGGTCACTGAGAGGGAAGTGGAGCATGACTGCCCCCTGCTGACAAAGTAATTTCTTCAAAAAAAAACCAGCCGGATTCTCCCATCACTTCACCCTGGGACAGGACTGTGAAGGGAAAACAGCACAACAAACACCTGGGGAGTGAGGCCTCCATTTAACTTGGTGCCTGGTGACTGTCATTGACCCATTCACTTTGATCGTCATTCCACCATTAACCAAGTGTCTGGTCAACCAGATTAATCTGTTTACCGCCACTGACCCAATCACTGTCACTAACCCAGTAACTAGTTACTATTGTTAACCTGGTTATTTCACTAACCCAGTGCCTGGTCACCATCATTAACCTGGTCAATGTCACTAACCTGTCACCTGGTCCCCGTCACTAACCTGGTGTCTGGTCATTGTTATTAACCTAGTCACTGTCAATAACCTGTGTCTGATTACTGTCGTTAACCTGGAAACCCTCACAATGGGCAGCACGGTGGCTCAGTGGTTAGCACTGCTGTCTCACAGCACCAGAGACCCGGGTTCAATTCCCGCCTCAGGCAACTGTCTGTGTGGAGTTTGCACATTCTCTCTGTGTCGGCGTGGGTTTTCTCCGGGTGCTCCGGTTTCCTCCCACAGTCCAAAAAAAATCTGCACATTGGGTGAATTGGCCGTGCTAAATTGCCCGTAGTGTTAGGTGAAGGGGTAAATGTAGGGAAATGGGTCTGGGTGGGTTGCTCTTCGGAGGGTCAGTATGGATTTGTTGGGCCAAAGGGCCTGTTTCCACACTGTAATCTAATCTAAAATACAATCATTAACCCAGTGCCTGGTCACTGTCATTAACCTGGTCACTCACTAATGCAGTGATTGATCATTGTCATTAATCTGGTCACCCTCATAATTATTAACCCAGCGGCTGATCACCATAACTAACCAGGTCACTGTCACTAATCTGGTTCCGGGTCACTGTCATTAACCCAGTGTCCAATACTGTTGTTAACCTGGTTACCCTCACAGTCATTAACCTGTTGCCTTTTCACTGTCATTAACTAGCACCCAGTTATTGTTTAATGCTTGATGTCCCCTCAATCTCCACCTCACTGCCCTCGCCCTGCCACATCTCCACCTCACTGCCCTCGCCCTGCCACATCTCAGATTGTTGGCCTTGTGTAGATTCTTGAGCCTCCCCTCTTGAGAGATCAGCTCTTCGACAGACAACACAACAACAGAGAGCAAAAATAAACAACAAACCTTCACCATGCCCTAGTTGGTTGGTGCCGTGTGTTGAAGCTATGGCGGAACCCTGGTTACAGTCACCCAGCAGCAGGGACTACCCTGGTTACAGTCACCCAGCAACACAGACTGACCCGGTTACAGTGACCCAGAAATAGGGACTACCCTGGTTACAGTCACCCAGCAACAAGGTCTACCCTGGTTGCAGTAACCTAGCAACAGGGACTACCCTGGTTACAGTGACCCAGCAACACGGACTACCCTGGTTACAGTCATCCAGCAACAGGGACTACCCTGGTTGCAGTCACCCAGAAAAAGGACTACCCTGGTTACAGTAACCTAGCAACACGGCCTACCCTGGTTACAGAGACCCAGAAATAGAGCCTACCCTGGTTAAAGTCACCCCAGAACAAGGACCACTGTGGCACAATGTGTCAGCACAGGAGGAAGGGCCGTTCCACTCTGTAATAACGCTGAGACATGGGGATAAGGAGCACACACGAGGCGACCTGCTGGAACCACCTCTCCTAGCTGCTGTTTATAAATAAACAGAATGACAATTGGTTAAACTGGTTAATAGTCCTGAAGAAGGGCTCATGCCCGAAACGTCGATTCTCCTGCTCCTTGGATGCTGCCTGATCTGCTGCGCTTTTCCAGCTTCACATTTTCAGCTAATAGCCCAATCACTCAACATTTTCTGGTTTCTTTTCAGGTTTTTAATAAGTTTGGAGTCTTGTATACTGGCTAAAATAAAACCCAGGTTGAGTTGAATGAGCTTTATTGTCACATGTACTCACATGAAAATCATATCTCACAAATTTGATTGAGTTTTTTTGAAGAAATAACACAGGGGATTGTTGAGGTCAGAGCAGTGGACGTGATCTACTTTGCTTACAGTAAAGCGTACGACAAGGTTCCCCATGGGAGACTGGTTAGCAAGGTTAGATCGCATAGAATACAGGGAGAACTAGCCATTTGGATACAGAACTGGCTCAGAGGTAGAAGACAAAGGGTGGTGGTGGAGGGTTGTATTTCAGACTGGAGGCCTGTGACCAGTGGAGTGCCACAAGGATCAGTGCTGGGCCCTCTACTTATAATTGATTTGGATGTGAGCATAAGAGGTAAGTTAATAAGTTTGCAGATGACACCAAAATTGGAGGTGTAGTGGACAGCGAAGAGGGTTACCTCAGATTACAATAGGACCTTGATCAGATGGGCCAATGGGCTGAGAAGTGGCAGATGGAGTTTAATTCAGATAAATGCGAGGTGCTGCATTTTGGGAAAGCAAATCTTAGCAGGACTTATACACTTAATGGTAAGGTCCTAGGGAGTGTTGCTGAACAAAGAGACCTTGGAGTGCAGGTTCATAGCTCCTTGAAAATGGAGTCGCAGGTAGATAGGATAGTGAAGAAGGTGTTTGGTATGCTTTCCTTTATTGGTCAGAGTATTGAGTACAGGAGTATCAGAAGGATGTTGTGAAACTTGAAAGGTTTCAGAAAAGATTTACAAGGATGTTGCTGGGTTGGAGGATTTGAGCTACAGGGAGAGGCTGAACAGGCTGGGGCTGTTTTTCCTGGAGCGTCAGAGGCTGAGGGGTGACCCTATAGAGGTTTATAAAATCATGAGGGACATGGATAGGATAAATACATAAGTATTTTCCCTAGGGGGGGGGGAGTCCAGAACTAGAGGGTATAGGTTTAGGGTGAAAGGGGAAAGATATAAAAGAGACCTAAGAAGTAACCTTTTCACGCAGAGGGTGGTACGTGTATGGAATGAGCTGTCAGAGGAAGTGGTGGAGGCTGGTACAATTGCAACATTTAAGAGGCATCTGGATGGGTATATGAATAGGAAGGGTTTGGAGGGATATGGGCCGGGTGCTGGCAGGTGGGACTAGATTGGGTTGGGATATCTGGTCGGCATGGACGGGTTGGACCGAAGGGTCTATTTCCATGCTGTACATCTCTATGACTCTATGACTCTGTGAATCCAGTGAAAAGTTTACAATCACCATTTATGGCACCATTTTAGGTACAAAGGTGCCTGGGTACAGTTTCTTCAGTACAAATCCTTTGGAAAAAATATGAAAACGTAAAAGAAATATGGCATTCACAATAACAGACTGTCAAGCCCAGTCAATGGCAGCACCTAGCCTCTAGTCTGAGCTAGGCCTTCAATCACCATGAGGCCTGAAAGCAATGCTGAGGCCTCGCTGGGCTGGGTGACCTCTAGGCCAGGCCGGGAGAGCACCACCCTGGGCCAAGAGGATGCCACACCACGTCAGCGCTGAGGCTGAGAGCCCGAACCCACGCTGAGGCTGTTTGTTCAGCTGCTGAGAAGAAAGAAGAGGAAGATAATAAGAAGAAGTTATACACACTGTCAGGATTCTATGATTAAAATAAAGGAAAGATGGAGCAGATGACCTCCGGCTGAAGCACCCTACTCCCCCGCCATCTTGGAATGCAATGAGGGCACCGCGGTGGGCTGCAGGGTAGCCATTATGACAATGGCACAGGGAACTGGAAGGTTCCATTGTGGAAAGATTGTCTGCCAGTGTCAGTGTGTATGTGCACAATGTCAATGTTCACCTCAGGGGCCTGCCCCTGGCCTAGCAATGGGGCCATCAACTGGTCCAGGCAATGGACTTTGGAGGGAGGGGTCATAGCTCCCCTCTTCCACAGTTACCCTTGGAGATGGAGCACAAGGTGTCCACTGTTATGAAGATGTGGGTGTACCTTTAGAGAGTGAAGGACTTGGCAAGTATACCAAGTGCTGGAGAACTTACAAAGTAACATTTAATTCAGAACAAACAGCACTCGCTGAGTTGCTATGAAATAAAAACACAAATTTTAATTCGGCCAATCAGTTTAAATTATACCCAGAGAAAAAAAATCAAACTCCAATCCAGTTTGAATTGAGTATATTGACAATCTTAAAAGCCAATGACACAATCCGAAGCTTTGGGCGTATAAGACCAGGGAAAATTGAACAGTTGAGAAGAGAACTGCCAAGCCCAGCATGTAAACAGACTGCCTGAAAATAGTGCTCTTAAAAGGTATCTTTTCAATCAGTAATCGGTGATGCAGAAATTCCTAAGAAGAAGAAAAGAAGACACAGGAAGATCCGAACAGAAACACGAAAGTTCCCTGGTTTTGATATAAGAAGGGTGGTTTTGTAAATCTTAATTGGGAGTTTCATCAGACTAGTATTATAAAAGGGAAGGTAACAGATAGGTTAGAGGAAGGAGTTATAAATCGTGGTGAGTTAATTTGTGGTTAACAGTGGTTAGTTAGCTCCTTGAAAGTGGAGTTGCAGGTAGATAGGATAGTGAAGAAGGTGTTTGGTATGCTTTCCTTTATTGGTCAGAGTACTGAGTACAGGAGTTGGGAGGTCATGTTGCGGCTGTACAGGACATTGGTTAGGCCACTGTTGGAATATTGCATGCAATTCTGGTCTCCTTCCTATTGGAAAGATGTTGTGAAACTTGAAAGGGTTCAGAAAAGATGTTGCCAGGTTTGGAGGATTTGAGCTTTAGGGAGAGGCTGAACAGGCTGGGGCTGTTTTCCCTGGAGCGTCAGAGGCTGAGGGGTGACCTTGTGGAAGTTTACAAAATTATGAGGGGCATGGATAGGATAAATAGACAAAGTATTTTCCCTGGGGTTGGAGAGTCTAGAACTAGAGGGCATAGGTTTAGAGTGAGAGGGGAAAGATATAAAAGAGACCGAAGGGGCAACATCCTCACACAGAGGGTGGTGCGGGTATGGAATGAGCTACCAAAGGAAGTGGTGGAGGCAGTTACAATTGCAATATTTAAAAGGCATTTGGATGGGGATATGAATAGGAAGGGTTTGGAGGGCCAAGTGCTGGCAACTGGGACTAGATTGGGTTGGGATATCTGGTCGGCATGGACGAGTTGGACCGAAGGGTCTGTTTCCATAGATATCTCTATGACTCTATGACTCTAATCATTCTCTGTTATACTTTACGAAATAAAGTTGTTCATTTTTACTTTAAATAGTTCTTGGCCTCTCGAATTTTTACAGACTACTGCACAGGCTAAATCTTTTCTCTGTTGATTATTTGACTGCTAAATAGGCACTGTCCCAAAATCACAACATTCTATAAACACATAGAGTCATAGAGTGACTTAGTGACAGGATACCAGCCTCTTGTGGAGTTAGTTCAACCCCCCGTGATCCATTGTTACATTAGATTCTGTGGTGCACCTCTACCTTCCACTACTGGAGACATGTTGAACTGCTCATTTAGTTTGAGAGAGCCTCAGAGTTTTCACTGATGGCCCTTTGGCCCATCTCATCTATGTCAGCCATCAAACATCCATGATCCCACTTTCCAACTGCTGCCCTGTAGCCTTGCACATCCAAATAATTCTCTTCAATCTTTCACACGATGAGGGCATTGGTGGCAAGGCCAGCATCTCTTGTCCATCCCTAATTGCCCTTGAAGTGAGTGTCTGGCTAGGCCCATTTCAGAGAGTAGTCACTGAGGGTCTGGAGTTACGTGCAGACCAGACCAGTAGAAGAAGGTAGTGTTCTCAAAATTTCCTATTATTCATTCATGGGACGAGGTCAACACTGCATTTATTGGCCAGGGGGCAGTTAAGAGTGAAACACATCGCTGTGGGTCTGGAGTCACATGTAGGCCAGACCCTTCCCTGAGTGAACCGGATGGGGTTTTCCCAACAATCGACATCAGAGTCACCATGAGATTCCGAATGCCAGATTTTTATTCCATTCCAATTCTACCACCTGCCATCTTGGGATTTGAACCCAGATCCCCAGAACGTTACCTGGGTCTCTGGATTAACAGTTCAGCGATAATACCACTCTGGCCAATTGGGAACCAATCAACCCTTTAAATTTCAGTTCCATGTCTCATGAGTTGATTTTGAATTGTACCAGTTTCTGGTGTGGGATTTGAACCCGTGTGCTAATGGATTACTTGTCCAGGAACATTACCGCCACAGCACCGTCTCCCCAAGTGCAACATAAAATACTCAATCCTCATGGAGAATCTGCTCTGGTGAGCATACCTCACCTCCATTGGTCCAGGAGGCCATTAACCCACCAGCTAGTGACCCTCTGGAGAAAGGATAGTGGGTAGACCATGGTGGCTGAGCTGATTGGGGGCATCAGGCAGGTCAACTGGACAAAGATGGCTCCATGCTTGAACCCCGGTTGGAGCTGCTGGGTCTGATACAGAGGGTCCTGCAGCGACGGACTTGGGCGGTCACCAAAGGATTGCTTCAGTGACCCAGTGAGGTCAGAGGTGGAGTCGAACTCGAGGGAGAGCTCTCCCCTTATGTAGCTTATCCTGGGCAGAGAGACCCAGGGGACAGTTGGACTTAGCCTTAGGATTTCTCTTTCTTAATTCTTTAAGGCATTGACATTTAGTGCCCCTCCCGAACTGCCCTCAAGAAACATCTCCCGAACCCATGACCTCTAACCTCTGGAAGGACAAGGGCAGCAGATCCATGGGAACACTGCCCACCCCCCCCTCCACAAGTTCCCACTCCGCGCCACTCACCGTCCCGACTTGGAAATATATCGCAGTGTCGCTGGGTCAGAATCCTGGAATCCCCTCCCTCAGGGCATTGTGGGTCAACCCACAGCAGGTGGACTGCAGCGGTTCAAGATGGCAGCTCACCCCCCACCTCCTCCAGGGGGCAACTAGGGACGGGGCAGTAGGGGCTGGTCCACGCCCTGTGAGTAAACAAAGAACTGTTGGAGAAAGGGAAGGTGGTCTCACTGGAGGGGGAAGGGGGTAGCCATCACCTTCTGTGGAAAGGGTGTGGCGCCATTGTACTCCAAGTTGGTCAATTTGGACCGTCCGGTCGGTTTGCAGTTTGAGGCAACACTTTGGGGAATTTGCGGAGTCAACAGTGCAGAAAGAAATGGCCTGGGCAGTGCAGAAGGAACACAATCTCAATGGGCAACAGGATACCACAGGTTCCTCCCCAACCAGTCAGCACCGTGACAGATATCACTCCTTGTCTTCCTTCGCTTAGATTACATTGACTTTGAGGGGAAAAGAACAGAAAAAAGAAATGGATGTGGCAATTTTTCATGAGGTCTGGGACTTGCTTTCTCAAGATGTATTTCCTGTTATGGTGTCCGGTTATGTGATACACTTCCTTCCTGTGTGCACTGGACTCTTGGTAACCATGACGATTGTCTGAAACCCAGCGGAGAGCCTGACGTTAATCATTTAAAGCGACCGGGTGTTGCTGGACTGGAGGCAATGATCAAAGATTGGTAGCGGGCTGTTAGGAACTCACACTGGCTCCATAGTTTCACACCCGCATGAATAAAGAACCAAATCCTTGCCCATACTCTCCCAATGCACGGGGTTCAAAGGGAGGTCAAATCAGGGCAGGACTTGTACACTTAATGGTAAGGACCTGGGGAGTGTTGCTGAACAAAGAGACCTTGGGGTGCAGGTTCATAGCTCCTTGAAACTGGCAACACAAGGAGACAAGTATTTTGGTATGCTTGCCTTTATTGGTCAGTGCATTGAATATAGGAGTTGGGACTTCATGTTGCGGCTGTACAGGACATTAATTATGTCACTCGTGGAACACTGTGTGCAATTCTGGTCTCCCTGCTATAGGAAGGATGTTGTGAAACTTGAAAGGGTTCAGGAAAAGTTTACAAGGATGCTGCCAGGGAAAGATTGAACAGGCTGGGGCTTTTTTCTCTGGAGCGTCGGAGGCTGAGGGGTATAAAAATCATGAGGGGCATAGATAGGGTGAACAGACAAGGCCTTTTCCCTGGGGTGGGGGAGTCCAGAACTAGAGGGCATAGGTTTAGGGTGAGAGGGGAAAGATATAAAAGGGACCTAAGGGGACAACGTTTTCACACAGAGGGTGCTACGTGTATGGAATGAGCTGCCAGAGGATGTGGTGGAGGCTGGTACAATTACAGCATTTAAAAGGCGTCTGGGTGGGGACATGAAGGGGAAGGGTTTAGAGAGATATGGGCCAAGTGCTCGCAAATGAGACTAGATTAATTTAGGATATCTGGTCAGCATGGACAAGTTACACTGAAGGGTTGTTCCCATGCTGTACATCTCTATGACTGTATCCAGGCAGCCTTTGTACTGGTCTGTAAAATCTCCCCAGATCTTACAAACAAAATCTCAATTGATGGAGTGCTCAGTCTGGAACAGTGCAGTGGGAGTGCTGCATTGTTGAAGGTGCCATCTTGAGATGTTAAACCGACATCCCATCATCTTCAGGCTGCCCCTCCACATAAGGCCCTGTTGGCATGGCGATGTTTCCTGACATAAAGATCCTATCAGATGATTCTAAAAGTGCAGGGGGTGCTCTCTCTGGCGCAGATTATTAGATTGCTGCTCGTGGGATCTTGCTGTACACAATTGGCACCCAGGTTTCCTACATCTTAGACATATACCATTGGCTGCATGGTGTTTAGGGATGTCCCTGGGGAGTGAAAAGCAGTGTGAGGATGTCAGTCCTTACTTGGGGATAAAATCCCAACGAATCAGTCATTCGGGAAGGGCACTACAGGTATACGCAGGCTTAGAAATGATGGGAACCAATTTAGAATCCCATCAGTGTGGAAACAGGCCATTTGCCCCATCAAGTCCACATCAACCCTCCGAACAGCACCCCACCAGACCCACCCACCTACCCCATCCCCGTAACCCTGCACTCCCCATGGCTAACCCACCTAGCCTGCACATCCCTGGGCACTATGGGTAAATTCCCACGGCCCATTCACCCTAACTTGCCCATCTTTGGTCAGTGGGAGGAAACCGGAGCACCCGGAGGAAACCCACACAGATGCGGGGGGAATGTGCAAACACCACACAGACAGTCGCCCAAGGTGGGAATCGAACTCAGGTCTCTGGTATTGTGACCTGTGACCCCAACTCTGACCTGTGACCCCCATTCTGACTGGCAACCCCAGCACTGGACAGTGACCCCGCTCTGACCTATGACTGCAGTTCTGACCTGTGACCCCAGTTCTGACCTGTGACCCCAGCTCTGCCCTGTGATCCCAGCTCTGACTGGTAACCCCAGCACTGGACAGTGACCTTGCTCTGAACTGTGACCCCGGCTCTGAACTGTGACTCCAGCTCTGACCTGTGACCCCAGCTCTGACCAGTAACCCCAGCTCTGACCTGTGACCCCCAACTCCGACCTATGACCCCAGTTCTGCCCTGTGACCCCAGCTCTGACTGGTAACCCTAGCACTGGACGGTGACATCTGCACTGGACAGAGAGGGACAGTGACCCCAACAATAGGCAGTGACCCCAGCGTTTCCCACTCCCTCCTCGTCCTTGCCTCTCATGAATGTGTCCTTTGATGAAGACGCTGAAGGGCAGGGTCACACCCAACAAACTGAAATCCAGCAGCAACCTGCAGCAGAAATGCGGCAAACGAATCTCAGCACCCGCCCCTGATTTTAATTGGGGAGCATTTTTGATTTGTTCACCTGATTATCGCTCTGTCAGTCAGAGGCCTGGTAACTGCCTTCCCTCCTGGTCTAATTCTGGCCTCTGCCTGACTCAGGGCCAATACCTCCACAACTTCCAATCCACACCTCTCTGCTCCTTAAAACGCTCCACTTAGCACCATAGAATCCCTACAGAGTGGAAACAGACCATTCGGCCCATTGCATCTGTACTGACCCTCTGAAGAGCAACCTACCCAGACCCAACCCCTCCCCATCCTATTCCTATAACCTTGCTTTCTCAATGGCTGACCTACCTGACCTGCACGTCTTTGGGCTGTTGGGGGAAACGCACACAGACATGGGGAGAATGTGCAAACTCTACACCAGCAGTCGCCCAAGGCTGGAATCGAAACCAGGTCCCTGATGCGGTGGGTCCAAGGATGTGCAGGTTAGGGTGGATTGGCCATGCTAAATTGCCCATAGTGTCCAGTCTAGGTGGGTTACAGGGATGGGATGCTCTTCAGTGTTGCCATCTCACTGGGCCAGATAGCTCCTTTCCACATTGTAAGGATTCTATAATCTTGCCTCAACACTCAATGGTGTTACCATCATTGAATGCCTACAGTTAACATCCTGGGAGTTACTATTGACCAGAAGCTGAATAGGACTAGCCATATTGGATTCCCTACAGTGTGGTAAGAGGCCCTTCAGCCCAAAAAGTCCACACCAACCCTCCGGAGAGTAACCTACCCAGACCCATTTCCCTACCTTATATTTACCCCTGACTAACGCACCTAGTGCTATGGGATAATTTAGCATGGTGAATTCACCCTGAGCTGCACATCTTGGGATCATAGGAGGAAGCCGGAGCACCCGAAGGAAACCCACGCAGACACGGGGAGAATGTGCAAACTCCACACAGACAGTCACCCGAGGCTAGAAATGAACCCAGGTCCCTGGCCCTGTGAGGCAACAGTGCTAACCACTGAACCACTACATAAATATAGTGGCTGCAAGATCATGTCAGAGGCTGGGAATCCTGCAGCGAGTAACTCACCTCCTGACTCCCCAAAGCCTGTCCACCATTGACAAGGTACAAGTCAGGAGTGTGAGGGAATACTCCCCACTTGCTCTGGATGGGGGCAGCTCCAACAACACACTGCTCTACCTGACAAAGCAAGAGCCAAATCCTAAATCTGCCCCTTTGACAGTGGGAACGATGAGCTTAAGGTTAATCCCATTATATAACGTGTCTACAAAATGGCAGAGGTTCCCATCTATAAAAACCAACACAGCAGCTCAGCGGAATAAAACAGGGAGCTGGTGTGTGCTGGAGATCAGCAACAACAACAGAAATTGCTGCAGAAACTCTGTGGGAAGCACGCAGTGTTAACATGTTAGAACTGGCCACATGTCAGCACCTTACTAATGCACCTAACACTCTGGGTAATTTAACATGGCCAATCCACCTGACCTGCACATCTTTAGACTGTGGGACACAGGTTCATACTGCCTTGTTTTTAAAGCAGGTGGCTCAGTGGTTAGCACTGCTGCCTCACAGCACCAGGGTCCTGGGTTTGATTCCTGCTTCGGGCGACTGTCTGTGTCGCATTTGCACATTCGCCCCGTGTCTGTGTGTGTTACCTCCCACAGTCCAAAGATGTGCAGGTCAGGTGGATTGGCCATGCTAAATTCCCCTATAGTGTTAGACGCATTAGCAAACATAGGGTAGGAGAATTGGTCAGGGTGGGTTGATCTTTGGAGGGTCGGTGTGGACTTGTTGGGCTGTTTACACACTGTCGAGAATCTAATCTAATCTAAATGAGTAAATAAATCTCCATTCCCTCAGTTGAGAGATTAGTTGCTTTCTAAACTTCATTATGATGCACTGGGCAGATTCCTGCTTCTAACTTGGTGGCTCAGTGGTTAGCACTGCTGCCTCCCAGCCCCAGGGACCCAGGTTCAATTCTAGTCTTGGGTGACTGTGTGGAGTTTGCACATTCTCCCCGTGTCTGCATGGGTTTCCTCCGGGTGCTCTGGTTTCCTCCCTCGGTCCAAAGATGTGCAGGATGGGGTGGATTGGCCATGCTAGAACATCCTTAGTGCCTGGGGATGTGCAGTTTGGGTGGGCTGGCCATGGGAAATTACAGGGATAGGGTCGGGGGCTGAGTCTGAGTGGGATGCTCCCCAAAGGGTCGGTGTGGAGCTTATTCTATGACTCTTTCTGGTTCACCTATGGCAGACAGTGGGGAAAAGGTTTCCTGATCAACAATGCTCAGCTTTCTCATTACATACTTCAGGGATGTCGCCATGGGAACAAGCGTGTCGTGCCATTGAGGGGAAGGAAGGGAATTTCTGGGAGGCTGAACCATAATTAAACTGCTTCACTTGAGACAGACACTGGGTGGCAGTGTTGCACAATTCTGTAAAATACCCATGATTTGGAGAGGCCGGTGTTGGACTGGGGTGTACAAAGTTAAAAATCACACAACACCAGGTTATAGTCCAACAGGTTTCATTGGAAGCACTAGCTTTCGGAGCGTCATTCCTTCATCAGGTGGTTGTGGAGGACACAATTGTCAGGCACAGAATTTATAGCAAAAGTTTACAGTGTGCTGTAATTATACCTTGACTCTGTTAACTCACTCTTTAGATTAGAATCAGTCTAAATATTATGGCACAGACAGGGAACACTGGGGGATAACACCTTCAACATCTCAACATAATATCTGACTGACACCAGTTGTTACAGTTAACCTGAGAATGTAACTTTTAAAAACTTTTTGTGATCTACATGTGAAAGAAGTGAAACTATCATCATAGTCATTCCAACAGATGAGAGACTCAACAAACAATTAAGGTATTTTTTAATGTATAATTCCAGTTACATCACACTGTAAACTTTTGCTGTAAATTCTGTGCCTTACAATTGTGTACTCCACAACCACCTGATGAAGGAGCGACGCTCCGAAAGCTAGTGCTTCCAATTAAACCTGTTGGACTATAACCTGGTGTTGTGTGATTTTTAACTTCGCAAAATACTCAAACCTGGCTCCTGGACTCTATGATTTGGAGGAGCTAACGTTAGGCAGGGGTGTACAAAGTTTAAAAATCACACAATACCAGTTTAAAGTCCGACAGGTATATTTGGAAATAAAAGCTTACCTGACGAAGGAGCAGCCCCAGCCCCCATTTATCTCTCAGCCCCCTTCTCCCCCACCCCAACATTCCTGATGAAGGGCTTATGCCTGAAATGTCGGTTCTCCTGCTCCTCGGATGCTGCCTGACCCGCTGTGCTTTTCCAGAGTCACACTTTTCGACTCTGTCTCTCCTGTCGCTGCGGTCCTCACGTTCTCCTGTGACCTGCTGCTGTGTGATTTTTAACTTTGTCCTTTACTTTAAAGAGAGGCGTCATTTCCCCAGAATATCCATTAGGCATTGATTCCAATGCTTTAAATCCTTTCATTTAACTGGCTTCACTTCACTCTTCAGGGAGATGAGGGACACCCATTGTACCCTGGACTCAGAAGATCATGGGGTTACTTCAACTCAGTTGACAAGACAGTGCAGCGCTGGGGGAGTGCTGCCCTGCCAGAGGTGCACCTTACAGATAAGGCAATACCAGTTGATGAACAACAGGGGGCGATTACCCCTTTACTACATCATACCGTCATCGCCTTCTCCCTTAAACCTTCCCTTTCACTCCATTTTCTCTCCCCTTGCCTTTCGCTACAACATAAAACCCATCGCTTTCCCCAAGCCCAGTCACGCTGGACTTGAGACATTAAACTTTGACTCTCTTTCTCTCCACAGACACTGCCAGAGTTTCTCCTGCACTCTCTGCGTTTGGTTCACATTTCCAACTTCCAGAATATTCCGCTTTTGCTGTCTGTGTTTCCCCTGGGAATGTTTATTTGTAAGACCAGCAGGAATAGGATTAGGAGTAGGCCATTTGGCCCCTCTAGTCCATTCGAGATGATGATCCGACATTCCTCATGTCCACTCTGTCTGTAACCCTCTGTTCCCCTACTGATCGAGAATCTATCTTTTAAATGTACACACGGACTCTGCCCCCACAGCTCTCACTATCAAGGGGTTAGAAAGACTCTCAATCCTCCGCCACAAGAAATCCCTCCTCATCTCAGCCTCAAATTGATGCCCCTTTATCCTGCGTCTGTGCCCTCTGGTCATACCCTCTCCCATGAGGAGAAACATCCTCTCAGCACTTACTCAGTGAAGCCCCTCAAAAATCCCACAAGGTTCGATTAGATTCGACTTTCTAAGAAGGATGGATCTGGTCATTACCGCGTGACTAACTGTGGGATCGTGCTGTGCTCAAATCGGCCAAGTGAGCAGGCTTCAGACGTACGTCCCACCGGCTGTGAAGCTCTTCAGGAGGTCCAGAAGGGCGCTACGGAAATGCGACTTCTTTCATTTCCCCACTTCCCCCCGATCAGCGAAAGCTGTGCCCTTTCAGGGGAGCTCTGCCTGTGGGTCAGCAGTGAACAATCAGCCGCAGTTCAAAGGTCACCCATTGCCAGGATTTGTCCTTAAACTCCCAATGTTGTTCCGATTGAGACTCCCGTGGTGAGATTTGAATCCCGTGTCCCCGCAACTTTAGCCTCTGGATTCCTGGACCAGAGATATTCCGACAATTGGCAATAGATGTGATATACAGCAAATGAGTAAGCGCTGTGCATATCTGAGCTAAACTGTCTCAGGGACACAGAAACACTGACAAACTCTCATTAAAACAAGGAGGCAGTTATGTGAAAATGATTCCTGTTCCCAACTTTGCCTTTCGTGGAATTAGCTGGTGTTAATTGACAAGGTATTGAGATTACAGCTATGACCGGTATCATCCCCTTTACACAGCCAGACAGTGTTAAGGATGTATTTTTCATTCATTCACGGGATGTGGGCATTGCTGGCTGGTCCCTAATCGTTCAGAGTGCAGTTGTGAGTCACTTGCACTGGGTCTCGAGTCTCAAGATTGAGGGACTACACTCATTCGAGGAATGAGGGAGCGATCTTATCGAAACATATAAAACGATGAGGGGAGTGGTGAAGATCGAAGCAGGGGAGGTTGTTTCCATTGGTGGGTGGAACTAGAACAAAGGGGGCACGGCCTCAAAATGAGGGGACTGAACCGGGGAGGAACTTATTCTCCCAAGTCTGTGGAATCCTCTGAGGCCCCTTTGTTGAACGTTGTGAAGGAAAAGATAGAGAGATTTTTGAACAGTAAAGGAATTAAGGGTTATGGTGAGTGAGTGGGTAAGTGGAGATGAGTCCACAAAAGGATCAGCCACGATCTTATTTAATGGCGGGGCAGGTTCAACAGGCCAGAGGCCTACTCCTTGTGAGTCACATACAAGCTGGACTGTGTAAGTACGGCAGTTTCTATCCTGAATGGGAACCAGATGGATTTATTCCTGATGAATCAGCAGTGCTTTTATTGTCATCATTAGACTCTTAATTGCAGATATTTTGTATTGAATTCAAGTCCCACAGGGATTCGAACCCAGCTCCCCAGAATATTACCTGGGTCGCTGGATTTAATAGCCCACCAATAAGACCAGCTGAGCTGAGAGCTTCAGGTGAAGAGTTGGGCGCCCAGGGTGCTTTGAACTGGCTCCGAGTTCTGCAAATTAATCAGGAATCCAATCCAACTGTGACTTGCAATCTGAACTTCTGCCCACAAGACGCGCCACAGAAATTCACCAGATGTTCCCAGACAGAATCTTCCAAACCCATGACCAGATCCATCTGGAAGGACAAGAGCAGCAGCTACATGCCAAAACCATCGAGTCATAGAGATGTACAGCAAGGAAACAGACCGTCTGGTCTAACTCGTCCATGCTGACCAGATATCCTAAATTAATCTAGTCCCAGTTGCCAGCATTTGGCCCATATCTCTCTAAACCCTTCCCCTTCATATCCCCATTCAAATGCCTTTTAAATGCTGTAATTGTACCAGCCTCCACCACTTCCTCTGGCAGCTCATTCCATACACGTACCACCCTCTGCATGAAAAAGTTGCCCCTTAGCTTCCTTTTAAATCTTTCCCCTCTCACCTTAAACCTATGGTGAGGACTCCCCCACCCCAGGGAAAAGACCTTGTCTATTTACCCTATCCATGCCCCTCATTATTTTATAAACCTCTATAAGGTCACCCCCTCAGCCTCCGATGCTCCAGGGAAAACAGCCCCAGCCTGTTCAGCCTCTCCCTGTAGCTCAAACCCTCCAACCCTGGCAACATCCTTGTAAATCTTTTCTGAACCCCTTCAAGTTTCACAACATCAGGGAGACCAGAATTGAATGCATTATTCCACAAGTGCCTAGCCAATGTCCTGTACAGCCGCAACATGTTTTTTTCCAACACCTATATCCAATGCATTGACCAATAAAGGCCTTCTACACCACCTCGTTTACCTGTGACTCCACTTTCAAGGAGCTATGAATCTGCACCCCAAAGTCGCGTCGTTCAGCAACACTCCCCAGGGCCCTATCATTAAGTGTATAAGTCCTGCCCTCACCCCCTGCAAGTTCCCCTCCACCACCACTCACCATCCTGACTTGGAAATATATCGGCATTCCTTCAGTGTCACGGGACCAAAATCCTGGAATTGCCTCCCTGAGGGCATTGTGGGTCAACCCACAGCAGGTAGACTGCAGCGGTTCAGGAAGGCAGCTCGTCCCCACCTTCTCAAGGGGCAACTAGGGACAGGCAGTAAAGTTCCCTGCCAGCCAGCAATGTCCACATCCTTCGAGTAAATTCATAAAAAGCTTTTTCCTTTCAGAGCAACCTTAGTTTGAACTCATTACCTGTTCCCAAGTCACCTCTCTATTATGTCCGCATTCAATTGCCTGGCAATGACTTGATCATCTCTCTTCTAAGTTGCAGAAACAAATATTCTCTGAATACCCGGGGGGGGTGGGGGGGGGTAAGTAAAGCAGCCTCTCCGGCGACAGTAGAATGAGTCCTGATCAGACTGGCAATGCCCAGGCTGGTGTGGCACCAGTTGGATAAAACGTGGTCAGCTACAAAAGGCTGGAGGGAAGAGGGAATGTGGACTCACTGACGTGTGCTGCTTCGTTCATCACAACGGACTTACAAGAGGTATCCCTGTACAAGAAAGCCTTGTGGTGACAGGTTTCATAATCAGTCAATAAAAAGGAGGGCCGAGACAGAGTATTCACATTGAAACGCTGCTCTGAGTCAAGGAAGGACAGCCTTACAATTCTCAGATACACATTTATTCCTCTTTCATGGTCATGGGGACATTACTGACAATGCCAGCATTCCTGGCCCTCTCTGGAGGCTAGGTGCCAGCTGGAAGGTCTGTTATTCTTCACTTTTTATTTATTTTCCCTCAGAATTTGTATTGAAGAATCAGCAGTAGTCGAAGAGTGTGGGGCTGGAAAAGCAGGTCAGGCAGCATCCAAGGAGCAGGAGAGTTGACGTTTGAAACATAATCAGGTACCTCAGTACCCAACGTGGCACACAAGATGGCGACTTGTGTACTCATGTGACAATAAAGCTCATTCTAATTGGCCTCAAACAGAAAGGTCTGCTGGCCTATTTCAGAGGGCAGTTGAGAGTCAACCACATTGCTGTGGGTTGGAGTCATAGAATCTCTACAGTGCAGTTTAGAGGCCATTCAGCCCATCAAGTCTGCACCAACTCGTCAAAGAGCATCCCACCCTATCCCCATAGCCCTACATTTCCCATGGCCAATCCATCTAACCTGCCCCTCTTTGGACTGTGGGCGGAAAACAGAGCACCCGGAGGAAGCCCACACAGATATAGGGAAATAAGGGCATCACAGTGGCTCAGTGGTTAGCCCTGCTGCCCCTAAGGGACCCGGGTTCGATTCCAGCCTCGGGCGGCCGCCTGTGTGGAGTTTGCACGTTCTCCCCGCATCTGAGCAGGTTCCCTCCAGTTTCCCTCATAACAAACGAGGACATTTGGTGGAAAACTGGCATGTTGCGTGGAAAACCGAAAGAACGCTATAAATCAGAGATGAAGAAAGAAGTTGCTGGAAAAGCTCAGGATGTCTGGTAGCATCTGGGGAGAGAAATCAGAGTTAACTCTGACTTCTTTCTACAGACGCAGCCAGACCTGCTGAGCTTTTCCAGCAATTTCTGTTTCTGTTGTAGGAAAAACCAGGTTATCTTGTCCTGTCAAGCCCTAAACTACTCAATGTGGCTCTGTGTTATACTTCTGCTTGACAATGCGAAGGTAAATCACCTTTGACAGGGTAAAGGAAGATATTTGGCTACCGCGTCAGGAACTAAGGGACACAATTTCAAGGTTATCAACAAGTGACAGGAACAAGATGAGAAGAGACATCTTCACTCATAGACTTAAGAGGAGAAATTAATGCTCTCAGAGTCAGTCAGCACGGACACAGGCCCTTCGGCCCAACTCGTCCATGCCGACCCAGTTCCCCACTTAGTCCCATTTGCCTGCATTTGGCCCATATCCCTCTAAACCTTTCCTATTCACGTACCTGTCCAAATTAGATTAGATTCCTTACAGTGTGGAAACTTCGGCCCACTCAGTCCACACCGACCCGCTGGAGAGACCTATTTCCCTCCTAACACGAGCACTAGTGGGCAATTTAGCATGGCCAATCCACCCTGACCTGTGGGAGGAAACCGGAGCGCCCGGAGGAATCCCACGCAGACGTGGGGAGAATGTGCAAACTCCACACAGAGAGTCGCCCGAGGTTGGAATCGAACCTGGGACCCTGGTGCTGTGAGGCAGCAGTGCTGACCACTGAGATACCTGTCTTTGAAATGTTGTAATGGTAACTGCCTCCACTACTTGCTCTGACAGCTCATTCCACATGTGGACCTCTCAAATCAAATGTCTTACTCTTAAATCTTACTCCTCTCATTGTCAAAATATGCCCCTTGTTTTTAAACTCCCCCATCTGATGGAAAAGACTTTGCTGTTCTAATCTATGCCCCTCATGATTTTATAAGCTGAGGTTATCCCTCAGCCTGCTACTCTGCTAGGAAAAAGGTCCCAGTCTATTTTCATAACTCAAGCCCTCCATTCCTGACAGCATCATCGGAAATCTTTTCGGAACCCTCTCCAATTTAATTATATCCTTCCCATAGTAGGGTGACCAGAATTGCGTACAATATTTCAAACGTGGCCCTCACCAATGTCCTGTACAGCCACAGCATGACATCCCAACTCCGATACTCAATACACTGACCAATGATGGCAAGCGTACCAAACGCCTTCCTCACCAGCCTGTCTACCGGTGATGCCACTTTCAAAGAATCATATCCTTGCACCCCTAGGTCTATCTGCTAGACAACACTTCCCAATAAGCTGTGCCCTCGTTTGTCTTAACAAAATGTAACACTTCACGTCGACCCATCTTAAACTTCATCTGCCTTTCCTCAGCGGTAACGGAATATCTTCCTTTACCCTGTTAAAGGTGATTTACCTTCACATTGTAAAGCAGAAATATAACACAGAGCCACATTGAGTGGTTTGGGGCTTGGTGGGACAGGATTTCCTGTTTTATCCATAACAGAAACAGAAATTGCTGGAAAAGCTCAGCAGGTCTGCTGGTATCTGATCGCCAGTTGATCAAGGTCCCATTATAATCTTAGCTTACCTTCTCCCCTGTCCACTGTACCATTAATGTTGGTGCCATCCCCAAGCCTACTCACCAGGGCTCCTATAATCTCACCCACATCGCTTATACACATGAGAAATGGAATCCTCTCTATCAGAGGGCTCTGGAAGCTCAGTCTTTGAGACTGTTAAAGGTGGAGATGGGTAGATTTCTGATTCCCAATGGGATACAGGGGATAGGGCTGGGTGAAAGGCATTGAAGTGTTCAGTCAGCCATTGAATGGTGGGACAGACTCAACGGGCTGAATGGCCGACTCCAATTCCTGTGTTCCCATGGTTACGTTTTCCATGGGGATTTCAACACAAAAATCAGTCTGAAATCTCAACGCGAAACACCGCTAATACTGCACAAGTTTTGGCTAGTCATTTCAGGAGTCATAGAGATGTACAGCACCGGAACAGACCCTTCGGCCCAACCCATCTGCACCGAGGTGAACATGTTCAGTGTTTCGTACTTTTTAAGAAAGATTTCACTCATCGACCCTGCTCCCTGCCCATCACCTCAAACCTCCAGTTTTGATTGGGATTGATCATTAAACGCACGATGCCGTGCAAGTAATAGGCAAGAGCTCACGGTTCCCACGGTACCTGCTGGCCAATCAGCAACAACTTCCCACGCTGTAAAAACTGCTGTTTCGTTTTTGAGTGGGAGTTCTTGAGTTTCAATCCTGAAGAGAACCGAAGAGTGATCTTTGATCTCGACTAACTCTTCCAGGCAACTGTTTAACTTTGTGCCAGCAACCTGTTATGCGCTTGGCCGCGTGAGTACCCTTTGACAATCTGCGCATGGCAATGCAAGGCCAAACAGCAACCCCCCAACACCCCCCCCCTCACCCCACCCACCCCCAGCCTAATCAAGAGAGGGATTAGTAAATCCTCAGGTATTCAAGGCATCAAGGGTAGTGAAGAAGGCACTTGGCACGCTTGCTCAGTGGCATTGGTCAGACCATTGAGGACAGGGGTTAGGACACCATGCTATAGCTGTGGATAACTTTAGTCAGGCCGCAGTTGGAATACTGTATACAGTTCTGCTCACCCTGCCATAGGAAGGATATTATTAAACTGGAAAGGGTGCAGAAAAGATTCACAAGGATGTGACCGAGACTTGAGGCTGAAAAGGCTGGACTTTTTTTCCCGAGGAACATCAGAGGCTGATCTTATAAAGACACATGAATAGGATGAATATCAAGGTCTTTTCCCCAGTGTAGAGGAGTCCAAAACTAGAGGGCATAGGTTTAAG
This sequence comes from Hemiscyllium ocellatum, assembly GCF_020745735.1. Taxonomy (NCBI): domain Eukaryota; kingdom Metazoa; phylum Chordata; class Chondrichthyes; order Orectolobiformes; family Hemiscylliidae; genus Hemiscyllium; species Hemiscyllium ocellatum. The sequence goes on along the minus strand of NC_083447.1, from coordinate 16,092,810 downwards.
GTGAGAGGGCCAACATCGTTGTAAATTGTTTTCCACATCATTTCTAGTTTAACAACGTCTTTGCGATAGTATCCTTCTAATAGAATTGTTGTGGTTCTGTTCGCCGAGCTGGGAGTTTTTGTTGCAAACATTTCGTCCCCTGTCTAGGTGACATCCTCAGTGCTTGGGAGCCTCCTGTGAAGCGCTTCTGTGCTGATTTCTCCGGCATTTATAGTGGTTTGAATCTGCCGCTTCCGGTTGTCAGTTGCTGTCCGCTGCAGTGGTCGGTATATAGGGTCTATCAACAGACACATCGACCTAGACAGCTCTGACTCCAACCAACAGAGGGTTTGTTCCTAACATCCATGGATTCCAATTTTGCTCGGGCTCAGTTCGATTTGTTTTTGATGAACAAGAAAGTCGAGGATTACGAGGTACAGACTGGGAAGTGAAATTGAAGCTATAAATGTTATGGACCAGGCCAGACGCCCTCAAAACATTTCAAGCAAGCAGCCCAGACCCTAGCTTTTCCCGTTGTGTTAAGCAGGTGTAAAGTGGATACTCCAGGAGTGATGCAGCTGACCCAACCACTCACGTTTAAACAGAATGTATTCATACACAAACAAAAGAGAACTGAAGTTAGAATAACCTAACCTACCTGAAAACCCAGTTGACTCTATTGCAACTGAACGGCGCTGTTCCATAAACACCTCCTTGGCAAAACATATGTAAAATGAAACACAGGTTCTTACAGGAGGGATGTCAGAGAGAGAGAGGGAGAGAGAGAGAGAGGATCAACATGGAGCAGAACATTCCCTCTGGTTTTCCAGCAGCTCCTCTGGGTTCCCAGCAACTTCTCTGAGTTCCCAGCAGCCTCTCTTGGCTCCCAGCAGCTTCTCCAAGTTCCCAGCACCTTCTCTGGGTTCCCAGCAGCGGCTCTGAGTTCCCAGCAGCCTCTCCGGGTTCCCAGCAGCTACTCTGAGTTTACCAGCACCTTCTCAGGGTTCACAGCAGCTTCTCTGAGTTACCCAGCAGTTTCTCTGGGTTCCCAGCAGCCTCTCTGAGTTTCCCAGCAGCTTCTCTGAGTTTCCCAGCAGCTTCTCTGAGTTTCCCAGCAGCTTCTCTGGGTTAAAATACACTTAAAAGCTTTTCTAAGTAGATATTTCCAGACATGTCAGAACCTCTGCCTTTACAACCCCTCTGAAGGAAAAGACCATGGACAACATAACCTTGTTAAAGGAGCAGCATAGTCATATAAATATGCTCGTTCTTGCCAAGTACAGCAGCCTCTGAGGGGCTGAATGGCCTACTCCAGTCCCTAATAGTTGTGTTTGAAGAGTGCAGCCTCTCCCAGTTGAAGAGAGTCATCGAAGGAGGGAAGCCTGGCACCCTAGTGGCAAAAACATTTGGTTACTCTGCGAATTGAAAGTAACGCACAGCAGCCAAAGCAAAATACTGCAGATGCTGGAAATCTGAAACAAACACAGAGCACATTGGAGAAACTCAGGCAGTCCTTTCTGTAGAAAGAGAGAGAGGAAATCAGAGTTAACGTTTGTGACAAAGCTGTCACTTTAAGAGGTTATTTTGTGCTTTTTTTTTGTTTGAAGAGAGGTTGTAAAGGCAGAGGTAGTGAGTTGCCTGTAAGGAAGTAAACAATTTCAGAGCCTCGGGCGGTGTTATTTTGAAGTTGGAACAATTGAACCAGCAGGCCTGGGTGTGGCCAGCTCTCACAGACCAGCCTTTCTGGGTCTTTTTTAAATCTTTTAGGTTTAGTTTTGAGCTGAAGCCTTTGAGGTTTCAAAAGGGTTGGGTGCCTCAGTCTCTTAGCTGCTACATCTTCTGAATTTCTTCTTGATATTTTCTCCATGTTGTGAGAATCTGTGTCTGAATTTTTGCCAAACAGTGTGTTTATGGGCCATTCCTGGACTGGAACAGTTAATTAGTGATTGGAACTGTATCTATTACCTGGTTAAGCTTTCCAATCGTTAAGTTATTCTAAATTCCTCCTTCTTTTGTTTGCATTCTAATTATAGTGTTCAAGTTAATTGTGTTTCGCTTAACGTTGAATAATTTGACCAGTCGCATCAGTCACTTCCCATCTACTTTCAAGATAAGAACAAGTTAGGGTCTAGGCTACCTTCTTAAAATATTATGAGGGGGTCTGGTCTGGTACTAAACACGTTTGAGTCAAATGTGACTCCACTTCAGATCAGTTCCAAAGTGGATTAATCCGGACTCTATGTTAACGGTTTCTCTCTCTCTCTCTCTCTTCACAGATGCTGCCAGACCTGCTGAGTTTCTCCAGCATTCTCTGCGATTGCAATGGCACACAGCATGGACATCCGGGGTGTTTTCCAGCAGAAAGGAACACCCTTAACGTGCAATTGATGGTTAGAGCATGGACCAAGACTGAATGTAAACACTAAACTGTCTTTTTGGTTTCTGAATGGTGATTTAACTGAAAAGAGAATTCCAGCGAGTTTTGAGAAGATTTGTGGCTCAGGTTGAGGTTCTGGATGTAGGTTTGCTCGCTGAGCTGGAAGGTTCATTACCAGACGTTTCTCCACCCTACTAGGTAACATCGTCAGTGGGCCTCTGGGTGAAGAACTGCTGATGATTCCTGCTTTCTATTTATATGTTTGGGATTCTTTGGGTTGGAGATGTCATTTCCGGTGATGACGTCATTTCCTGTGACGCCATTTCCCATTCTTAAAGTGACATCACCAGAGGAAATGACACCGCCAAACCCAAGAAACTCAAACGTATAAATAGAAAGCAGGAATGATGAACCGTGCTCTTGCCCGGAGGCCCATTGAAGATGTTACCAAGTAGGGTGGCAAAACATCTGGAAAGGAACCTTCCAGCTCAGCGAGCAAACCTACATCCAGAGAATTTCAGCATTGGTAGCATATTTATTCAAAAGGGGAAAATCTCTGGACAGCATGATGGGCCGAAGGGCCTGTATCCATGCTGGAGACCAATATGACTCTCTCGGTGCTATTCTCTCACCTTCAAACACTACATACCTCTGCGAGCCTGCTTCTTAAAGTCTTACTTTTTCATGTGGTCTGTCTCCATTTCTTTACTCGCCGCTGTTCAGTGACTGCTCTTTCTGACCAAGGTAGGTTTCAATCCTGGCCCTATATCCCCAGTTCCTCTGTTCTGACTTTGTAGCCAAAATAGTCCTAGAGCACAGAAACAGACCATCAGCCCAACTCATCTGCGCCAACCAGACATCCCAATCTGATCTAGTCCCATTTGCCAGCACTTGGCCTATATCCCGCCAACCCCTTCCTATTCATCGACCCATGCAGATGCATTTTAAACCCATCCAATTCACTAATGTCCATAAGGGAAGGAATCTGCTCTGGCCTACATGTGATTCCAGACCCACAATGATGTGGTTGACTCTTAACTGCCCTCTGGGCAATTAGAGATGAGTAATAAATACTGGGCCTAGTCAGCGATATCTTCGGCCTGTGAATGAATAAAATGAAATTTTGTAAGTGTATCAGCCTCCACCACTTCCTCTGGCAGCTCATTCTTTACACGTACCACCCTCTGCGTGAAAACATTACATCCTTGTCCCTTTTCAATCTTTTCCCTCTTACCTGAAACTAGTCCTTCTAGTATTGAACTCTCCTATGCTAGGATAAAGACCTTGGATAATCACCCTATCCATGTACCTCATGATTTTATAAATCTCTATAAGGGCACCCCCTCAGCCTCCGACGCTCCAGGGAAAACAGCCCCAGCCTGTTCAGCCTCTCCCTATAGCTCAAATCCTCCAAACCTAACATCATCCTTGTAAATCATTTCTGCATCCTTTCAAGTTTCACAACATCTTTCCGATAGAAGGGAGACCAGAATTGTAAGCAGTATTCCAGAATTGACCTAACCAATGTCCTGTACAGCCACAACATGACCTCCCAACTCCTGTACTCAATGCTCTGACCAACAAAGGAAAGCATACCAAATGCCTTCTGCACTATCTTAACTACCTGCGATTCCACTTTCAAGGAGCTATGAACCTGCACTCCAAAGTCTCTTTGTTCAGCAACAGTCTCCAGGACCTAAGTGTATAAATCCTGCCCTGATTTGCCTTTCCAAAATGCAGCACCTAACATTTATCTAAATTAAACTCCATCTGCCACTCCTTGGCCCATTGACCCATCTGATCAAGATCCCACTGTAATCTGAGGTAACCTTCTTCGCTGTCCACTACACCTCCAATTTTGGGATCATTTTCAAACTTATGAACCATACCTCCTGTGTTCACATCCAAACATTTATATAAATGATAAAAAACAGTGGACCCAGCACCGATACACCAATAATCTAATTATCCAGCTGAAAAGAATTAAGGAATACTTACATTTAAAGGGCAGCACGGTGGCTCAGTGGTTAGCACTGTTGCCTCACAGCGCCAGAGACCTGGGTTCAATGCCTGCCTCAGGCAACTGTCTGTGTGGAGTTTGCACATTCTCCCCGTGTCTGTGTGGGTTTCCTCCGGGTGCTCTGGTTTCCTCCCACAATCCAAAAATGTGCGGGTTAGGTGAATTGGCCGTGCTAAATTGCCCGTAGTGTTAGGCGAAGGGGTAAATGTAGGGGAATGGGTCTGGGTTGCTCTTCAGAGGGTCGATATGGACTTATTGGGCAGAAGGACCTGTTTCCACAATCTAATCTAATGTCCTTAGTGTTCCCTCTCGTTTTAAATTGGACAGCTTTCTGGCGAATTTCCCAGGATCCTGAGGATTTAAATTCTGCACCAGGGACATGTGTCTGCAGAATCCAGACTGCTATTCCTCACTGCAGTACAGAGAGAGTGCTGCACTGTCAACGGTGTGCTGTCTGTCAGGTAAGAGTCCCAATCATGTCCCAGTCTGTCATCCCATTTGACCCGAAAAACAAAGTCTAAAGTGCTTTTCAGAGGTGATGGGAGTTGTGCATTTTGTACAGGGATGGGATTCACCCCTCAATACACATCACTAATCCAGGCCATTTTCCAGATGGATGCTTGTGAGAACATGCTGTACACAAACAACTGCTTCATTCTGTAGTGATTATAACCAGGTCAGCCAAGCGGACCTCATAGAATCTGAGTTCCCTGATTGGGGCTGTTGACCTGGTCCAATTAGGGACCCCTGGCTGATAGATATAAAGGGTGAGTGTCAGAGGTACTGACGCTGAATGAGACAGGACTCAGGGTGGCATAGTGCCATTTGGTCCATCAAGTCCAAACTGACCCACTGAAGAGCATCCCACCCAGACCCACCTTACCTTTCCCATGGCTAACCCACATAGCCAGCACCCTATGGGACAATTTAGCACGGCCAATCCAGCCTAACCTGCGCAGCTTTGGACTGTGGGAGGAAACCGGAGCACCCGGAGGAAACCCACGAAGACACGGGGGAGAATGTGCAAACTCCACACAGAAAGTCGCCCGAGGCTAGATTCGAACCCAGGTTCCTGGGCGCTGGGAGGCAGCAGTGCTAACCACTGAGCCACCGGGTCTCCCTGCTTGATTTATTCAGACATTTAAAAGAAAAGTTTCACAGAGAGCTGAACTCTGAACACTTCAATACCAGTGATAATCTCTTAAGAAATGAGATCCTTCAGTGATATCTGGTGAGCAAATAGTTTCACTTTATAAAGAAATACCACATTTTTTTACAGAAAGATAAAAGCGCGCCTCACAGGAGAATAATAAAACAAAAATTCCCTGGTGACCTGGTTAAATTGGGACAGTTTGAACAGCAGGTTCAGGGAAATGTAGATGGGGGAGGGGGTTGCAAAAGAGAGTTAGGGAGGGACTTCCTTTAGCACTGAGGGAGTGTGGATAGACAAGAGGCCGGAGGTAAAGAAGCACAGATTTCCCAGAGGGTTCCGGGGCTTGGAGAAGGTCATACTGAGCTCAAAAACTAACCGGGGTGTCATCCACACCACCCCGTCAAAGATCTCCAGGTGACTCTGGAACGTTCACTCCTGAAGGCAACCAACAAGAGAGAAGTCTCCACCCTCAAACAGAATTGAGGGGATGTGTGATGAACCGTCCCTGCTCATCAAAGGCTGGAGTAACAAGAAGATGGGGTACAGGGCTAATGGTCAGATACTTGGTAGTGTGGATGAGCAATGGGATCTTGGTGTCCATGTACACAGTTGCCACCCAGGTAAATAATGCTGTGAAGAAGGCATATGGCGTACTGACTTTTATCGGTAGAGGAATTGAGTTCCAGAGTCCTGAGGTCATGTTGCAGTTGGACAAGACTCTGGTGTGGCCGCATCTGGAGTATTGTGTGCAGTTTTTGGTCGCCATACTATAGGTAGGATGTGGAGGCACTGGAACGCGTGCAGAGGAGGTTTACCAGGATGTTGCCTGGTATTGTAGGAAGATCGTATGAGGAAAGGCTGAGGCACTTGGGGCTGTCTTCATTGGAGAAAAGAAGGTTTAGGGGTGACTTGATAGAGGTGTACAAGATGATTAGGGGTTTAGATAGGGTTGACCATGAGAACCTTTTTCCACATATGGAGTCAGCTATTACGAGGGGGCATAGCTTTAAATTAAGGGGTGGTAGGTATAGGACAGATGTTAGGGGTAGATTCTTTACTCAGCGAGTCGTGAGTTCATGGAATGCCCTGCCAGTAGCAGTGGTGGACTCTCCCTCTTTATGGGCATTTAAACGGGCATTGGATAGGCATATGGAGGATAGTGGGCTAGTGTAGGTTAGGTGGGCTTGGATCGGCGCAACATCGAGGGCCAAAGGGCCTGCACTGCGCTGTATTTTTCTATGTTCTATGTTCTATCTCTCAATATACTCACAAACCCAGGAGAGATAGAGCTGGGGACCAGAATCCAATCTGATGCTGGAGGTGAAGGGGCCTCCTTAGCAAGGAGAAGGGGGCGAAAGTCAGTGAGGGAGATCTCGGAGAGATGGAGATGGTGAGGGAGGATGGGTGGGAGAGAGAGCGAGTCTTCTGCTTCAGAAAGGATGTCCAGCGAACTTTGGTTTAACCAGCAACTTAAACAACCAGCACTCTCGGTAAACCTACATAAAGAGAAACCGCAGATGCTGGAATCCAAAGTAGACAGGCCGGGGGCTGGAGGAACACAGAAAGACTTGATAAACCTGCAGAAAGACTAGACCCACAATGTCCCGAGTGTTTATATAAATGCAGTGATGAGTATTTCCCCCCCCCACCCCCCACCAACCCCTGCATTGCATTTCCACCCACTGACTGTGAAGTTTTACATTAATTTTAGAAGGTGTGCAGTTGTTTCTCCACATTTTTCTTTGTCAGGGAAGCAGATGTCTAGAAACTCCGCTCAGTCAGGGTCAACGTCGGTTGTGTGTACCTCTTGATTAGGCGGAATATTTGACCCACCAGCCCAGGGGCCGGATACTTTAAAACTTTCGCTGCACTTTGTCATAGAACGATTGTAGCAAAAGGTCCGCCAGATGGTATCCTCAGGTTTATCCCGATGAAGGGAGATTGGGTCACCCAGGCCTGCATTCACTGGCGTTTAGCAAAAAATGAGAGGGATCTAGTAGAAACTTATGTGATTCTGACAGGGCCAGGTGGGAATCTCTCTCGGTTCAGGACAAGGGGACACCATCTTAGGAGACAGGGAAGGTCATTGTGGACTGAGGCAAGATATTCCTTCACTCAAGACAATTGCAAAGCTATGTAACTGTCTACCACAGAACTCTGTGAAGGCTAACCCATTGTGGGCCCAGCTGGTCTGTTTCCGTGACTTTACAAGGAGAGGGACACGGGGTTCAGGTGATGCATAAAGGAAGCAAGAGCGACCCAGTGAGGAGTTAGAGGGTGGAGAGGACTGCCCAGAATTGTGAGGGAGGCAGTCATTTGGAGGGACGTGGGGCAGGAAATTGGCACAAAGTGGTGGAGTCAGCACAGGCGCAATGGGATGAATGGCCTCGTTCTGCACTGTAACATTGCTCTAATGTTTAAGGAAGCAAAGGACGGATTTCCTGACGCTAAAGACGTCAAGGAGGTTAATGGGGAGAGCATGGCATTGGGTTAGAGGAACACCCATATCCATGTTGAATGATGGAGTGGGGTTGATGAACTGAATGGCCTAGGGTTCTATATTTCAGTTTCAGTCACAAATGGAGATCCTCCCTATTCCCAAGCCCCTCAAAACCTTGTACACCTCAACGGAAGCCTCCTCAGACATGCTGAGGCCTATCCCTGGACAGCACCTCTCCCTTATAGGGCCAGCTTACCCTCCTCCTCTTCCTCTGTCCAGTACAACAGCCCGCTGTTCTCAAACCTAGGCCTTGCTGGATTCCCCTCATGTTTCCCCACCGAACAGCTCAGACAGGGCAGGGGAACGTTGAAAACACTCGATTGATGCACAAAGGTCATGTGCACTGTTGCAAAAACGAGGGCAAACTGTTTCATTTTCAGTCTCACTTCGCCGGGTGAAGGAAGCACCAAACCACGAAGCCACAGAACAAGGTTTTAAAATTTAAAAAAAAAACACCTTGCGGATCTCCTGCACAGCCCGGGGCTCGCAGGTTCGTTCAATGTTCAGGGGCTGGTGGTTCTCCACGGGCCGCCTTAGAGCCGCACCAGCCGTGGTACACCCCTCCCCCACCGTGGGCACTGTTCCCAACGCAGCTCCACGGCCTGCTCCTGGTGCCTTGCCCCAAGCGGCCTACACAGCCTCTACCTGGGCACGGGATCAGTGGACCAAGCCCTGCTCCATCTCCAGGAGGTTCCGGGGTCCCGAGACGCGGAATCGTTGGGGAAACGCGTGCCTCAATTTGGCCCCGCCCCCTTCCCTCCCTTCACACCTCCTCTTACCCACCCTCTCCACTTTCCCTCCTCTTTCCCCCTCCCATTAAGCTTTTCCCTCGCCCCTTCTCTCCTCCACACCCTTCTCCCTCTCTACTCTGCCCTGTCCCTTTTCCCCTCCCCTCCTTACCACTCACCCGATGCCTCTCCTTCCCCATTTCCCCATTTTACCCCCTCCCCTTCCCTGTTCCCAATCTCATTCCCTTTCCCATTTACCCCTCCCCCTTGCCGTTCTCCTCTCCCACTTTCCCTCCACTTTCAGTCTTTGCCCCACTGTCCCACTGTACTCATTCTCCCTTCCCCCTCACCCTCTTCCCCCATCCCCCTTCCCCCTCACCGTCTTCTCCCTCACACCTTACCCCTCACCCCCTTCCCCCTCACCCCCTTTCCCCTTCCCCCTTCCCCCTCACCCCCTTTCCCCTCACCCCTTCCCCCTCACCCCTTTCCCCCTCACCCTCTTCCCCTTCCCTCTCACCCCTTTCCCCCTCATCCCCTTCCCTCTCACCGTCTTCTCCCTCAATCTCTTTCCCCTCCCCTCACCCCCTTCCCTCCCTCACCCCCTTCTCCCTCACCTCCTCTCCCTCACCCCCTCCTCCCTCACCCCTTCTCCCTCACCCCCTTCCCCCTCACCTCTTCTCCCTCACCCCCTTCCCCCTCACCCCTTCTCCCTCACCCCCTTCCCCCTCACCCCTTCTCCCTCACCCCCTTCCCTCTCACCCCTTCCCTCTCCCTCACCCCCTCTCACCCCTTCCCTCCCTCACCCCTTCTCCCTCACCCCCTTCTCCCTCACCCCCTCTCCCTCACCCCCCCCCTCTCACCTCTCTCTCCCTCACCCCCTCCCTCACCCCCTTCCCCCTCACCCCCTTCCCCCTCACCCCTTCTCCCTCCCCCTTCTCCCTCACCCCTTCTCCCTCACCCCTTCCCCCTTACCGCTTCCCCCTCATTCCCTTCTCCCTCACCCCCTGCTCCCTCACCTCCTTCTCCCTCACCCCTTCTCTCTCAACCCCTTCTCACTCAACCCTTTCCCCCTTACCCATTTCCCCCTCAGTGCCTTCCCCCTCACCCTTCTCCCCCCTAACCTCCATTTCCCTCACCCCCTTCCCCCATCCACCCTTCCCTGGTCTCTCCCTCCCCCCCTCTTTTTGCTTGTTCTACCTGAGTGTCCCATGTAAGTCCAATAGTGGGGCTGTTCACTCAGGAAGTAGGAAAGGCTGTGCCTCCTGGGATCCCCAAAAGTTTCATGTTGCCCTCTGGACACAACTGAAACGCCAGTAAAAAACATGGCAGACCTCAAAGGCACACAGTTACCCTGAGCAAACAGGATGCATTGTGGTCACTGGGAGGGCGGATGGGAGGGCTAATGCAGAGAGCATTTTGAGGTTGCCAGCAGACATTCTCATTTGGAGGCCAAACTACTAAAATATTTTTACATGCCTGATTTACATGAAGATGTGGACCATTTTATCGCCAAAATGCCGAAAGTGACCCTCAATTAACCCTGAGACTGTAATTCTGATGTCAGCCTTTGAAGAGCCACTTTATAGATTATAAATTATGTGTGGCCCTAACAGAAAACTAGAAATGAGAGCATTTGTTTATGCTTGTGGATATTTCCACAAGATTTCCCATAGCAGTGCCTTCCGGAAAAAGTACCCTCAGAAACGGTACTGGAAAAGTTTGTTTTTTTTTAAGAGGACCAAGATTACCCAAAGAAATACAATCAGACCAAGGTTCAAATGTGACGTTGCAGATATTTAAAGAAACAATGACTAGGTTGGGAATAAAACATCTTCTGTTTATCACTCACAACTTCAAAGTGTGTTGGGAAGATAGCATCAAATTTTAAAGGTTGTGATTTTGGCTTATTTTTGAGAATTACCTAATGTTTGGATAAGGTAGTTCCTTTGTTAATATTTAGCATTCAGGACACCCCTAATGTATCCACAGGATTTAGACCTTTCCAACTAATATAAGTACATGGAGTGAGAGTTCTATACTGGGATTGGTTAAGTAAAAATTGATAAACCGAAGCTCGGAAACTGTGTTTAATTAATTTTATTAGATTCCCTGCAGAATGGAAACAGGCCCTTCGGCCCAACAAGTCCACACCATAATCCACCCAGACCCATCCCCCTACCCCTCTAACTAGCGCACCTAACACTACGGGCAATTTAACGTGGCCAATTCACCTAACCCGCACATCTTTGGACTGTGGGAGGAAACAGGAGCAAACCCACACAGACACGGGGAGAATGTGCAAACTCCACACAGACAGTCACCTGAGGCAGGAATCGAACCAGGGTTCTGTGAGGCAGCAGTGCTAACCACTGAGCCACCGTGCTGACCACCATGTTTCCAGTTAATGTGTTGAAATTCAGAAAATAATTAGCTAAAGCATGTGAGTTGGCTTTGAAGGGTGCTTAATAAACAATGAAAACTAAAGCAGATTAAAAAGGCCAAAGTTTGAAATTGTGTTGTACACAGGTACAGCACAGAACAGGCCCTTTGGCCCATGATGTTGTGCCGAGATTTAATCCTAATGTAAAGTAGAGTAACTTAACCTACGCACTCCTCAGCTATCCATGAGCATGTCCAGCAGTCGCTTAAATGTCCCCAATGACTTCACTTCCACCACCACAGCTGGCAACGCATTCCATGCATTCACAACTCTCTGCGTAAAGAACCTACCTCTGAGGTCTCCCTTATACCTTCGTCCTAATATCTTCAAACTATTGACATCTCATACCAGTCAATCCTGCCCTGGGGAAAAGTCTCTGGCTATTGACTCTATCTATTCCTCTCATTATTTCGTACACCTCGATCAGGTCTCCTCTCTTCCTCCTTCTCTCCAGAGAGAAAAGTCCGAGCTTATTCAACCTTTTTTCATACGGCAAGCCCTCCAGTCCTGGCAGCGTCCTGGTAAACCTTCTTTGCACCCTCTCCAAAGCCTCTGTACCTTTCCTATAGTAGGGTGACCAGAACTGGACACAATATTCCAAGTGTGGTCTCACCAGGGACTTGTAGAGCTTCAGCAAAACCTCGCGGCTCTTAAACTCGATCCCTCTGTTAATGAAAGCCAAAACACCATATGCTTTCTGAACAACCCTATCTACTTGGGTGGCAACTTTGAGGGATCTATGTACTTGCACACCCAGATCCCTCTGTTCCTCCACACTGCCAAGAATCCTGTCTTTAATCCGATATTGAGCATTCGAGTTCGACCTTCCAAAATGCATCACTTCGCATTTATCCAGGTTGAACTCCATCTGCCATTTCTCAGCCCAGCTCTGCATCCTGTCTGTGTCGTGCTGCAGCCTGCAGTAGCCCTTTATACTATCAATGGCACCTCCAACCTTAGTGTCATCTGCAAATTTACTAACCCACCCCTCAACCTCCTCATCCAAGTCATTTATAAAAACTACAAAGGGCAGAGACCCAAGTACTGAGCCCTGCGGGACCCCACTCAACACTGACCTCCAGGCAGAATACTTTCCATATTGCTCGAAATAGGGTGTTAATAGAATCATAGAGTCACACAGCGTTGGAATAGACCTTCGGTCCAATCAGTCCATAATCCCTCTACTTTCAGCCCCACCTTCCCTCTTATCAACTCAAAAAGAAACTCAACAATGTGAATTTTGCGATAAGTACTCCTGACAGAAAAAAAACCCAGCAAGTGTGTCATATTAACCTGTTAAATAGATGTTATGACAGGGATGATAATCAGGAGAAATGTATACTTAAAGTACTGAAAGAAATAGGGAGAAATAGAATTATAATGAATCGGAAATTGAAAATTCAGAAGTTGACCATTCAGTTGGATAATTTAGAGATGGTTACAAATTGGATATCATAATGTTTTGTACATTCTCTTTGTGTCTGTATGGATTTCCTCCGGGTGCTCCAGTTTCCTCCCACAATCCAAAGATGTGCAGATTAGGTTGATTGACCATGCTAAGTTGACCATACTGTCCAAGAATGTGCAGGCTAGGTGGCTAGCCATGGAGAATGCAGGGTCACAGAGGTAAGGGGTTGGGTCTGGGTGGGATGCTATTCAGCGGGTCGGTTTGGACGCGATGGGCTGAATGGCCTGCTTCCACACTGCAGGGTATCTATGATTCAATGATTTTATCTCCCAGTAAACTTTTGAAATACTTACAAAAACTTAGAGAATTGTAAACCAAATTATGGGAATAGGCCAAGAATAAGTGTTTTGATTTTTCATCACATTGATATGGGGGATGCATTACCTATAAAACAAAACCCTTACAGACTCAGTCCAGAAACTCAGTAGACTGTCACTCTAGTTCAAGTGATGAAAGACATTAAGTTCCTGATGAGCAATGATATTATTGAACTGAGTCATTGGAGCTGAAGAACCTGTTACGATGATACCAAAACTGGATGGGTCACAAAGATTCTCTGTTGATTAACACAAAGTCAATGTGGCAACAGAAGTGAACTCATATTCTATTTGAAGATTGGAAAGCTGTACTGAATGAATTGGACTCTCCAATTGCATCACAAGAAGGTTAACCGGGTGCTCTGCTTTCCACCTACAGTCCAGAGGTGTGCAGGTTGGCAGGATTGGCCGTGGGAAATACAGGGTTACAGGGATAGGGGAGGAGGGCTGGGTCTGGGTGGGATGCTCTTGGAAGGGTCATTATGGAATTGATGGGTCAAATGGCCTGCCTCCACACTTTTAAGAAATCTTCCCCTTTTCTCTCTCTCTTTCTATCTCTCTCT